>NC_137771.1:7586079-8180638 GCF_963455305.1 Plecotus auritus | reverse complement strand
CCTAGTTGTTGTTGTTGTTTTAAATATTTTTTTATTGATTTCAGAGAGGAAGGAAGAGGGAGAAAGAGATAGAAATATTAATAATGAGAGGGAATCATTGATCGGCTGCCTCCTGCATGCCCCCCACTGGGGATTAAGCCAGCAACGCAACATGCCCTGACAAGGAATCAAATCGTGACCTCCTGGTTCATAGGTCAATGCTTAACCACTGAGCCACGCAGGCTGGGCCAAACCTAGTTTTAAGATGATACTGTGAACTATCAAAATTTCTAAAAATTTTTAAAGGCCTTTCTACTTAAATGAGAGTGGATCTGTGTCTGCTACGGATAACTGTGACTGAAACAGCATAACCCAAATACCGGCAAATACCCTGAGGGCTCTGAGACCTCCCTGGAGCTGAAGACAGACATTGGTCTGTGTCACAGACAACCCCGCCTAGATGTCCCCCAGGTCCCTCAATCTTCAGAGACTCCAAGCCAAACTCACAATTCCCCCTTCCCACCGGCTGTTCCCATTCCTTCATCAGGGGCCATTTTCACAGACACCCAAACAAGATCTGAGACGCATCCTAGACTTGTCTCTCTCTCACCCCCAGTTTCAATTATTGACAGACCTACTTCCTGAACATTCCCTGAATGTGTCCCTTCTTCTTTAATCTTCCTAATTCATTCCATAGTTTCTTGTCTTACTCTCTCTTGGCAAGGAAAACCATTCCTGTCCTGTCTCACTCCGGTCAACCCATACTTCACGCTTCCTCATAGTGATCTTTCAGACACCCAAATATAACCAGGTCATCCCTTTGCTTGAATGCATTACATGGTTCCCCACCATTACTGTGGTTTCAAGGAGGACGAATGGTGTGACACCACAGGACACATGTGGCAGAGACTGGGTAAGACTCAACAAATCTACTTCCTCTTTCTCCTGAGAACATGGCTAACCCACATTTCCAAGGCTCTCTTCCAGTTTTAGGGCTTGGTTGCCAGTCAGATCCTGACTTCAAATACTGGCTTTATGTTGTATCAGTTAGCTCTTGCTGTGTAACAAACTACCCCGAAACTAGTAGATTAAAACAAGCCATTAGCATGCCATTCAAGTCTGCAGAAGGACTGGTAATTCTGCTGCTCTGCTCTGCTAACTTTAGCTGGGCTTGGTCCTGCATGGGTACTTCACTACATCAGCTGGGGGCTGCCTGGTCTGGGATGGCTCAGCAGGTAGATTCATCTCTGCTCCATATGGTCTGGTCTTGCCTCTGCCAGCTGACTAGCCCAGACCTGTTCTAACAGCAGAGCAAGGTTTCAAGAAAGAGAAGAAACACACAAGGCATCTTAAGGTCTAGCCTCATGCTCTTCGCCAAAGCAAATCACAGGCCAGCTCAGATACAAGAAATGGGGAAACAGCCTCTAGCTTTTCATGAGAAAGGCTACAGAGGCATATTGCAGAGAGAGAAAGTAAATAATTGCAGCCATTTTGCAATTCAATGAGTACAGTTACTCGCTAGGTATGACTTTAAAATGAGTTTCGTCTCTGGCCCTGTTTCATCAACCATAAAGCAGAGGTGAGGCCCTGGCCAGTGTTGCTAAGTGGTTAGCATATCTGCCTACACACAAAGGGTTGTAAGTTCAATTCCCCATCAAGGGCATGTATCTGGGTTGCAGGTTCAATGCCTGGCCCTGGTTAGGGAGCATGTGGGAAGCAACCAATCCATGTGTCTCTCTCACATCGATGTTTCTATCTCTTTCTCTCATCCCTCTTCTCCATCTCTCTCTTTCCTCCCTCTCCCTTCCCCCTTTCTCTAAAAATCAATGGGAAAAAATATCATAGGGTGAGGACTGACAACAACAACAACAAAACAGAGGTGACTACACGTAACTCACAAATGAGAGGTGGAGGTAAGGTAACATCCTCAGCAGAGTGTTTGGCACATAGCAAGCACTCACTGGTCCTTCACCACCTTTAGTGTTCACATCTCCCTGCAATGTTTACCGCTGTGCCTTTCATGTGGTTGGCATATGCTCAGGAATCATGTGTTGAACAAATTAACCATGCACCTGGCTTGAACAATGGTCTTTTAATGGCTTGTCGTGTTTCTGGAGTGAGCACAAGCCTACGCTTCTCACACTTGGTCACAGGCCCATTTGAAACCATCCTGCCAAGCTTGACACAGAGCCCTCTTAAAATACACCCACCAGCTGTTCCAACACGGCCTGTTCTCTGGGCTTGTGTAAGGGCAGGAGAGCACCATTCATGGTCCTCTAAATAAACTTACTGGGCTATCTTTCCAAAGGGGGATGCTCATGAAGCTTGCTAATTAGGGCATTTCAAACTCCCTTTTCCAACAGATCAACCATTGCCAAGAGTTATGTGAGAACTCCTCTGCTAATCTGCTTTGTTTTAGTGGAAGATTGACTGCATTAATATCACCCTTCAGTGGTTGCTTCCCACACCGACTCTGGCTTGGTAATTTGACCTGCTTTGGCCCGTGGAATAGTGGCAAACTTGATACAAGCATAGGTTGTAAAGGTGATTTCTCTATTTCCTCTTTTTATGGACACTGTCACCACTATGAAAATATTCCAGAGTTAGCTGGCTGGAGATATAGGAAAGACAGCTGGGGAGAGCGCAATCACATCAGCCAAGGCCATCTTAGTTTAGCCAGGCCCCAGTGACCACAAATATATGAGTGAGACCAGTCAAGATCAGCCATGCCAGCCCACATTAGCAGAATTACCCACTCAATCTATTGACCTATAGAAGTAAATAAAGAGTGTTTTTAAACCACTTGGTTTTATGATGGTTTATTATGCAGCAGTAGTTAACTAGCACAAATCCATGCCATCATTCTCATGATCAGTCTATCATAAGCTCCTTCTCTTTGTCTTCTACTTTAGGAGAGAAAAAAGGAAGTCCATATCCATAACCCAAGACAGGAAGACCCAATCGAAAGTTAACTATCTGGACTTCTAAGTTGGCCAAAGTGAGTGAGTTTGTTTCAAGGCCCATTGGAGCACAGCAGCACTTGGAAGAGCCAGCTCACCATCTCACTAGTAAACTGCATTAACTGTGATTTACTCAGAAGCCAGGAGGGAAGGAACACGGCCTAGCAGCTTGAGTTGGCATCAAGGAATTTGATGGCTCTACTCCCAGGTCAGATTTGAATAATGACACTTAGCAACGCCATGCCTCAATTTACCTGGCTGCTCGGCAGGGGCTGTTAGAATTTAACATGAACAGGAGACCCCAAGAGCTCTGTATAAGAATTACTGCCCTAAGCGTTGTTATTCTAGGGTAATAATTATATGGCATATGTTTGGCTCTTGGGCTAATGGGTGGGAGCCACAGCATTAAAACACACACCCTAAGTAACCAATACTAAAACTCTGATATTGGATTCCATGATAGTGAAAAATATTGACAATAAAGTTACCTTTCTAATTATGTCTCATTCAGACAAACACTGGCTGACATTTCCCGAGTGCATGCCACCAGAGAAGGACCGCTCTGCCCACAGGTGACCCATAAAGTCACTCACCTGCATGGGCAGTGCTAAGAACGGACTGCTGGCCACGTTCTACATGGAGGCTGCAGTAAGGACGTGCAGCCCTCACATCTCCACTTTCTTGTCCAAAGTAACTCCACGTGTCCCTGCTTTCCCTCCCTCCATCTGACTCCTGTGTCTCCTATCGCTCCAACAACTCTCACACCAGCCTTCTAGTGTGTGTGTCTACATCCACAGCATCTACTAGTAACAAGAAAAGACAGAGACCCTGGTTCCTCTGTGGACACCCACAGACAACGGATAAAAGATGCTCCTCTGCCCCTCAGGGACCAGTTAGAATTTTTACTTTCCCTAAATTAAATGTAAATTTTCCAGAATAAATCATTTGCCTAGATCTTTTCAACATCCGAGGGGATCTATTTCCAGTTACCTCCTGGAGTAGCACTAAACACACACAAGTAAATTAAAGTACAAACACATGCACGAAAGCAGGACTGGAAGCCACAGCCTGTCTCTCGCTCTCACTCTCACTCCAACTAGCTCTTGAGATCTCAGCTTAAATGTCACAAAGCCGAAGCATTCGAACCCTTCTCTAAATTAGGTCGTGCTGCGTCGTTAAGGCCAGTATGGAAACTCATCATTATTTGTCTACCTACATATTTAGAGTCACTCGTCCGACTAAAATGTAAGAGGCCCAGGGTCACTTCTTCTGTTTCCACTGTTGCTGTCCATATCTAGCACAGCGTCTGGCACACTGTAGGGTAGGGGTGGGAGACCTTTTTCGACCAAGGGCCATTTGGATATTTACCAGACCATTCGAGGTCCCTACAAAATGATCAACTTAAAAATGAGCCTGCTATAGTTGGTCAAACATTTAATTCACTCACCCCTAATGCCGTGGCAGGGACAGGCCAAGTGATTTCTTGGTCCTTATCTGGCCCGTGGACCAGACGTTCCCTACCCCTGGTGTAGAGGCTCAATATGTGAATGGAAAAATGAACTGATAATTAAGCACTGTCTTCAGGACCAATGATGATCAATTGCAGGGCTTCAAAGAAAATGATGCTGAGGCTGGAACAGTTCCACAATCCATCAGAAAGTCAGCCTTGGGTCTAAAGGCAGAGATTCTCAACCTTGACGCTATTGACATTGGGGTGGGACGTGTTTTGAGGGGCGTCTTGTGCATTGTAGGAAGTTTAGCAACATCTCTGGCCTCTACCCAGCACGTGCTAGTGGCACCACCTCCCCTCCCCACCAACCTACACAAGTTGTGGCAATAAAAAATATCTGCAGACATTGCCAAATGCCCCGGGGTGGGGGACAAAACTGCTCTCCGTTGAGGAACACTCCTCAAAGGGGTGATTGATGGTGGATTGGGTATTATTTGGGGAGGCACAGAATTGACAGTATGACCATAGGACACTGTGAGAAGAAGATAATAATTGGGGCGGGGAACTGTAGTATCTTTTATATTCTATTTAGAGATGTTTGAAAACCAGGTTCTTGGAACCCTAAACCTTCCAGGAACCTGCAAGGGTAAAGCTTAGCTTTAGAAATGTGTTGCATATTTATTATAATTTTGGACAACATGTGGAATTGTGAGTACTGTCGCACATCTGGAGCCAGGTTTTCGTGTTCTTTCCCCTGCACTGCCTCTCCGTGGAGGGAACAGCCCTCTGGAAGCCAAGGCCGCAGAGTCACCAACCACAGGAGGCAATCAGACGTGCTTGCCTTGAGATGAGCTGGATGGAACAATATAAAAAGGGCGATTTTATCAGAGTTTCATAGCCAGTTTTCAAAATAGAGATGATCATACCCAGCCTCCTGTGCCGCTCTCAGCCTAGAGAAGAGGAGAAAATGCTGGCGAAGAACTTGTTAAGCAGTAGGGGGACCTGCAGATATCAGCAGGGACTCCTCCGAGCCTCCACGGTCCCCACACATGACTTCCCCAATAGTTACCACAGAGCACTTTGAAGCCAGTTATCCGCCCCATATATCCCAAGTCCTCTGGGGCGGAGCCCTAGAGCCCCATGTGGTGCCAGGCTCTGTTCTGGGGCAGAAGCACCGAGTTTAAGTGTGTGGAATGCGCGATAGATTCACTGTTGCCTCCGCCTGCCAGCACCCACTCTCCCCTCCCACATGGCCTGTGGTGTCGGTGGGACTGTCCCTCAGTGTACACGCCCTCCCGTGGCCAAGCGGGGGGAGGGCCGGACGACCAAGACAGACCCGTCAGACTCTTCTCAGAACTGGAATCCACAAAGAGAGAAAAACGTGTGGAATCCGTTTCTCCCGACCACAGCAGCCTGAAAAAACTGCTCTTGAGTTCTTGATCCCTGAATCGGCATAGCTGCCCTCCTTCCTGTCTTTCCCAGGATGTGGGTCTTCGGTTTTCCCCTATTTGCTCCCGTTAAATGTCCCCACTGTTGCGTCGCGACCAGAGCTGGTCTCTGTTGCCAAGAACCTAAGAGCCTCACCCCTGACCTTCCTTCCCTGATCTTGTTACTGTATGAGACCCCCTCACCGTAACATGGACCACCAATGATTAGAACAACACACATTCTATTTTACTATCACTTGAAGGATGCATCATTCAAATAACCATTTGTACCTGAAGATGCAACATACAGGTTCTACAGTGTGAAAATAAATTCCCAAATTGCTCTTGAGCACAGCACAGATCCAGGGAAGCGATACCATGAGAGACTATGTCCATAGAGACTATTTCCTTCAAAAACTACCCGTCCTAAGAGATGCTCTTTTTTTCCGAATACAGCAGTGGGCAGGCAGGAGTTCATTTAGTGGATCTCTGCACGATAAACCCGGAAAGCAACTTGCAATATCTTGGAATTTCCTCTAAAATCCCGCCTTATGGATTTGACAAAGGTGGCCGAGGCTTCCTTTCTCTAGTCCCTTCTTTAAAATGTACCGGACACAGCTTGGCAGGGGAACGCAATTCACTTTCGTGCCTCACCCTCCACGTCTCCTGCGCAGCGACGGTGACTGCAGGAGCTCGCTAACCGAAGGGACTGCATCTGAGCCTGGTGACGCCTGCAGGCTGAATTCTATGTATTTAATTTTTTTAAAAATGAAATTTTAAA
This sequence comes from Plecotus auritus, assembly GCF_963455305.1. Lineage (NCBI taxonomy): Eukaryota > Metazoa > Chordata > Mammalia > Chiroptera > Vespertilionidae > Plecotus > Plecotus auritus. The sequence goes on along the minus strand of NC_137771.1, from coordinate 8,174,041 downwards.
AGAGCAGACCTGCCGTGGCAGAATGGGAAGGGGGCTTGTACGAGGTGTGGAGGAACTGCAGCTTCAGGCCCCTGATTGTATAGTTTTGCAGCCGAGATGAAAATGAGCATCACCTTTGCAAATGCGCACACAGATTACTGGGGGGCGAGGGGGCGCACTGAGGCTCCCTGGACCTATCTGCTGGCCATGGTAGCGTGGTAACTAGGCGAGCTCCCTTCCTTGGTGTCCGCTTCTTCCTTTCTCCTCTGAGCTCTAAGAGGTGGAAAGCTGATGGTGTGAGGAGACCTAGAAACAGCCCATTTTCTTAGGTGAAAACGTTGCCTCTTTGCTCTTGGACTAATCGCAGAGCTTCTTCTCTGCTGGCCACAACGGAGGGAGAGAGTTCTAGTCCGGGCTCCAGCCAGGTGCCACATTTCAAAAAGAAGAAAAGGAAAAATCTATACTTGGGGTCCTCCTCCTCATCGCCCCAGCCCACGCCTGTGACCTTGAGATGTCGAGCATCCTCCTGGTACTCAGCTTGTGCAGGGTGAGGCCAAGCGGTACTCTCCCGGGCTGCCAGCAGGCTCAGACTGCAGCTAGAGAGCAACTGCACAGTAATCGCCCCACGACCACCCGCTGAGCAAGGGCTGGCTCTGGAGAATGCGGGGAAGGGTGGGAAACCCTAGAAACGGAGAAAGCGCCTGGAAGCACACCTCTGTGAGGAGCACGTGCACCACCGGATCCCCGCGGTCTCCACTGCGCAGAGCTAACCCTCCTCGTGGTCAGGAGCCCGCGCCACGGCCCTACTGGTGGGGGCTCTGCTCCAAAGCGCACCCCCCGTGCCAGGCCAGTCTAGGGTGTGAGCGTCCAGGCAGTTCAAACAGCCAGTCTCACTCGCAGACTACCCGTCTGGGGTTTTGCCAGAAATGAATCAGAAAGTACCACCAACCAGAGGAGTTTTCTAGACCATTCCAGAAAGAAAAGAGAAGCCGCCCCAATCATATTGCATCTCTGACCCTGGCAGGGCCCGGGTAGGCCCGCCGGGCACCAGGTGTGCCCCTTGCCGACCGCACCCTCCTGCTGCCTCCCCCTCTGCTCAGCAAGGGGAACGTGGGTCAGGTCTTTGGCAAACAGTTTCCAAGCTCCCTGAACACAAATAACAGAAGGAAGACAGACAGGTGAGAGAAGGACAGGAAACCGAAGGGAGAAACGGGGCAGTCTCCTTGCACGTGGTCGGGAAGATTTATTCTACGAAGGGGAAGAAGAGGAAGCCGGGCGGGAGGAGAAAGAGGGGATGGGAGGAAAGGAGAGGACAGGCTGAGGCAGGGCGAGGTGCGGAGGGTGGGGAGGAGAGCAAAGAAAGGGGGAGAGGATGGGAGAGCAGGGGGCTGGGAAGAACAGTGCAGAAGATAAAGCTGATTTCACTTCCTTCCTGCCCCGAGTTTGACTTTGCCAGGCCACAAGCACAGACCTGCTTAGAGATGGAGGCTGTGCGGTTTGTTTTGGTTTTTTCAAGGCTTCATTCCTGGAGATGGGCCTTGGATTCCTGGGAATGCCGGAAGGCGCGTGCCAGGCAGGAAGCTCACTCACTGCCAGGCCCGCACAGCCCCGAGGGTCCGAGGACACAGGCCCTTCCTGGCCACTTGCGCGCCACGGCCTTTCAGGCAGGACCCAGCCTTGGCGAGGGCGACCTACCTGCCCACAAAGCAATCTTACTGTTTTCCCCAGCATTTGTTCGGCCTTTAATAAACAATGACTTTGGGTCTTCTGGGGGAAGAAGGGAGAAAACTGCCAGTAGGAAATTTAATTTGCTATAATCAACCCCTCTTAGCATGCAGAGTCACACAGGGCGAGCGAAAAGGATTCGTGTCCACCGGGAAGAACTGCCTCATCAGTGTTATGAATCTAATCACTTAGGAGGCTGAGCAGGCAGGTTGGGTGTAGACAGAGCTCTCGGGAATCAAACCCACAAACTCAGGTTTCAAATGCGATCTGAATGGGGTGCTTGGATGAACCGGGGGCCTGTGAACGACACAGGGGAGGGAAGGCAGAAGGAGGCACTCTGCCACTTCCACACCCCCCCACGGGAAACATTTGGGGAAGGAAGAAATAAGTGCGGCCTCAGAGCTGCCCATCGGCGATGCTCTTCCTGATTCTGCTCTCCAGGGTGGGCTGTCAGACCTGCCCATCATCCCCGGCACCCCTATTATACCTGGGAGATGTGCTTGCTCTGTGCGCACAGTTTATAATCCGCAGGGTGGAATTCATACCCCAGCAATGCTTTTTGCCTTTGACATTCTCCTAAGCAGGATTTATTGCTTCCAAGACAGATGTGACTCGAATCGATTATGCCTTTCAAGCAGTCACTCTGGAAGCAGCTCCGGTCCCCCGGAATATCTTTTGTCTGACTCACTCAGTTTGTAAACTGGTGTCAGAGTATGCCATCCTACTCTCATACCATTGAGAGTCCTTGGAGTGTGGGACTGAGCGGGCTTTTATACCAACCAAGTTAAGGATGTGGTTGCCACCCTTGAAGAGTGTGCATCCTGCGCCACACACACCTACTGGCCGTCTAATAATATCACAAAACGCAGCAGAGAGGAAGGAGATGCATGGAAGTTATATTGACATTCAGGTGCCCTCCCATTATTGATGAGCTTAGAATATGAAATAAGTACGTTCATTCGTCTTCGGAATTGAAGTAAGAAGTAATGAAAAAATGAATGGGAAATAATTGAATTTCCAAAAATGCTCAATAAAGAGTCTCATTAAAATGAACTTATCTCTAAATGTCTACTTCAAACCTGAAAACCACACATCACCCCCGCCCCCACCCCCAACCCCACCCCGCAAGTTGGGGTTCCTTAGCATTTCATAAGCTTGGCAATGGCTAATTGTATAGGGAGCATATTTCAGAGGTGCTCAGAGCCTGGGGGGATGCAGTAATGTGATTCTAATTGACTGGCCATGGCCCTAGACTCATAACCACAAATAATGTTTCAAAAAGTTAGTGGTTTTGGAAGAAAATAAATGATGGTGGTATTTTTAGACTACACTAATCACAGCCCACCTTGTCCTGCATTAGTCTGAGAGACAAGAGGGAGGAATCTTTGAACAACAGGAGGTGGGAGAAATAGCATTCCCAGACACCAGATACTTTCCTACCTGACTTTCATATATATATGGGCCATGGCTGATCAATATATATACTGATTTATTGCTTTCAGAGAGGAAGGGAGAGGGAGAGAGAGATGAATCAATGAGAATCATTGAGCAGTTGCCTCCTGCACGACTCGCACTGGGGATGGAGCCCGCAACCCCGCCATGTGCCCTGGCCAGGAATCAAACATGACTTCCTGGTTCATAGGTCCACGCTCAACCACTGAGCCACACTGGCTGGGCTCCTACCTGACTTTCCATGACCCCCCACCCCCACCCTTTGGAAGAAAATCCAACCCACCTTCCTCCTAGAGTGCAGGACGCAGGGGCTATCCACCATAGCCTGCTTTGTGCTGTGTTGTTTCTCCTTAACCATTTAAGCGAGAACATCCTAGCAGGCATGGGTTTGGGATCAGAAGAGAAGGAGATAATAAAATGTTTCCACTCAGCAACTGCATTATATTGAATATTTTAGTCCTGTTAGATTTTTTTTAAGATAACATTTGGGACCAACACTACAGGTAAAAGTTGTCAAATGCCTTTGACACTTAGAGAGAACAGATATTTCCTTAAGCAATGCTCAACATTTTTTTCGATCCAGTTCTAGTCCGTTCATATATGAATAAGAAGAAAAGGAGGAATGATTTTTATTCTCTCAGGTTTTGCAAAACTGGGAGTTTACACAAAATCTTTGGGGATGTATTGAGATAGTTTCCTTGGCTGGGGTGTTGGCTATAAGACTGGTCCAGGCATGGAGGAAAGCTAATCCTTTCAAGAACAATTTGCTCTTTTCTTTGGCAAATTGCTCTAAATTTCCCTTTCTTCTGAGTTTCAAAATTGGCTGTTGCAGCTTCACAATCTTTCCTTTTTCCACCAGACAGGCTTGGGGAGAAAAGAGAAGCTGAATGGGCTGCTCATAATAAAGGGAGAAGGGGGAATAAAATGAAAGGCTTTGCATAATTTGGGCCATCTCAACACAGGGGCTCAGAAATTGGACAGGAGAGAAGTGTACAAAAGTCTTGCCAGCTAAAGTCTTATTGGTACAAGCTCCGGGCCTCAGAATTGATTTAAGAAATAAGACATAAACCGCCACCGTGGTAGAAACAAAAGCAAGAAACCACAGTTCAAAATCAGATCCAGAGCGGAACAGAGGAAATCACCAGCCATTCCGACCTTGCTGTTATTGAACAGAAAACCAGCTCAGGACAAATGCTCCAGGGAAAACTAATACAAAAATCACCAAATCGGAAGAACGTTTTCTGAAACATTTCTAGGTACCGGAGAGGCAGCAATGACAATAAAATCTTGCTCAGCTTGGCTTCACTCATATAGAAAACTAGCAATTCTCTTAAAACACCTGGTGTTTGCCTATCAACATTTCTGGAGAGACCCACCAACAAAGCCAGATGGAATAAATAGACTATTTTTTAAATATTTCAAGGAAAGAGTTCACAAGGAGAAACCTGGAAGAATAACATCTCAATAATAACATGCAATGAGCTAAATACCGTCTGTAATTAATTTGTTGCTGGCATTAAACAAAACAAAACCAAAAAACCCAACCCAGGACTGATTGACGTTCTAGGGGCACATCCCATGTACCAAAATATTCATTAGTCACTCGGCGATGCTGCCTGGGATAAGCATTGCTCTGCTCCAAGGCCCGTGCCAGCTTTGCTGCCTGCCAACTTGGTATGTAAATGGGTTTCCACTTGTCCAAGGCGAATGGGAGATCTGTTAAATTCTCAGAGACAACACATGCATTATTTTTAAGCCCTAATTCTTTGACTTCAAAACAAGCTATTTTAATACTAAAGCCCAAATAATACCCTATAAGAAATCCAATACTCAACATACTCAACACAGAATGTCTGTTTATCACAAATGGCGGCTTCGAATAAGTGTGGGAGTCGAACATTTTTGCACAGCTTATGCCACAATACAACCGAGAAAGTATCCCACCGACGGTCGCGCGATTTCTTTGTCGATGCCTGTACCTGGGCGTCCATGAGGAGGTGCCTCATCAATACCATGGAACTCTTCAGGGTCTCCTTCTCTGTGGGCAGAAAGGGGTCTTTGTCCTCCTCCAGTGCCTTCGACTTGGTGACAATGAAATGGGATATCTGGTCATTTAGGGTGTGCAATGATTGCACGGCTGCAGAAAAAAATAAGAGAGAGAAGGAAAGTGGAATCACAACAGGTAACTTTCAAAGAGAAATTGGCTATTATTTTTTTAATTTTTAAAAATATTTTTATTGATTTCAGAGAGGAAGGGGAAGAGAGAGAGAAAGGAAGAGAGAGAGAGAGAGAGAGAGAGAGAGAGAAACTGAAACATCAATGATGAGAATCATCGATCAGCTGCCTCCTGCACGCTCACCACTGGGGATCAAACCCACAACTTGGGCATGTGCCCTGACCAGGAATCGAACCGTGACCTCCTGGTTCATAGATTGCTGCTCAACCACTAGCCATACCGGCCGGCCGGGCAGAGAAATTTACTATTATTTTAAAGGAGAAAGTGAGAGTGTGTATATGCGGTATAAACCAGCAGCAATCAAGAACCCAATTTGTCCACAGATCTCTTTCTCACATGCATTTCACAGCTAAAAAATACTTCTTGAATACCTTCCAAGAGGCCAAGCCTCCATGGAGTGCCTGAGGGTGCAACTGTGAGCAGGGCCAGACACGATGCCTGCCCTCATGGAGTGCCCAGCTCTGCTGGGGAAACGAAGAGAAGCAAGGTAGCAAATACTTCTAGGATGACAGCTTCTGTGGTCAGTGTGTTTATAAATTGCAGAGATTAAAGGGCATGAGAGGACAGCCTGAGACAAGCTTTGTACTGGCGGTAATGGATTTGGCTATTTTACCTCTAAGCAGATGGCCTCCATCATCAAGGTCTATGAAGGGACAGTGGCCATGTTTTCCAATCAGTACCACATGTGTGCGGGGAGGATTAGTTCCCTATAATTCATAGGACACTTGCCATCTGATGTGTTAAAGATTTTAAAATTTCACTTATTTGTTGTGCTTGTTACCTCTTTCTCTACTTTTCTACAATGCACTCAACAAAAGCAGAGAGTTTGTTTGAAAACTCTTTGTTTATGGTTATATCCCCCAACAAGAAGACCAGTGCCTAAAACATTAAAGGTGCCCCCCAAAATATTGTTGAATTAATTTCCTTATATTCCCTTGAATTAAAATTTTCTTTCCTTAGAGAATTTCTATAGTTTTCCGGTAAATTTATTCTTTCAAACCAAGAACAAAGGAATCCCAGGGATTCTCAGGAAAGCCACTGCACAATCCTGAGAGCGGCAGGGTTCACGCCCAGGCTGAGCCCCTGCACGTAATTCCTACACCAGCACCCACTTGATCCTCTAGCCCCATGGTCGGCAAACCGTGGCTCGCGAGCCACATGCGGCTCTTTGGCCCCTTGAGTGTGGCTCTTCTACAAAATACCACGGCCTGGGCGAGTCTATTTTGAAGCAGTGGCGTTAGAAGAAGTTTAAGTTTAAAAAATGTGGCTCTCAAAAGAAACTTCGATCATTGTACTGTTGTTATTTGGCTCTGTTGACTAATGAGTTTGCCGACCACTGCTCTAGCCCGTGCACCTGGAGCAGTCCTAGGAGTGCACTGTCAGAATGCCCAGCTGGTCATCCCCCTGTCCTTCTGCAGGTGAGGAAAACAGACCAAGAAAGATTACTCAGCCCTCCGAGATGCTGTAGCAGTTGGTTTGAGAGAATGGACCCCAAAGCCAGTCTGTCTGGGTCTCAATCCTGTCTGCCCCTCCAACTAGCTGTGTAACCTTGGGTAAATTACTTAACTGTTGGGTTGTAACTTGCTGATATTAACGAGTTGCTATGTTTGTAACTGAGGTTTCCTATTAACTCCTTGTTATATAAACAAACTAAAGATGGTCTCTGTGTATTGGCTGGTAGGTTGCTTATTTCTTCACTGCAGACCCATTAGCTCAAAAGCCCACCAGTGCCAAACTCAAATTTTTACACATTGTTTTAACCAGTTAACTGCCACGCGTCCAAAACGGAAACCATCCCCACACGCCACGATATTTTGAATTTAATTTTAAAAATCAATTTGCAATGAATATTATAAAAATAAATGTTACTCACAATTCGGGTGTTCCTGAATATTTTCCATTGAAAATTCTCGCAAGAAATGATTTTAAAGTTGGTCTATAGACGCTTATGGCAGGCAAATGGTTAAATATAGCCCAAATAAGCAGATGTTTAGCCATTTAGAGCCTTTCTGCTTTGCATACCCCCAAAAAACTGCCCAGCCTCTGCTAGCCATAAATAAGATCAGCACTGGGAAATAAAGACCCCCAAGCCACGGACTGCTCTCTGACCCAGGGACTCCCCACTGTGCTACTGAGATCCCCTACTCCAGGGGTGGGCAAACTTTTTGACTCGAGGGCCACAATGGGTTCTTAAACTGGACCGGAGGGCCGGAACAAAAGCATGGATGGAGTGTTTGTGTGAACTAATATAAATTCAAAGTAAAGGAGCGGAGGGGAGAGCAAGAGAACCGGATAGAACAGCCGGATCCGGCCCGCGGGCCGTAGTTTGCCCACGGCTGCCCTAGTCACATAAGTCCCCTCTAGGATCTCCCTCTCCCCCAGGAGTTCCCTTGCCATCCTCCCCTTGCAAGTGTCAGCCCCTGTACTTTGGGGCAGTCTCCTGCTCTGAGGGGCTTCCCCTGCCAACAAATTTGTCAGTGTCACCCAAGAAAGCCTGTGTGTGCTACTGCCACCTAGTGGTCATGTCTTTTTCTTTGATGAGCCCCCAGATCCCTTGAATCCTCCCAACATTACCCATTTGTCTATTCATCTTGGATCCCCAGTTCCAACTAGTCTGCTGCTTCATCCACAATAAAAACTTAATAACTGCAAGTTTAATAAGTGGAAGAAATGAGAACAGGGAGGAATGTCCTTCCGTGTGTCTATGTATGGACCTCTGCAAGGCATGTCATCCGTGTCTGGCTATGTACTTACGTGTTTGTCTGGTTAGCATCCGTTTCCCTCTTCTTCTAATAAAAGAAACTCTTTCCCTTTTGTGGAAACATTCATCCCTGCCTGTGGTTCATGTAGGGCTGATCCCACTCCCAGCTCCAGGAGGTGGGCACCAAGTCCAGGCCTGGTCAATTCAAGAATTGTGTCTCCCTGGCAACAGTGCTTGGTTTAAGGAGAGGGTATGTGACTTACACTCGACCAATAAGATTTAATCCCAAGACCATTTGCTAGAGCTATTAAGAAAGAACCTCTATTCAGCCGGGATTGCTAACTAGATAGATATGTGGATTAGCTGGTGGCGTCAGTAGCCATCATCCGAGATGCTCCACCAGAAAACAAAACCTACTGAGTAAAGAGGCACATATCACTGACAGACAGGGAAAGCGGTTCTTGTCCACACTGTTACAGCATCAGGGCTCAGCTACGGGCTTCTCAGTTGGGTGGGTCAGTAAATTCCCTTCTCTTCATTAGCCCGTCTGGGTTGGGTTTCTGTCATTTCCAATCAAGAAGTCCTGATTACTGTAAAAGTCTGCACTTCCTCTTCATTGCAATAGTTATGTATGTGATTATGTCTTTAGTGTCTGACTCCCTCTGGGGCAGAGTAAAGGCGATCTTAAATTCTGCCTACTCCTCCCACTGAGAGGTGGAATATAAGCACCCCCCTCCCGCCCCCCGCTTCGAGGCTCGCTGGCCTTAGTGACATGGTGGACCAACAGTAAGGGCAGAAGTGACTTCTGGATTTCTAAGGTTAGGTCATAGGAGGCCTTGTAGCTTCTGTTCATGATCTTAAACATCACTCTGGGAGAAGCCAGCTGCCACAGAGAAAGCCTGACTAGCCCTGGCCGGTGTGGCTCAGTTGGTTGGAGCCATGTCCTGTGCACCAAAAAGTTACCAGTTCAATTCCTGGTCAGGGCACATGCCCAGGTTCTGGGCTCAATCCCCAGCAGGAGACATGGCAGGAGGCAGCCAATGGAAGTCTCACATGAATGCTTCTCTCTCTCTCTAAAAATCATTTTTTTTTAAATCTTTTAAAAAAATCTGACTACCCCAAGACCACCAAGCTTTGAGACACCACCAAGCTCTGAGGAAACCCACATGCCTGGATTGCACAGAGAGAAGCGACGACCAACCATCCTCAGCTCCTCCAACCATCCACCCAGCCTAGGTTCCAGGTATGTGAGTGAAGGAGCCATCTCAAACATGTCAACCCCAGAAGACGCAACATAGAGAAAAGCCAAGGAACCCAGCCATCGCCACAACGGAGGCCCTGGACACATGGCCCCAGCCGCCGTCACTGGGTGAGTCCCCCGATGAGGCCTCAGTTTCTCTGGAGCAGAGCTGGGCTGCCCCTCTGTACCACCCCTAAACACCTGACCCACCAGACTGGGAGCAGAGGAAGTGCTGACTCTCACCACTCAGCCAGTTGGGGGCAGTTTGTTCCACAGCATGGACAACTGTCCCTCCCTCACTAAACTGTAAGTCCCAAGAAACCAGCGCCAGTGCTTTCTCAGTCCATCACTATATCCCCAGCTCGAAGCATGGTACCTGACTCAGCAGTGCTTGAATAAGTAAACATCTGTCCAACAGAAAAAGGATGAATGAATAAGGGAAGGGAAAAGCCAAGTTTAGTCCCCTTTGTCCCCTCCCCACCCCATCACCCTAGAATCAAGCGTTACTCACATTCTTCTCCATTTGGCCTATTAAAATTTCAGCCAAATAATACTGTTTTTAAATTATGTGATGGATTACAGAATGAAGAGCCGTATATATGCTTTCTTACCTACATGAGTTTAAGAAATTGAGTCATAAAAACGACTTTATTGGGTTGGTGGTTCTGAATATGAAGTGATGTCAAATTTATTTCACGTTATTTTGGTCTACAAATGTGCAGAAACACGTATTTCTATAGCTGACGTATTTATGTGAAGTGCTCATTTGAATTTCACTGTACATTCATGAATATTTATTTAGGTTTCAGATAAGGATGGCACATTCATGGTTTGGCACAAGAAAAAAATAACAAGCTTTAACATTTTATGTCATTAGCAAAAATAGGAGGTACACGTAAAATTTCTTAATGTTTTCAGAGGGGGAATAACAGCGTGCCACACTGTGTCTCTGTTTTTACAGATCAGATGAAGTATAGAACATGAAATAATAGTATGACTCTAAATACTCACTTTATGCCGACGAGCCCAGATGTCACTGAGATGGGCTATTGTACATTTTTATAGAAAAGTACACCAAATGAATCATATCATGGGGCACAGCCTCACCACAAAAAGCTCAATGGATTTTATGACCTTGTCATTTATATGGTTCATAGATATGAACTAATGATCAAATTTATCTCTACATGTTAAACAACCTTTGCTTCTCATGTATCTCAAATTGTGTTGCATTTTGCATAAAATGCTCACGAGTTCCTAGTGCTTGCTTTAAAATGGTCTCATTAAATAAATGAAGCCTAAATAATTCAGGTATTTTCCCCCACTGTTACAATAAAACTCATTCTGCAAGTCAAAAGTTGATACTGGAGGCAAGGATGCAGAGAAATTGAGACCCTTAATACATTGCTAGTGGGAATGTAAAATGATGAGGTCGCTGTGAAAAACAGTCAATAAGCTAAACACAGAATTTCCATATGAACCAACAGCTCTACTCTTAGGTATGTAACCCAAAGAATCAGAAAAAGGTGCTCAATAAAACACTTGTCCATGATGTTCATAGCAGCACTAGTCACAATTGCCAAGGGTAGAAACAACCAAATGTCCATCAACAGACAAATGGATAAACCCAATGTGATATTCATGCAATGGAATATTATTTGACCATAAAAAGCAATTAAGTACTGATACATGCTACAACATAGGTGAACCTGGAAAACATTATACCAAGTCACAAAAGCAACATATTGCATGATCCCATTTATAGAAAGCTAGAGGCCCGGTGCATGAAATTCATGCACTCAGTGGGGTCCCTCAGCCTGGATTGCGAGAGGGCGCAGGCCAGGCCGAGAGACCCCATCAGTGCACAATTGCAGCCAGGGAGGGATGTGGGAGGTTGGCCAGCTAAGGAGGGACTGTGAGAGGGCACCAGGGCATGTCCGGCCTGTCTCGCTCAGTCCTAATCAGCCAGACCCCAGCAGCAAGCTAACCTATCAGTCGGAGCATCTGCCCCCAGTTGGTCAGTGCATGTCATAGCAACTGGTTGACTGTCTGCCCCCTGGTGGTCAGTGCACGTCATAGCAAGCAGTTGAGCAGCCTTAGCATATCATTAGCATATTACACTTCGATTGGTTGAATGGACGACCTGATGACCAGACACTAAGCATATTAGGCTTTTATTATATAGGATGTCTAGAATAGGCAAATCCACAGAAACAACTAGATTAGTGGTTGACAAAGACAAAGCCCATGTCTGAGGTTCTTTGTACCACTTACACAATTTGCCTTTAATTTCTCAAGGTTTCCAGACCACATAGGAAACTATGTTCTCTTCTAAGGTTGGGGTTTCCCATGCCTTGCTCAGAGGGTGGTGGCATTAATAACAAAACCACCGCTGTTGCCACCAACACCAATGGCAGCTGCTCTGTATTAAGCACTAACTGAATGTCAAGCACTGTGCTGAGCACTGTACACACATCATCGCATTTCATCTATATATATAAAAGGCTGAGTGACCGACCGTACGTCTGTCTGACCATCCATCCGACTAACTGACTGGCTGGTACATGTGACGCGCACTGGCGATTTAAAAATAAACGTTGACTCACGCATGCGTGATACATATAAAGCTTTCACTGGTGTCAATCGCACACTTGTGTTTCGATCTGTCATTGTTGATCGTGAATTTGGTTGTTTTTGTTGACATTCTGAAGCTGAAAGAAAGTGGCGGCGTCAGTTATATGTTGCTTTCTCTCGAGTTCAAAGAGTGTGTGACGTTAAAGTTGTAAATACTTCATCACAAGGGAAATTAGTCAAGCACTCTGAAAGTGTTTTTACTCTTAATGTGGTACACAGGGAGATATTAGAATAAATTTAATCAATTTATCAGTCATCATTTTTATCAATGTTGTTTTTATATCATGTTTTTGTTGTTTTTATATCATGTCTTCATTGTTGTTATGTCATGTTGTTATTGTTTATTTATTAATCAACTTACATGTTATTTTCATACACATTTTACTAATTTTCTTTCATCTCTGACACTTCTATTATAGAGAAATGGTGAAGAGCGATTTTAAAATATTTCTTCTAATTAATTTCCTTTCAATGTGCACTTATCTGTGCACCGGCCACTGGTCTTCACATAACTCATGCTTTAGGTACTATTGATGCCATCCCTCTGTTGGGGAACCTGAGACTCAAGAATATTGGTAAATTGGCCCCACCACATGACCACATACTGTATAAGACTCCATGGCCATCTGGTTCTCCCCAATGGACTGGACAGAGTCTTTCAGGTGGAAGGAAGGATACAACAAGATATTGATTCACTAAATCTATGAAGTATGGGCCCTACGATGCCAACAATTTGGTATTCAAGCAACACAGCCCCGTAGCCTGAAACCGGTATGTTCTCCATCCACCTAGGCAATAAGAACGCTGGGTGCTTGCCAATGCCACTGATTCCTTCAGAGTTAACACAAAAGGCTACCTGTGCTGGAACAGGGCCCTGAGCACTCCCCAGCAAGCCAACAGCAGACATGCATCAATTTGCACAAAGATAATAGGTGCTTCCCTCTCAGTGTCTCCCTCTGTGGGGCCCTAAAGAACCCTCCACCACTAGGTGGTCACACCAAGACAGGATCGGACCACACACTGTTCCACTGTCTTTCCAAAAATGCTCCCTTCTCTTTACGTGCAGGTTTCCCAGTCACCATGGCCAGCTCCACTTGGACCTAATAGATGCTGCAAGGGAAGAAATTACCATCAAATCACCGTGTGAGAAACGGGTTATGACAGAATCGTGGAGCCAGAAAGCGTGCCAGGGCAGGATGCACAGATTTTCATTTTGAATGTCACTGTCCGGGCAGAGACTTCAATGAAAAAAAAAATGGACTTTGGCTCGAGGAGAAGGAAATGGTGCCAAGGACATGTCACCCTGATGGTGACAGAAGATTGAACACGGAAACTGCGGTCCTGATGGAACTTGCTCTCCTTTGGCTGGAGTCTAACTTCACTCCTGGAACCAATTAGCTTCCTGAAAAGAAGCAGAGGCCGTACTCGATGGCTGAGTGCAGTTCCTATTTGATTGGCAACTATGGCGGGTTTGGGAGCTTAAAGATTTGGCTGCCCTATTCCTTCCATGCCCCAATTCCAGCCTGAATCTCCACCCCATGACCTTTCACCCCTTCCCTCCCTTATTTCTCTCAATTGCATTTCCCACATATCCCCAGATTTCACCTTTGTATTGACTGCAATAGCTTAGCCTCACTTTTCAAATGTGACTACTGGTCCCTTACCCCAGGATGACAATGGCCTGTTCTCTCTCCCAGTGCCCAGGGATTGTGAGGACCCAGGGGAAGCTGGCCATTCTTTCTATGTCATGACGAAATACAGAATGGAGTGCAAAATTCACATGAATGTTTTTATAACATTTTTTAAATTGATTTTTAGAGAGAGAGGAAGGGAGAGGGATGGAAAGAAACATCATCAATCGGCTACCTCCTGCACCCCCCCTACTGGGGACCAAGCCTATAATGCAGGCATGTGCCCTGACAGGGAATGGAACCGTGACCTCCTGGTTCATAGGTCAATGCTCAACTACTGAGCCACCCTGGCCCGGCTTCACATGAAATGTTAAAACACATATTGCCAAGAAGGTTCCTGCTCAGTCCTGACGTGGGGGTCCCCATTTCCCTTTCCTCTCCGTCAGCTGTGTTTTGATGGCCAAGCTGGAGACTCCTGGAGGTTGTGACCATGAGTCACATCTGGGCCCTTTCACACAGCTGAGAGCGAGGAGGCTGTGACCCTTGCACACCTCACACAGAATCTGCAACTCCATCTTCACTTCCTAACTCAGTTCATAAAAGATTTTCAAAAGTTTACCTTAAATACGTTGAAAAAGTGAATATGTTTCCAAGTACGTAAAACTCGACATAAATCAAACATAAGTAAGAGCCGAGGACCTGCTTTTAGTGACATGATATTTGGAATTGTCATGTCAGTTGTGCCTAAATCAGCATTGCTAAAGCACTGGAGAGTGCTCAGAAAGTTGAATAATGGTGCGATCCACATATAGCCCATGTTTATTTACCAAACACTTCATAATAACAATAAAAAAACAATGCATTGACTCATGGTAGCACTGGTACTAGTATCAACTTCCTGTCAAAATGAAAACCACAGTCCTTATTCATGGAGCACTTGATGTGTCCAGACCCATGCTTTTATGTAAGGTTTTTCTTACAGAAACCCAAGGAGTGGCTGATGACTGTATTTTACAGAGGAGGAACTTGAGGACAGAGATATGACTTGCTCAAGGTCACACAGGTGCTCAAGGGCAGAGCTGGCATTTAAACCCTGTTCTTCCTATCTCCAAGGCCCTGGACCGGCACGTGAGAGCATCAATAACCTTGTTTCAGATGATGAAGGGAGGTGGACCCTGTGAGTTATTTTGACTTGGGGAAGCCAAGTATCCCCTTTCTGGCCTTACCCACATTCCACCCTATGGCAGCTCTTGGTACCATCATGACAGTGTCTGCTGGAAGGTTCTAGGTAGCCTTCAACAAGACAACAGTCACCATGCATGGAGAGACCCTGGATAGCAGCCCCAAAATTCTACTTTTTTTTTAATATCCTATGTAATAAAATAGTAATATGCAAATTGACCGTACCTCTGCTACACCCACAAGCCATGCCCACCAGCCAATCAGGAGTGAGTATGCAAATTAACCCAACCAAGATGGCTGCAGCCATGGAGCGAGCAGGAGGCTTGGGTTTCCCCGGCAATGGAGGAAGCCAAGCTTTCTGCCTGCCCTGGCCTTTGCTCAAGGCTACAAAGTTTCAATTATAGAAGATAAATAAATCCCAACAAATATGGCTGCAATCATGGAGCAAGCAGGAGGCTTGGGTTTCCCCTGCGATGAAGGAAGCCAAGCTTCCTGCACACCCTGGCTGGCAAGGCCTCCGCTCAAGGCTACAAAGTTTCAATTATAGAAGATAAATAAATCCCAACAAATATGGCTGCAGTCACGGAGCGAGCAGGAGGCTTGGGTTTCCCCAGCGATGGAGGAAGCCAAGTTCCTGGCCTGCCCTGGCCTCCACTGAAGGCTACAAAGTTTCAATTATAGAAAATAAATAAATCCCAGAAACCAGGGCCTCCACTTGGGTCGCCAGGGGGCGTGGCCGGCCTGCAAACCACCACAGGGCCCTCACCCAGGCCACCCCATGCCCCAAGGGAACCCCCACCCTGCTCCAGGACACCCTTGAGGGCAAACCAGCTAGCCCCCACCCATGCACCAGGCCTCTATCCTATCTAATAAAAGAGTAATATGCAAATTGACCATCATTCCAATACACAAGATGGTTGCCCCCATGTGGACACAAGATGGCCACCACAAGATGGCCAGCAGGAAAGGGCAGTTGGGAGGGATCAGGCCAGCAGGGAGGGCAGTTGTGAGTGATCAGGCCAGCAGGGGAGGGCAGTTAGGGGTGACCAGGCCGGCAGAGGAGGGAAGTTAGGGGTGACCAGACCTGGAGGGAAGGGCAGTTAGGGGCAATTAGGCTGGCAGAGGAGCACTTAGGCATCAATCTGGCTGGCAGGGGAGTGGTTAGGGGGCGATCAGGAAGGCAGGCAGGTGAGCAGCTGGGAACTAGTAGTCCTGGATTGTGAGAGGGATATCTGACAGCCCGTTTAGGCCTGATCCTACTGAGATCGGGCCTAAATGGGCAGTCGGACATTCCTCGAGGGGTCCCAGATTGGAGAGGGTGCAGGCTGGGTTGAGGGACAACACCCCCTTCCCCCCCCAACCCCCGTTGTACGAATTCCGTGCACTGGGCCTCTAGTATGTTTTTATTGCTTTCAGAGAGAGGAAAGGAGAGGAAGAGAGAGATAAAACATCAATGATGACAATCATCCATTGGCAGCATCCCGCACGCCCCACACTGGAGATCAAGACCACAATCCAGGCATGTGCCCTGACCGGAAATTGAACTGTGACCTCATGATTCATGGGTCCACACTCAACCATTGAGCCACACCAGTCAGGCACAATTCTACTCTGCACATCACCAATGGTTTGCCTGGCCCACATGCAGAGCCCTATCACCAGTTTTCCCCGAAGACGCTAAGCTATGAAGAGTGCAGTCAAACCCAGATCCCAGGCGAGCCTGGAAGGAGGGCAACAGGAACCTCCAAGAGGGCAAGGGTGACAGCCGACTGTTCTTTTCTTTTCAGAAAGAATACAGAGGGAAACCACCCTGAGCGGTTTCCTTCCCGTGGGGAGGCAGGTAACTTCCACACCTGATGCCAAGAGGCTGTTGACATCTTATTATGCAAGGCCAGATGCAGCCTCCTGGAACACAAGGACACAGTCTGCATGCAAATGCGGTTTAGAAACTCCCAGAAACCTGGGTGAGCTGTGAACGGGAGGCTCCCTGCCAACAGTGCACACCAGAGGTGAAGGGCAGACCGGGAGAAGCAAACTGCATATTAAGTAGACCCTGGGATGCTTGCTTCTCCTGGGGAGACCTGCAGCGGGTGGGGGTGGGGCCAGCCTGAACAAATGGGAACCTGGCTTTCCGGTGAGGGGACTGTGTTCCTGTGCCCTATGCGACCTAAGCAGAGCATGACGAGGAAACCAGGTCAGCTGAGATACGTGAGTCTCCCCATGTCCCAAAGGGGAAGAAAGTTTTATAACTGAAAGATATAGTCCAGGAGTGCCAGCAATACATAAAGCTAACAATGGAAATGTGACATCATTCCTGGTCCTGGGTGTGCAGTGACAAATTAAAAATGGCAAAGGCATCATCAAGACAGACGATTTTAAAGAGGAAAATCTATGACCCTTTGGCCGTAATTTATCATAAATGGTGATTCCAAAGTTGAATCATCTCATAGAAAGACCAACACCATGGAAAGACTCTACATTTCCCGGTCCATACTTTTTTCAGACAGAGAGAACTACTTCCAGAAAATCAAAATGAATATCCTTAGACGTGCAATACTCCCCACACTGGGTCTTCCTTCAGTATTTTAAGAGGGAACTCATGGTCTCTGGCAGGCAGGCTGTGGCAGAGAGGAAAGCTTGCAGTCTCGGTGTACAGGGGACGGCATGAAATCTGAAATTACATGCTTCCAGACATGCCTTCCTCTTCTCACAGATCATTTTACTTTAAGGGAGCAGCCTCAGTAAGAGCCCTACCAGAGACCAATCTACCAATGGACCAACTGATCAACAAATATTTATTAAGTTCCTATCAGGCACCTGGGTCAAGTGTCAAGGGCTACAAGAACCAATCTCGCCCACAAAAACCTTAGTCTATTCATGGGTCACACTAATTGCTCTTATAAACATTTTCAAATCATTTTAAAGGAAAAACAAAACAAAGCAGTTAATGGGGCTTCCCCTTCTCCAAACAGAAGATGTGATTTATGGACCTACAGCCCTGTGAAAAAAATAAGTGCGAACTAAATTAATGAAGAAAGCCATCTGGAGACTCTTCACTGCTTTACTTAAGTCCTAAAAATTGTGTTCTTCATAACAGCAAAGTTCTATCAAAGGAAATCTTGTTCTCGATTTTAATTGCCACCTTTTCTATTCAATTACTTTTGGTCTGTTAATATTTTTAAGTGCGTTTCATTTTACTATATCCTCACCTGTATTCTAAAGTTCATCGAAAAACTACTTTGCATATCAAATAAACTCTATTTTTAGCATAGGGTAGCCTAGAGCAGTGGTCGGCAAACTCATTAGTCAACAGAGCGGCAAACTGCAGCTCGCGAGTGTGACTCTTCCACAAAATACCACGGCCTGGGCGAGTCTATTTTGAAGAAGTGGCGTTAGAAGAAGTTTTAAGTTTAAAAAATTTGGCTCTCAAAAGAAATTTCAATCGTTGTACTGTTGATATTTGGCTCTGTTGACTAATGAGTTTGCCGACCACTGGCCTAGATGATTTATTTTCTTTCCAGATAGATTTGTTTTGATTGAGAGACTCCACATTTAGTGTTTCAGTCAACAAACACAGTGTCATCATGGCTAAAAGTCAGGCTTTGGAGTTTTAAATTGGGACTCTTCCACTTGCTAACTATAGGCCTTGGGCAAGTTATCAAGTCCCTCTGAGCCTCAGTTTCCTCATCTGTAAAGTGGAGATAAGAGATTACCTACCTCAAAGGGTTGTTGTGGGGACTAAAAGTATTATTACACATAAAGAACGTACAACAGTGCCCAGCCCATGACAGTACTCAGTGAACTTGGTATTTTTATCACTACTACCAATTCTACTGCAGTGAGGAAGACAACAATGACCACTACCACGTTATTTTTAAAATTCCAGATCCTATAGCAACGGACGCAATAAAGATCTCTTCTGCCCTCACAGAGCTTTCAATGTGAAGGGAGACTGGTAATTCCAAGTGTAAGGAGTTCTTCGGCCCAGAGCACAGAGGCCACGGGACTAGGAGGCATGTCCACATGTAACCCAGCTATGGAACATGCTACGGACCTGCATGGATCACTTTTTATTACCCACCAGTACCGTGTCCGCAGGCATCCACTCCCTTCCACGGTGCCAAGATTTCCAAATTGAGCATGAAGCCCGCCTAACTTTTATTGCTTTTGAGAAAATATTTCTTTAATATTCAGACTTGCAGCTGGAGATAGAAGTGGAATCCATGAATTTACCTGTTCGTTCTCCCAACATCCAGTTAAAAGAATAGTAAATGTTTTGTGTGTGTGTTTTTTTTAAAGCAAACAAATCCACAGAATAAAGGGGCAGGCTAAAAGGCTAAAAAAACAAACATTTAGAAGCTTGAAGCAGGATAAGCAGATCTAAAAAACCAGAACTAAGCCAGGAGAGGAAGAGTGGGCCAAGGTCAACCAGCAGACAGCATCAGATACACTGGGAGTCCAAGGGAAGTCGGATTGAGAACAGGAAGTTAACTCAGAGACTGCCCAGGTGTGCACAGCCCACCAACCCAGGCAGAACACAGGGACTTACTCTCTGAAAAGGAACATACAGTGAGTCTCTGCACCTGGGGACACCAAGCACAGTTGAAGGCAGGGAGTTACCTTATGAAAAATAAGGGGCTCAATAAAAATTGGGTAATATATCAAATGCTGAGAACCCAGCCTTCTTCCCTAACTCAGCTCTGATGAAGATGAAGTTGTTCACAATGATACCATCCAACATCTATTTGGTATTTATTTTGTGCCAGGAGCTGTTCTAAGTGTTTTAAGTATATTAACTCATTTAATCCTCACAACAATGCGATTGTCGGGTAGAGGTTAGTTTCACTAACACCCTCCATTCCACATAAGGGGAAATTGAGGTACAGAGGGGTTAAGGTACTTTCCCAAGATCAGTAAGAGGTGGAATCAGGGTTTAATCCAGGCCAATAGCAGACAGGATGATTATACTCAGGCTGCGGGACTGACAATGCTCCGAAGGATGAACCAGACCAGTAGACATAAGCTGGAGATTCTGGCATCAGGAATTTGCCAATGAAACAGCTCAGCCAGATCACCTTACAAGAGGCCCCCAGTCCACAAGCAGCCCCTACATGCTTAAAAGTGATGACCTACCTAGCGTCTCCTCTGAAATATAAACAGACAACAAAGGGTCACCAGATATACAAGGAAGATGGTCAAGAGAGAGAGAAAAAGAAACAGAGAGAGGAAATGAGAGAAAAAGAGAAAGTGAGGGAGGGAGAGAGAGGGAGAAAAAAGAAAATAAACAAAAGGAGGGAGGAAGCAAGAAGAAAGGAAAGAAAGAAGAAGGAACTGGGACTTTGCAGGGATCTAAGAGCTTCTTAAAATTCCTGCTACTGTCCACAGAGGGCATTTCATCATGAAATTTCAGACGTTAGAAACAAAGAGCTGATCCTACAAACCAACAAGGGGAAGTGATTCTATGGGAAGGTCTACGCGGTGAGGGACTGAGCTCCTGCTGAAGCTGGAACCACCCTCCCGGCCATGTGGGCGCACCGTCTTGGAAACAGGTCCCTCAGTCTGTTAAGTATCCAATGACTCCGCCAACACACGACAGAGCCAGCGCCACCCAGGGAAGCCACCCAGAATTCACAGCTGGGAGATAATAAAGATGGCTATTGTTTTAAGCCACTCGGTTTGATTGTGATTATTTATACAGCAATAGATAACTAATTGGAGGTGGAATTAGTTAGTGAAGATGAAGCTCTATAATGCCACTCTAAATAATGTTGTACAAGAAGATAGTATATCATGGGGAAATATTTCAAAATGTAAGCGGTGAGCCCTCACATGTAATTAAACTGAATAGAGCACCTTGTCCACATGGTTGTGTACTATCTACATACATGGAGTATATATGTACACATATGTACATACATACACATGGAGTACCTATATAAAACATATCAATACATAAATTATATACAAATGATATGGAAATACAGTAAGTATAAATGTTAGTAGGATTTATTGCTACTTGATGTTATCACCTGTGGCTGATTTTCCTCTTTTCTGTATCTTTATTTTCAATTTCCCACATCGATTTCACATTAGTTCTGCTATGCAATTAGATTATTATAGTCCTTTGCTGACTGTGTGAAAATGAAAACGGAGCCAGTGCCGGGCGTTATCAGGAAGAGCGTGAGCGTGTCTGCATGCTACGACATCTCCTGAGTCACCCCCAAGTGGGGTCCCAGGCCCGGGCTGCATTTCAGTGGCTGGAGGCTCGTGATGGGAATGTGACATTCTCTCTCTCCAGTCCTGGAACCCGATAATCAGTACCTGCTGGCCTGGTCCTCGATACCATCTTTCACAGGCCGGGCTGCATTAGCATACAAATGGGCATACAAGATGTGGGCCCTGTTTCTCAGGTGATAACTCAGAGGCAAACACAAGGGCGGAGATTTGAAAGGCTGGATTGCAGCTGGCACAGCCGAGTGGGACGCTCCGGGGGCACGCAGTCCTTTGTTGCAGGCCAAGGGAAAGAGCGCAGGCTGGGTTCACACAGAGATGGCGCTCTCTGGCTTTCCATGGCGCGGGATTAAATTGCCCCGAGATACTACGCTGAGAATGAAGGTTTCAGGTGGTAGCACGTTACACAAGTTATCTGGCACCAACATCAAGCTAAGCCATCCACTGCAGTTGTGCCATGCAGATGCCTAAGGAACAGAGGGAGCTGGGTGCAGGGCAAGCCACACGAGAGCAGTCAGCAAGGCTTACGCGGCAACCTCGGGCAGCCCCTTAGTCTCGGTGAGTTCCTTGGCTGAAAAATTGAGACAGCAGTGCTTCCAGGAAAAATGGGGTCTGCAAGGTGAGACAGTGCTCATGAAAGTTCTCTAAGAAACCAAAAAATGCTGGGGAAATGTAAACTACTATGTTGCTGCTGTTGGGACTACTGTCGCTGCGGGTATCATCATTTTCTGAACTCACAGAGAAATACTCAGGTCGGGGGTTGTCAGAATATAATATTTTAATCATGAGAGAGATGAGTTTTCCTCTTGGAGCCTGTGAGTTGCTCCACATGCAAATCCCACCAAAAAGGGTTCATCTTTTAAGACAATATATTCCTTTCCATGTTATATTCTAGCCCTCCAATTAGGCTTTTAAAGAGTCATGGCATTCCACCAAGAAGATGGGCTAATCTTTATTTATCTCCTTGCCCTGCTCATTAAAACGAAGTAGGGAAACAAAATGAGCACAAACCCACGGTCATAAAACGGAGGCTGTCGGCAGCTTAGAGATTCCAACACATCTCTGCACGCTATCAATGGGATGATGTAGCAGCGATTGGAAAAGGGTACCCAAGGAAATGCAGCGTCCAGTAGACCCAGGTAATGGTGGCTAGAGGAGGGAAGGAGTGAGTGAAAGCAGGATCCCCTTTAAAAAATTTGTGTCATTGATTTTTAGAGTGAGAAGAAGTAGAGGGAGAGAGAAACATTGATGCAAGAGCAAAACAGTGATCAGCTGCCTCTCGCATGCCCCCCACTGGGGGGTCGAGCCTCCAACCTTGGCATGTGCCCTGACCGAGAATCGAACTGATGACCTTTCAGTACATGGGACGACACCAACCCACTGAGTCACATTGGCCAGAACAAAGCAGGAGCCCTCGGTTCCGTGGAGCTCTGGAAAGCCTTGGCAGTGGGCAATGTCACAGGACACAGAGTGAGGATGCACCTGCTACAGAGAGGTTGACTGAAAGGTTGTGTGTGGAAGCCTTGACTCCCACCTCTGCCCCCAACTACCAGACACTCTGCAGCCAGGCCTCACCTGAGCAGAGCGATAATAAAACCTGAACAACATCCAATCAAACAAAAGGGGAGGGCTCTTTGTCACAGGAAGGAAATGAACTCTCGGGAGAGAATACAGGCATCTAATGTGGATACTGGCACCTTGGAGCCATGCTGCAGGGATCCTGGCATGCGGGGGACTCTGGCACAATGGTGGGTGCCTCCTGTTGACCACGGAGCCAAGTCTGCCCCAACATGTACACACTTCCCCACCCACTTCATCTCCTCACTCTTTTTTTTTCTGCTTCAAAATATGTTCTTATTGACTTCAGAGAGGAAGGGAGGGAGGGAGAAAGAGAGAGAGAGGAACATCAATGATAAGTGAGAATCATTGATCAACTGCCTCCTGCACACCCTGTACTGGGGGTTGAGCCTGCAACCTGGGCCTGTGCCCTGACCAGGAATCAAACTGTGGACTCCTGGTTCATAGGTCGATGCTCAACCACTGAGCAACACAGGCCAAGCTGTCTCCTCACTCTTAGGCAGAAACAGACCACTGGGCTTTCCTGACACTGAAGGACAGTCTGAAACGTGAATGAGACATTCGCAAAACACTGTGACCCCAGGGAAAACAAAGAGTTTAGGAGCAGACGATGACAAACAAACAGAGAAGCAGACTATAATTTATCCAGAAAACAGGAAAGGGGTAGTGTGGCCATGGGACAATCAGAGAAAGGGGAAAGCTATGACTGCCACATGGCTAATTCAATCTAGAGGCCAGGTGTCCAATAGGAAGGCTATGTTCCAGCAAGGAAAACCAAACATCGAGGAAAAGCTGAGGGGGAAATGTCAGCAGCAGAGAGAACATACCTGACATTGGAGGAAGAGAAGCGGGCTGACGGGAACAGCAGAGAGAAAGACAATCATCAAACAAGAAGGGCAGCTCACACCAGCGTTGACAGGAATTAACCCCGAGTTCAGAGGCTGCGGTAATAAGTGGCCATCTATATATATAAAAGTCTAATATGCAAGGTGTCCCCTCGGGAGTTCAACTGGGAGACCGGGAGTTTGATCACTCACTATAACGTGCGCTGATGCTATAGGGGGGGCAGCACGGAACGAAGGAAGGCCCTGGCCAGCAGCCGGCAGCGAAAAAAGGGAGGCCCCAGCTGGCAACTGGAAGGCCCAATCAGCCCTGATCGCTGGCCAGGCCTAGGGACCCTACCCATTCACAAATTTTGTGCACCAGGCCTCTAGTAACAGTAATATCAGCTAAAGGTTATTGAGAACCTACTGTGTGCCAGGCACCACTTTCCAAAGTTTTATAGGGAGTGATTTACTTAATCCTTTCAATATGTCTAAGAGGCTAGTTCAGCCGTGGGCAAACTACGGCCCACGGGCCGGATCCGGCCCGTTCGGCTATTCTGTCCGGCCTGCGGAGGCGAAAGAGCAGAGGGTTCTCTTGCTCCTTTACTTTGAATTTATATTAGTTCACACAAACACTCCATCCATGCTTTTGTTCCGGCCCTCCGGTCCAGTTTAAGAACCCATTGTGGCCCTCGAGTCAAAAAGTTTGCCCACCCCTGGGCTAGTTACAATGTTTATCCCCATTTTACAGTTGAGCAAATGGGGACTCTGACCGGTGATGGCACTCACCCAAGCTACCCATTAGGACAACTGGAATTTAAAGCCAGACATGCCTGACCAGAGCCTGCATTCTTAACGGGATACTTTCCTTCCTAAAACACCCTCACTTACTAGTAGACAAAGCATTTTGAAATGTAAGAAGACTGAGGATAAGGAAAATACCCCAAAATCTCCCAGAGGGAAAAATGAAATGGAGGAGGAGGAGGAGGAGGAGGAGGAGGAGGAGGAGGAGGAGGAGGAGGAGGAGGAGAGGGAGGGAGGGAGGGGAGGAAGGAGGGAAGGAGGGGAGGAGAGAGGGAGGGAGGGAAGGAGAGGAGGAGGGAGGGAGGGAGGAAAGCAGACTGATATTACTAGTAAGTCACTCTCCACATCCTGTAAGATAAGACCATGAAGCAATAATTTCCAAGTTTGGGGGGAAAACTAATTTCAGCCTCCAATTCCACCCCCAAATTATCAGTCAACTCTGAGGACAAAATAAAGATATTTTTGGATATGCAAGGGTTTAGGAAAGTTTACTCCGGCATCCTCTTTGAAGAATTATTGACTGCTCCAGTAAATGAGGAGTCAAATTAGAAAGAATGTGCTCGATTCAGGAAAGAGTGACTACAACAATAAGACTGTTCAAGGACTGTCATGATCACCCAGGTGACCAGGAGAGATGGGAGCAGGGAAGCAGGAAGGAAGAGGACCTCGGAGAAAGATATCCAGAAACGCAGGGGGATTTAGAGACTTGATACTTTGAGAACAAGAAAAATGTTTAGGATGAGACAAAGACAGACAATTAAAAAAAAAAGACAACTAATAATTCCAAAGAGGGGGAGGAAGCTATATAAAAAAGAAAGGAACTGCAAACCAGGTGAACTATTGCCATAATGTTGTAAAGCTCTGTACGAAGCAGAGTTAATTATGTTTATTGGGAAAGCTTTTTGCTGTAAAAGTAATTGAAGTCAAGAGAACCTTGTGAAGCAAGAGACCATTGGGGGTAGAAGGGCCATGTTGTGATGGGAAGGGTGGGGGTAGTAATAACCTTAAGGTAATAACTTTGTCTTATAAAAGAGATGGTCTCAAATGCATTAAAAAGTAAAGATATGATATAAAAGTAATGGAAGACTTGACTTGCAGTGGTGAACACAATAAGTATATGGATGATGTTTCATAGAATAGTATATCTAAAACCTATATAATTTTATGAACCAATGTCACCCCAATAAAGTCAATGAAAAATAAAAGAAAGTAAATTTTTAAAAGAAAGTAACCAAGAGAGAAGCTCAAAGGGACATACCGATTATGTCCCTACATCGAGCGTTGAGAAAAAGTTAGCTGTTCTCTGGGCAGCTCTGGAAGCTGTGGCCCACTATAGGGAGGGAATACACAAGGACAGAAGCAGATCTGCTTCCCAGGAAATGGATCCAACACGGAGCAAAAAACGCCAAGGGAGCTTCTAGGATGACGTGAAGGGAAAGCCCTGGACAACGGTGAGGCAGCAAATAGAGAGCACCAGTCCCAGGGGGTCAGGAGGATAAAGGAGCCCTCCAACCAGAAGACAATGAAAACAAGATTGCCTGATGCGCCTGCACAAATCTGGAGGAGATTTGCAACTACAAGTGAGAGTTTCTGTATGAATTGATGAGAGATACATAGAAAATGAGGGGAAAAATAAAAGGCAATTATAAACTTCAGAGAAAACAAATTTGTGCAAGACAAGGAGCATGATCATGACTCAGCTATAATGAAATGTACACTCTCATATCAACAGAAACCTTGAGTAGTCATTTCACAAAAATGCTGATAGAATCACTTTGGAGGGATTGAGGCAGTGAGGGTGGGTGTGGGTGTGGGTGTGGGTGTGGGTGTGGGTGTGGGTGTGGGTGTGGGTGTGGGTGTGTGTGTGCAGGGGCGGGGAGAATCCAAGATCTGACTCCTCACCTTTCACAGCAGGAAAGCAAAAATTAATATGTAAAACCCAAAATCACAAAAAGATAATGAGTAAGTTTGTTAAAAATATGGAGATACACAACTGAAAAAAAAATGGAACTGACAGTGACCTTCTCAGGAGCATATTACAAGGAGAGGAGGAATGGGTAGGAAACTGGTGTTTTTTATTTCAACCTCAGAGAATTATCTAACTTTTAAAAATGATGTGCATGTACCCTAACATAAAACCAAAAGTTAGGCTAAAAATTACTAAATGCTATGGCCCCAGCAACCAACGAGATTCCCTTAGCTATGTGACAACTGTGAGACACTGTGCCAAGCAACGCTCCCTGGCCCTGGCAGGAGGCCACTGCGGCGGGGCTAACCAGGGGCAGCCTTGAAACCAGGGTCTAAGCGGAGGGCAGCCTGGAAACTGGCGCCAGCCTCATTAGGCGATGGCCCCTCTAAGGCTTCATCCCCGCGATAATGACTGTCAACTGTAACTCACGCTGACCTCAATTAGACATGTCCTTCCTTCAGGTCATCACCGCCTGGTGGCAGCCCAGCCAGGGAACCCGTAAACACTTGAGAAGCATGGGCCCCTCTAACCAAAGGCCTGGAAATGCAGCTCAGAGTGGCTTCCCCTAAAAGCTTAATTACAGAGGCAACTCCTGCCATTCAGGGCCCTGAGAAAACACACTTCGTACCACGGTTGTCGAGTTGAGGGCCACGGGGTGGAGGAGGGATTTCAGCATCTCCAGTGAGTACAAGAGACCCTCTAATTCTGGGGGGTCCACCAGTGTCACCTGATGGCGTCCACGGAAATGAAGCGGGATGAATACCGTGTGGAGAGCTCTCTGCTCGCTAAAGAGCGAACAGCAAGTGCTGGGGGCTGAAGCGCCTTCAGGTTGAAGGGCTTCCTTCATGCATGCACTTGTCAGGGATTGAGAAATGCACAAACCTGGCCCTTCGTCCTCCTCCTGGGAGTAGCAGCCTCCCCACCTGGCAGGTAAAAGCGTGTGGGCTGTACATCGAGCAAAACGCAGTGCAGCTCTTAACAAGGAAGTGCTTGCCCGGTGTGTGCAATAATGTGGACATATGCCCAAAGTCATTGCGGAAAAGCTCAACCCTCTGTCCATCTATGTCTCCTGTTAGGAGCGACCTGGCAGCTAGAGCTGGGACGTTTTTAGACTGTGTACTTTATTGGAATTTTAAACACCCCTAACTGTGAATGCTCGAGAGGCACTGAAAATGGAGGTTTTAAAGACTTTAAGCAGACCCAGCAAGACATCTCAGCTGAAGGCAGCGTTTTCCTGAATTATACTTTGTGATAGGATACACCGTGGTCTTAGGTTGAGCCTGTAAATCTACCTCCACCTGGTTTTAAGGCAAGCCAAAGGAAAGAGAGAAAGCTAGGGAGGAAGGGAGGGAGGGAAGAAAGGAAGAAAGGAAAGGAGGGGGAAAGGGAGGAGGTAAGAAAGGGAGGAAAAAGGAGAAAAAACTAAAAACCTCTTGGTTCTAGAGTAGTCCAATAGACTTCCATGGACTTCCCATTTATAGCAACAAGAGAAAAAAATCAGGAGGCAAAAAAAAACAACAACAACACCTACCTCCATTCCCTGCAGGCACTAACTCTTAACATTTTCCCTCACAGCCTCCAACGTAACAGCATCCAGCAATTTCCCATAATTTCAGTACCGGCCAAGACATTGAAACGTGCAGAGGAAACAAACAAAAACATGCCATTATCCGCGCACAGGTGTGGCTCACGGCGCAGAGAATTTTCTGCAGGCCTCGGAACAGTGGCCTTCAGTCGCACATGCTGCCAACGCGCGCTTCTTTTTCTTCTCGTTCTACCCAGCGTGTCCTGGGCTGAAACCTCTGACAGTCTAGAGAGGGCCTCGACCCCAGTGGGTCTCAAATCATTGAAACCAAATTGGCTTCCGGGTGGCTTTGCCTCTGAGTTCTGAGGCCCAAGGGCAGGTTTCCACGGTGAATCTGTTCCAGCATCATCCCGCTCCCCTTCGAGCTCTGGCATCACAGGGATACCAAGGAATCGCCGAGTTTGGGTGATTCTCCTAAACGAGCCCTTTATGTCTTGTTCCATTAGCAAGATGTATTTCACCTCCCTAAGAGGCCCCATGGGTCTGATTCTGGGAGAGGATGGGCGCCCACGGGTGGGCACTGGAAACCTGGAGCCCACGTGCCCGCCCCGCCCCCCCGCCAGGCTACAAACCAGGCACATGGCTCCATGAGAGCCGGAGGCCAGGTCTCCCTGAACCACGCGCAGGCTCCTGGGACCCCTGGTGGCAAGCCTGCCATTTTCTCTAACCCACTATTTTTAGTTTTTTAACGGTAATAATTTCAACAGCGCCATGGACAAGATCCAAACGCTTTCCTGCAATTTCCAGGTTTTACAATTGCTTGTCTGGGAATTTTATGGGGAAGTTTCGAAGAGAGATGAAGAAACAGCTTGGCAGGAGGGCCGAGTGGCCGGGATGGCGCCCGAGGTGGAGGGCTACTTGGCAGCGCACGGATTCTTGGCATCCTTCCTCCAGGGCCGCAGGGACCATCCAGGCCGGGCTTGGGCATCTGCCCAGAATTGCTGAGCCCAGCCTCATTCACATGCCACTCATTCTTGGCAGGCGAGATCCTGGAGGCATCCGTCTGCATGCATCCTCTCTCCCTCACGGCCAGCCGAGGATTAGACATTCTGGAGTTCACAAGTATACCTATGTAATTTTGTTAACCAATGTAACCCCGATAAATTCAAAAAATAAAAGCATGCTTTTGCAAGACTCAAGTAGATCTGCTATAATAAATCACAAAATTCTTCTTCTACTTCCTGTTCCTGTTCCTCTTCTTCTTTTAAGGGGGTAGCTCTTGGCTGCTTGGAAGACCAGAGGGGAAACCCTAGGGTCTGAACCTGCCTGCCCTTTCTTCTGGTGGAAATGACCCCACCCAGGCCAATCCTTACAGCTGGGCTGCACTTCCCTGGGGTCTCTCTATAACGAAAGTGTGTCCCTCATCTCTCCCAGGCAAACCAGGGACAGGTCAGTTCCAGCCTTGGAAGACCAAGACGGGGAATCCTTCCAGAGCTTCAAAGCCAACGTTTGGGCCCCAAAGGGAGCAGGGACAGTGAGTGCCCGGGCTGGTGGGAGCTTTCCATCCTGGCTTCCAGTGCCTCCTGACCTGGACCCTACGCCCTGATGATCCGCCCTTCCTCCTCCAGGCCTGGTCCTCAGTCAAACTCCCACAAGAGCGGGTAGCAGGGTCTACTTAATAAACGTCCAACCTGCAGAGAATTTATGAGTTTATCTGAGCCAAACAGACAATTGCTGGGAAGCAAAATCTCAAGGAATTGAGAAAATACTCCAGAAAATGGCAGTTTTACCACTTATTTTATACATCAGAATCAAAGCAGTAAATATAAGGCAATTCCATGAAATCCATTGGTGATAGATTATGAGGCAGGAGAAAGCAAAGCAGGAAATCTCTGGGACTGGATAAAAAGTAAAACGAATAAACATATACTTCTTTTACGTAGGTGGGTGCAGGAGAGTTAACAGTCAACCATTAACACAGTAACAATGAGGGGTTCTGTGGGCCCCTACTCTGGTGGACGCTTGTGCCCTAAAGAAGGGGTGGGTGGGAGGATGACCTTGACATTCCAAAGGTGTGTTATTGTAGATGCAAAAAGACAACGGACAGGCTCAGTTAAGGCAAAGATTGACCTTTGTCAAGGAAGGTACCGGGCTAGGCCCTGAGGATCCACTGTGACCTGCTTCTAGAAAATTTCCTTTCAGACCATCCTCCGGGGTTACTCTCGGTCTCTGAGTTTGTAAGGCCGCCACACAGGCGTCTCCTGAGCTTGTCAGGTTTAGTTTGTGGCCCCTTTTCTTCGTCCACAGCAGTGATCACTAAGGCTGTGGCTCATTAGAGCCCTTCCCACTTGGGCAGGGGACCAGCAGAGAGCAGCCATATGGAGCTTTCTGTTTACTAACCAACTACTGACAGTGGGCCAGGAGCTGCGGTTTCCATGTAGCATCGCCCATCCTTTCAGCGACCGCTCTGCACACCCAGGTCCTTGGTCAGCGCTGCGGGAGATGCTCGGGCACTGAGGCCATGCCTTTCCTCAAGGTCTGGTCTGTCTGTGTGACTAAGGAGGACATCGCTGCTGACCCGCCACATTTCAGCAAGATGTCCCACTGGCATTTTCTTTCAGACGCTTTGCAAAAGTTGAACAATACTGCCGTGCCCGGTGCTGTTAGCACTTAATAAGCTTTCCCTGCATCATGTCGTTTAGGCCCCTGGATGGTCTGGGAGGGGCACTGTCATTGCTCCTAGTTAGAGGTAAGGCAGCCGAGAGGCTCAGTGAGGCTGAACAATTCACCCAAGGTCACAGAAGGTCAGGATGAGCCAGAGGAGGACCCGCTGCACCCCAATAACACCTCCTACTGCCTCCTCGGGAATATTCAGGCAAACCACAGCCACCCCAGAAACTGATACACCCAGCCATTTTCCTCCCCACTTTGCTCTGGTTACACAATGAACCTCATCCCCCTTCCTCTCCTCAGCATCTCCTGTCCCTCCCCTTATCCTGTAAAGACACCCAGAGAGAATGACTGCTTAGGTACCAGCCAAAATAACACCAGTTTCCCACCTGACTTGAACCACATTTCTATTAGCAGCCCCCTGACGTGAAAGCATTCCTAACAGCAAGTTCCCTCTCTCCGCGACTTCAACCTCCTCCCAAAATTTCGCAAAATCACAGCAGATACGCCCTTTGGGAAGCTCTGGAGCAGCTCCATTCTGATTCAAGCCAGCAAATTAATCTGCACGTTGAACCGAAGCTACAGACCTGCCTCCTCTTCGAAGTCATTCTCGTTCCATCCAAAGCAGCATTCCTCGGCTGTAAAAGTTAGGAAGGGGGCAGGGGGCGGGGAGGAGCAAAAGGCCCCAGTCATCTGCTCACGACCTTGCTACATTCCGTCAATGAATGAGAAATTAAAACGGCTTCCGACTGGAACAGTCAACACCTCAGAAGGACACATTCTGGAGAAAAATCTTTGCTTGTGAAGAATATCACAGTCTTCCACCTCAGGGGCCCCAGGATCCCCGCAATCTTCAATCCTCTAAATTTAGCTGTTTCCAGAAACATTCCAGACAGCAGGCTAATTTTTATTCCCTGGAGAGGCGTCTGCAGTCAGACTGTATGTCCCAAAGAATGTCAACTTTTAAGGAATAGCCAGAGCCTTGCCAAGACTGCGAGCCACATACCAGCTCAGCTGGCTGACTTTAAACCTGTGCAAATTACTGTCCCTTAGAGAGGAACCTAAAGCTTTCCTATATTCTGCTTATAATGCAAGCAATAATGACTGAGCAGGTAATATGGTCAAAGCCCCTTTCAGGAAAGCAGAGATGAACCAGGCGTGGGCCCTGCCTTTGCAGTAAGTGAAAGAAAGAAAACACAATGCTATCTAATATCCAGTAAGGGTGTGTGTGTGTGTGTGTGTGTGTGTGTGTGTGTATGCATCTATATGTATGTGTGTGCGCATGCATGTGTGCATGTGTGAATGCATGTGTGCATATGTGTATGCATGTGTGTGTGTATATGCATGTGGGAAGTGGGACACTCCAAGGACAATTTCTTGGAAAAGCAGCATTTAACCTACGACTTGAAACTACAGCTAATTTTCCTATTTTTCAATTTCTTCTTGTTATTGCTGTCAAATGGTTTTGCGATGAACAACAATCGAGCTGGAGACAGTGAGTAAGAGATGAAGGCCGATGCTCTGAGATACCGCAAAGACAAAGGCCTGGAAACCAGAAGCCCAAGGTGGATCGCTTGGGAAAAAACATGTTGTTAATATCTTACTTTGAAAACCAAGTCACGAATGCGCACCTTTGTTCCCCAGCTTTATGGTGTGTGAGCACGCCAAGTGGAAAGCAGGTTTCTGTCACTGCCCACGGAACGTTTACTGAGGAGAAACAGTGGCCTAAAATAGTGGCCGAGCGCAACTGAGCTGGAGTTGGCCTGATGGGTTCAGACACCAGCTCTGCTGTGTCCTACCTGCGTGGCCTCAGGCAGGTCACGTGACCTTTTGGAGTTTCAGTTCTCTCATATTTGATCTGAGAATAATAGAGTGTCTGCATCATAGGGTTGTCAAGAGTCATGAGATAGTCTGCCTAAAAATGCCTACAGGTTGCCTGGCAGACAGGAAATGTCCCGTGAATGTTGGTAGCTGTTCCAACATCCGGGGACAGTCCTTTGAGGCCGTGTCGTCATGGAGCTATTGATCCGATCATGTTGACCTCTGGATGTTTTTACTTAACCATGTAGTTTAATAAAAATAGGCAGTGATGCCCATATTCTATCCCTTTCTCCATTTTATCACTTTATATTATCCAGGTCTGATCTTCTGCAGAGTGGAACCCAACGCACCGAGGTGAGGAAACTGGCTCCGATCCCATCCCCCACTGGAGAGCAGTGGCAGCAAACTAAATCCTACAACTCCTGACTTGAATCCACTTACTTTTCCACCAGTTAATACAGTCTATTCACTATCTTATTGTCACCATTGTATGAATTAGGATTCATTTCGTGATGGAAGCAGAAATAAGAAACGCGTTGCCTCGCGTAATGAATAGCCCACACTAGGTTTTCAATCCCAGAGGACTCAGAGGTGTGATTAAACTGGCTTCTTGTCATATGTGCTTCTCCTTGTGGCTTGTCCTGAGGCTCCACGCAGGAGGAAATGGCTGCCTGTATGCCCAGGCCTAGATTTCTAGAGGCATTCTGAACAAACCATCTTGGGTCCACGTGCCCATCATAGTGGCCAGTGATAAGACTATGACAATGAGCCAGGCCAGAGCCACCAGCTCACCTCTCAACAAACCCTTGGAGGGGGGCATGGAGACTGTGGCCAAGAGCAGGTCACATGTTCACCACGGGTCCATCCAAACCTCGCCCGCTGAGCATGGACATGGGGCTGGCCACAGAGGTCATTCACGTTCTGGTACCAGAAGAAGGAAGAGACACCAGGCAGGCCACACCAATACCTGTCCACTGAGGACTATTTTACAAAGTGGGTCCGCATAGCTAGGTAGCTTCAATAATAGCCAAGAGTTAGCCATCACTAGATGATGTAGGAGAAAATAATCATTTTCTGGCTAATAACAGAATGATATGTAGGTCTCCTATTTTCAAATAATTGGAATAAAATAAAATATTCAGTGTCACATCACAGGATGTACCCTGACCCAAGGGTCATCTTGGTGCATGTCTGTTCCTACTGTGATAGGCCTGACCCCACCTTAGTGATAGGTAAAGAAGCATAACAAACAGGGTGTCCGGTGGAGGAGGGGTGACTAGGACCACCAAGGGCCCTAGATGCCATCCTATATAATAAAACCCAAATATTCAAATCGACTGAATGGTGGAATGACAGGTCGCTACGATGTGCACTGACCACAGGGGGCAGAAGCTCAACGCAGGAACTGCCCCCTGGTGGTCAGTGCGCTCCCACGGGGGAGCGCAGCTCAGCCTGAAGCCGGGCTCACAGCTGGCAAGCGCAGCGGCGGTGGCATCCCCGAGGGGTCCCGGACTGCTAGAGGGTGCAGGCTGGGCTGAGGGATGGCCCCCCCAACCCCCCAACCCCATGCACGAATGCCGTGCACCAGGCCTCTAGTGTCATATAAAGAGCAGCTAAAGAGACCAAGTGTGTCAATCCCGGGTTAGAGAAAAGAAGACCAAGGGGAGACATGCTAACCCCAGAGGTACAGTCAACAGTTTTCAATTTTGTTTCCCAACATGTACTCTTCCTTTCTGTGGGAACAGCACCTGGTTTTATTCTTGGGAAACGCTTTCTTCCATCTCATTACATGTTGTTTGAGCAGCTCCCGTTCCCAGCAGCAAGGACATAGCCCATGATCCAGGTTTAGGCCAATCAGTTCCATCCACTCTCCAGGCCACAGTCCCAGGTGGTGGTGGAAGCTGGTCTCCGAGCCCGTCAGCCCTCCTGTGATTGTGGCTGAGCCGGGGTGCCCAGTCCACAGGACACTGGGAGCATCCCTCCTCAAGGACCCGCCATGGTTCTTCGTGACTTCTGAAGCCCACCTCCTGCCCCTGCGGATTCAGTGTGAGTTGAGAGAAATGAGGAACGAGTATAAATGGTCCCTAAGGATAACCCTAAACCAACAAGTCAGGGGATGACGCACTGCCCTGTCCTTCAAAGGAACAATCCTGAAACACATCCTATACAGCAGCGGGGGGCACCTTTTTTCCTGCCAAGGCCCACTTGGATATTACAACGTCATTCACGGGTCATACAAAGTTACCAACTTAACAAGCAGCCTGCTATATTTGGTCAAACATTTAATTAGCTCACCCTTGCTGCCCTGGCAGGTGCAGGCCAAATGATTTTGCAGGCTTTATACGGCCCGCGGGCCAGACATTCCCCACCCCTGCTCTACAGTGTCTCGGAGGGTCCCCGCTGGGGTGGAGCTGCACTTGTCCACAGCCATGACCAGTTCAGTAACATAACCTTTATTGTCTTCCCTCCTTCCCTCATTTATCTCCCAAATTAACTACCTGCGCTCAAGTCCTAGTCTCAGGCTCTGTGGGTGGGTAGGACCCCAAGTCAGTCATGAAGGAGTAGGTATATCATTCCACTTGGGCCAATGAGAGAATGGACATTCCCCAATTACGAAGGAGCCTTGGGATCTGGTGTCATGAAAAAAACAAAAGAGCCTGCATTTGTCAGAAGCCACTGAGAAGAGCCCGAGGATGGAGCCAGCTGGGACAGAGCCTGGCAATACCCAGAGCCTGAATCAAGCCGTACCTGAAGCCGATCCTAACCGGAGGCTGAGAAGTTATGTCCATTTTTGCTTAATTCGTTGGAGGCATTTTTCCCCACATTCAACCAACAGATTCTGACCCAAAGCCACAGAGAAGTACGTTTCAAACTGTTAGCGCTAACAATCAAAAAGCCCACCCTGAAAAGTGTTGAGCTCCTCATGATCGGAGAGATTCAAGTAGAACACAATCGAACGTCCATCTGAGATGCTGGAGAGGATTTTCCTTCCACAGAGAATTAGTTTGAGGAGTTAAGGAGGCAAAACTACACAAATTCTAAGATCCATTTAAACTCCATGGTATCCGATTGACCAATAAAAATCAATGAATCGGTGCAAAGCTATCTGACTAAGGAGAGACCAAGTGACAGTGTTTCCCGTTTTGACCTCCCGTATTAGACACGCTGTCACTCTTTCACTGTCAATAGCCAATGACATTTCATCTCTGAGCCAGTGTTTCTCCTGCCCTCTCCCTACCCTCTGGCAATTTGGATTGCTGACTCTCATTTAAAGATTTTCTGTTCAGATGCATAACGTGCACCCTTCTCTACTTGTCTCACTGAACTGACAGGACAATCAGCACACAAGGCATTAATAGAAGACCCCCCAAAAAGATGCTTTACTGCGGAAGGACTGGCCCATCTCAGACGGTGAGAGAGAGACTCACAGCTTTCTGGCTACTAAAATAATAACTCCAAACAACGCCTTTGCAATGTCTTAAGGGTAAGCCTAATTGTCATCGGGATGGCAGGAGGTTCAGATGCGTTACACACAGGTTCACAGATCTCCCCCAAAGACCTGCTCCAGCCAGGCGAGCCGCATGAATATTTATTTCTGCAGGATTAGCATGCATTAACCAAATGAGTAAGGCAGCAGGAAATAACTGGTCTCGGAACTTTTTCTGATAGACCTATTAATGGTGAAAAATATGTGCAGAAACTTTTATTTTAAAGGGGCACCGTCTTATATTGCATGCACAACGAGCTGCCGGGCATAGTGAGCTGGAGCAAAATGCATCAGGTCCCACGGAAGGCTGCATGGAGGGGTCCGGCCACTTGTCCCCACACTTGGGAGGAAAGACCACAATGCTGGGCTCAGAGCTACATGAAGGAAGATAAGAAACCAGGGGATAGGTGGTATCTCTTTAAACTCTTGGCCAAAGGAAACGAGCTTTCCATCAGTAGCACTAATTCAGTTAGGGCCAGCAGAAACAAAATTTAAAAAGAGAGACAGACTTACCGACTGTCTTAAAATGTAATTGATATGGTTTCTGAATCTTACTCATCTAGAAAAGAACGTCTGTCTTATAAGTTATTACATGTGCTCGCTCTGTTCACTTTCTTTCAATTATCTGCTTACATAAAATGTGACAAGGGCTGCCTCTCTTTTAATTTATTTTTTCTGATCTGATGAGTTTCATCCACCAGGCAGCAGAAACGTGACATGTTTTCCTTTGCACAAAGGCCTGCATTTCAGTAAACTCGCAAATGGATAGAAACACACATATTCACTCTCTTTCTCCTCTCTCACCTTTTCCAATGGATGGCCCTCCTTGTCCCAGGGGCTGCTGGGAAAAAGGAGAGGTCTGTAATACCTGTCACAAGGAACATGAAGAGGATGGATGTGATGTGCTGAGTGAGCTCCAACCAGGATGCCGCCCCCTCGAGGCTGCAGCCCCAGCCTCCTGTTAGCTCTGCAAAGACCCAGCACAGCTCCATAGAGGGGCGGCTTGCTCAGAGCTGCCCCCTTTTGCCAATTCTCTCCTTAGAAAGCGAAGGAACTGGGGAGCAGGTTGAGGCACGGGGCCCTCCCGCCTTCACATCCCATTTCATCAGGCCTGATGCATAAGATAATATCCCGAGACACTGTGGGTAAGAGAGAGATTTTTAGGATGAGCAGTGTGTCTGCTAGAGAGGGTCACGGGGACCAGAGCGTTAGGGGGACGGGAAACCACAGTACAGGGGCTCAAAAGCTAACGCGTGGCCAGCTTCTCTGTCATCCGGCCTCCAGTCAACTTCACGTTATTAACTGAGGATGCAGTTTCTCTCTTATCCGGGATGAAGGCGGCGGCGCAGAAGACCCTGCAGCACTCTCCAAACGACCACAGACATGGATGAAAGCACAGCCGCCATGGCTAGTTTCCCCGAGTGAGAAACAGCCCGTCACTCGGAGCGCGAGCCTCCTGGCTTCTGGCTTCGTCGCAGCTTCAGCGTGACTGGAGCTTTTCCTTTTGTATCACACGGAGCGCACATGGGACCGGAAACAGCTGAGGGAGATGCTTTCCTAGGCCGTCAGGACACTTACGTAGGCTCCCCATTACCTCTGAAATTGTTCCCACATCCAGCAGGTCCTCTATGAACCCCCTTCTTTGCTCTTTTTCTTTGCAGCCCTCACTGTAAAATAGTTTCGTGTCTGGGCAGTGAAATCGAACTCGCCTAAAGGCCAAGGAACAACACATAACCATAAATTGAAAACTTGCAGGTTGGAAAGAGGTCGCCGGAGGCAGAGATGGTGGAAAATTTGAAGATTGAGGGAGCTGTCAGCGCTCTCTAAAACCCAGCAGGGGCACTGGAGGGTTCTGGGAGGGATGTCAGACCAGCGGTTGGTGGGAAGAGCTGAGACTGATTGACAGATCCATCATTTGAAAGCTGGGTGACCTTGGGGAAATTACCTTACCTCTCTGGTCCTCCTTTTTGTTTTTTGTTTTTTGTACGTATAAAATCAGGGTAACATGTTTATACTGTATATCTTACAGGCGACTGTAAAATCCAAGGGAGACCTTCGGTAAGTGCATGCCCTGTACAAGGAAGGAAAGCACATCGGGAAAGAACAGGAGAAGCCTGCAGACGTGAGGCAGAGGTCACTTCCTCCCTTTAGGCTTTGGTGTCTTCATCTTAAAATGAAATCAGTGACGTCACCAGCTCTGGGTGCCTTTCGCCTTTATGGTGACAAGAAATAGCAAAGACAAGGCCTTGCAGTGGTAGTAACGGGGGAGGAACTGTGTTCACCAGGGCGGCCTCCCCTAGGAGCCCCCTGGACCAGAGAGAGGTCCTCCCTGGCAGCTCAGAGTCCGGCCGTTTCATTCCCACCGCAGCCACCTCCTAAGGCACCCCATCCCCCCTTGCTATTGGTTCTAAGCCTCACCAGATAATCCAAGATAAAATTATCTCAAATCCTTAATTTATTACATCTGCAAAGATCCTTTTGCCAAAAAAAAAAAAAGGCATAATTCATGTAGTTGTCATGGACATATCTTTTTAGGGGTCACCATTCCACCCACTACACTCCCTACCCTGAGATATTTTGCCAATGTCAGACATTTTTTTGTGTTTTTTTAATTAATCCTCACCTGAGGGTATTTTTCCATTGATTTTTAGAAGAGAATAGAAGGGAAGGGGAGAGAGAGAGAGAGAAACATCGATGTGAGAGAGACACACTGATTGGTTGTCTCCCCCATGTGCCCCGACAGAAGCCGGGGGATGGAGCCTACAACCAAGGTATGTGCCAGTGACGGGAACTGAACCCGCTCTAACCACTGACCAACTGGCCAGGATGTTAAAAGACATTTTTGATTGTCATGACTTGGTGGTGGGGGAAGGAGAGGAGGGAGCTACTGGCATCCGGTGGGTAGAGACCAGGATGCTGCTGAACATCCTACAGGACGGCCCCACCACAAAGAATTACCCAGCCCCAATGCCCACAGCTCCAAGCTTGAGAAACAATGCCTTAGAGCTTTAGCACCTGCCACTCTCTCTTTCTCGGAGATTCTCCCACCACATGGGTGGCCCTGTCTTGTGACTGAGGCCTCACCACAGCCGGACCCGATCATCCTACCCAAAAGTTGGGTCAACCGATGAACCGACACACACATTATTGCCCCCTCGCCTCTGCTGTCCCAGGCTGAGGTGCCTTCAGAGCACGTGTCTCGATGGGAATCACCTCTCTGTTCACATACTTGTTTGCGTGTCTCCCTCCCCCTCTCCCTGGCACACACACACCAGCCTGACCACAGGCTCCATGAGAACAGGACCTGTGTCTCTTTCAGAACCGCATCTCCGTGCCGAAAAGAGCACATACCCTAAACTCCTGCTGACGGAGGATGGGTGAACAAGCGAATACCCAAGAAGGGGGTGGTACCCAGGGGCGCCATCCATGCCAACCACCTCCTGCAACTTTCCAGCCTGGTCATGCCCTTTGGGATGTGCTGGGGCTTCAGGGACGAGAGGAGCCACCGGGAGAGACATCAAGGTCTCCTTTTGCAAAATCTTAGAGAATAAGAAAATATTTTTCTCCTCCCTCTGGCGACCTCCAATCAATGCAAGGGTTTAATGTGTGTCTACTCCGTGCTCAGGATTGTGGTAAATGCCATGATACACAGATGAAGTTGAAGGCACTACCCGTGTTCACTAAGCCTAGATCAGAGTTAAGGAGACAAGACTAGACATAGATAAGATAGGATCTGACAGGTTGGCAAGCCAAGTGGGGCTGGAGGAAGCAAGCTGCTACACAGAGAAGGGTGACATGACGTCCCAGGTCACGTGGGCTGCTATAACAAAGCACCATACACTGGCAGCTTAAACAGCACTGATTTCTCACAGTGGGAGGCTGAGAAGTCCAAGATCAACAACCCTCTTCCTGGGTTACAGACGGCCAACTTCTTGTTGTGTCCTCACATGGCAGAGAGAGCAAGAGGAAGCAAGCTTTCTCATGTCTCTTAGAAGGGCACTAATTTCATCAAGGGGGCTATACCCTCATGATCTCATCTAAACCTAATCACCTCCTAAAAACCCACCTCCTAATACCATCACCCTGGGGGTTAGAGCCTCAACATATAGCTTTGTGGGACACAAACAAGTCATAGCAAGGGCTGAAGAAATCATCATAAAAAAGATGGACCATGACCTTGGCCTTGCTCCAGACGGGATGGGGAGGGTTTGTACTAGGGGAGAGCCCTCCCAAGGGGCAGTCACCTAAGTGTGGTCCTTGAGAGATGGAGGAAGAAGCCGAGGCCACTTGGGAGCTGGTGATGTGGAGGCCCCAGCAACATGGATGGTTTGAGGTGGAATTCCAATTACACACTGCCCGTGACCAGTGGGGCCAAGAGGATGTATATCACCCAAAAATGGTCTGGTGTCACTAGAGGCATTTTTAAAAACTTTAGCTTTAGAGAGCAGTTTCAGGTTCACACAAACACTGAGGTGAAGGTACAGAGATTTTCCACATACTCCCTGACCATTCTCATGCACAGACTCCCCCATTATCAACACCTCTACGTCCCCCGCCAGAGTGGCCCATTTGTTACGGCTGATGAACCTGCACAGACACGTTATTACCAACCAAAGTCCATAGTTCACACCAGGGCTCACTCTTGGTGCTGGGCGTTCCATGGTGTGGGCGGATGTGTAATAACGTGCATCCATCAGTCTAGTATCACTGCCCCGAACATCCCCTGTGCTCTGTCTATTCGCCCTCCCCCCGCTTCACTGAAGGCTCTTAAATAAGGGAGAGCGCCACAGATACGGGGATTTTGGAAGAGTAATCTTAGAGAAACAGAATGGGCTGGAGAGGGGGTGGGATATGGAGGGAGCCAGTAGCCCGGCTCTCAGGCCATGGCAGCAACCCAGGCATGAAATGGTTAACCCCACTGGACTTGCCTATGTATTTCATGAGGAGATGCCCCAGCCTCCCTGGTTTGTCCCTCCTGGCCTCTCTCATCCCTCGTCGTTGGGATTCTCAGTTGAGAGTTCACTTGAATATCCACGGGCTCAGAGTGATTCTCTTCTCCACAATAAAGCACTCATTTCCACAGAGGAACCCGGGAGCCGCAGAGGAGCTGGGAGGGACTATGGGGCTGATGACGAGGTTTAAGGTGTGCACCTGCTGGTGCCGCTGACGACTGCTGGCGCCAACCCTCTCTCGGAAACCTCCACATCCACACTTCTTGACTTATTAAAATCTGTGGCCTTAACACTTCATGAATGCAGCTTTTTTGTTTTGAGGGTATTGTTGTTTATATTGGGCTTTTTTTGTTTTGTTTGTTTGGTTTTTGGTTAATCCTCACCTGAGGGTAATTTTCCCACTGATTTTTAGAGAGAGTGGAAGGGAGGAGGAGAGACAGAGAGAGAGAAATAATGATGAGAGAGACACATCGATTGGTTGCCTCACACAGGCCCCAAACAGGGCCGGGGATTAAGCCTGCAACCGAGGTATGTGTCCTTGACCGGAATCAAACCCGGACCCTTCAGTCTGAGGGCTGACACTCTATCCACTGAGCCAAACCAGCTAGGGTAGTTGGTCGGCAAACTCATTAGTCAACAGAGCGGCAAACCACGGCTTGCGAGCCACATGTGGCTCGCAAGCCGCAGTTTGCCG
Source organism: Plecotus auritus (assembly GCF_963455305.1). Classification (NCBI taxonomy): domain Eukaryota; kingdom Metazoa; phylum Chordata; class Mammalia; order Chiroptera; family Vespertilionidae; genus Plecotus; species Plecotus auritus. The sequence continues at coordinate 8,132,706 of NC_137771.1, read as the reverse complement.
ACCACTGAGCTAGGGCATGCAGCTTTTTTTTTTTTTTTTTTAATCACACCGTTGTGTTTCATTTTATGCCAAGAGGAGTTAGGATGCAGAAAGGCGGGGCTTCCCCCTGTGCAGGAAAGTGGCAATGAAAACCACAGCTATGCAATCGGCCCAGCAATTGTCCCTCCTTCTGGCTGCCCACGTAGTGGCACAGAAATAGAGACAAAGATTCCAGATAACAGCTGGCTTGGTTACGTGACACACACTCCCAAGTTGCTTTTCTAGATTTAAAAACCCTCTCTGTCTACCACGCATGCCCCTGCGTCACTATCAAACATCGTCTTGCTTGTAAAACTAGGAAGGTGGAAACATTCGACTTCTCCAAGGTCACTAATCAAGGGATGGGGCTCAAAGGAGGGAAACTCGAGTCTGTCACACGGCAGCGCCCACAACCAGGAAACAAACAGCAGCGGCAGAGGCAGCTGCTGCAATCACGCAGAACGGAACACACACATTTTTATACAAAAGCAAGGACAAAAAAATTTAGATGCTGAGCATGATATTGCTGGAAGTTACAGAAATAGAAAGAGAAGCTTTCCGAAGGACAATCCATTTCAAGGACTTTGATGTGCTCTCAGCTAAAAGTTATGGGCCCGCTGATGATGAAATGGAGTCTGGTAGGTGCAATCTGCTATTTTGTAACCAGGAGACTGTTGCTTGTACTAGGGCACACAAAAACATGAAATATTCTTCTGCTGCAACGGAACAGACTAGAGACTATCAGCAGTGTGGGCTGGGTTGGGGGAGCAATGATCTCCTGGAGCCTGTTTCCATAGTTGTCAAATGGGAGCGGAACCTCAGGATCGGGGTGGGAATAGATAAACGGGATGGTGCATGTCGGAATGCTTTGTTATAAAGCAGCGTGCTCATCCGAGGGGGCCCTTCTGATAACATTTTAAAAAGCTGACAAGTTTCAGTTCTTTGGCCACAGGAGTGAAGTTCAAGGACTGTGTGTTCCACTGACTCGTTTCGCCCCCAGACTCAGAGTCATCTTTGAGCCCTCCCTTTCTTTCCGCCCCACACCTTGGAATGCCAAACTCTTCCATCTCTTCCTTCAGAACACATCCAGCATCTAACCACCTCTCTCACTCTCTGCGATGCACCACCCTGGTCCGGGCCCCGTCGTCTCTCCCCAACTAGTGCTCTGGTCGTTCGGCCCCAGTACTTTCCCGGGGCAGCCTGTTCGCCTATGGTGACCCAGAGCCAGACCACGCCCCTCCTCCACTAACACTTCTCTGACCTCGTCTTCTACTGTATTCTACACACTCAGCTCCAAACTCCTGGCCTCCCTGCTGCTCCGCAAACAGCCAGGCTTGCTCCTGCCTCAGCCGCCTTTGCACTGGCCCTTCCCCCCGTTGGAACTTCTGTGCCTCACGGATAACTCCGCTTCTGCTCCGACTTCACTGTCTCCGAGAGGCCCAGGCCGACCACCCTGTGGAAAACTGCAACCCTCCTGCCTGATGCCCCTGAGCTTGTTTGTTTTCTTTTTTTCACAGAAGTTATCACTTTGTTTTAATCCTCACCCGAGAATATGCTCATTGATTTTAGAGAGAAGGGGGGAGGGAGGGGGAAGGGAAGAGGGAGGGAGGGAGGGAGGGAGAGAGAGAAACATTGATGTGAGAGAGAACATCAATTGGCTGCTTTCCATACGTGCCCTGACCAGGGTTCAAACCCTCAACTTTGGTATGGTGCCCTGACCGGGAGCCAACCGGCAACCTTTTTATACACAGGATGACTCTCCAACCAATTGAGCCACACCAGCCAGGGCATCAATTACTATTTTTATGTTTGCTTTCCACCTGTTGTCTCCACACACATGTACTTGAGTGCTTCCACCATGAGGCAGGAGGCTCTGTGGGCCCTATTCACTGGTGTATGACGGTCCACAGTTACTAAAAGCTTCGATTCCTGATCTAGGTCACCTGTGATGAAATCCTGTAAAATGGAGCCCCTCCTTCTCTTCTGAGTAATTCCTGTGGAACCATTCCTCACACTCCGGGTTGGTATATCCCAGTGGTCGGCAAACTGCGGCTCGTGAGCCACATGCAGCTTGCGAGCTGCGGTTTGCCGCTCTGTTGACTAATGAGTTTGCCGACCACTGGACTAGACTGAATGTTACCGTGTAGTTGGAAGCTGTGAAGATTAGGCAATTGTGGCATATTGTGTGCAAAGAGGTAAAGGGTAGTATATGACAGTGGTCGGCAAACTCATTAGTCAACAAACAGAGCGGCACACCGCGGCTTGCAAGCCACAGTTTGCCGCTCTGTTGACTAATGAGTTTGCCGACCACTGGCCTAAACTACAGTGAGGGGCTCCATTCACCACGCTGACCAATTAGCTGACCAAGTAAGAGCTTGCGAAGGGGAGGTTTGCACACCTTTGCCTAGTCATTTTTCAAAGTCCTGCCATGCATCGGCTAATAAAATCATATCCATGCACGGCAGACTACATCAATTAAGATTCTTGACAGAGTAACATGGAGGAACAAACTCAAAAACTGATGCGAGGCAAAGCTGGACACGAGGGCCTCTCACCCTCCTCCTCTTGCCTCTGCTTCCTCTGGGTGGGCACCATTCTCAGTCAGCTCTTGCCTCATGGTGGCAAAATGATGGCACAGCTCCAGACCAGACATCGTCAGATTGTGGTCTACTCTCTTTTTTATGTCTTTGTTGTTGAGAGGGTTACAGATGTCCCCTTTTTTCCCCACTGACCCTCCACCCCACACTCGCCACCCCCAGGCCTTCACCATACCACTCTGTCCGTGGGTTATGCGTTTATGCACATAAGCTCTTCGGTTAATCTCTTCCCAGGGTCTACTCCTTTTGCCAGTGTGCCCACTTGGTCTCTCCTGCTCTCGTTGGCTTTGTGCCATCCCTGACTCAATTCCTGAGAAAGAAGATGATGCTCTGATGAGCTAGAGCCCAGGTCAAATGCTTCTCAAAGCCAGCATCTCTTAGGACACATAGGCTGAGAGTGAGACACAATCGCGAGTAGAAGGATGCCTGGGTACCAGAGGCCAGAACAGCACAAGTCCCCCGCCCCAGCAACGATCCCCATGCCTCCAGCAAGCTGTTCCTCCCCGTCTCCATGACGCATTCACCATCCACCAAGGCACGTTTCATAGGAACACAGATCCAGTTTCTCCTGGTCCCAGTGAGGAAAGACGAGGAGCTAGCATCTACTGACATTGACCCTAACCTTCAGGGAAGATGAACCCCAAATCCTCAGGAGAAAACTACATACACAAGGACAAACAGCCTGCCCTGGCGATCTTTCTACTTCCTAGTTTTGTTAACTGTGAACAAGTTATTTAGCCATCCGTGCCTCAGTTTCCTCACCTCTGAAATGGGCATCCTGTGTACCACCTAACAGGGCTGCTGTGAAGATGAAACTGGATTATACACGTAAAGCTCGCAGGACAGTGCTGGCACGGGGCAAGCACTCACTGAGCATTACCAGTTATTATTGTTCCTGTTATTATGCGCAAGAGGCCAGTAACTGACGTGGTACAGAACGAGGTCTCATGACTGAGACAGACGTGTGCAGTGCTATTTGGCCTGAGGGTCCCGTATGTCTTCACGAAAGGCATGTTTTGCTACTGAGACGTTTACTGGTACGCCTCGGAGCACGACCCAAACTGGACTGACTCTCCCTGACTGAAGTAATCCAGGGAGTCAGTAAGTCGCTCCAGCCCTTGTCTGCTGCTGGCTGATAAAAGGAAGAGTGAGTCTGTGGCTGTCTAGACGCGCCAAGTGGGAGATGGAAAGAGATCCATCCCTAAAGGCATCGGTGACGAGCCTGGGAGGAGCTCTCATCTGGTCCACGTGCAGCGGAACGGAAGACCTCACTAGGACAGGGACCCCCCACACACTGCAAACCCCTGGCGACCTCTTGGTGTCCAACAATTAACTGTGAAAGAAGGGGACATCATTACCCTGACATGCTCAGCTTAAATCTCCGGTCGGCCTTCAGCGCCTGCAGACTCTGGTGAGGGCAGGAGGCCCAAGCCCCGGACATCAGCGGTGGTTATGCCCAAGCTTCTGGGCTGAGCTCGCGGCTCTCAGGGCCTGGGGACAGGGAGTGCTCTCCACGTCGCCAGAGAGGACCGGTCTGCCTGCTCACTGCCAACCCCTGGGCTGCACTGCCTTCTCATCACGAAAACCCCCAAATCTGAGCCTGCAGGAAAGAAGCGTTTTCTAAAAGGGGAGGAAGCTGAATGTTTTTCATCCGTGACTCATCGAACCTAGTGTTTGTTTCTAAAAAAGCCTGGTTCACGCAAGGGGTTTTGGCATTGACGTGAGGCTACCAACCATGGGTGCCCCTCTGGTTATCCTGGCAGAGCTAAAGCCAGCTGCTATCCTGACAACTTAGGGAGAGAAGCCAGCAAACCAATCTGTCGCATTGTTTTCAAAAACCTTGGCATTTTGAGTCAAATTTCAGGTCAGATGTTTAATCAGCAGACAAATAACCCCATTCCACTAAAGAATTCCCAGCTCAGCCCCTAACAATTTCTGCAACCCCCCATGATCCGTCAGTTCCCCTGGCACCGGGTTTTCCCATCTGTAAAGGGGGGGATTTGAACTCTGCAATCGCACATGCTCACGGATGTTCTGTTTCTAAGAAGAGGTCGGCATCTGTAGTCAGCATCTCAGGCAAAAAATTATCCTTACAAATGGCTTGCATTGCCCATCCAGGACCCTGGCGTGGGGGTTTGTTTTTTCAGCCGTGTGCATCCAATTTCACGTGCTCCAAAATTTGAGAATCACTGAGCAAGACAAAGAAAGAAGCCAAAGGGAAGTCTGCAGGCTGGACCTGGCTTTCCACCATCCTGCCTGCAGGGTAACTGCCAAACCCCGGCGGTGAAAAGGGGCAGAGCCCTTCCCATGAATGCTTTTTGCTGGGTTTTCGCCAGGACTCTCAGGGTTCCGGAGACTGGGGGTTGGGAAGGTTCCGTGGTTGCCCAAGGTCAGCGGCAGAGCTCAGATGGCTCCCCCAGCACTGTCCATGGTCAGGAGCTCAGACTCTGAGGCTAGACTGCCCGAGTCCTCCTCCCAACCCTTCGATAGATTCGCTGTGCAATTTAGGAAAAGTGACTTACCCTCTCTGAGTTTCAATTCTCGGATCTGTCAACCTGGGGTAATCAATGGAAACACGGAAAGATTTTAGAGCAGTGCCACGCACAGGGTAAGCACTTAACACATGGCCTCTATGGTCACCCTCCTCTGTCTACAACCTCAGAACCCTGGCTGGTGCACCCGCATCTCTGAGGCTGAGTTCTTTAGACACAGACCGGGAAAGCTCGGCTCAGAGTGCCGTGTGGAGTTGGTGACTCCCTCCCCATGTTCCTTAGCTGCATGTCACAGAGCTGACAGGGCATTTGCCACGGAACATCTGCCTTCTCTGCCAGCCTGACGCCCCGAGCACAGCCATCACACTGCTTCTGGGCCAGAGACGCTGCTGAGGACGAGCAACGCCACCGCTGTCATATTCTGTAGCCAGCCCGAAACGCTCGGGGTCCCTGATGCAGAGGAAGGGGAGGGCGGGAGGGAGGAGCCTCTCCCCAGAGACAAGTGTACACGCGGAAATAAGGAGTGAGACTCAGGGAGAAGGCCCACGGAGAGGAGAAGCGGAGGAAGCTTGGCTGAGGCCCTGCTGGCTCATCAGTGCCCTGGACACTTTGTGTGCAGCCTCCTCCTAGGCTCCCGAGAACCAGAGTGAGGCAGGTACTCCTACATTCTCCCTTTTTACAGATGAGTAAACTGAGGCTCAGAGAGGCCGCTCGCTCATGGTCACAGAGCTAATAGGAGGCAAAACTGGCTCCCAGAAGGAAAATTTTTCAGACCCCTGTGCTGAGTGGCAGACCTCTGTTCTCCATTAAATGGCATTCAAGGCCCCAGGATGTATTAGTTATCAAGTGCTGTGTAACAAATTACCATGAACTTAGCAGCTAAAAACAACACTCATTTAGCATCTCTCAATTTCTGAGGGTCAGAAGTCAGGTGGGCTAGGATGGGGTCTCCCTTTGTGGTCTCTTAAGGCCAAACATCAGTGTGTTGGCCGGGTCAGGTTCTTAGCCAAAGGCTCTGGAGAAGAATTGGCTGCCAGGCTCACTCAGGTTTTGCAGCCACAGGTCCTGGTGGCTGTAGGACTGAGGTCCTTGTTCCCTTGCTGGCTGTCAGCTTGGAGGCTGCTTACTACTCCTAGAGGCCACACACAGCCCTTCTCACGTGGCCTCTTCCATCTTCAAACCAGCAAGAGGAAGTCAGGTGCTTCTCGTGCTTCTAACCCCTCTTCCAGCCAAGAAAACTCTGCTTTTATAGGTTCCTCTGATTACATCAGGCCCACTTGGATCATGTCCCTTGGCCATGTAACAGCAGAACCATGGAGTGACTTCTTATCCTATCCACAGGTCCCACCCACGGTGAGGGGAGGGGCTCATGTGAAGGTGAGGGTCACTGGGAGTCATTCTGCCTGGGTGTTGCCAAAGACTGCAAAGGACCACTGTGGGGACACTGTGCATGGGAGGTAGCTCGACAGCCCTGGCTACATTCATGGAGTCCTGGTCTCAAAGCCAAGGTATGATGCTGTGACTCCATGTCATAGTTTATGGAGACAGTAGTACGTGGCTGAGCTAAGATAATGTATAGAAAAGAGAGCAGAGCAGAAAAACCACAGGCCTTCTGGCTGCCCTCCCTTCCTCCTCTCCTTCTTTCCTGTGGCCCTGGGCACGGGTGCTGTTTATCGTGCCCTCCCCACTTCATCTCCAGCATTCTGCTTGGCAGCAGGCACACAGTAGGCCTTCAAAGAATGGCCTGCACCGTCGATGGATCTCAGCTGAGCCCTTTGCCTGCCCCAGCAGCTCTGGCTACTTCCAGGGAAGGCAGGAACCCACCGAGGCCATTTTAACCCTATGCCCTTGAGCACCCATCTAGGAAAACACTGCAGCAGAAATATCATGTGGCCCATGTATGCAATTTACCCCTAACAGAAGCCTCATTAGCAAAGTAAAAGGAAAGCAGGTGAAATTAATTTTAATAATGTGTTTACTTTATTTAACCAACATATCCCAAATAATATCCTCATTACTTTTGACATGTAGCCAATATAAAAAGACATTCATAAAGTATTATACATTCTTTTTCCTGTAATGAGTCATTGAAATCCAAGGTGTATTTTACACTTAAAGCCACAGTTCACGTGCCCAGTGGCTACATATGGCTCGTGGCCACCATGTTAGAGAAAGCAGATCTAGAGCCTATGATTTCTGGGACAAGGGAATGGGGGGTGAAATTCTTGAGACCTAGGGAGGAAAAACTTTTTTGTAAAAAATTATAAATTTATTAGGTCATCTGGAAACCAAATGGGCTGAGCCCCAAAATGAAGTCAGCAAAAAAAAAAAAAAAAAAAAAAAAAAAAAAAAAAATATATATATATATATATATATATATATATATATATATATATATATATATTTAAATTGTTCAAATAAAACTCCCTATGAGAAATGGATAAACATACCACAGAAGTCAACAAAATAGAAAATTACTCAGATTATAAAAGCATCTAGCTTCTGGCACTGGTGTTGAGCTGCATGTAAGTCCTCCTCACAGAGGCTCAGGAGAGGGCCTGGTACACAGTAAGATCTATTATGTTGCCCGGTTGGTGTGGCTCAGTGGTTGAGTGTGGATCTACGAACCAGGAGGTGATGGTTTATCAGTCAGGGCACATATCCAGGTTGCAAGCTCGATCTCCAGTAGGGGGCGTGCAGGAGGCAGCTGTGATGATTCTCTCTCATCATTGATGTTTCTCTCTCTCTCTCTCTCTCTCTCTCTCTCTCTCTCTCTCTCTCTCCATTCCTCTCTAAAGTAAATAAAAATATGTATATTTTTAAAAGATCTATTATGTTAATCAGCCAAATGCAGCTCAAGTCTGAATTCTTCCATAGTTATACAAAATTGCATGTAAAGGGGGATGTGGATCTATGTTAATATGTCATATGTGATGTGGGATGCAGTCCCTGAGGTTCGTTAAGGTACTGGGCGTCCCTGAGCGCTGCAGGCCTAGAGTTTGCAGGTGAAGAGCAATGGAACATCTGCCGACACAGGGAGCTAAGGGCCAAGGAGCTGGACGAAGACCGTCCTGCTGACTAAATACATTTTTCAGAACCCAGCAGATTTGCAGAGCATCAGTGATGCAATGAATAGACCTGGTTTGTGCCTGCCTGTCAGGCCACTTATTAATCACAACATATTATTGCTCTGCTAGTTCAATGTGTGGCGTGAAATGCCAGATTCTGGCTGAGGACAGAACTGAAGAGAACTAAACTGGGTGGCAAGAAAAGAGCAAAATTAACAAAGGCTACAGCAAAGAGAAAAAGAAACCATGGTCCTCTAGAACAGGTTTCCACAGCTCGGAAAATAGAGGGAACGTCAGGAGCATTTTGTGCAGCTACTACTTTGTGCTGCTGCCCTTCTGAGAAGCCGCGGCATCTGGAGCAGAGAGGCCTGGAGGTGAAGAGTTTAAGCTGAATGGCATCCCCAGTCCAGTCTTGCCCATCACCTCTTGGACGCAGCTGCAAATTAGAGTAATTAGCATCAGCTTCATGCTGGGCTGTGCAGGTAGGAAATCAAATTTATGCTCAAAAATTTAAAAAAGGGGAGGATATCAAAACGTGAAGAAAGGAGGGTAAGGGTCAAAGTCACTCTTGATGCAGCAGAAAGGACTAGCAGAGAATAAATGACAGGGAAGAAGTTAGGTTATGGGTCCCGGGAGGCACCTACTGAAACATGAAAACAGGCTGAGGAACTGATAGGGAAAAAAGAAGGTTCAAACACACACACACACACACACACACACACACACACACACACACACTTCAGATATACATCAAAGTCCTCAAGAAGTGGGTCTATACTTGGCTGTGGTCAAAAGGAACTTCAGGGGGACTGGTGCTCACAGCATCATACATGTTTGAAATGGATGCATCATTGCCAATCCAAAAGGCCACCAGCCTGCTCCTGCACAAATCTCCTTGGCCCCCACTGTGAGTTCCTTTCGACACAGAATGGACTGGGAATATCTGCCAACCCTCCACGACCTCACTCTGGATGTGTGAGGATGTCCTTCAATCCATTTCACTTTTTAAATCATCACTCAGGAATCTCTGGTGCCCAGGCTCCCGGCACCCTTGTACGGCCGCAACTCTCCGCAGTGTGACCTCTTTCCTAATACCAGACAGGACTCTGGTCCTTCACTAAAGACCAAAGGCCAAGAATAACTCACAGGCCCCTGGCCATACTGCATTCCTCGCTCAGCCTGAGCATCCCTAGTCCTGACTATGAAACATGCACACACTCAGGATTTTCTGAAAGCATCTTAAAATCCAATTGCAAAGGTGGCACACATCCATCTACGCTTGATGGAATTAGAAATATGTTGGGGTTGGCACATGCAAAGCTGTGTGCTCTCCCTCCTGCCAAAGATGGAGATGATTGACTGAATGGGGACAGGATATCAACTCACCAGAATGTGTCTAAAACGGGACGAGCATGCTTGGTGAAGTGTTAACGCTATGCTTCAAAAAAGGAAAAAGCAGCCTGACTGGCATGGCTCAGTGGTTGAGCGTCTACCTATGAACCAGGAGGTCATGGTTCGATTCCAGGTCAGGGCACATGCCCAGGTTGAGGGCTCAGTCCCCAGTAGGGGGCAGGCAGAAGGCAGCTGACCAATGATTCTCTCTCATCGTTGATGTTTCTATCTCTCTCTCCCTCTCCCTTCCTCTTTGAAATCAATAAAAATATTCTTTTTATAAAAACACAGGGAAGTCCACACAATTCCCAGCTCGTTCTAGAGATAAAGGCTCACTCCCGGGAGAATGAGAGTCCAATCCACCCCCTGGGAGATAGTTGGGTATTTGGGAAAGTGAAATGACCATCATTTAGAAATAGGCCATTCAGTCGAGTCACTTCACCGGAGAGCATCTGAACGTGGCCCGCTGCCTGCCTCCTGGGAGGAGATCCGTGCTGGATAAGGCCATGTTCTGGGCAGCAGCGCAGCCTCCTGACAATGGGTGAGGTGACAGATACTGATTGCTTATGGGCTACGTTTCAGTCCCTGTGTTAGGATCTAGGGACAGAGCCCCTCCTTCAAGGTGGTGGAGACAGAGAGGTGACAGGGAGTCACACTCGTCTACAGTAAGGATGGGAGGCAGCTGGTCCAGGAGCACCTGGAGAGGAGCCTCTGCCGGGCTTGGAGGGGCTGGTGAGACGATCCTCAAAAAAATGTGACTTTCAGCTCAGACCTGAGGGGGAATGAGATGCAACCAGGAGAGGGAGTGGTAGGTGGAGGGGTCCAGGTGGGGGAACAAAGCATTTGCCGAGACCTGAGGGCCATGGCAAGCTTCCAGAGTTTCCTGTGGTCCAGTATGGCTCGAATGCAGGTGACAGTAGGAAGTGACAGGAGATGAAACCATGGGGGTGGGTCTTAAAGGGCCAGAGATCCCTGGCTAAGCAACTCAGACTTCACCTTGAGTACAAGAGGGAGCAGCAGATGTGTTTTAAGCAAGGGAGAGCCTGGGTCAACCACTGTTCCCGAGGGACTATTCTGGCAGCCCTGCCGGGGATAGATTAGAGGTTGGTCAAATACAGACAGACTCAGAAATTAGCAGAGAGAGGGTCTTAAAAATCTTGCCCAACCCCTTGCTTTATGCTTATGAAAACTAAGAAAGGGAAATCACTGGCTCGGGATGTAAAGCCGGTGTGTGGCAGGCCGGGTAGGTTTCCTGCACCCAGGTGAGCAGGCTGCATCTCTAGAGTTGAGGAATTCCCGAGTTCCCTCTCCCACCTGGAGCATCGCCAGCAGGAGGCATGTGTTCTGAAGGCGCCCAGCCCAGCATATACAGCTCGGGAGTGGATGTGCCATGATCCAGGTTAGGAAGGGCTTCCACCCACACTGTCTGGAGCATCTCCACCCACCACCCTAAGCAGACTCGCCCCCACTTCACTCTCCTGAATAGCTCGAGAAGTCAACCCAAGTGGCAGCAACACTGACACATGGAACCACACCACACCTGTCTTTCTTCTGGAGGCCTCCCCAGTCCTGCACCTGTGTTCCTCTCAGCCATCCTCCCCCCAGACACACAGGTGTGCAGGGGGCTGGGAAAGGAATTACCCTAAGGAGGTCTCCCTGCCATAAAGGGGGATGCTGATGCAAGGAAACAGAGCAGGTGAAGATCGAGGGCCGATGCGACGTGGCTGCACAGCCCTGACCATGTGGCTGGCACGGGCCAGCTTCTACCCCAGACCCAGGGGCGGAGTTAGACGGTGGGGAATGGCGTCAGCGACCACCCAGTGCTTAGAGTCAGGAAATGTCAGCCCTTGCACCTGGGCTCCACATGCACCTGGGGAGAAAGGTCCCTGATGCAGACAAGCCGGCCCTGCCACCTGCACTTTCAAGGACAGGTAGCTGATTTTAACTCGAGGTCACTAAGGTGGGATGATCGGTGGCCCCCATCATTCTCGGAGAGGTGTTTTTATTTTGGTTAAGTCCATTAACCCAACGCAGTCTCCACTTCTGGGATCCCAGGAGGTGTGGGGCTGTGTGTTAAGATGGGGAGTGTCCCCTGCTCACCCTAAAATGGGAATGCTGCCATGTCTGCCTGTGCGTGTGTGTCTGGCTAACACAGGAGGTTTTGGTGTGGGCAGAATAAATAATTTTCTCCAGCTCTGTTACCACAATCTCCCTCCTTTCCTCTCTCCCTTCCATTCCACTCTCACTATCAGGAGGTTTGGAGAATCCTCAGAAACTCCTTTTGGAATGCCAGATAAACTACCTCTCCTGAAAGGAGCTGAAAATTGGTATCAGAGCTGGATCTGAAGTGATGGAAGGAGGTGTTTAACCTAATAAATGACCTCCTCCTGGCCCCTTGCAGCAGCCTTTTGGCATAGAACGTTTGAAATTGATTTAGGCACCATGACATAGCCACGGAATGTTAGGGAGAGAAAAGAAACAGATGACTGGAAAATTAGGGGAGACCACGCCCCATGCAATTCTCCACGAATGAAACCAGGAGGGGCAGCCAGAAAACACCGACACTCGTGTCCTTTGCAAATCATAGAAGTTTCCGAGGGTTCTCCAAACCTCCTGACAAAACCCAACACCGCTCTGGCCCAAGCTTCCTTTCCTCTCCAGTGTTTTCAGAGAAACAAAGGGGCGTTGTCTTTGCAATCCCCCGGTGGCCCTAGAAAACGCGTGTTAGAGCTATGGTAGGAGGCAGGGGCGCAGCCAACACTTGGTCGGTATTTAGGATGGTCTCCAGGATGGCTGGCCATGTCCCTGCGCGGCTGCTGCATGTATTCCCCTGGGAACCGTGCACACCCTTTTCTGAACTGCCCCAGCTTGCCGCCCTGCCCCGCCCTCCAGGACGGGCGGCCTCTGCTCACAGCTCCCTTCATGGACGCAGCGCCCCCCGCCAGGGGCTCAGCCTCCCAAATGCCCTTTTCTCTTCTGCTCCCTCCACATTCCAAGTTCCCGATGTTCAGTGGTGTTCTTTCATTTCCCCCCAATAGATGTACACTGTTGAATCAGAAAATTTAAAAATAATGTATGTAGACCAAAGAAGAAACTAGAAATCACCCATCATACCACCACCTGGGAATAGCTAATACTCACGTTCCCTCCTCCCCTCCCCCCTCCCACTCCTACTGCTCTCCCCTGCCCACTCCCTAGCCTTCTATATACTTTGGAGTCAGGTGAGCCTAAATTCTAATCCTGCCTTCACCACACACTTGCTGTGTCACCTTGAACAAGGCAGTCTATCTCAAAGTTCTCATCTGCAAAAGGGGATAAGACGGTACTTAGCTTACAGGCCATCATTCACAGAGATGACTGGCGTTATTCTCCGAACACGGCACCTCCCACATATCAAACTCTTGATAAACGGTGGCGCCGTGGTACGAGCTGCGCAAACAAGAGTTCACCGAGCAGGCATGACTGCTATTTTATGAAAGGCCGGCTGGCGAGGCTGGGCCTGGCTGCACCTGGGAACCCCGCGCTGAGGAGAATCCCAGCATCTCCTACATGATAACGGCGGCTCTCTGAGCCTAAACTGTCTGCGCAAACAATAGGGTTCAGGCTGAGCACCTGCTTCCCTCCTGGCAGCTGGGAATCTGGGGACGTGCCAGGTAGGGGGGCGCTTACATGAAGGGTCCTGATAAACCCTGGGCACTGTCTCTAACGAGCGAGCATCCCCGGCTGGCAGCATTCCCCACGTGTTCTCACACCTCGGGTCCTGGGGAATTAAGTGGGTGCTGGAACTCCACTGGAGGGACTCTCGGAGGCCTGCTCCTAGTTCTCCCAGACCAGTGGTCGGCAAACTCATTAGTCAACAGAGCGGCAGACCGTGGCATGCAAGCCGCATATGGCTCGCGAGCCGCAGTTTGCCGACCACTGTCCCAGACCTTCTCCCCGGGGATTTGCTTTGCACCCATTTGCTGTAATAAACCCTAGCCATGAGTCCTGGGCCCTGCTGCCAAACCATCACGCCTGGGGGAGGTCTCAGGGGCCTCCCGACAGGTGACATATCTACGGAGTTGGGGGCCAGGTTCCAACCCTAATTCTACCACCTACTGACTCTGTATCATTCAGGTTCCTGGCGGGATGCAGATGGCCACCTCAGGTGGGGGGTTTAAAGAGCCCTTCATAAAAGGGGATTTATTAAGGTGTGGGCGGGTCTAAGGGAACCACTAGGGAACAGTGCAGCAACGTGGAGCTCCTAGGGGTGAGCTGATAGCAGCTGGTGAGATAGGGGGGTCAGAAGAAGGGCCAGTAATTATTACTATCATATTGGCTGTAGCGGCGGTGTTCATGTGACTTTCTCCATGACTGTATAGCCATCTCCACATAACACTCATTCTTGGAAGAATGGGCAGAGGAGGGGGGGGGAAGGGAAGAAGGATCAATCCTTGGCATTCTAAACTGTGATTTGTCTCCTACCTGTCCTTACCCAGATGTTTCTAGAGTCTAACATGAAAAACACCCTGAGGTCAGAGCTCTCACTGGCTAGCAAAGGGCCCGACCTTCCTTGTGTTCACTGCACTCTTCAAACTGCCCGGTACTTCACGCCATGTTCCTGGAGCGCTGCCACAGTGAGACTGCCCAACCAAACCCCCAGTGGGGGTGAGGCCCCGTCTCCTCTCCCCAAGCCTGAGCCCAGGGCTCAGACCCTGAACCCCAACTTAAGAGAAGATGGTAAACAGCCCTACACTCAAGGCTAATAGGCACTTAGGGCAGTGGTCGGCAAACCGCGGCTTGCGAGCTACATGTGCCTTGTGAGCCGCAGTTTGCCGCTCTGTTGACGAATGAGTTTGCCGACCACTGGACTAGACTAAATGTTACTGTGTAGTTGGAAGCTGTGAGGATTAGGCAATTGTGGCATATTGTGTGCAAAGAGGTAAAGGGTAGTATATGACAGTGGTCAGCAAACTCATTAGTCAACAGAGCGGCAAACTGCGGCTCGCGAGCCACATGTGGCTCGTTTCCGGACCACTGACTTAGGGAATTCTCCCCTCCCACGCCCTTTGGACTCCATGTGTGTGGCATGGCTGCCCAGCGCACAATCCTTCCTAATCCTGGTCCCCTCCCTCCACTGCACCCCCGTTCATCCCCAGAGAGGGTGGAAGCAGAAGGTCTGTACATGAGACTCTAAATGGAAGTAAATCAAAGACAGGCCCTGGGTAATGAGGCAGCTGGGAGCCCCGGGGAGGCTCAGCGGTGTCCAGAATGAACGAGATGTTTGTTCAAATTTAAAGGCACAGTCTCAATAGAGCTGCAAGAGAGCAGGTCAAACGGCTCCAACCCAAAAGCAGTGAGAAGGAGTAAATCAGGTCAAGGAGAGATCAAGGGTACCCATCTGAGCAGGCGATGCTGGAGGGCATTTCAACAGGCAGCCAGAGGCAGAAACACAGGGAGAAGATAGCCAGTCCCTTAAACTCCCTCGTTGCCCACGGCAACCCATTTCCTCGTGGGCACTTAGGTGATGCTGCAATTGTCACTGCTATTTGCTTTCTATCACAAAGAGAGACCCAGCATCAAAGGATAAACTGCATAGGTTAATTCAACCCTCGTTAACCACCGCCAAAATACAACCCATTGAACCACCTGCTTAACTTAAACATGGAGAAAAAAGGCCTATTTTGGAGGAGGGTTTCCGTGGGCAGATAGATGCCTTCCCGCTAGCCACATGCCCACTCTCACAGTTACAGGACTGGTCTCCAGCAATGGGCACCCAGATGCTGACAGCAATTTCAGAAGAGACAGCAATCAGAAGGTGATGGATACAAGAGCCTCAGGTAAGACAGGAAGCAGGAAGCAAGGCTAGGAGTGCCAGCTCTGTGCTGGCTGGAGGCCTTGGGCAACTTACCAACATCCTTGAGTCCCAGTTTCCTCTTCTGTTAAATGGGGATAATAAAAATGTCAACTTATAAAAGCATGATGAGGATTAAATGAGATAATGCATGTAACACTCTCCAAATGCCTTGGCACATTCATTAAGTACAAGTTGCCATTGTTTTTATGAAAGAGAGCACTTCCTTGGCCAAGAAGATGCAAGGAAGATAAAGTCTTAACTCATCTGAGAAGCTGATTTAACTTCTCTGCCCGAATTTACTGATGGCTTCAACCAGCTTAAATGAACCTCCCTGGATATTAACACAAACTGCCGGCCAAGATAAACACATCTGAAGGCCAGATTTAGCCAACTGACTGGATATGAGAGGCACGAAGCATTCCATGATCTAGATTCAACTCACAGAATAAAGGATAAATCAGATCTTCACCAGAGAAAGTTCCCCCCATGTCAATACACACACACACACATACACACACAGTATTCTGTAACTGGGAGCGGGGCTCACTTCCATCGTTCTCTGAACAATATCCATGTCTTTCAGTAGGTAGAAAATACTTTGAGCAATTTGTAGAGTCTGCATAAGTAACACTTCTGACTTCCAGGGCAAGAGACCATGAAGCTTCAGCTTCTTAGCTGGAACACCCACCCTTGGAGCACGGAAGCCACCATGTGAGAAGTCTGAGGCTGCCATATTGTGAGGAACCACAAGCCACATGAAGAAGCCATAAAGGATCAGAATACATTCCTCCAAAAGATACCACTTTTAAGACAACTGAGAAACAGTAGGTGCAAAAATAAAACAAAAACTCTCTGCCTCCTGCCACTCCCATTTGTATAAAAACACTCTTGAATATTGGAGACAACTCTAGACTCTTTGCCCAGAGATAGGGCACTGAGAGGCACCCACATAATGAACCTTTCTAAAATAGCCCTTACCTTCCATTAGTTTCCCCGTACATTCACCTCCCCACAGTCTGCAACCCCCAGTGGCCCGAACCCCTTTTCCTTTGTCTTTTCACCTCTACAAACGTGTTATTCTTTGTTAAGATGCTACATAAGCCTTGAGTTCTAACCACTCCTTTGAGTTACTCAGCACTGAGTTTTCCCCAGGGGCATGTGCACTGCATCTACACTAATAAAAGAGAAACATGCAAATTAACCATCACTCCGCTACACCCACCAGCCAATCAGAGCAAGCATGCAAATTAACCCAACAAAGATGGTGGTTAATTTGCATACGCAGATGGAGTGAAGACTGAAGACAGCATAGAAGGAAGAGGGAGGGAAAGTGGAAAGTGAGGCTGCGGTGGCGGCGGGAGGGAAAGCACAGGGCAGCAGCAAAGATGGGAGGGAAACTGCGGGGTGGGGGGCAGAGGCGGCGGGAGGGTAAGGGAAAGCACCAGGCGATGGTGGGAGGGAAAGCGCGGGGGGTGGGAGGGGTGGTGGTGGCGGGAGGGAAGCCCGCCGGAAGCCCTGTTCTTGCAGGAATCTTCCTGCAACGGGCCTCTAGTGTGTTAATAAATTGTTTTTCCCTGGTTAATCTGTCTTTTGCCCATTGAATTTACAGGTCCCCCAGCCCCTGAACCTAGGCAGGTAGAGGAGAAAAGTGTTTCCTCCCCTACAAGGCCAAGTGTAGGTGCTTCAGTCCCTTCTGGTGAGGTTGGCAGCCCCTCTTCCCTGAATCCAGCCTTTAAGGTATCCTTAAAGCCCAGGAGCCCAGGAGACAGTAAGAGAATGAAGAGCCTCCAAATGATTCCAGCCCCCAGCCTCTGACTCCACCCCAGCCTTTCAAGTCCCCAGACCCGAAGCCCCACACATTGTGGAGCAGAGGCTCACACTGCATCCTGTCTGAACTCAATCGACAGAGGTGATGAACATATTAAAATGGGCTTTCCTTAAATGCCACACTGTTTTAGGTGGTCCGTCATAAAGCAATAAATAACTGAAATAATAGGTAATACCCTTTGAGCACATAACTTACATGAATTTGACTATGTAGGTTCAGAAAGAAAAAGTGAAAAGCAAACCTTATTTAAATAAAGAGAGCGGGTGATTTCACGCAATGGCCATTGCATTCAGTGAGCATAAACCCAGACAAGAGGGAGAATGAACTGGGAGATATGGATCCTACTCTAGTGGTTCTCAGCCAGGTGAAGCACTGCCCCCTAGGGGACATTTAGAAATATTTGGAAGAGTATTTCATTGTGCAATGAAGAGGATGGTGGTAAGAAACATCCATGGCAGCGAGGTAAAGATGCTGAGTGCCCATCAGACACAGTGCCACTCCTGGGAAAAACGGCTTGGTCAGCTTCAGAGGGCCTGTCATGGTGTGAGCAGCTTAAAAATAGGTATTTCTTTCTGCTTGAACAGTGTTGCCCTTAAATGCCAGTTGCCATTTTTATCTGGTGCTTGGAGAAACAGTGATTGGCTTCAACACGGCAAGAAACAACATTAAGCTGCATTGAGTTAGTAACAGACTATTCAACTTTCCCCCAAATAGTGCCTGAAATCAATTTTCACTGCATCCAGTTGTCACCTTGCTCCCTGACTTATCTAGAATCTCTTTCCCCTGTGACGTTCAATTCTACTGGAAGAAAATACAAAGATTCCATAAATACAAACACAGAGAACTATATAGGTTTTGTGAGGTTTTGATAACAAGTATAAATGGTATAGTCTAGTCACATGATTTCTAAAGGTTTTAAAATGCGTGTGGGAGTCCTAGCCAGTTTGGCTTAGTGGACAGAGCATTGGCCTGCGGACCAAAGGGTTCCGGGTTTGATTCCAGTCAAGGAGAAGTACTTTGGTTGCAGGCTCCTCCCCAGCCCGGGCCCTGGTCAGGGCTGGTGCAGGAGGCAACCAATCTATGTGTTTCTTTCATATCGATGTTCCTCTCTGTCTTTTCCTCTCTCTTCTACTCTCCCTAAAAATTAATGGGAAAAAGGTCCTCTGGTGAGGATTCATTCTCTCTCTCTCTCTCTCTTTCATTGGAGAGGATGCAGGCTGGGCTGAGGGACAACCCCCCCCCCATGCACGAATTTCGTGCACCGGACCTCTAGTGTGTATGTGTGTGTGTGTGTGTGTGTGTGTGTGTGTGTGTGTGTATTCTTACTATATATTACTTTATTACTATATAAGCACAGTAGACTACTGTGTGGGTAAACTGCAGTTACATTTATATATTGATGGACATTTAGTTATTGCTCCCCTCCCCCCACCCCTGGTTTTTTGCAATCACTAACAATATATCAGGGGAAAGTTCTTGTCCTTGAATTTTTGACTCTCCTGAATGAAGTTCCCCAGCGGAGGAATTGTTGGGACAAGTATTTATAATCTTAATAGAGCTGCCAAATTGCCCTGCAAAATAGCTAAACTAACTTCCATTCTCACAGATAGTGTTTGAGAATATCCTGAGTCTCTGGACTTTTCCTGAATAGGTATTCAAAGAGTCTCTGGAATCAGGGTGGAGGTGATTTCTTTACCTGTCATATCAGGCAGAGGGGGAAGAAATTTGTTCAAATAAATTAAATTCAGTAAGTATTTAGTGTTTCCTATAAAGCAACCACATTGCTGGAGAGGTGTCCAAGCGAGATGGCACAGCCCCCACCTTTGAAGAGTTGACAATCTCTTCCACAAGCAAATTTTAGACTTTCCACATTAGAGCTGAAATAAGTCAATAGGAGGAGCCCGTGGTCCAGGGCATCTGAGGAGCCGAGGCGGCCAGGGGTTCAGGTGGTCATAAGCCCTCCTAAGGCAGGTGTGCCCCTAACTGAACCTGAAGGAGAAAGGGATTTAGTTACTTGAAGAGGAGGAGGAACAGGTTCCGGATGGGTGGGACACAGGTACAAATGGCAAGGAACAGGATGCAGAGGTGGGTCAGAGGTAGATGCCAACATGGAGATGGGCACAGTGGGAATGCGTGTGCTACGTTAGTGGGCAAACACAGTCCTGGCTTCTGTCCTGCCAACAGAGGGAGAGAAGGTAAAGAAACCAGCACAGGGCCAGGCTGGAAGTGAGCTCAGGCCTTGCATCACCAAAGAACATGCACGGCTAATGCTGAATAACAAAATGTAACTAGTTCAGAGATACCTAGAAAAGACTGTTCCACAAATTACACCTTTATTGATTTGAATGGCACAGAAAAATTAATTTCACAAAGTACATTACACAGCACGTACTTGTAAATCAATGCAAAAACTGTATAAATGTGTCAGAGAACTACTCAACCAGGAGATAGGAAGTTGGGAGAAAACAGAGGCCAGGAACCACATTTTCAAGCAGTTATACTATTATAAATCCTTTTTAAAAATAATCTATGTATCCTTTACGTGTGTGTGTGTGTGTGTGTGTGTGTGTAAGTTTACAGTAAAGATAAGAAAAACCTAAACTATTACAAGAATTAACCACTACATTTTAAAAAACTACCTAAGAACCATTATTATAAGTGATAATAACGATAACAACAGTAACAATAATCATCACAAATAAAATATGGTATATTCTCATAACCCTTTTAAAGTATTTTGACATGACCAGTGTGATCTTTACAATAACACTGCAGGGTAAGACAGGGAGGAAATTATAAATTTTCTGGTCAGCAAAGTAACAAGCAAAGCTAATGGAAATTGGAGCAGGAGTTTTTCACCCGGAGCCTAGATATTCTTCCAAGGCCCACAGGGGAGATTCGGGGATTAATTTGCACTTTTTAATTTGCATGCTAACGCGTATGTATGGCAATGTGCATTTTTCAGAGGAAGGGGTCCATGGATTCTCGAATAAATCCATACATCCCCCGAAGTTGAGAACTGCTGAAATAGAAAAAGAAATAGCCATGAATTTGACATTAGCAAAATGTTGACATTAACAAAATGCGTTGACATTTTAAAACATGTTATAGTAAGATGTGTAATAATTGATGTCTTTTACCGATAGCCATGTAGATATAAGCAATAAAGTAATGGGCATGCCTTCTATTCCGGCTGTGCTAGAGTGCCCAAGGCAAAATTCACCTTCCTACCTGATGACTAATTATATATATAAATGGAGTTGTTTGATGCTTATTTTTGAAATTAAAGTAAGATGACTTTTGAAGGTGACATTGGACAACAAGCAGCACAGGAGAATTACCTTTCAAAGAAGAGAAAGAAACAAGGTGAGCCCTACAATGTCTTTAGCTTACTTCCTGGAGAGAGGTTCCAGACCAGAATCCAGTGAGGGGGGACCCAACAGAGCCCGGTGGCCCCGCTGAATGGAAGAAATGGAGTTTGGCGTTCAGGGAGGTCAAGGTGGCCAGGATTTGCATGACAAGATACTGAAGAGCAGGGAACTGTACAGGCAAATAGCTCTAAACATTTCAAGTCTTGGGCGGAGTCTTGCCCTGTGCACCTGTGGGAGGAAACTACTCTCAGTCAGGGAAGAACAAGCCGGGAGGAGCCAACCATGTGCCTACAGAGCTGAGAATAAGTTATGGTTCCATCAGCCAGTGTGGACGCCTGAAGCCGTGGGCAGAAGTCGTGGGTAGGTACGGTAGAGACAAACGAGCCCGAAATGAAAGGTTCCTCTGGACCAACATTAACTTGAATTAAAAGCCAATCTCAAAAGAATCAAACTAACTTTAAGTAACTCGAATGTTTCCCAAGGCAACATCCAACAAAAATGAAAGAATGACAATAAAACCTAGCAAACAACAATGCGTTATTCACACTGTAGACATCTAATGAAAAAATATGAGAAATAAAAAGGTTGGGGAAACACAATTCACAGCCAGAAGTAGTAAAAGAGTAAATTTTATATTATGTGTATTTTACCACAATTTAATTTTAAAATTTTTAATAAACAAAAACTTGGAAAAGATCTATTAAAAAAAAAAAAGACAGGCAAGCCACAGACTGGGAAAAAATAGTTGCAAAATGTATTTGCTAAAAGATTTGTATCTAGAATTCATGAAGACCTCTTAACATTTAATCATATGGAATAAAAAACAAACAAGAGAAATAAAAAATGGTCCAAAGATTTGAACGTATACTTTACCAAACACAGATAATGGCAAATAAAAATATAAAAAGATGCTCAACATCAAAAACCACTAGAAAAATATAAATTTAAGCCACTGTGCAATACCACTTCACACCCTTTGGATTGCCATCATTAAATATCATTGGAGCAGATATGGAAAAACTAAAAATCTCATATGTTCCTGAGGGAGAAAGCAAAATGCTACAGCCACTTTGAGTTTCTTATAAAGTTATACACATAACTTGCCCTATGAGCTGGTAATCCCACCCCTGGTACTTATTAAAGAGAAATGCCATTCCATATAAAGACTGGTATGTGAATGTCAACAGCAGATTTATACATAAGTGCCTAAAACTGGCAAGAACCCAAATGCCCATTAGTTGTGAATCATGATATAGCCAAATAATGGAATATTACTTACCCATCAAAAGGAACACATTACTGACACATGCAACAACACGGATGACTCTCAAAAGCTGAAAGGAGCTAAACATAAAAGTTTACCTACAGAGTGACTTCAACTACATAAAATTCTAGAACAAGAAAAACTACGGTGTTAAAAAGCAGCCAAGGGTTGTCCGTGATGAGGGGACAGTGAGAAGGTATTGATGCAAAGGGTCATGAGAGAACTCAGGGTAATGGGATGTTCCAGGTCCCAGTTGTGGGGATGGTCATAAGACTGTACACACTGTCGAAACTCACTGAGTTGTACACTGACAATGGATTAATTTGTTGTAAGTAAACTACACCTCAATAAAAGTGACAAAGTACACTAAAACATCATAGTCCAATTAGCTAAGAATAACCTATAACATAACACATACAAGCCACCACAGTCTTTGGAGATAAATTCATTTGTTCTAAGTGACGGCAAACTCAAAGGCAGTCAAGTGTGACCGTTTGCTCGAGGGAATAACAGTGCAGTCTGAGTATTGGGCATCTTTGAGTGAAAGACCCAGGGATTATCTCAGGGACTTAGAAGATGCCTCAGAGTCACATAAGCATGGTTTTGAGCCTCAGAGGGAAGGTGGGGGAGGGTGGGTGGGTGGAAAGAGATCAACCAAAGAACTTGTGTACATTTATGCATAACCCATGAACACAGACAATAGGGTGGTGAAGGCTTGGGGCAGGGGATAGGGGGCAGCTAGAAGAGGTCAATGGTGGGGGGGGGGACATCTATATATATAAAAGCCTAAGCGACCGATGACCGAACGACCTGACCGAATGACCGGTGATGCGCACTGACCCACCAGGGGGAAGACACTCAATGCAGGAGCTGCCCCTGGTGGTCAGTGTGCTCCCACAGTGGGAGTGCCAGTGACCGACCGGCATGACCGGTCCGGGGGCCCACCAACCCGGCAGCAGCCACTCACTCCCTCAGTAGTCCTGCAGGTCTAATCTCTGGAGAATGGGCCAGGCACCGATGGACCAGAGCTGCCGGCAGCAGGATCCCGACAGTGCCGCTGGCCTCCTGGAAGTCGGTCTGGGGCACCACGGCCGCTTCCCCTCCCTAAACGCTCTGCAAGGAAGAAACAATATAAACGGCCGCCAGGTGGCTCCCAACAACCAGCACAATCATCAGCAGGACGAATCTGGGTCCCAGGCCGGCAAGGCATCCCACTGCCCGCCCGGAGGGCCAATCACCTCCCAGCCCTCTCATCCCCCTTGGGACGGGCACCAGACACAGGGCTCACAGCTGGCGAGCACCGCTGCAGCAGCGAGAGCCTCTCCCAATCAGAATGGGCGCGATCCTGCAGCCAGCACAGAGGGGCTGGGATGAGCAGGAGGGGCAGGCTGGAGAAGCAGGCTGGAGCGGCAGGCGGCGTTAGCCTGCCAGCTTCGGCCCAATCCCCTCAAGCCACGCCGAGGGACCTCACCCATGCACAAATTCATGCACCAGGCCTCTAGTATGTAATGTAAGGTTTAATCAGAGATTTAAGACTTAACCCGACCGAAACCAATAAGTTGACCAAGACAAGCAGGTTAAAAGCAAAAAATCGTGTTTATTGAAAGCTCTCGGGTGAGGTCCCGCGGTCCGAGAGCACAGGCCGGGGGAGTCACACTTATTCACTGGTGGGTTCACCGGTGGGCTTAGAGAAAATGAATTCAAATTCTAAGCAAGGCTACAAGCAGAACTTCCCTTTTTATTAAAGAGCCAGCCCTATGTGCACTTAGTGGTTATCTTGCTGCTGGCCTTGAAAACAACACAGTTCTATCCAATTAAAAAATGCACCTGGCATGGCATTGAAATTATGGGCATATCTAGTCTCTGGCCTACAAGGTCAGACAGCTTAAGTTTATTTTTCTCATTATTCAAGCAGGCTAAAGCAGGCTAGAAAGCAAAGTTTGTAAAGTTCCTGCTTTCCCAGCCCCAGACCTTACATGTAATACTTTCAACAATAAAGATTTTTTAAGAAAAAAAAATCAATAACAAAGAAATCATAGGTGGGCCACAAATAGTAAGTACATAAAAGTGGTCGTGGCTGTGACCCAATAAAACTTTATCCAAAAACACAAATTTCGATTTTAAGTAATTTTCATGTACCATGAAGTATTGTTATTCTTTTGATTATTTTCACCCACTTAAAAATGTAAAACCCTTCTTAGCTCATGAATCATACAAAAACAGGGAGAGGACAGTATTTGACTGGTGAGCTGTGCCCCTGGTTTAAATCACCCTAAGAATGTAACTAACTCATCTTAGAAAATAAAAAGAGCCGTGCGATATTTTACAGCAAACTCAATCTTAAGCCTGCTTCCTCCTGTCTCACTGAGGTGCCAGTGGTCACAGTGCGGATACCAATTGCAGTTCAGGGCCATCTTCAACAGTGGGGCCCCAAGGGACAGGCTGACTTTCAGGAGTGCTTGGACAATGCCTTTTTAATTAACACTTACATGTAACTGACAACTAAGAGCCAGCAGGCTTTTCTGCTTAATAAAGCAAACACAGGATTTATTTGAAAAAGGATGAGGGTTTTTTTTTAATTTAATTTCCTTTAAAAAATACACACCAAAAAACGACTCTGTGTGTGCCCACAGAGTGATGGGAGGAGATGTATCCACTGGATAATTTTTAATTAAGGCGAATGAACCCTGGCTAGCTAAAAGGTTTGCTTAGGGGAGAGGTCTCAAACTGTTAACACATCAGTGTGTGTTCTGCCCATTAGCTTTTCCCCGAGTGACGCACATGGTCTTCATGGCAATTTCAAGGAAGGTTCTTCCTGTATCTTCAGGCTGTTTAGTGATGAGGTCTTAGAAACCACGCAACCTTCTGGGAAGGGGGCGGGATTGTCAGATTTCAACTGTAGCTCTTAATGACAAATTGTTACCTGGGGTTGTCAAAGCAAGTTACACCAGCTGCCTATGTGCTGTGCCAGGATTCTGAGCAGGTACATACACCCAATGCTCCACAAGGCTTTTATAAAAAGAGGCAGGAAAGGAGTTGAGCAGAAAATACTAACCCCAGTTTTTAATATGCATCGTGCAATGCCTCATGTTGCACACTCAGTTTCTCGTGTAAATCTCACAATGATCAATGAAGTGGGCACCATTAATATTTCTAGGTTCCATATAGGCAAAGTAGGTTCAGAAATGATAAATAACCTGCCCAAGGTCTTTTGACAAATACTTACTGAATACCTGTTGTTTGCCACGGATGAACAAATAGTTACACACCCTATCTAATAAAGAGGTGATATGCAAATTGACCCTCATGCCCTCACAAGATGGCTGCCTACGACCAGGCCGGCAGGGGGGTTAGTGAGGGACAACCAAACGACTGAACAGCAGGTTGCGTGGGGCGACCAGGCCGGCAGGGGTGGCAGTTGGGGGCAACCTGGCCAGCAGCGGGGGAAGTTGGGGGCAACCTGGCCGGCAGTGGGGAGCAGTTAGGGGCAACCAGGCCGGCAGGGGGGGCAGTTAGGGGTGATCAGGGTGGCACACAGAGGCAGTGAGGGGCAATCAGGTTGGCGGGGGGGGGGGGGCAGTTAGGGTCGACCAGGCAGGCAGGCAGGTGAGCAATTAAGAGCAAGCGGTCCAGGATTGTGAGAGGGATGTCCGACTGCCAGTCCAGGATTGTGAGAGGGATGTCCGACTGCCAGTCCAGGATTGTGAGAGGGATGTCCCACTGCCGGTCCCAGGGATCAGGCCTAAACCGGCAGGCGGACATCCCCCAAGGGGTCCCTGATTGAAGAGAGTGCAGGTTGGGCTGAGGGGTTCCCCACCCCCATGCATGAATTTCATGCACCAGGCCTCTAGTACACATATATAATCACAGATTGTGATAACGGCCAGGAAGACAACGTAGGGGGCACTGTGTGAGTGTATAAAACCTCCAAGCCACCCGATTGCTAAGTCATGTTGAACAGTATAAGATGCAAAAGTACATGTTTTCCATAATTGTTGCACTGGTTTTTTAGGGCTGACATAACAAAGTACACACCTGGACATTTAAAACCACAGTGGTTTATTCTCTCACAGTCCTGGAAGCTAGAAAGTCTGCAAGCAAAGTGTGAGCAGGGTTGGCTCCATCATGGGTGCTCTAAGGGGGAATCAGTTGCATGCCCCCTCCTTCCTGCTGATGACAGCAGCCTGGGGTCCTTGGCCTGTGGGTGCACCACTCCAATTTCTGCCTCTGTCTTCACGTGGCATCCTCCCTGGGTGTCCGTGAAGTTGCTGTATTTCATCAAACATTTAATTAACTCACCCTAATGCCCTGTCAGGGCCAGACCAAATGATTTCACGGACCTTATATAGCCCTCGGGCCGGACGTTCCCTACCCCTGGATTAGGGTAACCCTAATGACTTCAACCCAACTCTGAGTGCATCTTCAAAGACTGTATTTCCAAATAAGTTCCATTCACAGGGTAACAGGGTTTACGATGTCAACATACCTTTGTTGGGGGAGAGGGACCACTCAACCCCAAACATTTGTCTATAGCAACTTGCCTGGTTTTGTTTTTTTCCAAAAAAATTTTTCATTATCGCCTCAGACCCTGAAAGAAGCAGTCTGGGTTGACCTTTCAGGTCTGAAAATCAAGCCAACATGAGGGAATGATGGACAGTTTTAAATTGCTGCTGCTGTAACGGGGGGCTGAGGGCCAGACAGAGACAGGAGATGATGCTGAAGATCTTTGAGTGACACGCACGTCTTCCAGCAGCCCCAGCCCACAGGTGGATGCTTTACCCAAAGTCAAAGTGAATACCCTCTCCTAACTCACAGCCTGGACACCTTCACAGGCCTTTCTTGCAGGAGGTGGTTCTTAGGAAGAAGGTCCCCACCCCCCACCCCCCGCATTCAGCACTCCAGGGATGGTCCCAGCAGGCAGCCCACAGCACACCTGAGACCTTGGAACCTCAGCGAAGGAAGCCCAGGAGGGGGCAGCCTAGAGCCCCCTGAACACAAAGGCTGAAATGTGGAGTTATGGACCCTTTCCCACAACCACAAATTGGTACAAGGAAGCAACCAGTTCAACAAAAGATGTCCATTTCAGGCAATGGAGCTGAATGTGAGAGGTAGGAAGCAGAACAAGGGCTGAAAACAAGGACTCAAAGTCAGGAGACCTGGATGGATGGACCCTGACCCCAAGTGCACTGCTGGTGGCTGCGTCCAGGGCAGGCTGCTGTCCTCGGCGCACCAGCATCCTCACCCTGCACTTCATGTCCATCCTCTGCAGCTTGTGGACCAATTCTGCAACTCAGATTGGCCCAGTGTGCCTCTAGGCCCCCCAGCAAATATTCAGCAACCCCCAGGATAGTTTCGGGTGGGGGGGGATCAGTCAACTTTTTCTGTAAAGGCCACACAGACTCTGCTACAACTTCTCAGCTCGGCTGTGCCCAGCAACAACACCGGACGATCGTACCTCAGGGGTGATTTGCCCCACAGGGCACCTGACAGCATCAGGAGGCATTTACTAGGATTTGGATTAGTTTGCTGGGGCTACTGTTACAAAGTCCCACAGCTGGGTGGCTTCCACAACAGAAATGCATCCTCAGTTCTGGAGGCTGGAAGTCCAAGATCAAGGTGTCAGCAGGGCTGGTTCCCTCTGATGGTCCCACAGGAGAATCTGGCCCATGCCTGTCTCCGAGCTTCTGGCAGTTTGCTGGCAATCCGTGGCCTTCCGTGGCTTACTGATGCGTCCCCCTGATCTCTGCCTTCTTCTCCACACGGCATGCTTCCTGGGAGCCTGTCTATGTCTAAATTCCCCCTTTCTATAAAGACACCAGGCACTCTGGGCACACCCTAATTTCCTCCTCTTCACTAATCACATCTGCAACGCACCCATTTCTAAATCAGGTCGCCTTCTGAGTTACTAGGGGTTAGGACTCTAATATATGAGGAGGGGGAGCAGTCGCAATCCAACCCATGACAGGGAACTGCTGACATGCAGGTAGAGACTAGGGACGCTGCTAAACATCCTACAATGCTCAGGGCAGCCCCCCGACCAAGAACTATTCGGCCTGAATGTCCAGTCAGCCGAGGCCAAGGCTCCCAGGTGCAGACCTGGAGTGGGGAGGCCACTGCCCGTGAGGATTGCTGACTGGGGAAGGGCGAAGCCACCATTTGTAAAGAAACTTCCCATTTTTCTTCTGAGCTTGCCTGTGTTCATAAGCTTTGGTTATTTTTTTTTTTTAAAACAATCTGCCCAAATCAACTTCTTTTCTAAAGAACAAATTCCTTCTACTATCTTCACGTTCAATTCCCAGCCCTTATCTGTCCTGTTTCAGCATTCTCGGCGAGTCCTGCTGGGTTTTATTTTCCGCCCCTTGATGTGTGCGGAGGTAGATTAATCCTGCTTCTAAAGACATCCATCCTCTCCTCTCTCACAACAAAGGTGATACACAGGAGAAATAAATCACAGGAAGCAGCCGCAAGCTCGAGCTCGGGAGTGAGTTCTGCTGGCGGCTGCAGAGGGAGCCCGGCTGAGGTTGCTCTCCCTCATGTATATTTCAGCAGGGAGACCAAGAGGTAACTAAAAATTAAAATTATCATTTAAATGAGCTCTGATTGTAGCTGAGGGTTTTTGTTATTCACATGGTTAAGTGTTCTGCTAAATAGCGAAAGGATCTATATTCAAACTCCCCGTTCCACAACCACTCAGTACAAGTAATTTGCAACATGAAGTAAGTATCCCATGCCTGGCATTCCCCCCACCTCAACTTTGTCCCCCACCCCCACCCCCAGGGACAAAAAACGCGAGGACACTGTTCTCAAAGGAGAAATAAACTAGATGGAAAATGACTTCCTCTCCTAATTTTTGCACAGGATCAGAGCTTATCACAAGTGGATGCAAACGAGAGCAAATGAGAAGACTCCGCATTGGAAAAGCTCATCACAGAGGATTTAGCTCGACACCGTTATTCCACTAATGAGAATAGTGAGGTCCATGGAGCCATCTGTCCACACACACGGAGGCGGCTGGCCACAGATGCTGGCCTGGGCTCCAGCCCCACATTCCAGTCCACTGCTGGGATACTCAGTCAGGGCTCTTTCAGCCCCCAGAGACATCTGGGACCAGTTCTGCCCTCAGTCCTGAGCCCTCCACCAGGCAAGAAGTCCCCGGGTCTATGGGATGTGCCCATTCAGAGCCTGCAGCCCCCGCTATCCAGACCTCCAAGCACCTGGGATGTTAGAATTCCAACCAAATGGCCTGGAGCCTCCTCCCAGGGCTGGGGCAGGCTCTTCCCCGGGTCAGTCCAAGGAGAGGGTGATATTACCGGTGTGTACCCTAGCCTAAGGGACGGTGGAGGGTGGCGGTTTGCAGAAAATGTGGGTAGACCGTGGGCATGGAGGTTAGTATGTCCTGTGCTATGCTGGAGGCTCCTCCTGGGGCAGAACAGAGCCCGGGCAGGGGAGAGGGTGCTGAGACTGGGAGGTGGGGCTGGGGGCTGGGGACAAGGGAGAGGGTGCTGGGGACTGGGAGGTGGGGCTGGGGGCTGGGGACAAGGGAGAGGGTGCTGGGGACTGGGAGGTGGGGTTGGGGGCAGGGGACTGGGAGGTGGGGTTGGGGGCTGAGGAGAGGGACCTGGGGAGATGGGGCTGAGGAGAGGGGGCTGGGGACTGGGAGGTGGGGTTGGGGGCTGGGGACTGGGAGGTGGGGCTGGGGGCTGGGGAGAGGGGGCTGGGGACTGGGGGCTGAGGCCAAGAAGCCAGCAGATACCCCAGCCACCACCCTGCGCAGAGGCATCCTGAATCCCAGGCTGGACCCTGGCTCTCCAGGTCAGTATGTGGGTATATCTGCAAGGTAGGGTAGAGGAGCATATTTAACCTCAAGGTTCATTAACTTGATTGATAGCTTCTAAATATTTAGACAGAGTGGGTGGGTTTTCCTTTGTACTGTTGTCCTGGGCACCACAAATGTTAGGAGAGAAATTAAGGTGAGATGCAGTAGGTGTTTGAGAGCTGGGCTGGACCAGCAGAAGGGTTTTGTTCTGTCTTGGACATTTGCCAAAATAAGTAAATACATGAAGACAGATAAGAATATGAAATGCAATGAAACAGACAGCACAGTGCTCACTGCCCACATTCACTGTGGGGCTCTGGTGTGAGGCCACTGCTTAGACCTCCAGCTCTATTCACACACACACACAGGGCCACCTCGCCCGGCCTCCCAGTCCCTGTGAACTTGCGTCTTGGGTTCTCATTCAGAAAGCAACGTGAATATTGACAGCCTGCCTCTCTCCCTCTCTCTCTCTCTCTCTATCTCTCTCTCTCTCTCTCTCTCTCTCTCTCTCTCTCTCTCTCTCTCTCTCTCCTCCATTGTGTTGACCCAGCATTCTTCACTGCATTTCTAGTCCCTCCTGCCCAGACCTGGAGAGGCCTAGCTCTTGTACATTCAGGTCCAGCCCTGTCAGGAAAGGCTCCTGTCCGTGCACCTGCCCAGGAGGAAAACGGCCTCCTGACCCTGCACTGCGGCCCAGCAGTAAGTCTGACCTATCTCTTCTCAAACAGGAAACACCCATCTTCCCCATCGATTCTCGAACAAGCCGGAAGCAGTATGGATTAGGTGCTGGCTGGAACCTGCTGAGGTAGTCGGGAGATCAGACATTGCCTTTCATGTGCTGTTTGGAGCAGTTTCCCTAGGGGCTTCTTTTTTCAATGCATTTCTGATTTGGTCCAGGATTTTAGAATGAGGGTAGCTTATGTGTGCTTAGAAAGATAGGAAAAGAAAGACAAAAGATTCAATTGTGCTTTCAGCTTTCAAAGGCGAGCAATCTTCCATCCGTGCATGTTTCAAAATGCATTAGCCTCTTTTACCCTAAAACTCTGTTTGCTCTTCCTGTTCTCTTCATTCGTGCCTCTGTGTGTGCGTGCCTGTGTGTGCCTGTGTGTGCGCGCCTGTGTATGTGCCTGTGCATGCTTGTGTATGTGCATGCCAGTGTGTGCCTGTGCATGCCTGTGTGTGTGCGCATGCCTGTGTGTGTGTGCCTGTGCATGTGTGAACATGAAAGCCTGTGCCTTCTGTCCTAAGGGTTCAGGACCTGCCAAAACCATGGCAGTAAACACTATCCCAGCTCATTTCCTCCAAATACCTGTCCCTCTGCCATCCACGTGTCTCCGTGAGCTATCTAAAACACGGATGGCACTGAAAGGCTGCCCCTGTGAGAATTTTTGCAATACTCTTCACAAAACTTCATGAAATTCCACCCAAAGTGTCGTGCTGTCAGAGGGTCTCCCCATCACATCTGCAGAGCCCAGGACAAGAACACAAAGGGAGCCCTAGACACATGATGTCTAAACATTTCGAAGTTACAATCAGGGTCCACCCAGGGCCCAGGGCCTGCTCCCCACGATTCACCTCCTTGACCTGGAAGCTAAAGGAGCCAGGCTGCCCCCTGCTGGCTCCTGTGAGCCTGAGTGGTAGGAAGGACTGACCAGGATGGGGCAGAACAGACGCTGGGCCCGGGATCAGGACTCCAGGGGTGACTGGACCTACCCAAACCTGAGCCAGGACTAACCTGGGCAAGCTTCCCAGGGAGCCGGGGTGCAGGGTCCCCTCTGCTGCCTGGGACATCTGGTAGTTGTACACACTTCCCTAATGACACCACCAAGGCAGAGGGGAGGGGCACGTGTGGCCACCTCGGGAACCCAGTCTGGGTGACGGGCAGGCCGCTGGGTGCAAAAGCACTGACATTTTCCCTGGTTTCCAGGCTGGGCCTCCGCTGTCTCCACACACCCCTTTCCCCAAGCACACACACTCCCCTGTGCTCTCAGCTCCACTTCCTCTACCTGGGAGCCCTGCCCGGTTTCCCCAGCTCTCGCCCACAATGCCCATCTCCTCAAACGGTACCCGCCACTGAAAATGCTTCCTTACAAAAACAACTGAACAAAAAAAAGTCTTTAGATTGGTGGTACTGACCAGCAGAGCTCTCAGCATGGGCCCTAAGCTAGGTCCCTCTTGCTCAGCCTAAGGAGAGACCATAGCAGAGGGAACTGGATTGGCTGTTGGCCTGGCAAAGTGTGCTGGGCATCGGTTGATGGTGTCTATTTGGTAACAGTACTTTGATTTTCCATTGAGAACGTATTGCTTTCTCCATGAGGAAAAGCCCTGGTATCACTGTCCATCAAGACACCCTGGTCCCGCCCCCTGGCTGGAAGTGAGCCACTGGAGATCCCTTGCTTCTGGCCATTTGAAAACCATCTGGTGGCGGCACCCAGCCTGGACACACCTGCGTGTCTGTGGGCTCCCGCTTCCTGTATCCTTGCAGCTGCCACAGTTTCTGATCCTCCCAAGCCTGTTCAGCTTCTCCTTCCCCCTGTGAGCTATTCACGTATGCTCCCAATAATTTCCATTCTATTGAGTTAGCCAGAATTGGTTTCCATTGCTGGCATCCAAACAGCCCTCACAGACACATTAATCATGCAGCCTCGTGGTGTGGAGGAGAAAGCTGGACTTCATTTATTCCAACCCAGGAGCACAGAATCAAATTGGAAAGAATATTAGTTTTCCTTTGTCACTTGCCTGCTAAAGAGCAGCCAATGGATGGACTCCTGTCTCCATCCTCCCCAATCCCCAACAAAGGTAAGGTGACATGGTCACAGGTTCCGGGGACTGGGTGAGGACACCTTGGGAGGGGAGGGGAGGCACTATTCAGCCTCCCACAGGCATGCAAACACCTGGCACATCTCGGGGCTCCATGAAGGTGAGCTGCTTTCCAAGTGGAGAAGACTTGGGGAGAACTGCATCTGAGGTCAAGGCGAAGGTGGGACTATAGCAGCAAAGTGTAAAACTGTGAATGGGGATGAAGGTGGGGATGGAAGGGGCAGAAAGCAGGCTAGCTTGACCAGGACAGGAAGACGGGACAGGGAGGGGTGACTGAGATGCTGGGAAAATAGACTCAGGAGCAGTTTCCCCAGGAAGTGAGGAGTCAGCGTTCTCTTGCAGAATTGAGTCCAGGAAACAGCCTGAGGCTGACTCTCTGTTGTAGACAATGGCATTCCTCTCCCTCTGTCCTGGGGAGCAGCATGGACATTCCAGGAAGTGGCACTGGGCTCACCACATCTGATTCATCCCACTCCTGGCAGATGACCTCCACGGCTACCTGCTGGGGGGCCACGGTGCCATTTGCGGCTTGGGTGGCCCTGAATGGTTTAGATCAGCCGTGGGCAAACTACAGCCCGCGGGCCGGATCCGGCCCATTTGGCTGTTCTATCCGGCCCGCGGAGCCGAAAGAGCGAAGGGTTCTCTTGCTCTCCCCTCTGCTCCTTTACTTTGAATTTATATTAGTTCACACAAACACTCCATCCATGCTTTTGTTCCGGCCCTCCGGTCCAGTTTAAGAACCCATTGTGGCCCTCGAGTCAAAAAGTTTGCCCACCCCTGGTTTAGATTGACAGGGGACTGTGAGCTAAACACCCTGTCTGGGGACTCAATGCAGATAGAAGGGCCTCCCTGTATGATGCCTGAGAAACCTCCACTCCCCACTAAACACACCTCAGAAACCTTCAAGGTCACTGTCCCCTCCTGTCTCTCCAGAACCTTCACTTACTCATCCAGGTACCATGTATGTGTCATACATGCCAAGTCCCCTCGATATGAGTACGAACACCCACATTTCTGTGAAATGCGGGCTGTGGTCCATTCAACAACACCACCAAATACCACTTACATTTATTGCGGACTTACTATGTGCCAGTCGATGCTCTAAGCATTTTACACATATCATCTCATTTAATCCTTGCTATGAGCCTGTGAGATAGGCCCTATTTTTATCTCTATGTTATAGATACGAAACAGAGGCACCTACATGTTAAATAACTCACCCTAGGTTCCATCGTCAATCTTAAAACAGTGGTTCTCACCCAGTAAAGACTCCTGGCATCATGTGGGTAGAGGCCAGGGATGCTGCAAAACATCCTAGAACGCACAGGACGGCTCCCCAGCAACAAACTGTCTGGCCCAAATGTCTAAGTGCCAAGGCTGAAAAATCCTTCCCGAGAACCAGGTTCCGCACCCGGCGGCCTTCCCGGACATGCCTTTATTAGATCCCTTTGCTACACGGTATTAAAATAATTTATCTCTATCACTTGCGTGGAAGTTTTTCAAGGGCAGGGACCATTTCTTATAAACATTTCTATTTCTCATGCATGACCTATAACTCAATATATGTTTGCAGAATAAATGAACCAACCAACAAGCGAATGAATGAATAATTCCTGGAACAGAGTCCTCTCCTTTCCTGAATGGCTCAATTCTCCCATCTCTCTTGGGCCCTTATCCATCTTCTGCCGTAACTGATCATCATTCGTGTACTTTTCTCATTTCCACCATTACCACAGAACATTCCAGAAGGCAAAAACCGAGCCACCTTTGTCCTCGTGTCCTCAGTAGCTCCGGCACTGAACCCACAGGAGAGCTTCAGTATTTATGGAAACAGAGTGTCCTCCATTTCTTCCTCTCCTGCCCATATTCTATTTTCTCCATCTGTCCTCATCTCATCCTCCTTTATGTGTTCAATCTACTGGAAATTCCAAGGTGGCCGACAGGCTGGGAGGTGGTGGCCAGGGTGATTACCCATCAGGCTTCCTGGACGCATGCTGAGGACCAAGATACTCCTGTAGGGGCTCACGGAAGTATTTTTCATGTTTTTGTCAGAAGAAAAATAAATAATGCACATATAATAATGGAATCAGCCTGGATTACATTCATCTTCATAACAAGACAGGTATAAAATATAATTCACTCTTTTGTCTTGGGTTGTTTTTGTTTTTGTTTTTTTTATGGAGGATGAAGCTCATGATGGCAAAATTGCCCAGAGCCCGTGAAAGCCGAGACGCTCCCTGCGTGCCATCAGACAGGGCTCCTCACTGCTGAGCCGAAGAAACGTCCGGAGCCTGGGAGACCAGCTGCATTAGTTGTCTATTGTTGTGTAACAAATTGCCCCCAACAGAGCAGCTTAAAACAACACACATCAGCTATCTATTTCTGTGGGTCAGGAGTCCAGGCTCAGCCAAGCAGGGTCCTCTGCTTCAGGGTCTCACTGGGCTGCAATCACGGCATCAGTGGGGCTGCACTGTCATCTGAAGAGTCGACCAGGGAGGAGTCCACGCCCAAGGTCCCTCGGATTGTTGGCGAACTCCATCCTGTGGTTATGGGACTGCAGTCCTCCACACATGGGCTCGCACAACAGCGCTGCTTGCTTCTTCCGGACCAGTGTGATGTCATAGAACCACAGGAGTGACATCCCATCCCCTCTGCCATGTCATCTTCACTGTGTTCTATTGGTCGGAAGCAAGTCCCACACCCAGGAGAGAGAGGAATACAAAGTGCATGCATTCCAGAAGATGGGGGTCATGGGGTCACCTTAGATGCTGTCTGCCAATATCATGGGCAGTTCATAGGCAGCAGGAAAATGAGGGCCAGCCATCCTGTGGGTGGGTACGAAACACGTTACTGGCTGATCCCACTGCCTGGATGTCTGGGCCCCCTTCATCCAGGCCTCTGCTCAGGTGCCACTTCCTCAGAGAGGAGGTGTCCCCTGATGTCCACTTCATGGGCAGAGGTGGTTGGGACTGACCAAGTGGGCCTCTCCTTTCCCACTCGGCCCAGCTGCCCGGCAGCGGGAGGAGGTCCGAGCATTTGACCCCACGGAGCCTACAGTGTGAACACACTTCTGCAGTATTTTCTCTTCTGCTTCCTACCTCAGGACCCTCTCCCTCTTTTAATCACAGAGCTCCTTAGCATACCAGGAGGTGGGCTCAGCAGTAATCTCCCCCAGGGCAGCCTACATGGCCTGTATGGCAGCAGCCACCACCGGGCCACAGGCCACAGGAATGCAAGGTGAACCAATGTTTTTTAATGATTGTCACTGTCACTTATTTTTAACCCAGTTCTGAAACACTGATGAGGTCAGCTGACAGCGAGGGCTCAGAAAGGTTATTGTCTGTGCACAAGGCAGAATGTGTGGACATGTAGATGATTATCACAGGCATGTTTTGTAAAACACTCTCTGGCATTCAGAGCGAAGGTCCTGCTGGGTCAGGGAACTCCACTCTCTGGACGGCCCCTGAGGAGAGCAAGGACGAGGCATAAGCCACGTGCCAGCGTCACTATCGGGTGCCTGAAGATTCGGGTTCTGCATTCAAGATGCTTCCACCCCAGCAGGGGAGACAGCAGGTACCTGACACCCAAACCTGCAGGGCTAACCAGCCCATAAAGTGACCGCTGCCGAGCCCAGCATGTGTGGTCGTCTGTGCTG
The DNA here is from genome assembly GCF_963455305.1 of Plecotus auritus. Classification (NCBI taxonomy): domain Eukaryota; kingdom Metazoa; phylum Chordata; class Mammalia; order Chiroptera; family Vespertilionidae; genus Plecotus; species Plecotus auritus. Next base: position 8,096,549 of record NC_137771.1, on the reverse strand, counting down.
TCCTAGTGCCTGTGTGCCTGTCCCTGCAGGTTAGCGGACATGAGGCTTCACGGAGTCCCTGCATACAGTGTGCGCTTAATAAACACTGGCTGTTCTTAGACTTCTAAACTTCCAGTTGAAGGGAAACAGAATTAAATTCGCCCCAGTGCATGATGCAAATATTCCACCTCCCCATGAATTTTCCCTTGTGCTCCATTTACCCTTAACGGCAGCACAGAGGGGGTGCACAGAAACAACAACAAATAGACCAAGACTGTCCGCCTGACCAAACCGAGGCCCTTCTCTGCTAGGTCTCCTCCTGGGGCCTTGTCCTTGGCCTGCCAGCCGGGTTTAGCAAGCATCCTGCTAAGCCAGCTTAGCGAGAATCCACCACCCTGATGTCTGATCACCCTCAGCATCTGATCAAGTTCCCCACCCCCTACCTTCGATACCTCAGTCCTTCCCCTGCCTTTACCAAGACTCCTGTTAGGCCAACTTAGCAAGAATCTCCTTGCCCATGTCTCCTCTTAGTGATTTTCTGTCCACTGACCCCCTCACTCTGCACCTGACTATAAATACTCAGCTATAAGGATAGGTATAAGTATATATATGTGTGTGTGTGTGTGTGTGTGTGTGGTGTGTGTGTGTGTGTGTGTGTGTGTGTGTATGTAAGTTCCTCCTTTATCCTGTGCCCACTAGTTACAGATGTCAGGTCGGAGCCCCTCTGCCTGGGACTGGACCTTCTTGGATGCCAGGTCTGAGATGCAGAAGCCATGAGAAGTTGCGGATGTATAAGAATGAGTCTTTATTGCTGAAGCCAGAGGCCAGAAGTCATCAGACAAAACAATCCTTTACAACAAAGTCCATACAGGCAACCACACACCGGCTGGTAAATACATATCTTTCCTACATAGTAGTATCAATCTCTGTACCCACAGTTATTATCTGAGCAGCCACACACTGCCCCCTAGACTCACCGCCTCACATAGTAGTGGCACTTGAGCTCCCTCCCTCTACACAGTGGCTGGCTGCCATGGTAGCTACATCAGAGCTCTCTATGAGCTCTTAGCCTTACACCGTAGCAGTACCAGCTCTCAGCTCCGTCTGTCCAGCACACTTCTTCACACTCCAGCACACTAGCTGGTCAGTAACTTGTATATTATTCCAGAGACAAAGAAAGCTTCGTGCCAACAGTTACATCAATCACATTTTGGCTACAGAAGGGCACGCATGCGCAGTATGCCATGGAATTGCTGTGCTTGTGTCCTTGTACCTGCTTATGGCATCTTAACCTAAGTGCAGAGTAGCCTTGGACATTCGGTATACTGACAACAAGGCGTCTGTGCTTTAATTGGCCTTGACTACCAGGCATCTCTAGCGTGGTTCCCACACCCACTGGACGTTCAAGTCAGAGTTCAAGAAGAACCTAGATAGATATTTGGGGATAAGATTGGACATGGAAGCTGAGGGTTAGACAAATGACCAAGATCAGGGATTCTCAACAACTTAGGGTTCAGTGGAGGTGCTCTAGGAACCAGTGATGGGAGTGGAGATGGGGGTGCTGGGTTTCCCACCTTCACTTCCATCGGCAGAGTGGCAGGCTTCAGTGCACAATTCTCTCAGTTCTGCTTATAAGCATGAGTTTTGGATGGATGGATGGATGGATGGATGGACAGACAGACAGATAAAGGAACAAAATAGACCTACTGGCCCTGACCGGTTTGGCTCAGTGGATAGAGCATCGGCCTGCGGACTGAAAGGTCCCAGGTTCGATTCCGGTCAAGGGCATGTACCTGTGGGTTGCGGGCACATCCCCAGTAGGGGGTGTGCAGGAGGCAGCTGATCAATGTTTCTCTCTCATCGATGTTTCTAACTCTCTCTCCCTCTCCCTTCCTCTCTGTAAAAAAATCAATAAAATCTATTTTTTTTTTAAATAGACCTACTGGACAGAGAAGGCTTTGGTTCAAAAGGCTTGTACAAGAATCCTAGGCACCCCAATCCCAAGCCAGGTACATCCCCAAAGATTACAAGATTATTTCAGATCATCTCTCTCGGACTGGAGTATATGTTCTGGCAAAATGGCTGCCTTGGTTAATGTACCAGGAGTTAATAGGGCGGTTCAGAATCTGCCAACAACAAAACCCAGGGGCTGTGGCCGTGTGCCCCTGAGAGAAGCAAGGGCCACACCCCTGGGCCCTGAGCACACCCTCGTCCCGGAAAACCCAGTGACTGAGTGAGGAGAAGGAGCATGGCCAGTCCTGGCCACTGGCATGTTCATCTTGGTAAAAATAAACATCCACCATGTCCTGTAATAACAGGGCAGGGCAGCCGACTGTGGGTCCATGCATCGTCTGACCCACGCAGCTGTCCTCAATAATCTCTACATGCAAAGCTCCAAGCAGGAGGAAAATGACTTCTGTGTCAAAAGCCAGCGAACAAGTGATGCTAGAATTTATTTGGACCTCCTGTATACACCCTCGGGCTTCTTTCTTTCTTCTTCTCTATTTTTTATTTTCTGGATATTTTCTTTAATTTAAGAAATAAGAATATACATGTGCCTATTTCTGCCCAAATGCCCAGCAGCAGACACGGAAACCAAGCCACAAGGGCGCCATCCCCTGTATACACTTTGGATGTATCTTCCTCATTTTTTGGCTCCAGGAATGTTTGTTCTGGCTGCATTGAGGACGGGGATTTTTAAATTAATTTTTCGTTTGGTGAGAAAGAGCGTGTCATCTTGGAAATGGTTCTCGGCGAAGCTGTAACAGATGCTATCGCTGCGCCCTCATCATGATGAACCCACCATTCATGATTTCTATTAAATTTTTTATCAAACTGCTGGTGATTTCCAACTAGATAATTGAAAGTAATTTTTTGGAGACTTCACACAGAAAGTGCTTCTCTGGAAATAGAAAACTCAGGGCAAATGGACCTTGTCTATTCTCTGCACTGAGACTGAGCTTTCAAGCGCTCCTCGATGGCAAGGTTTCCTGGCTTTTCCCACAATTTCATATCACACCCATGCATGAGTAGGAAAACAGCTGAAGGAGTACTTCACCTGTACAACAACAACCAACTATTATTACCCCCTTTTTACAGATGAGGAAACCAAGGCTCAGTGATAAGCAACCTGCTTGTGGAGATGCAAACTAGGAAGTGACCAAGTTTGGAAGGAAAACTCTCTAATTTCACATACATACACCCCCACTGTAGGTTAGCTCCCCACAAGTGCATTCGAGTGGAATCAGGGAGCATGGATTCTGGTCTGCTACCAGTTATCATTGGTAATAATAACTGCAGCCTGGCTGGCAGGGCTCGGTGGTTGAGCATCGACCTATGAACCAGGAGGTCAGGGTTCGATTCCCAGTCAGGGCACCTGCCCGGGTTGTGGGCTCAATCCCCGGGAGGGAGTGTGCAGGAGGCAGCCGATCAATGACTCTCTCTCATCACTGATGTTTCTATCTTTCTCTCCCTCTCCCTCCCGCTCTGAAATCAATAAAAATATATTTTAAAAATATAATAACTGTAGCCATTTATTGTTTACTGTGTGCCACTCATTTGCAAATGTATTATTTTGTTTAATTCTCGTAACTGGATTATGAGATTTAAGGGTAAGAATCTTACTCAATTAGCAAGTGATAAAGCTCAACCATTGAATATATTTCCTCTTCCAGTTACCTATGGTTGTGTTACAAACTACCCCAAGACTTAGTGGCTTAAAAGTGCCCTTTTATTTGGCTAACTAGAGGCCCAGTGCACAATTAAATCGTGCGCATGTAGGGTCCCCTAGGCCTAACCTACCATCAGGGCCATGTCCGCCGCCCTGCGAAGCCTTGCACGTTCCGCAGATGCTGGCGATGGCCCATGATGCTCTTCAGATGCTGCCGGCACCCCACAACGCTCCAGAAGTGGGACCCAGAAGTCCCGCCTACCGTGGCCGCCATGGGACCCATCAATGCACCTCCTGGTGAGTCTGGTAGTTGGACATGATGCCGTCACGACCACAGGCCTTTTATGATATAGACTAGGGGCCCGGTGCATGAAATTTGTGCACTGGGGAGGGGTTCCTCAGCCCAGCCTGCCCCTTCTCACATACTGGGAGCCCTCAGGGGATGTCCTACTGATGGCTTAGGCCTGCTCCCCATTGGGGGCAGGCCTAAGCTGCAGCCTGGCCTCTCTTTGCTGGAGGTAACCAGGCTGATCAGGGGAAGGTACCAGCCCCATCACCCCGCAGCTACAGCCACTGCTAGTCACTGCAGCCGCCAAGGTGTTTTCATCAACACGGACTCCAGTCCCTTCACCATGAAAAAATGACAACTTTCTTTAGGCATTTTCAAGATGTGTCTTTCATAGGATATGACATTTCTTTCTTCATTTTTTTTATCCTCACCTGAGGATATGTTTCCATTGATTTTTTTCCCCTTCCCTCCCATTATAGGCTCCACCCCTGCCCAAGCCTAAAGCCTCCACCCGAGGCTTTAGGCTTGGGCAGGGCACCCCCACCCCTCCGATCACCGGCTAGACCCAAGGCTTTAGGCTTGAGCAGGGCACCCCTGCCTCTCCAATCGCTGGCTTGGGAGGCTTTAGGCTTGAGCAGGGACCCAGGTATGTATGCAAATTAACCGCCATCTTTGTTGGGTTAATTTTCATACTCACTCTGATTGGCTGTAGGTGTAGCAGAAGTACGGTCAATTTACATGTTTGTCTATTATTAGGTGAGATGGTTCTGTGGGTCAGGAGTTCAGGAAGAGCCCTGCTGCATGGTTCACCTCTGATCCACGTGGCATCGGCTGAGGAGGCTGCAGCTGGAAGATTCGCTTCCAAGGTGACTTAGTCACCTATAAACTGGCCCTTGGTGCTCCTTGGCTTCTCTCCCTCCACATGGCCCCTCATCCTTCCGGTCTCGCTTAGCATGATGGCCTCAGGGTAGGTGGGTGCGTACCCAGTGACTGGATTTCCCCAGAGCGTTCAATTTGAGCTACCAGGGCAGAAACTACCAGTCTTCTGACTTAGCCTCAGAAATCCCATTGCTTCACTTTTCTCACCTCCTATTGTCAAGCCAATCACTAAAGCTGGCCCAGGCTCAGGGGGAGGGGAATTACTGCTCATGAGAGGATTTGCCAAGAATTTCCATGATGTGGCCTCATCCATAAACTCCGAGTATATCCATCTACTTCAGTGGCTACATGGGAAAGGGAGGAAGAGGAGTCTCATTTACCAATTCCCAGTTCAGAGAGTCTCCTGGTTTATCCTAAGTTACTTATCAGTCTTTAATAATAATAATAATAATAATAATAATAATAATAATAATAGAAGCTGTCACTGATTAAACCCTTACTATATGCCAGCCTCTCTTCTCAGCACTCACATATCTCAATGCACCTCCTCCTCAGCCCAGTCCTGTAGTAGGTGCTGTGTAACAGGTACAGTTTCCGTTTGAGAAGATGAAAAAGTTCTAGAGAGGGTGGAGGTGATGGTTGCACAACAATGTAGATGCACTTAATGCCACTGAACTATACATTTTTAAATTGTGCATTTTCTGTTACCGACATTTTGCCACAATAAAAAAAAAAAGTTTTGAAAAAGCCAATTACAGTCATTATGGTGAAAGATGCCTGAGGCCAGTGAAGTGAGCAGGAATGACACTTTCCCTCACGCTAAAGAAATTCTGAAGGGATGATACCTTGGGGGCATTTTTGTAATGTGAGGAAAGCTAAAATCCTAAGAAAGTGTACAAAAAGCCACGCTTAGTCACACACCCAATGATCTTTCATTTTATTGTCCAAAGGAGTAGCTTACAGGACTCTTTAAACAAAAGACCACTTTTAACTTCAAGATGGCAGAATAAAGAAATGACTGTCCCTTCTCCTCTCACAAATCAATTTACAACAGAAAGGAGAACAAAAAGGAGAGACCCAAGAGCAGCTTGGGCAAAACTAGATGTTATCGGTATCACTAAATCACCATGGAGAACATGAGAAAGTAGACAGAGTGAGCAGAAAAGAGTTCAACTGAAGACCTGGCAGAGGGGCACATCCCTGAAAAGTGAATTGATTTGCTCTGGGAACCCTAGATGCTCAGGAGTCTGAAGCACCAGGTACATATGAGACGGGATAAGGTGAGGGCTGAAAACAGGGGACTGTGGGAAAGTCTGGATAAGGAGCTGTCAGACTCCTACTTTTCCCACCCACTGGAACCCTGCACAGGGGAGTGACTATCCCTCCTCTATGACTAGGAGATGTGGGTGCATTCCCTGAAGAAACTGAGCTAGAAGGGTTCTAGAATCAGGAGCATGATGCCCTATACAAGACATAGACAGTTTTGCTGAGGACATTTCCTAGCATGAAAGAAAAGAGAAAGGAGACGAAAAATAAGAAAGTCAGAAGATCAATCTAGGAAGCCTTTCTGTTTCCAGAGGAGAGGACAGAGAAAACAGGGAGTAAATTAACAAAGATACAGTACAAGAAAATTTCCCAGTATCAGACAGGAGCCCTAGTTGAATAAAAGCAAGAAAATCCACACTAAGACCCATCATCATGAAATTCCTGAATCTGAGATAGAAAAGATCCTAAAAACATCCAGAGAGAAATAAAATGTCACATACGAAGGATCAGGGATCAAGAAGGCACAGGTATTCTCAACAATGATACCAAAAGCCAGAAAACAATTAAATGATGCCTGAAAAACAAATGGGGGGTGGGAATCTAGAATCCCATACCCAGCCAAACTATCCACCAGTGTGTGGGTAAAACAACACAGTTTTAGACATGCAAGGTCACACGAAGTTACTTCTCATGTACTCTGTAGGAAAGTACTGGGGGAAAAAATGCCATTGAAATGGGGACATCAGCTAAAAAAAAAAAAAAAACAGATCAAGGCAATAGATTCTAGCAAAGGGAAAAGGGAATTCTAGGATAATGGAAAAGAACACTAGGATGAGATTTATGTGCCAGTCAGATGAGACTAGAAGAGGGCGGGGGGCAGCTTCAGGAGAGAAATCAAGGAGAAAACAATGGAACTGATGGATTATCTGAGAGGTTTGACTGAGTAGAAAATTGTATTGAGAGGCATTTTATAGAGCTGTTGGTGAATATGGGAAGACTAAGACAAAGACTCAAAATAAATCCAGGAAATGGAAGAATGAAGATTTTTATTAGTAGGTTGAGACAAAAAAAAATGTCATAATATACTCCCTGACCCAGCCATAAACAATATTTGCATAGTAATAATTATGCAAACAATAATTACAATGAAATATGGAATTATACTAGTACTGTTGGGAGCATAGGGAGAAATGAAGGAAAAATATCAGAAATCCAGAAAGCCTCACTTATGTATACTGTAAAAGCAGCAGACAATGCCCCAAACTGCTCATTCAAGATATAATACACTAATATTATTCAAAAATACCGGGAAGAAGTGAAGAAACTGCGAGAAGAATGCGGAGGTGGTTGCTCCTGGGGAGCAGGCTGTGGGGCGGGGGGGGTGGGGGGGGGGACCAAGCATGGCTGTTTTTCTTAAAAGCCTTTCAGCATTATTTGATGCTTAACTACATGTGTGCTTTACTTTGTAATGCCATTTATTTTAAAAATAAAAAATAGCTTCTCTCTACACTTTAAAAATGGAATTTGCTTTTCATGTCAATTTTATTAACTCCCAATACATCAGAAGAGGGTCTAAACTGAGCAAGAACAGTAAGGCTGCCCTAAAGACCCTCAGGAATATCACCCAGGCTACACCCTATTGAAGTCTCTGGAAAGAACCCCCATCCCGCCCCACCCCACTCACAGCCACAGTCACTGGAGCTCTATGGGCGCTCAGACTGGGTCCCACCACCTGGTTCAGCCTGGCCTCTTTCTCTTCCATGAGCTTTCATTTCCTGCTCCAGATCAGCTGCTTTCGATCGGAAAAGATCAGGTACGAGTGCTATTTCTGGGCAGTCACATTTGGAGAAAATGATTCAGGCAGGTTCAGGTTTATTGCCTGAACCAGGTAAACAAGAAATCTCTCCAGTCACAGGCACAAACCCCTCTCTCTCTCTCTCTCCTCTCTCTCTCTCTCTCTCTCTCTCTCTCTCTCTCTCTCTCTCTCTCTCTCTCTTTTCACCAAGCCCAGCCGACTGAATTTAGTGTACAAATAAGACTTCCCTAAAGTTTCCATAAACCCCCAGCCTTCGGGGGATGTGCATGTCAGTGCCATTCCCAGCGATCTGATGGTGAAATAGATTAGCAGGACAAGCTTGTCTGTCTGGATGGATTGGAAGCAGGCATGCAGGGTGATGTAGAAAAATCTAGATGCTCCCCACGTGTCTGCACTCCTCTTTCCTGTGCAGAGGAGGGCTGGCGAGGTCACTCGGCATGCCAAGGGCACCGGTGTGAGGTCTGCTCTAAATCTCCAAGGAAGCAACAATACAAGGCTGTTTATATTGATCAACAGCCTGTGTGAAAGTTAACATAAATCAATTAGCAAAACGTACATGTGGCAGCCATTGCTAAACCATACTGTGTAAATAATAGTTTTAAGTGCAAAACATGATGATAAAATCTATGAACTGCACTCAGCCCGGCTGAGTTCCTCTGTGACCTTCAGCAGCACAATGCTCCGCTGTCACTCAGAGGCCACTGCCAACTAATGTGGGCAACTTGGAGTTGCTAGATGCCAGGGTCACCTCTGAACGGAACCCAAGCCCCATCCATAACAACAATGACAACGGACATTTATACAGCACTCGACCATCCATCTTCCAGCCTCTTCCAACTACCCGTTAGCCGACTGGGTCTTTCTCCCCTGTGAGTCCGGGGGCGGAGGGGGGGGGGGCGCGCAGGAGAGGCAGGAGGCAGGGGGAACACCGAGGCGGACAGAACCCGTTTCCCTGTGCCTCTGCCATGGAGGGGCTCGTATGGATGCAGCCCGTTCAGTTCCCTCCAGTAGATACATTGTACTCAAGCAGCAACTATTACTCCAACCCCACTTGTACAGATGGTAAAACTGAGTGGAAATACTGGAATTTGAACCCAAATCTCTTGGTCTCATTCCCAGCCCCAAGCTCTACCTGCACTGCCTCCTGCCGTGGGTTCCTGGCTCCACCTGGAGCCATCACAGTCATCAATGTCGTGATCTGGGGCAGGTCCACGGAGACCCGGCCCCCCAGGGAGCCCAGGAAGGAAGGTGCTGATGTCTACAGTTGGCATCAGCTCCCCACCGTCCCACTCCCAGGACCATGCTGTCCTTGGCAGTGCTGGAGTTTCTGGAAACGGGGAAAGGTGGACTGAGAGGGGAGGGCAAGCCACAGCGTTTTGCTCAGACGTTTCCTCCTTTTGCTCCCCCTGGCTCATCTGCCAGGGCCCTGGGTCCCAGGTGCCGTTCCTTAAACACACAGGATGCCTGGTCCTTTGCCCTGACTCTCCTCCAGATTTCCAAGTGGCTAATCCTGCCCTCCTTGAACACATCGCTGGAGGGTTAACTTCGCCATGATGTCTACAGCTAAACATTATCCAAGGACGCTCGTTAGAGTGCAGCGAAGCAGACTTCATTGTGGGGGGAGGGGGGCGGGGGCTGTCATGGTAGGTTAGGGACTTCCTGTGGGGTCTTGCCGTGGGAGAGAGAGTGTGCTCAGCTCCAAATACAACAGGGAAGGTGGGCACTGTTAGCCACAGAGCAGTAATTTCCGGTCAGTGGGTGGGAATTACTGGGAGGAAGTGTCAGGGAGAAGCGGGGGGAGGGGTCCTGGCTAACATGACCCCCAGGATTCTTGCTTGAGGCAGGCAGGGTGCTCAGACATCCCTTGGGGTTGGGGGTGGAGGATGATATCCATCAGATATCCAGGATGGGGGTTTCTGGATAAACTGACTTAGCAAGAATTTTTGCTAAAATTGGACAATGCAGAGAGCAACATGGAAGTCCAAAACCGGAGGCCTGGGTGAAACAGCTCAGGGAGCTGAGCTTGGTCAAGGAGAGAATCCTCCTCAGCACCCTCACCGCTTTGCTTAAAATAACAGCTGAACTTCCCGCCCTGCCCGGGGCCCAGACCCCTGCCCCTCGCCTCCCCACTCTGCCTGCTCTCCCCCACCCCCTGCCCTGCCTGCTCTCCCCACCCCACCCCCGCCCTGCTTCCACCCGCCCCCCACCCCCGGCGTAGGACCCTCTCAATACCCTGCCATGTGTGTCGTGCTGAGTGTGCGGCCTGTCTCCCTCCACCAGGTGTACGTCCTCAGAGGGCGGGGGTCCGCTATTCTCAGAGCGTCTTAAATACCTGAAGCAGAGCCCAGCGTGTAGCAGGTGCCTGATAAATACTGCTGAGTAACTACATAAACGGATGGATGGCTGATGGATGGAGGGACAGACATGCAGACAGATGCACAGAACTGCCCTACGATGGTCACACCAAGGTGGGACCTCCTTTGCCGGCTTCTCCCTTCACATCACGTGGGCACTAGATTTTCAAGCCCCCATGAAGCTAGTTCCCCAGGTAGTCGGTTTCTTGCCCCAGCCCAACACTCTCTGGATGTGCACACAAATGCCAGGGTACACACACAGCATAACACACACACACACCAGAGCACACACACACATACACACAGCAGGGGGCACACACATATACACACACCAGAGGGCACACACACATACACACACCAGAGGGCACACACACGTACACACACAGCAGGGGGCACACACACATACACACACCAGAGGGCACACATACATACACACACCAGAGGGCACACACACATACACACACCAGGGTGTGCACACACACCGTGACACACACACTCATACACACCAGGGCACTCATACACACCAGGGCACACACACACACAGCATGACACCACACAGAATGACACACACATGGCATGACACACACACACCAGGGCGCACACACACACCAGGGCACACACACACACCAGGGTATGCACACACACCGTGACCCACACACTCATACACCAGGGCACACACACTGGATCCTCAAGATCTCTACCACACCCAGGCGCGTTAAGGAGCAGCCTAAGAGAGCCCACTGGTGCGGAAATCCTATTTCACTCAGCAATGCCCGCAAAGTGTGGACACAAATGCAGAAACCAACGGCTGGGAGAGCAGAGGCTGAATTGAGCCCACAATGTGGGTGGCTTGTTTCGGGCCAGCCCGCCACCAGGCCAGTCCCCCGTGATAAGCTGTCAGCTGCCTCTGTGCAGTGGTTCTTAGAAGCAGCTGGAGGAAGGAAAGGGACATTTCTAAATCACAGATCCTGTCTCCCTCCACGCCGAGCCACGGCCATGGCTGCGGAGCCACGCGTCCCAGGACTCGGAGTTCTATATTCGGCCCCCAGTCCTCCACGGGCCCACAAGGGGAATGAAGACAGAACAGACAGCGAGGAAGAATAGCTTCGGGCAAGAGGCAGTGCTGGGGTCCCCCTGCTTTCTGTGAAGCCTCAGAAATGGGGTCTCCACACCAGCGGGCATTGCCCTCAGCGGACTTAGAGAAGAGGTGAGCGCAGGAGTGGGGGCAGAGGGATTCGGTGGCCTGGCGTGCAGGCTGAATGTCTAACAGTCGGCGACTGGATAAATAAATGACTGTGCATCTTATCAAGGGACTACCATTTGTCATGAGAACTAGTCTGGTAGCAGTGAATGTACTGGCATCGAGAGATGTGTATGTATGGTGCATTCAGTGGAAAAAGCAGGTTATAAAAAATCCATACTATGTGATCCTAAACCATAGACCCCTAAAATTTACCAGTAATTACCTTTGAATTATGGGGTTATAGATGATTCAAATATCTATTCTACTCTGTTTTCCACATTTTCTACAAGTATGATTTTGTAAAAAAGAGTACAGCACTCAGATTTCAGGCTAACGCATGGACAGAAGCCTGCCGTGCCTGGAGCAGCACTCGGCCAGCACGTTCAGAGTCTGCAGGCGCTCTGCTCGCTGAACCACCCTGAGCCCAGGTGGCCACGTGCTTTGGCCTCTGGAGCTGAGGCTGCTCCTCCCAGCAAAGGTCTTGTCCACCCCAGCTTCCTTCCTTCCACCCAAAACTGCTCAAGTCCCCACATGCCTTTGCCCTGAGGCCACCCAGGTTGGGACACAAGCCCCTCTGCCTAGTTCAGCTTCTCCTCTACCACTCCAGACTTCAGCCCACCCCACAGGCATACTTTTGTGCTTCCTCTCCTCTGCACATGCTGGTCCCCTTGCCGGGGATGCTCCTTCCTTTCAAGGTTTACCTACAAACTTCTTTTCATGCACTAAAACCCAGGCTCCTCCACGAAGCCTTCCCAGATCCTCTCAGAGAATCACTTCCTAAAACCTTTGTGTTCACCTCCAGCCTGACTGCAGACAGGCTTGGAGCCTGAGCCTGCTGAAGGGTGCTCCTAGTAAAGGCTTTCCCTCTATCTCACAGTAAATATATCGGAGCCTTTTTTTTTTTTCCTCAGAAGATATTTGCATCTGATGAGTGGGCAGGCACATAGCGGGAAACCCTAGCTGTAGGGATATGGGGTGGAGAAGAGAGTCAAAAAGTCGACATGAGAATGGCAAAAGAAACTTCTCCTAGCTGGCCAAATCCATGCTCTGGGACAAGCGAGTCATCTTCAGCTGGAATCACCAGGGAAAATTGGGAGGCCCTGAGACACTGCCTTCCCCCGCAAAAAAAAAGGGAGAACTCTGTCATTCCTGTCTCATTAAACCATAGCTTCTGGCATTAAGGAAGCTGTACATCCTTGAAGGCTGTATTGGCAAATGTTTGCCAATCACAACACAAACCCATTTGGGAGTCAGGGACTGCTCCCATAGCAGCCCCTCACACTGTAGTGAAAATTGCTGCCAGTCTGCCCTCCCCATAGACTAAGACCTCTGGAGAGACCTGAGCCACAGTGTGGTTCCACCTCCTGGTGTCCCTGGAGAACAGAAGAAAGTGTGTGGGGGGGAAGGGGGGGCGTGAAGGGGGGATGACGGGACATTCTTTATTGCTTTGCCAAAGCTTAGTCAGCCTGGGGCGGTGAGAGGGAAACGCTAAAGACCACGGCCTCTCTGGCACCCAGTGAGAGTGATGTTATGCCCCCTGTGCCGTGCTGAGGGCACAGAGCCCTCCCCCACCATTGTTGCCTTCCCAGTAGGCGCCATGTGGATGTCACCACAAGGCCAACTCTGCCTTCAGTCCTTGATGCCTCTGCCCAGCCCTTACAGGGTGAAGAAGGGCCAGCGAGCCGGGCCTCGTCCCTTAGGGACACAGAGCAGGTGGATCACCAAAGGGGATGTGGACTGACAGCACTCTGCATTCTGAGCCGACACTAACACGCCCAAGGAACCACGGATCCTCCCTCCCGGCTATGTTTCAGCTGCGCCAGTGTAATCGGCAGCATTACGTACATAACCGAGGGCCGCGCTTCAACCTGCTTCATCTCATGGCACATGTAAACTAATTACTACAGTTCTGCGGCACCCCAAAAAAATACGTATTTTTTGCCGATCTAAAATCTGACAAAAAAGCAGGTGTAACTTTGATTCGTTCACACCGGTGGCTACTGTTGTGTTGGCCGTTATTGTTTTATCTGACAAACTAAGAGAAAGAGGTCAGTGCCTCTGACCGAAGGATCAGGTACTGCATGTTTCAGAAACTCGCGCAGCACACTGGCTGAAAGTTGCTGCTCTAGGGGGAACCTGCACTGAAGCCCACAGACCGACATTAATGGCCACTAGAGTGTTAAAGACGCAGAACAATTCATCCAGAGTAAAAATGGCAAACGCCTCGTTCAGTGGCAAAACCACCAAACTGTGAGTGACCCAGGGTGGGACCTTTGAATTATGCTGTTTGTTAAGTGCACTCTGCCTGTATATAATTAATCCACTTTGGCTCCGCACACAAATAAAGTCCTTCCCTCAATGATGAAATATTAGAGTTAACGAATTCAGGTCTTAGCCCCGCGTTCTTTTGTAAGCAGCCACGCTAGATGGTGTCTCCGGGGCCCTCGGAAAGTTCCTGCAAAAGCACAGGAAAGAAGTTAATAAAAGAGTAGCCGACAGGAAAGACCGGCGTGTCTCCCACTGCACTGCTACTGGCTCGGGATCGTGCACAGTGACTTTTTCTGTTGTGGTGCGGTTGTTGGCCTCATCACTCCAGCCTTCTTACAGCCACCCAATCCAGGCTGTTTGAAAAATCAAGGCAAAAAGAGGCCCTTACCTATTCCGTACGGAGAGGCTGACATGGAGATGACGTTCTCAATGGAAACACAGCTTGCTGGGCGCCACCCGGTTCCAGCCCAGAGGGGTCCCTGCACGTCCCCCGCTGTCCCGCCTTGCCCGGATGGAGGAGTCAGTCTCCCACAAAGCATGAGCTGCGTACACAGAGAGCAGACCGCTGCTTCCCAGGTGGGCTTCCCTTCACACATTCCCAGTCTCCCTGGCTTGTGTTTGAGGAGGGGAGTGGAGAAAACGGTTTTTGCTGGGAGAGGATTGCGATGTCGATGTCACCTGCTTTGCTTGATGGACATGGGGTTCTAGAAGTTTTGCAGCATCTGCTGTGATGGGCTATTAACCTACACGCCGGCAGGCTGGGGAGGACCTGTGTACTTTAAGTTACCATCCTGTGGCTCTCCGCAGCTTACAGGGCGAGATGGCAAGCTCTCTGGCTAGGAAGGCTTTTTACAAGTCTGCCCCCACAGCCCCAGCCTGTGCCTAACTCGGTGCGCGCACTCCCAGGAGAGGGCGCTACTGTAACTCCGTGAGTAGATGGAAGGAAGCCAGTCTTCAGTATCAAGGAAGCTGCTTTGCCCTGTCCAGGAGCTTCGCAGCAGCCCCACCACAGGGCTGTGGTGCTCAGAGCCTCCTGCTTTGAGCCTTGACCCCACTGGCCACCTTGCTGTCTACTTCCAACGCCACCTCTCAGGTTGGAGACAAGACCAGTCTCCACCGCGGCTCTCGAGTGCCGTCCTTGCCCATGCTGGTTTCACTGGACAGGCTTCTGTTTTATGGGGTCGTTTCCCTCTGAGAGTTAGTGGCAGCAGTGGATTCTGAACAATGTGACATCTACACAGTTCTTCCACTCGTCCAACACAAGTCGTTCTGTGCCAGGCACAGTGCTAGGCAGGGGGAGGCTCGGGGCGGAGGATCAGAGGTGAGAAAACACACAGCTCTCAGGGGACTTCAAGTTGCTGGGGCACCTGGGGTGCAGAGGCACGGGAAGCAGACAAGATGGCTAAGACCCCAGGGCCAGGAGTCACACTGTCCTGGTCTGAAGCCTCTTCCGCTCCAGTTAGAGTCGTTGGGAGGATCCAGCGAGATGGTCCCCGTATACATCCAACACTTTACACAGGCTTAGTAAATACCAGCTCTCGTCATCATCAAGCTCATGGACATTCTCACTATCATTCTAGGCAGGAGCCAGCACACATGGCAGTCATATGCACCTTAAGGAGTCAGGGTACATCCAGAAGGCACTGAGTGTCCATCGAAGGGGCTGAGCCAGGATGGGATGGGGTGCAACTCTGATGGGAATTCTGAACAATCGCTCTGGGGGCTGCATGCAGAACACACTCCATCCTGCCTGAGGGAGAGGTTTAAGTTCAAGAGGCTGCAGCACTGATTTCCGGTCTAAGCCAAGGTGCTGGGGATGGGCATGGACAGAGGAGGCATGTGGGGTGCTAGCTGCAGACACAGTAGTGAGGAGCACAGGCTTTGGGTCTGAACCCTGACCCTGCCATTCCTGTTCTATGTGACCCTAAGCAAGTAAGTTGACCCACCGACCCCTATGTATTCCTATCTACAAATCAAGTATAATAAGGAATGTTACCAGCCTTACAAGGTGGAAGTCAAGGTTAAGTTTGTTAATGCATATAATGCACTTAGGATGGTGTTGAACACTGAGAAAGCATTCAACAAATATTGTTCTAAGATATACAAGCGTGGGGACTCAGCAGACAGACCAAAAGGAATCAGTGGTGGTTTGATAGTTACCAGCCGTCAGACATAACATACACGTTCTCAAATTGGAAATGATTTTGTTTGGGTAAAAGAAGTTTGCCCAGCGCTTCAGACAGATGCTACATGTATGCAGGCCGTTTTGTTAAATAAGAAAGTCCAGTATCTTTAGATTGCTCTCTCAAGCACCAAGACTCAAGAAGTCCACCTGCAGACAGCACCCCAGAAGGAAGGCGGCTGCCTACCTGCTCCCTCATCTGTCTGTCTCATGCCTTGAGGCGGGGTTTCAAGAAACTCCCAGCAATTCTTGAAATAAAAGTAGTGTCGCAGAATCAGCCACAATATCAAAACGATGACATGGGATGTGTTGCCATGACAACCCAATTCCATTATTCTCAAATCCTACAGTAAAAACCCAGCCATCAATGGGACTAAAAGGAAGTTTCCTGCCTTTTATTCAGGGGGGAGAGCAGTGCATGTCCTAAAATGCATCCTCTCATTCTCCTGGAGCATCAGACGAGGCCACAGCAGCACCTTCCCCAAGCATTTCGAGAACAAAGAGAAATGTTCTCTCTGTCCACATTGGACAAGGAGCTGTGTCAGGACGGGTCGCCTGCAACATCCTCACTGAGCATCCTTCATTGGGCCATAGCCAACCGCTCAGAAGGAGCTCCTGACGAGGAAGGAAAGAGAAAGGATTTGTTCTGGGGACCCTCCCTGCACTGCTGACCAATTTTTTTGGCCTATGGTCCTATATTAATGTAGGACACACTATTGAAGTCAACCTACTGATTCACACGTGGTATGTGGACATACCTCTTCGTGTGCCTCCAAATCCTGAAATAAATGTCTCTTAAATCACAACTAGATTGTGAGTCAACAGTATCACGTCTCCAATTATGAGTGCCGCAGTTTGGCATGCCCAGTGGCCTCGGAAATCCTGTGATGGCTTTTCAACCAACTCCTGATGTATCTTTTTTTTTAAATTGATTTCAGAGAGGAAGGAAGAGGGAGAGAGAGATAGAAACATCAGTGACAAGAGGGAATCATTGATCGGCTGCCTCCTGCACGCCCCCCACTGGGGATTGAGCCCGCAACCCAAGCATGTGCCCTTGACTGGAATCTAATTTGGGACCCTTCAATCCGTGGGCCAACGCTCTATCCAATGACCCAAACCAGCCAGGGCCTGATGTACCTTTAAGAAGAAACATATTGCCCTGACCCGGTCACTCAGTTGGTTAGAGCATCATCCCAATATGCCAAGGTTGTGGGTTCAATCTCTGGTCAGGGCACATAAAAGAATCAACCGATCAATGCATAAGTAAGTGGAGCGACAAATCGATGCTCTCTTTCTCTCAAAACAAAAGCAGTAGTAAATAAAAAGGAACATATTACATCTATTCTGAAGTCAGGAGAAACAGCAGGCACAAAATAGATTAGAGGTTTGTACAGAGCCATAAAGAAATATAGGACCCTAAAATAAATATTCATTAAAAGCCCACATGCAGCAGCAGCCGGGTCAACAGGCATAGTTGCTGGTTCAGAAGAGATTGTGAATCCAATTTTCCTGCGTACATAAAACAGGTAGTTCCCCTTATACTTGTAAAACCTACAAAGTCATCATTTTTAACACTCTGACGTTAAATCTTTAGTAACTTACGGTACCCTCATTCGCTGTAACTCTTTACCCCGGTAATAAACATCCGCCGGCCCAGCCTGGAGGAGAAGCTGTGGTAACTCGGGGAAAATGGATAGACAGAGTGAGTGTGCTCGCTGTGGAGACATTGCTGGCTTTTTCCTTCTTTCACATCCCAAGACAAACCTTCAGAAACTGCAGACAGGAATAGGCTTTTACAGAGGAAATATTGGCCTTTGAAAGATAAATGTCTTTAGAGAATGTAAAAAACATCCAAGTGGTCTCTGCAAATCAATAGCAGAAACAGCACAAAACCTGGTATTGTTGTTTAATTTTTTTAAAATCCCAATGATCAAGAAGAGGGACATGTCTCAGCACTCACGCAGACGGGCTTTGGGCAAAATTTCCTTGCTCACCTCTCAACCCCCGGAGCCTAACACGGAGACAGGAGTGTGCAAGAATGCACTTGGTTAACATCCAGCCGACAGGCCGGACACGCGTGGAGAGGAGATTAGATGGCAGATAAATCTGAACCCCGGATCCACAGAGCAGTCTCTGGCACACCCAGTTTGAAAAGTGCGGAAGTCTGTGCCTGCCCATCAACCTCAACAACTCCACTTCCTACAAGCTGTTGAACCAGGAGATCGCAGTTCAATTCCCGGTCAGGGCACAGGCCGGGGTTGCGGGCTCGATCCCCATTGTGGAGTGTGCAGGAGGCAGCCAGTTAATGATTCTCTCTCATCGTTAATGTTTCTCTCTCTCTCTCCCGCTCTGAAATAAATAAAAATATATGTATTTTAAAAAGAAACAAGCTGTTGAAAACGTCAGGGGCATTCACCTACATGCAGTTTCCCAGACACTAGTTTTTACCATAAATAAAGAGCTTTGCCCAGGGCTTGGAGAAAGAGACTAGTGCACGCTAAAAGCTGTGCAGAGAGCGCCTGGAGCGAGAGAACCTGCTCCAATAAGATGAGCAAGGCGCACACTAGGCTCGGCTGCATGCATGCCCCTCCTGGGAGTGGCAGATTCTAGGAATATAATCTCAGTAGGAGGAACCAGTTTCCCCACCATCTCTACAAAGACAGAAAACAAAGAGCAAGAGATGGCTCATGTGAGGCCAGATGAACCCATTGGCACATCTGACTCTTCTCCATGACGAACCCCCTGGGAGCCACAGTTCCTAAAACTAGCACCGCAACGATGCATGGCGGAGTCAGAAGCAGCCTTAGAAAGAGATGGTTGGATGTTGAAAAAAATAAAGATTGCAAAAAGGGAGATACTGAAATATTCAACGCAAGTCATCATAAAGCAGCCACCACGCATCCTTCTAATATTTTGGCTACATATTTTATTTTTAAAAATTCAAATGCTGATAATTATAAGTTAAGTGTCTGACAAGACAGCTGACTGTAGACCTGTGAAAAGCAATTATTTTGACATTGATTACTTTCCACAGAGGAGCAGAGTATTGTAATTGCGGTTCGCTGGAAGCTATTGCAACCTTCTCTGATGTGCTCCCAATCTGGCTGGAGTTAATTAATGGGTGTTGGGGAGAGGGGAGGGTGAAGCCAGCATGCAGTTTAACATACAAATTAATTGACATGAAATAAATTAATATGTTTCATTTAAATGTTATTAATTTACCAAACAGAGAGAAGCACGCACAGGGTTTGGGGAGCTATGGCATTAGCATCAGCTAAGGGATGTCACCCAGTTACCATGGCAACTGCTTCATTAGGTTTCCAGGGGACGCCAGCGCGTTGCATGGGGCTAAGGAGCAGTGGGCAGAGGATTCCGAACATCAAAGGTGATATCACAAATATCAACTAGAACCAAGGGTGCTTTGAGGATGGGATTCTGAGGAAGCTGTTTATCTGCAGGCGATCTGGGCTCCAGCCTGCAGCCAAGAGAAGTCAGGGTTTGAAACCCAACAGGCCGTCCTTCAGATAAGGGATTTGCCCTGGGAGAAGCAGGTGTACCATTGGATGTCAAGACTGTTTCATATCCCCATCCTTGGTTAAGCCTCCCGTTCACTACACATGCTGTTCCATCTTGCTGGAACACCCTTCCCTCACTCTCTTCACCTGCCTCACCTCCTATGCCTATTGAAAGTTCAGCTCCGATGTCACTCCCCCCAGGCTGGCCATCCCTCCATGAGCCCCACAGGCCCTACCGTATGCAGTCAGAGCAGTAGTCTCTGAGCAATGTCACTGTGAATTCCCTCCCGTCCACTGCCCACCCTCCTCGCCCCGGCCCTCAAAAATGAGCTCCCTGAGGCAGGGAGGTTCACTCTCTAACTGCAGTCCTGGGACCAGTGGCATGGCGTCTCCAGGGAGCTCCTTAGGAAAGCAGGATCCGCTGTCCCACCTCAGACCTACTGAACCAATCTGCATCTCAGCAAGATCCCAGGACATGCTTATACACGTTAAAGAAGAAATGCTGCTACACACCAGTGCTTCCCTGGAGTGTGGCAAATGGCAGGCACTCGACAATTATTTTCCAATCATGCCTTCCTTTTATAGATAAACCTCCGGCAGTGGGGCCAGCATTGACTAACACCGTGAGACAAGCTGGTTCCCCAAGCATGGTGCCTGCCGTGGACTATGAAGCCCCCACTACAGCAGCTTAAATCCTGGCTCTCAACTCCATGGACTCAGAGAAATCACTCTGTGCCTCAATTTTGTCACCTATGAAATGGGGATGATAGTTCATCCACTAGACAGTTATTTCCTTCAATGTCTACTATGTGCCACTCACTGTTCCAAGCACTTGGGAATCCACAGTGACCAAAAAGCAAACATCTCCACCCTCTAACTGTGAGGATTAAAAGAAATGATGCATATGAAGAACTTAGCCTGGGACACAGAGAGGATTCTATACCTCATCATTCTTATCCCCTAAAGCTCTTTAAATATTCTCTTCCTCCGGACAAATGCATTTGCTTTTCTTCCCCAAACTGACTCTTACAGTTTTAACCGTGGTCCGTCTCACAGGCATCAGGTGAAGGTGAGCTCAGCTGGGGAAGAGAGCGAGGATGGAGACCACTCCTCCCACAGGACAGCTCCTACTCTTTGCCCTCAGCTGAAGAGTCTACAGCCGGAGGGTGTGTGCTTTTCCTTTTTCCTTTAGAAATATGAGCCACCACAATGCAGACGGTGCATTGGAGAGAAGAACCTACAGTCATTCAATAATGTAGCCAATAGCTTTATGAACTATTTACACTTAATATGATGAAAATTAAACTAAAAACTCAGTTCCTCAGTTGCACTCGCCGCGTTTCCAAATGCCCCATGGCCACACTGGGCTAGCAGCTACCACACTGGACCATGCAGAGACAGGCATTTTCCTCATGCAGGAAGTTTACTGGATAGCACTGGTCTACAGCTGTTTCTCCAATTTCAACTTGCATGTGAGAACCCTGAGACCTTGTTAAAATGCAGATTCTGACTGGATAGGTTTGAAGTAGGGCCCAGAATTCCGCTTCTAGGTGATACTAATGCTGCTGGTCTACCATCCACATGAGGAGAGAGAGGATCGATTGTCATAATGGAGACACAGAGTCGGAAAGGTAAGGACTTTCCAAATCTTATGAAGGCAGGCTTGAGTAGTGGTTCCTTATAGACTATGGTTTACCGGGCACTTGGACCAGGGATCTTCTGTTGAGAAGCAATGGCAGCGAGAGTTTTCAGAGGAGCAGCAAGCATCTAGTGATGACTGCTGAATGGGACGCACGATGCTCACCTTTTTTACCACCCTGGGCTTTCCAAATTCAAATCCTAGAAATGTCTTCCACCAAATGCCAACTCACCAGTGGCCTGTTGTGTTTAGAATTCTGGAAAGAACCAGAATTCTAAAGGAATTCTTGAGTAGGAAAGTTGAGTAGAAGGACAGGGAAGTTATTCCAAATGATGTTAACCTTAAGACAAAGAAGATATGGTCTGATCTGACCTAATTTTCTTCTAGTATATCACCAAAAATCTCATTTGGGATATTTTCTAAAGCTGTTCTTTCCTTCTTTGAATCCTTGGCCTTTAATTACAGGTGTATGATAATCAGCTGAAGACATTATTAAAAATGCTCACACCTCATCACCACTCCCAGGAACTGATTTATCTGGCCATGGGGAGAGCTCAGGCACTCTCCAGTTTATTCCTGGCACTCTCCAGCCAGGGTTGAGATTCCCCCGACCTTGAATAGCCAGCTTCCTCATACAGAGGTGCCGCTCCCTCCCCTGGGTTTATCCCACACCTTGACTCCACGCTCTGCTACCCACACACTGACAGCCTGGGTCTAAGTTGCTTTGAACTCACACCTGCTCCAGGACAGCCCTCCAGTATCACCTTCCAGCTCTGTACCCTGACAACTGGTGAAAGACACCTTCTCCCAGTCCTTGCCCCTTGCCTGGTGACCACGTCACAGGGCGAGGGACTAAACACATCCCTTGATTTTTCTAAATTAATTACAGGATACCAACTAGATTATTTTTAAAAAAATCATCACCCTGGCTGGTGTTGCTCAATGGTTAGAGTGTTGGCTTGCACATGTAAAGGTCACATGTTTGATTCCCGGTCAAGGGCATGTACCTGGGTTGCAGGCCCCAGTCCCCAGTTGGGGTGAGTGTGGGAGACAACCGATTGATGTGTCTCTCTGACATGGATGGTTTTCCTTCCTTCCTTCCTTCCTTCCTTCCTTCCTTCCTTCCTTCCTTCCTTCTTTCTCTCCCTTCCCTCTTCCCTTCCACTATCTCTAAAAGTAAATAGGGGAAAATCCTCGGTCAAGAATAAACAAAACGAAAAAAGAAAAGAAATAAATCATCAATATCTTGACCACTACCAAGGAATATGCTGTTTTATTTTTGTTTCCTCTTAGTCCTTGTGCATGAATACATATAACCTTTCAAAGAATTTGGTATTTTCAAAGAGTTTTATATTAACACTAGAGGCCCAAGTGCACAAATTCGTGCAAGGGTGGGGTCTGGCCAGCCCAGCCACAATTGGTGGATCAGGGCCGGGCCTGTCAGGAGGAGGAGATGGTGGGAGGTTAGCCAGCCGGCCTGCCCCCGATTGGGGTGGGGGTACCGATTGGGGTGGGGGGCAGGGCTGGCCATGGGGAGAGGTTGGGGGAGGGGCCATGGGAGATTGGCTGGCTGGCCCCACCCTGACTGGGCTGGTTCGCTGGCCGCAGTGGGCATCATAGTGACTGGTCATTCGGTAGTTATGGTGTTCTGGTCGCTGGCTTTATATATATATAGATTTCCCATAACACTACATAGTTTCCATGGGCATCACTTCAAATGTCTGGCCGCATAAACTTTCACTGAGACGATTAACCACAATTTACCCTCATGTTGCTGGGTGTCTGACTGCCTCAATGTCGCTGCTGATAACCAAGGCTGCAGTGAGAGTCTCTGCATTGAGCTCCTTCCAACTCACAGGTTTTAAGTTTCTCTTCTGTCAGCTCATGTATATTTTCTGCTTCGGCCAAACCACACCCTCTACCTGGCCCACATTTCTAACCAGGCAAGCCAAAGCAGAATTTCCTTTGATGTTTCTAACAGGGTGCTCTAGGCTTTGGGTGAGACAATACTTCATTGTGTGTGATTTCTCTACACACTGTAGGAAAAGTGGCATCTCTGTCCTGTTCATTAGATGCCAATCACGTCCTCGGTTATTATGACAACCCCAAGCCCCCAGTAGTCTGAGATGTTGGAGTTTAGTGATCTCTGCAGGTTGCCTATCAGTTCTGTCTTGATTTCCCAGACTCTGGTCAGAGTCCATCAGAGAAAAATTTCGACAGAAGAGGTTGTTGTGAGAGTCAGCCATGCATGTAGCATCAGCTCTGATCACCACCCAAGCAGGAGCCTGCATCCTCACTCACCACGTCTCTCCCCAGCATTGAGTCTGGCCTCCAGCCACTAGATTCTACCACCTTTTGCTTATTGAAAAGACCCTTTCTTTTCACCTGTCCTTAATTTTCCCTCCGCTAACATCTCCTCTAGCATCTGCTCTTATGAAACCCACATGTAGGTTCCTTTCCAGCCAGTATCCACCCAAGAGACATGGCATAGCCTGTGGGTTAGAATCACAAACTCAGAACTGAACCCACCCTGCCTGGGTCATTTTCTAGCTGTGTCACCCAGGCCAGGAGGGCATCTGAGGCCCCAAGAGGCAAACATTTCCTCATCTGTAAGATGGAATGATGATTTTAACAAAACCTTCTCAAAGGGATTCGGTGAAGGAACCTGCTCAAAAGTCACCAAAAATATTTCATGGTGGAAATGGGATTTAAACTCAAGGCAGTCACAAGCCAAAGAATCAGTACCTTTCCACCAAATGAGCCCACCTCACTTTCAATAAAATCTGGAAATCTTTATGATGCTACACTGTCATTAACTATTTAAGCCATTTGGAAGGAGAAAGTGCAAAACTGGGAAATGTAGAGAGAATTGCTCTGTGTTCACATTACAAACTAGAGGCCCGGTGCACAGATTCGTGCACAATGAAAGGAAATTAATTAGAAGGTGGCCAACGGGGTGGGACTGGGCAAGACGGGCCAGACACATCCTGGAGCCAACCTCCTGCGGTCCCTCCCAAGCTGGCCACACCTGGGGCAGCGCCAGGGCTCAAAGGGTGTCTGCAGAGTAAGTAGGGTTTCTCTGGCAGGTGGGGTCCCTCAGCCTGGCCTGTGGGGATTGGGCCGAAACCAATAGTCCGACATCCCTCGAGGAGTCCCAGAGTGTGAGAGGGCACTCTGAAAAGTTGCTGTCGCTCGGCAGCTCCTGCATTGAGCATCTATCCCTGGTGGTCAGTGCACATCATACCTACTGGCTGGTCTGCCGGTCGGTTGGTTGCTTAGCCTTTTATATATATAGACTAAAGGCCCAGTGCATGAATTCGTGCACTGGTGAGATTCCTCAGCCTGGCCTGCAGGGATAGGGCCAAAACTGGCTTTCTGACATCCCCCAAGGGGTCCCGGATTGCGAGAGGGTGATTCTCAGGTGACGCACCCTGGAATCAGGCTTCCTCCTCTCTGGTTCCGAGTCACTGCAGCTCAGCAGCTCCTGCATTGAGCGTCTGCCCCCAGGTAGTCAGTGCACGTCACAGCTACCAGTCAGAGCGTCTGCCCCCTGGTGGTCATTGCGCATCATAGCTACCAGCCGGTCGGCCAGTCGGCTGGTCGGTTGGTCACTTAGGCTTTTATATATATAGATAAGGACTACTAAAGGTCTTTAGTCTTCAGATCCAAACACGATAATATAGAAATGCTGTACTGCATAACACAGGAGGTCCAAGTTTTCCTTGTTTTTTTGCTTTATATAAAAGCAAGTGTGCTACAAAGCATTCTGTTCTTTTTGAGACCTGTAGTATATGTAGGTCAAAGGCTTCTTAATAATCAAGATTGCTATTGTTCATTCTGTCCTGGCAATTCTCTCATAATTGCAGCCTTCAGGCTCACATTTACACAAAGCTTACAGTGGATTTACACAGGTGAAGTTATCGAAAAAGATTTTAAACTAATCAGATTAGATAGCAACACCATAACGGAATTTAATGAACTGGAGAAAAAAAGAAGCTCATTTTTGTACGAATAAATAGGCTACAAAGAGTAAGTGTGTGTGTGCGCGCGCGCGTGCACACACACACACACACCCCAAACCCAGGGATCCTAGTCCCGGGGCGGACTCCACCTACCCCCACCTTCACTCAACAAGATATAAAATCAATTGTCATTCTCTGTATACCGAGAGCTGCATGGAAATCCTGGCTGACATTGATGCTTATCCAGCACATGACAGATGAACCATGGCACCTGAGGAGTCTCTACTCAAAAAGAAGCATGTTTATCCACAGTCCGTTTCTTCTTAGAGAATATCGACCCCAGAACAAACATTTCCAGTTTGCATCTCATACTGACACACACTTTCTGAGTTTCCATTGGGAATGTATCCCAGGGAGGGGCGGGTGAATGGACTTCCCTAGAGCAGGTAAAGTGGCCACGCCCTCCAGGACTTGGGATGTGATTAGATACTGACCACCAGGACACCTCATGTGGGCCCTTCAACATGATTATTGCACCTAAAATTTTCCTTCCAGGATTTTAAAATAATGTTTGGCCACCGACCCCAGTCCAGAGGTAGTTTATTTTCAGATCTTGTGGTTTTAAGGTGGTGATTCTCAAACTTGGGTCAGTAGCAGACCGCCTGGGGAACTTGTAAAAAAACAAAGGCCTAGGCCCTGTCCTACTTGGATATTTGTGGCTACTCTTCTCCTGACTGCGCCCCCTTCATTAATGAAGCACCTGTGTGCTTCGTTAGTGTCAAGGTGACTCTGATATCCACCCAAGTTTGAGAACGATGACCTTACGTCATTGAACTACCAAGCCCCTCAGACTTTTCTGGGTGTACAAGTCACCAAATTGGGTTCAAACGCAGACTGCACTCCAGCTGGTCAGTGGTAGGTTCCAGAGTCGGCATTTCTGACCACTCCTGGGTGAGCCATGCTCCACAGAGTAGCAGGGTTCAAGAACAGTGGCTCTCAAATGGGGGTGATTTCACCCCCAGGGGACACCAGGCAATATTTGGAAACATTGGGGGTTATTAGCATTGGGAGGGGGGATGAGACTGGCATCCAGTGGGTAGAAGATAGGGGTGCTGCTAAACAGTTTATAATCCCCTCACCCTCCCTAAAGTCAAGATTAAAAAACCCTATTCTAGGACACACACACACACACACACACAGAACAAAGATGGTGAAACCTGGCTGATAAAAGCGAGCTCAAATGGCAGCCACCATGTTGCTAAATTAGAAGGAACGATGAATCTAACATCCCTCTCTCACAGCCTCAGCCACAGGAGGATTCTCGATTTACAGAATATGAAAAGAAGCCTACATGTTTGACCTCCGGGTTCTGAAGAGTCCAGTTAGAGGAAAAGTGACAGGTGCTGCTGATCATCGGTCTCCTTACCAACGTCCTACTGTTTTCGGAATTGCAGACGACGGCCTACACTTTTTTCACTTCCTACCCACATATTGAAAATCACACACATCCACAGAGGAAACCTCTCCTGGAAGCCAGACCTCGAGTGCTCCCACTGACTCGGTGAATTAAAACTAAAATCTAAGGACGGATACCAAGGTGGCTCGTTCCTGACTGTCCTTACAAATAAACTGGACCTTCACTGTACACTAGCTGCTGCATCCACACTCCTTTACTTAATTACACAACACAGTTCGCTCGTCACTGTGACACACTTAGCTTTACAGCAAGAATGATGCCACAGGGCTGGATCCCTCAACCTTCTTCTGGAGAAATGATACTCTCTGTTCAAGCCTGTCCAACAGTGGAAATGGGCCCCCTCCTATGCATCTGGGGTGAGGGGAAAAGGGTGGGGAGACAGAGACTGGGGCATTTCAAGGAGCTCCTGCCCAGGCTGATGAGTGTCCCAAAGAGCAAGGGATGGGTGTTGGCAGCTGTGGGACACAAGGCTCTCTGCCCTTACCCTGACCCTATTAGAATAATCTGAAAACAAGATCTCATGGCAGCAGAAAAAGAGTTGTGCTAGAAAATTCTGGACAATCAGTATCTGCAAGTCAAGAGTAGGGCAACCTGGCACCCTATGATCACTCAGAGTGGCGACCATGCTCACCTACCTGTTCAGTGGTCCACTCAGGTAAAGAACTCTGAAGGAGAGATCTCAACTGCTGGGCGATGGACACGTTCTTGGCATGATCCATTGGCTGGTGGAGGTCCTGGTGGATGAGGCTGTGTGGCCACAGCAGAGGAAGGGGAATCTTGGCTGAGGTGTATGTATAGAAACTTAGGGGTAAGCTAGGTAGATGATTAATGAAGGTGGGACAGTCAGGAGAGGAGTAGCCACAAATATCCCAACCCTCCCCAAATGTGCTGTGCTCAGCCTTGTGGCCTGGTTCAAATGTCCCTGCCTCCAAGAAGCCTCCCCTTACTTTCTTAAGAAGAATGGTGGTTTCCTGGTTTGTGTTCCCAACAGGTCTTGGTAAACAGCATGATCACAGAGCTCATCACCAGTAATGAAATTGAGTGTGTGTGTTTATGCGCGCGTGCGCGTGCACACTCACGCACATCCCAACAGACTGTGGACTCTGGGCAGGAGAAGCCTATGCCTTTATTCACCTACTAGAGGCCCGGTGCACAAAATTTGTGCCCTCGGGTGAGGGTCCCTCAGCCAGGCCTGCGCCCTCTCACAGTCCAAGAGCCCTCAGGGGATGTCCAACTGCCACGAAGTTGGGAGAGGCTCCCACCACTGCCACTGTGCTCGCCAGCTGTGAGCCCGGCTTCTGGCTGAGTAGTACTCCCCCTGTGGGAGCACACTGACCACCAGGGGGCAGCTCCTGAGTTGAGCGGGATCAGGCCAAAACCAGCTCTCCAACATCCCCTTAGGGGTCCCAGATTACAAGAGGGCACAGGCCAGGTCAAGGGACCCCACCAGTGCACAATCAGGGCCGCGGAGGGACACAGGAGGTTGGCCAGCTGGGGAGGGACCGTGGGAGGGCTCCAGGGTGTGTCCGGCCCATCTCGCTCAGTCCTGATCAGCCGGACCCCAGCAGCAAGCTAACCTACTGGTCAGAGTGTCTGCCCCCTGGTGGTCAGTGCACGTCATAGCGACTGGTCAACCGGTTGACTGTCTGCCCCCTGGTGGTCAGTGCACATCATAGCAAGCGGTTGACCCACCTTAGCATATCATTAACATATTACGCTTTGGCTGAATGGATGACCAGACGACCGGACACTTAGCATATTAGGCTTTTATTATATAGGATGAGCCTACCCCAATGCTCATCTCAATAGCAGATGTTCAATAAATACTTGGACATGATGGATGTCTCAGAGACAGAAGTCACGGACTGTTTGAAACACTGTCAGATCCAAGAAGTCTAGTGACTCCGTAAAGATATCATTTGTTGTTCTCCAAGTTCAGCAACCATTCCTACTTCCCTGGGAGTACCTTCCCCCACTTCTTAGTTTCTCTCTTGAACACCTAGGTCTAAGTGGATTTGGCCCAGGAAAGCCTGACACCTCCCTCTCTAGAGCTCAAAAATGTGCACGTGACCCAAGACTGGCCAATCAGGATAGTCTGTCCCCATAGGCTCAGTGATTGTTCAGACATGAACCCATAATCCAAGCAGATCAGCCTTCGATCTGGGTTTTGTTGGAAGCCCTCTTCTGCTGGGGTGGCTGGCTCTGAGGATGCCACTCTGAGGGTCATCGCTATGGAGAACCTACAGAGATGAAGCCAGCAGAGTATGGCAGAGCTGATGCTGTGAGTTCCCCAAACCTGCTCAGTCTCATCAGAGACTTCTACTTACGGGAGCAAACAACTTCCCTTTTGCTGCTTGAACCAGTTTGAGTTAAGCTTACAATTAATAGACCCCTGAATCATACACTTCAGTCCACTGGGGTGCTTCTAGAGGACCCCAAAACATTGCAAGATGTAGTCATGCTACTCTCGGCAGTGGCTATATGCTTGCCAATCAAAACTCTGAGCTACATTCAAATCAGCAAGGGCAGCCACTCCACCAAGTCTTCACTCTGTCATTTAAGGATTTAGGAGCAATTGGCACTACAGGGCAATAGATTTGTGTGTGTGTGTGTGTATGTGTGTGTGTGTGTGTGTTTTAATCCTCCATTAATTTTTAGGGAGAGTGGAAAAGAGAGGGAAAGACGGAGAGAAATATCGATGTGAAAGAAACACACTGACTGGTTGCCTACTGCACGAGCTCTGACCAGGGCCCAGACTGGGGAGGAGCCTGCAACTGAGGTATGTGCCCTTGACCGGAATCAAACCCGGGACCCTTCGGTCTGGGGGCCAATGCTCTATCAGTGAGCCAAACCGGCTAGAGCGGGGCAATGGGTTTGACAGCTCTCTACTTGGCCATGGAGCCAGCCTGTGACATGAGCATGGGTTTGGATCAGAGAAGATGAGAACTGGGATTTTCTTTTGCTGATATACCTTGCTCTTTTGGCCAAAACAGACACGTGGAGACACGCAATCTAACATTATTAAAACAGCAGCCAACCATTGTCAGGAGGGGTGGCTCCAATCACACCAACACATGGGGAACAAACATGGCAGTTTATAAGCTATTTGGGGGGAGGGGGCGTGTACGGTATTTTTCAAGTGTCTAATATAGACTTAACATCATATTAAATAAAACAAGTCATTTTCTCTACAGTAAGTGTGCAAGTAAGAATTCAGTTTCTATTGGCCTTTAATTACTAATTAATTCTATACATAAGAAAGAGCTTTATAAAGTTAAAGTGCCACATATGCACAAATTATTGAGACTCACAAATTATCGCTGTAATTATTGGTGCTGCTATAATACCCAGAAGGGCTACGATCATCGGGTTTACACTTGGAGATTAATACGCTGTTTGTCTGTCTTTATTTCCCTTGTCAGTAAAGTTTGCCTAGAAGCAAAGATCCTACCGTGACAGCAATTCACCCACAATGTGGTGGGACGTAAGCTATCAAAACAGACTTCACACTGCAAATGGGCGCCGTGAAATCTGGGAAGGAAGGCCAGGAGCCGAGCTAGATCAGAGAGATACATCTGATGTTCTTGTTTAGTTTCTGAACTCACCAACCAGAGGAGTCTGTCCCGCTGCACCAAAGCAGAATCCCTCCTCTCGCTTCTACTGTGGGGTAAGCATCTCATGGGCACACTTCACACACATCTGTCTTGGAATGAGATGTGTGTGTGTGTGTGTGTGTGTGTGTGTGTGTGTGTGTGTGTGTGTTGAGGAATGGAGAAGGGGAAGACAGAGACTTGTGGCCCCAAGTGAAATGTTCTTCCTATGAGAATAACCTGGGTAAAGTGATCACAATGGGACTTATCGGTTTAGATGAGTCTTCTCATTAATCCTTGGGGCATATCCTCCTACGAGGTATTCATCCATGTGATGCGATGAGCCCCTCCCAATGACATATAGAATGGAAACACATCGGAGCTTCCCGTGTAAAAAGTCTTGAAAATATAAATGTCAATATAGGCTTTAAGAAAGCTCATTTAGTTTTGTTTGGAGAATTTTTATTGGTGTTTGTTTTTGAGAGTTTGCTAATCAGTCAAAACCAACTGGCAGATAAGAAATACAGAAGATCTAAATGACTGGAGGGAAAAGAGATGGAAATGTCTGCTGGGAAAATGTGTATCAGAGAGTGTGACAACTTGACTTGGATTTGATAAAGGGAGGAACAGAAATGGTGGGGGAGGCAGTGAGGGGGGAGACAGTGACGGGGGAGACAGACAAGACAGGAAAGACTCCAAGAAAAAGAATTTTTATTGTTTTCTTTTGTTTCTGTTTTGTTTTTGCAAAGGGGATTAGCTTCTTCCTCTATAGTCTCATTTTCCTTGTCTCAATTGTAATTCTCCTTTCTATGTCACACAGTAACTTGCATGAAATTAACCAAGACTGAGTGGCATGCCTATGTGGACAAAAGTTCCTTGGAGAGCTGGCACCATGGGCCATAAGGGACCACATTCCTCTAGGAAGCAGTCATCTAGTCTCAGCCTCTCCACCCCAGACTCATTCTGGTAAATTTTCCTGCTGCGGGAATTATTTATTTGTTCATTCCTGCAGACAGTCTGTGCCTACTGAGTTCCAGGAAGTGTACCTGGCCCTGGCCAGCGCCTGAAAAGTCAGCTCCAGGCAGCTACGGGGAAGCATCTATCTCACCTCCTCCAGATGCCCCTGGACAACAGGTCAGTTGAGCTAACTGGCCGGTGAACAAATAAAAACATGGAGGTTCTGGAGAACACTCCAACTCCGCCCGAGTGGCTTCTCTCCCGTCTCCAGTCTACGTGACTTCGTCCCTTCCACACTGTTTGTAGAGCACCTATGTGCTAAGCATCTTTCTACAAGAGTGAGCAAATCCCAAACAAACACCTGCCCTCATGGAGCTCACCTTCTAGAGGAAGAGACAGAGATGTGAGCCAGTGCTGATTTAACTTCTCTGGGCCTCAGTTTCCTCATCTGCCAAATGGGGATGCTAATGTAATCACAGGGATGTGGCCAGAACCTAATGAGTTGTTAATTCACAGAAAGCATCTGTCAGTGCCTGGGCAGGCTCAATAAAGGCCAGTCATCATTATTATGATCACTATCCTGGCTGCCAACCAGCATTCAGGTGTCCAGAGCTTAGCACAACATGTGGCTTCCGTTGGGTCTTGGCGAGGGTGCTTGGCACCCATGTACCCAGACATGACAGCTCTGGGTGAAGATAAATCACACTTTGTTTACGCTTGACAAGTGGGAACAGAATACCAACAGTCTCTTCCCACGCTGGAAAGATTCCACACAGCCTGTATTGCCACTTTTTCAATTAGTTGTGGGCGGGGGAGGGAGGAGGGAGGAGGACACAATGGACGGTTTTAGTCAAGAGGGCAAGAACTGTAATTAACCCAACAGAGAGCCTATGGAGCATGGTGAGGGTCAGGGTGTAATGAAATATACTCTTTGGTCAGAATTAAATCTTAGTTTACCATGAACTTGGTAAAGTGACTAGAAGGCTTTTTGTCCCCAAGCCTGGCCAGTGTGGCTCAGTGGTTGAGTGTTGAACTATAAACCAGGAGGACATGGTTCAATTCCTGGTCAGGGCACATGCCTGGGTTGCAGGCTCAATCCCCAGTGTGGGGCATGCAGGAGGCAGCCATTCCATGATGCTCTCTCATCACTGATGTTTCTAGCTCTCTCTCCCTCTCTGAAATCAATAAAAATATATTTTTAAAAAGTAAGCCCCAAGAACACACAGTTGTATGGCAAGAACAAATGCAAGGAACCAGAATACAGTAAGTACTCAATTAACGGAGGTCCCCACCCTTTTCCTAACAGGGGGAAATCCATGTCCATACTACACTGGCACTGCAAATCGGCACAAGTTCCTTTCTGAATGCAGGCTTCACTCAGATGGTAAGTGTTTCTAGACGCACAATGTAGGCTATTGGAGCCTTTTATAGAGAAACTAGAGGCCCGGTGCACCAAATTTGTGCACGGGTGTGTGTACCTCAGCCCAGCCTGCACCCTCTCCAATCTGAGACCCCTCTGCAACCTCTCACAATCCAGGACTGCTGGCTCCCAACTGCTTGCCTGCCTGCCTTCCTGATTGCCCCTAACCACTCCCCTGCTAGCCTGATTTATGCCTAACTGCTCCCCTGCCAGCCTGATTGCCCCTAACTGCCCTCCCCTGCAGGCCTGGTCACCCCTAACTGCCCTCCCCTGCAGGCCTGGTCCCCCCCCCCCAGCTGCTCTCACCTGAAGGCCTGGGTCCCCCCTAACTGCCCTCCCCTGCAGGCTTGATCGCTCCCAACTGCCCTCCCTTGCAGGCCTGATCCCTCCCAACTGCCCTCCCCTGCTGGCCATCTTGTGGCAGCCATCTTGTGTCCACATGGAGGCAGCCATCTTTGACCACATGGGGGCAGCCATCTTGTGTGTTGGAGTGATGGTCAACTTGCATATTACTCTTTTATTAGATAGGATAAGGATGAAACTAAGGAGTAAGGACACAAAAAGCAGGGGGAAGTGTGTGAAGGACAGCATTTGCAATGGAAGATGGGAAACAGGGGAAAGAGACCCCAGCCTCTGCCTCAAATTGGCCAAACATCCTTGAGAGAAACTGGAAGACATGTGGTCTATTTTTGCAAACATACACCTACTACCGAGACAAGAAGGGAAGATGCCCACTCTACTTGCCTTCCGCCAGACCGACAGGAAATAAACCAGAATTGCTGCCAACTCATCTCGAAAAGACATTTTTTAAAGACATGGTAAGAGACAAGCTTGATCAAGATAAGCAAGTTCCAAAACTCTGCCAAAGCAGCAAAAGCATTTTTATTCATGTGAACTGCCCCAAAATTCACCCAGAAAAAAAAAACCCAAATGCACACACAAAAATCACTGCACTTACTTTTTTTAAAGCAGTAAGAGTGACATCAGGGGAAACCCCAGCCTCTTTTCTTCCTAGATCTTCAAGGAGACTCGGTTCTGTGATGTCTATAAAATACACACGCTCAGTGACGTGGCAACCCGGAGCGGCCAGTGAGATATACAGACCATAACACAAG
This sequence comes from Plecotus auritus, assembly GCF_963455305.1. Taxonomy (NCBI): domain Eukaryota; kingdom Metazoa; phylum Chordata; class Mammalia; order Chiroptera; family Vespertilionidae; genus Plecotus; species Plecotus auritus. Next base: position 8,062,928 of record NC_137771.1, on the reverse strand, counting down.
GACTAAAATCAGGAGGAAGCAAAAACCACAAAAAAAGTATGTTTGGGGAACTGCTGATGAAAGCCTAAAAAAATGCCCCTGCCCCCCCGAGGACACTTCTCTGAGATGCTCTAACAGTTCCCAGTGGGTCAAGCACGACCTCATAAATGTGCCCCAAAATTTTATCCCTTAGGAGTTGATGTTAAGGAACCTCAGTCGCTGGTCCTCAGTTTCCTTCCTATGACGCGGATGTAATATTTAACCTGAGGGGCTTACTGGGGTCATGTTTATCAAGATGCTTTGTGAGCAACGGGGTCCTGTGCTCACGTGAGCAAGCACTGGCTCTCGCACACACAGGGAGACGCCCTTGCAGCTTTCCCTGCACAATATACTAGTAAAATGTGCACAAAGTGTTCAATAAATACAGCAACAGTTCATCTCAGAGCCCGCACGGCCCTTTTTATTTAACACCAGGCTTTGGCGATGCTTCCCGAATGGGGAGAAGAGAGAAATGAACACCCCACCCTGTGATGTGCGGAACTGAGATATGCTCTAATTAGCTTGCCTGGAAACACGGCTAGCCTAGCAACCAGGCTGAGAACTAGCCAGCTCTTAAAGAGACACAGAACTTTCGGCTTTGAGTGCATGGCTCTCGCATGCCAGGCCTCTGAGGTCCAGGGTTTCTGGTCACGTGGGAAGGCCCTGCGTCCCAGAATGTGAAAGATCATGGAGCAGAGGAATCTGTCATGGAGCAGCTGGGGGAGCTTGGGTTCAGAATCTCAACTAATGTCCCTCCTCGGTAACATCCCACCACGAATCCCACCCACCTGCCAGAATTACTGGAATCACAGAGGTTACCCGCATGGCCTCCATAAATAACTTAGGACAATAGGGAACCACTCAAGAATTTTCCAGCCATGTCTAGGCCTGTTGAGGGAAGACAGGTCTCCTTCCCAGGGGGCTTTACACAGCTTTTCCCCCCAACAGACTGACCCCCCATGGGGCATTCCTGCCCACTCTGGCCCCTCAAAAGACGACTAAGCGGAGAGAAAAGTCTAGCGACCGAAAAATGCATTTTTCTCTATGGGCACCCACATGTCGGCCAGCAATAGGAACATGGAATTATCATAATACGTTTTCTCAGGATTAGTTTTTATATCTCCAACTGTGCTAAAATGTGAATTTTGTCCAAATCAAGAAATAACTTGAGAAGTGTAAAGAAGGGGAGGAGATTATAGCAAAATCAATATTAACAAGAGTGAAATTGCAAGGCGCGCAGCAATAAAAACCTTTCTCCAGCCAAGGAAAGAGATCTCATCGTGGAATTATAATAAATTACTTCAGTCTTATCACTTGGTAACTTGCCCGAATATTAGCAGCACTGAGGCTACATTTTCTTTCAACCAAAGAACGCATTTCAGCCTTGGCTCCATCCGCAGACTTTTCTGCAAGACATCATTTTAAAAAGTATTTTTTTATTGATTTCAGAGAGAGGAAGGGAGAAGGAGAGAGAGATACAAACATCAATGATGAGAGAGAATCATCAATCGGCTGCCTCCTGCACACCCCACACTGGGGATCGAGCCCACAACAGGGGAATGCGCCCCGACAATGCTCAACCACTGAGCCATGCCAGCCAGGCAAAACATCATTTTTATTTAGATGCTGCATCTGGTCCTTCCAACAAGGCTATTTATGGACATTGATATTTGACTTTCACATCATTTTCATGAGTTATGAAACACTATTCTTCCTTTAATAAATATTTTCAAATGGGGAAGAGTGCCTGATGAAATTCCAAATAAGGGTCTTTCCTCCATTTACATGAGTTGCATTCCTTGAAAATTCAGTATAAATGGAACCATACACAAAAATGTACAGCCAGGTCTATGAACATGTTTTTTATCTATGTAAATATCTGGCATCAGACAGTTCACCAGATGTGTGAGCGATGGAAGACTTCTCTCCGGCGAGAGGCAGGACAGCAAGCATTTTCCCTGCCCACCAAATGTCAGCAGCCTCCCTCCATCACTGTGAGATGCAAGCAACCTCCCCAAACAGCCCGAGAGGGTGGACCCATCCCAGGGAGAATGCCTGCTGCAGGAGACAGGTGTGGTTCCAGCATATTGATGAGAATACCTACCAGCCTCCCTACTCTGGTGCCAGGGAACATTGATGAGCTCTACAAACATTTACTCATTTCTTCCTGCAACAATGCCGTGGGGCAAGTTCTGTTACTATTAGTTATTTTAGAAGTGAAATACTGAGGCTCTGAGAGGTTAGTAGTTTCCCCATGGTCACAGAGCTCATGGCATAACAGCGATTCCAACCCTGGCCATCTGTCTCCACATCGGGCTCATAACCCCCACGCCATCTATAAGCTCCTCAGAGGGACATCCAACATTCAGAGCATCCAACAGGGAGGCGTCCAGTTCTGGAGGCTGGAAGTCCCAAACCAAGTTGTTGGCAGGTTGGTTCCTGCTGAGGGCTGTGAGGGAAGGACCTCTTCCAGGCTCCTGTCCTTGGTTTATAGATGGTCATCGTCTTCCTGTCTTTTCTCTACGTGTGTCTCTGTACCGAAATGTCCCCTCTTTGTAAAGACACCAGTCATGTTGGATTAGGGCCACCCTAATGACTTTGTCTTAATTACATCTGCAACTACCCTATTTCCAAATAATTCTGAAGTCCTTGGGGTTAGGTCTTTAACATATGAACTGAGTGGGGGCACAATTCAACCCATAAAATGTCCTCATTAAATTAGCTACTATCTATAATGCACTTAGTACATCCTGTGCATATTCTAGGTGTCCAGTAAGTAGCTTTTATTATCATTATTTCTATAGTTACCTTTTTTCTCCCAAGAACCCTAATGGAAGACAAGGTAATAAACATTTCAGAGGTGCGCAAATCAGCTAAATCCACAGATTTCCAAAACATCAGGAAAACAAGACATGCCTCTGGCTAGACACGCTTTGCTAAACATACCACACCTGGCCTAACATAGATCTCTCCTGACTCAGCTAGTCAACTTCCAGGGCTAGCCCACCTTGTTACCAAATAGCCCACAAAGTCTACTGCCTGATCTATTAACACTGCGACCAATTCAGTTCTGTAAAATTTAACCAACATTTATTTTCTGCTCTCATTAATTAATTCATTCATTCTAAAAATATTCACACACTGATCTGGGCCAGGTTCTATTCTAGACACTGCAGATATATATGGGAACACAGAAAGAGTCTCTGTCTTCTGTGTTCATTAGAAGCATTCTAATGGGCAAGACAAATAATAAACACATAAGACAATTGAAAAAGATACTTTAAGATAAATAAGAAGTGCCGTGAAGAAAATAAGACTGATGGAAAAGGGAGAGATGCAAGAGGATTCATCTTAGACAAAGGGTCAAGGAAGTTTCTCATTAAAGTAAGACCAGAATGATGCAAAGGAAGTGGCCAGGTGAAGACCCGGGGGAAGAACCCTAAGCAAAAGCAACCATTGTGAAGGCGTGAACGAGGCACCAGGAAGAATGTGAGGAAGACCAGGTACTAGAGCATGATGAGCAAGGGAGAGAATCAAGATAAAGCAGCGGGAGGGCAGGAGCCAGCCCTGTGGGTCCTCTGAACATGGGTAGGAATTTGAAGTTTTCCAACCAAAACTCGTGTGTGGTAAAGCACACGTCACATCCTCCCAACAGGGTGACACAGATCTTCTTGCCTCTTGGGCTGGGGTTCCAATGACAAAGAGGGAGGTAGAACTACAGGGCAGAAGTCAGTGGGGGAGGAGGAGGGCAGGAAAGACATAAGGAGTGAAGGTAGAAGCCTGGGAAAGGAGGTGAGGTTGGAGGAAAAGGGGAAGCATGGCTGGCGGCTGTGGGAATGGCCAGGTTCAGTGGTGAAGAATGAAGTTCTTAAGAATGGTCACTTACACACCGATGTTTGTCCTCCAGCCACATGGTGTTTCAGCTCGCCTTAGGAACAGGGTCTTTCCCAGGAGGCTGTCAGGCTTTCTCTGATATTTCTCAGATGATGATGGCCTTTGACACCTCTGTGGTCCACCCTGAATGCACGCCTGGCAGCTGGCATCAAAGCACCCTTTTCAAAGCATCGTGAGCACACCTAACAAATACTCCCTGACAATGATGTATGAGTCTCAGCCCTGCTCATAACGGGCAGAACAGAGCCTGAAGTGCCAGCCTCAAGCTGAGGTGCAGAGCAGACTACGGAGAGGCTGCTGTTGACCACAAAGGGTGGTAAGACTTGGGAACTACAGCTGAGCAACCAAGAGATGCCCGCCATGCTGAACAACCCCCATACCAAACCCCTCCATGCCAGACATCCCCTATGCTTAGATGCCCCCCATCCCAGACACCCCCCATGCTGGATACCCCCCATGCTGGATGCCCCCATGCCAGACACCCACCATGCTGGATTCCTTCATCCTTGAGAGCCTTTACCCAAAACAGATCTCTGACCATAAATTAAATTGGTATGAGTGCTATGTTAGAATTTCAGCACTTGTATATTCTACGTTGGCACCAGCCCTTGTTCCTGGAAAAATTAAAAGTCCAGAAGATGATCCCTCATTTGCAACACGACCAAACCAAGTCCAAAGTGCAGCAGGTGGTGCCTCAATGATGAGCCACAGGGTGACTTAGTGTAGAGCATGGGTGGCTTTTACTTGAATTGTTATGCATTTATCTTCATGTGCATCAGGAAGAACTATAACTAGCACCTCAGTTGATTCTTTAGAAATTATTAGTTAGGGAATATAGGCCACACTGACATGGTATCACCAACAAAACTGTTCAGCAGGTGTTTCTTGACTCCCTGAGATTTGCCCACAATGGTCTTGGGTTACGTATTGGGTCAAAAATAAATAGCGGGTAAGGAATGCTTCTGGCATTAAGGAGACTGTTCAACCACCATGGGTGTACACGTGGGGCACCAATGTTGATGCACATACGCCCTCCTATACGGGTGTGCAGAGCGGGTTCCCGCTCAGTGACTCCCCAGCATTCTGTGCCCTCTCCTGCTGGACTTGTGCACTGTGCACCGTGAAGTCCTCTAGGACAGAAAACCAATCATGATGCCCCACCTCAGCCCATGGTAAATGGACAGCAATGCCCACTGAACAACATCATCAGGTATGGAGAGTCATCAAGGGCAGACTGCCTACAATGGGCTCCTAATTGGCTGTATAATCTGAGCAAGTAACGTGAACTCTCTCTGCCCCAAATTTCTTCGTGGAAGTTATGTAAACCTACAATAGGCTTAGCACATGCTATGCACAGGAGTTCAATAAGTGCTTCAGGGGTTAAAACAGCACCTGCCTGAAAGGGGTGCTAAAGTTAAATGAGTAAACTTTGTAAGGCACTCAGACTAGGGTCTGGCTACCTCAGCACCACTGCTCTCATCGTCATCCTCAGCAACAATCTCTTCAATCACAAGAGAGAAAAACTCTGCCCTGCCCGGTTTGGCTCAGTGGATATCAGATCATCAGCCTGTGGACTGAAGGGTCCCAGGTTGGATTCCGGTCAAGGGCACATGCCCAGGTTGTGGGCCCAATCCCCAATAGGGGGCGTGCAGGAGGCAGCCTATCAATGATTCTCTCATCATTGACGTTTTTCTCTCTCCTTCTCCCTTCCTCTCTGAAATCAATAAAAATATTTTTTTTAAAAAGAGAAAAACTCTGAAGCAACAATGTCACCACTCATCTGGTTATATGTACATATATCTATATACATGTATGTACAAATAATTTTCTCTTTCCTTGCCTATCCCACTAAACTTTAGGCTCCCTAAGACTGACACACCCCCCCCCCCTTTTCAGAGCCGGGGCCCAGCACTCTGGTTTGACACATGTTAATTACTTACTAAGTTCTTGTTTGACACTTGAATGAACAAATGAACCCCTCCCGAAGTCCCGGGAAGTCCCCTTTTCACATAACGGCGTTAGCAGGCTTGATATATCCGCCCAGTCTCCTTCTCACAAAAATGCTAGCATTCTGTGAAGGCATACTGCTTACTAGAGTATTAGGGGAGGTGGCGAGAAGCCGTGTGGAAGCGAAGGGCACTAATGCATGGGAAACTGCTCACCCCTCGGGAGAATTCACAGGACGTTATTTTTATCCTCAGGTGCATTTAGGCACAGGAGGCTCTTGAGTGACAAAAATTTCGGGTTAGCAAACGAACATTAAACAAACACAGAGGTCGGGAACAGCATGCCTTGACCTTTTCACAGAAAAAGGCGCAGGCCACATCTCCAGTTTCCTCTGGCAGAACTAGAAGTCTAACGTGCCAGTTAAATTTAAAATCAGAGAGACGTACCAGAAGAACAACTCATGGAGACAAAACAAGATATACCTCTCATGTTTCAGTTGAGGCAGCCGAGGGCCAGAATGAAGGGAGTAGACCGAAGGCACAGGATCACTGTCGGTGGAGTCAGGATTCAAACCCAAGACGCCTGGCTCCTGGCCCAACGCCTTTCCTTTACCTCCTGGTGGCTCCCTGTTAAAATCATTATTGCAGGGTCTCTTGTAAGCCTGCTGATCTGCAACAGCTAGTAGAACATGTCTTACTCGCCCCTGACTAACAGCCAGGTGTCTGTACTTGCACACAGATGAGCCAGGACTGAACTCCATCATCTCCACGCTGCTGCTGATTTGGAAACTAATGTGACAGAACCGTGGCTCTGTATCTGCAGAAAGTGAACGGAGACCCCATCCGATGCTGGGGGCACTAACCCTTCATATCTAGTGTCAGACATGCATACCATCCCTTCTTTGCAATGCTACCTGGTGGTTATGGGCCAGCCTCAGGTTGTGGCAGAGAGAAAAACTCTGAAGCAATAATGTCATCACTCATCTATATACATGTATGTACACGTGGTTTTCTCTTTCCTTTCTGCCCAGGTGGGTGTGCCTGCATGCTTGCAAATGGTGTTACATTTAAATACACCAGAGGAAGCTTTCCATCCGCAGTGAATCTGTTTATCAAAATAAAGAAACCTTCCATGCAGCCATATGTCTGCAAAATTAGAATAAAAATAGCAGCTGATTATTTTTGGAGCACAAACTACATCCTAGGGCTTGTGCTGAGTGCTTCCCATGCATTATCTCATTTACACCCCTGCGGAAGGTACTAGGGACAATCCAATTTTATAGATGAGAACGCTAAGGTGTTGTGGCAGACTGATGCACAGATGGCTCCTAACCATCCCCAACTCCTGGTGTTCACACCCTGCATCCCCCTGAGTTTGGACAAGACCTGTGACTTGCTCTAATCAATAGAATACAACACAGGTGATGAGATGTCACTTCCATGGTCTATCGTTTAAGATTAGAACTTCCGTCTTGCTAGGAGACTCTACTGACCCTCATTCTTGCCAGCTTTGATGAAGTAAACCATCGTACAGAGACCTACATTACAAGGACCTGGTGCCAACCTCCATCTGACAGCCAAGAAGGAGCTGATGCCCTCAATTTGATATCCTGGCAGCAACCAAGTGAGCTTGAAAGCAGGTCCTTCCCCAGACAAGCCTCAGATGAGACCCCGGCCCCGGCGACCTCTCCTTACAGCCTGTGAGAGACCCTGAGTGGAGAGCCCAGCTGATCAGTGCCCAGATTCCTGCACCACAGAAACCGTGAATGAGGAATGTGAGTGCTGTTTGACGTTGTGGTGATATTCATGCAGCAATAAAGAACGAACACAGGTATGGACAGGCTAAGTGATTTTAAGTACCACTTTGCCAGCTCAACATCATTTAGCTGGCAGATGGCTTAATTAGGCTTGAGCATGGACAGTTTATTTCTCAACCTGATATGGCATAACCATGGAGTTCACATCTCTGAGCCCCTTTGAGAGTGACAGATGGATATATGCAGTCTTTTTTAAAGCGTTCTCCTAATGGAAATTCTACTGCTACGCTTGTTTGCTACAGACCAATTCAGACAACTCACTGTAATAGCTCCTGGCCTCAGTTTCCACAGCTGTGAAATTATGCACTTCACATCTCTTACCTTTGACATTTCATGATTCTGACTGAAGAATAGAATTGTTGCAAATGACATGAGTCAACTTTTGACAAATGTGAACAATTCTCCACTTTTCTGGTCTTGTTGGCTTTGCTGAATTTGAGAACATAAAAGCCAGTTGGCGTGTTTTTGTGACTGTGACCATTAGTACTCTGAGTTCGTCTTGGCGTTGCTAGAGGCAGCTGATAGAACGTCCACAGGGGAGCCCCGCTATCAGGAAATGGAACCCCTGCAGCAGAACTTCATGGCACACAGGGGGCCCACGTTCTGGAACCAAATGAAATCTGACTGCCCTGCCATGGATGGTCTCTGCCTACTTCAGAAACCAAGTCCTCCAGGAGTTATCCAGGAAGTGTTCTCCTTACCATGAGGAAGGAGGCTTTTCATGGATGAAAATTCAGACTGAACTCCAGATAAATGGGAAGATGTTTACATTACAAAGTGCATCGTTTGTAAAATGAAAAAGCTCTCAGCTTTAAATTCTCCCTGTGCTTTGATTAAAGGGATTGACATAAAATAATGACTCCTTTAAAGAGAAAAAAAAGGTCATTTGTACACATCAGTTCAATTTCTTTCCAGTGTGGAAAGAGGAACATCCGCACGATGGATGAGAATGCTCTAGAGTAGCCCATCCCTTCCCTTGGCCACACAGTTACTCTCCATTGCTCTACCCTTCTTTACTGGTCTTGTAAACTAATCCGTTTCTAAAATTATCATGATTCTTATTGGGCCTTTTGTTTTTTCATTTGCCTAACCCAGTGGTCGACAAACTGCCTGTTGTCACCCAAGCATTGTGGTAGGTCCTGGGACCAGTGGTACACAGAACAGACAAGGTCCTGGTCTTCATGGAGCTTTCGCTTTTGTTAGGTTAGGCCAGTGGTCGGCAAACTGCAGCTCGCGAGCCTCGGTTTGCCACTCTGTTGACTAATGAGTTTGCCGCCCACTGCCTTAGGGAAAAACACTTAAAAAACATTTTAATAACGTACTAATGTCTTTAACCTGAAGTCAAAACTTCTGGGTAAGGGTAATGCCTTACGCAGTGGTCAGCAAACTCATTAGTCAACAGAGCGGCAAACCGCGGCTCACGAGCCGCAGTTTGCCGACCACTGGCCTAACCTAACAAAAGTGAAAGCTCCATGAAGACCAGGACCTTGTCTGTTCTGTGTACCACTGGTCCCAGGACCTACCACAATGCTTGGGTGACAACAGGCACTCAATACATATTCATTCAAAAAATGACCAGACCAACCACTAATCAACTTACTTACAGAAACAGAAAGGATAGGCTAGAGACAACTGTATAAAGTGAAAATGTTTATTTGTTATAGAATAATTCACTTATCGCTAAAATAATCATTCAATAAATTAATGTTGACTAAAGCCTTTGTTTTAAAGTTAAGCTACTTCCCTTTCTTCCTTTGTGAAATCTGGTTATCTGCTCAACTCCTTTAATTGACTGTGTATCAATCAGCCTAGGATAAGATTTACTGCAGTAACAAATATCTCCCACACCACAATGACTTAACAGCCATAAGGATTTCATTCTCATTTATGCTACATGTCCCCCACCCCAGGTCAACTACAGCTCTACCCCACGTTTTCTTCACTCTGAGACCCAAGTTGATGGAGCAGACTCTATCGGGGACATTGCCAGTCATTGGGAAGAACATGGCTAACCAGGCATTGGCCCTTAAAACCTGGGCTTTGACATGACACGAATTACTTCTACTCACATGCCGTGGCCAAAGCAAATCATTTGGTCAAACCTGACATCGCTGGAGTGGAGAAGCCCCACAGGAACAGAGCTAAATATTTGGTTGAACAGTTATACACTCTGTCCCACTGTGCTTCCAGCTTTGGGAGTTGGTGAGAGAAAGGACAATGGAGAATTCCAGGTCCAAACTTAAAAAGAAAAACTAAATGAGAACTGTTCTCATTCTACCTTTGAAAGCTCCCTGGGGACCACACTCTGCCAACCGTGGACTCGTACAGAACGGGAGAGGAGATGGCCTACTATGTCTCCTCAGTCGTGCTCAGAAAAACCCTCTGACTCATGACCATTTTGCCCACTTCCAAGCAGGAGGCAGCATCAGTAAAGCCACTGCTCATCACTCCCCTGTTCCTCACCTTCCCTGAGAGCTCAGCCTCCGTCCTGGGGGTTTTCCTTTTACTTCCTTGAGCAATTTGCCTCTGATAGAGAGGCACAATTCTGGGACCTGCAAGCCTTTCATTCCGGCCACATTATCCTAAGGCCGGCTGACATGGCTAACAGCAGCCCGCTTGCAGGAATAACCTTTCAGTGGACAGTGTTCTTCTGAGCCACCACTTTAAGGAAATTATTTCTCCCCTCCTGCGACGCACTCCTTAAGAGGAGAGAATGTCTTCTTGGAGACTAGCAGGGACACCAGGAAAGAAGCATGAAGACAGGAGAGCTTGAGACTCCCCATTTGAAGCTGTGTCGATGGGATGGAAAAAAGGACTTGAAAGAGACCAATTATGGTGAGTCGAAAAATAAAGATCCACAATTTCACCAGCATTTATGGGTCTCCTACTGTGTACTGTGTGCACTTCCACATGAGCCCCTCCTGGACTATGGAGCTAGCAGCGGAGACTCCTAGCTCCCTGGCCTTACCTTCTCCCACACACAGGAGGCAAAAGTTCTGATGGAAGCCCACAAGACCTCTTTCTCCATCACAGGTTCAAGTTCACTCTGCCTCTAACAGGTTCCCTCTGCTCACTGCTTTGCATGGTCTGCTTAGCATAACTTTGCACTTGACAGAGCTCCACAATTTCAGGAATCTACAGAATGTTTACTCTGTCTGATTTAAATATGGCAGCAAATCCTTTGACATTCCTCCCATGGGGCCTTGAACCTACCTAGGCAGGCTTGTGACTGCTTCAATGGATAGAGTATTGTAGAGCTGAAATCACACTATGGGCTTATAAGACCAGGTCATTATTTCATTTCTATTCATTATTGCCTCCCGAGAAAGCCTTTGAGACCTTTTTTACTAATCACTTCCATAATATTTCATTCCACATATATTTCTTAGACTGTATATATGTATGTATGTATGTAGGCATTTTTCACATAAAAAGAGCAGTATTTTTTGCCTGGCCAGAGTGGCTCTGTGGTTGAGCATCAACCTATGAGCCAGGAGATCACATTTCAATTCCCGGTCAGGGCACATTCCCCGGGTTGTGGGCTCAGTTGCCAGTATGGGGTGTGCAGAAGGCAGATGATCAATGATTCTCTCTCATCATTGATGTTTCTCTCTCTCTCTCCCTTACCCTTCCTCTCTGAAATCAATAAAAATGTATTTTTAAAAAACAGTAATATCTTTCACACTTCCCATGAACCAACTTTCGCCCCCAGAGGACAATACGAATCTGTAGAAAATGCATGGGCTAGGTCATAAACAGAGATGCAGCTTCCCCTGGGTTAGCTATCAGCTGCTATGCATGAAGTCTGACTACCCAGAGGCTGCCATGCTGGTCAGACCATCTGGAACGACCACATATCCAGACAGACACCCAATCAGCCCAGCTATTCCAGCCATCAGTCACGTGAGCCTTCCCAGTCCAGGCTCCAGACACGTGAAGGAAGAAACCTTCAAGAGGACCCCAGCCCCCGCTGCTATCTGACTAGTCGCGTTAGAGATGCCAAGCCAGATCTGCTCAGCCTACCAAAGCGATAATAGCAAGTAAATTACCATTGCCATTTAAGGTACTGTGCTCTGAAACGGTTTATTACCCAACAGTAGGTAATCAGAACACTTACAATGTACCAACAGCCATCCTAAGGATTCCACATTTATTAACTCCTTTAACCCTCACAATGCTGTAGGAGGCAAATGTGTACATTTCACAAGTGAATTCAATTCTGGAAACTCATACTAGAAGAAATGGAGGGCTGTACATCACTTGGGAACTATCGCTCTAGGGTTCCTTCTAACCAAAACCTTCCTTGGTTCTTCTACCCATCATAACACCCATTTATACATTCTTTTATCCAACAAACATTTATTAATCATTATATACCAGGAACTGTGCCAAGAACTGGGGATACCAAGATCAATTAAAGTCATAGCTCCTATTCTCAAGGAGCTTCCAATCTAACAGAGGGATTAAATGGTATCAATTCAATGCGATAAGAATTATGACAGCCCTAACTGGTTTGGCTCAGTGAATAGAGCGTCGGCCTGTGGACTGAAGGGTCCCAGGTTCGATTCCGGTCAAGGGCATGTACCTTAGTTGCAGGCACATCCCCAGTGGGGAGGGTGTAGGAGGCAGCTGATCCATGTTTCTCTCTCATCGATTCTAACTCTCTATCCCTCTCCCTTCCTCTCTGTAAAAAATCAATAAAATATATATTTTTTAAAAGAATTATGATGAATGTAAGCCCAGAATTCTATGGGTAGAGATTGGTGAGTGGGAGGTAGAAGATAGTGAGCCTCATTAGCTATTCTAAAGCAGTTTTGACTTTATCCTCAAGAAGAATAGGAGACAACCAAGAAACTTCAAAAGGGCCAGTGAATGATTATTTGACAGAGTTGAAGTTTAGTTGGAGCTGAAACCTGAGAGCTACTCCATACGCTTTGGACACTATAGTCTCCATTTTCCTACCAGTGTTCAGTTTTAGAGCTGCTTGATATGAAAACAAATCATTGATTTTTTTTCCAACTTTTCTTTTTCTAATGTATGCTTTCTATGTTAAAATTTTCTTTCAAGCCTTGTTTTAGTTGCATTTTAATAGCTTGGATGTCATATTTTCATTGTCATTCAGTTCAAAATATTTTCTAATTTTGCCGAAACCGGTTTGGCTCAGTGGACAGAGCGTCGGCCTGCGGACTGAAGGGTCCCGGGTTCGATTCTGGTCAAGGGCATGTACCTTGGTTGCGGGCACATCCCCAGTGGGAGGTGTGCAGGAGACAGCTGATCGATGTTTCTCCCTCATCGATGTTTCTAGCTCTCTATCCCTCTCCCTTCCTCTCTGTAAAATATCAATAAAATATATTTAAAAAAAACAAAACAAACAAAAAAAATATTTTCTAATTTCCATTATGATGTTTTCTTTGATTTATGGTTTATATTGTAGTGTACTGCTTAACTCCTAAGCATTTGGGAACTTACCTTTGCATTAGAGATAGAGATAGAGATAGAGATAGAGATAGAGATAGAGATAGAGATAGAGATGATGGAGAGATAGAGAAACATTGATGTGAGAGAAAAGCATCAATCAGTTGCCTCCCATATATGCCCCGACTGGAGATCACACCCGCAACCTAGGTATGAGTCCTGACCAGGAATCAAACCTACAACCTTTTGGTGTATGGGATAACACTCCAACCTAATGAGCACCTGGCCAGGGTCCATCTATTTTTTAAAATACATTCTACTTTTTTTGTGAAATTCTTCATATTTTCTTAAACAAATAAACTATAGTTATTTTAAAGCCTAGTCTGAAAACTCCAATGTTTGGATTACACAATAATCTGTTTTGCTGGTCATTTCCAGTCATTTTGTCCTGTATGCTATCCTATGCAATAAATTGTCCCCATTTCACAGATGAGGAACTGGGCATAGGGAATTGAAGTTATTTAACAAGAAAAACCACTGAAATAGCAGAGCTAAGTTTCATTCTAAGTTCCATGTTCTTTCCAATCTACCACTGACACCTCACCACGAACTCTCTTTGGGTAACACCTGGAACGAAAGAACTCAGTTGAAAACCAGGATAAAGGATGATTTCACCCCCTCCTGCCAAGGCAGGGAGGGCTCTTTCTGCCTCTTCTCAGATTCTCACCAACAGAGAGCCCATCTCTATTTCTGAAGTGGGAAGCTACTGCATAATTCATAAGACAGGAGGGCTCTTACTTCAACTCAACCTTGGATAAATTGTCTCCATGGCTCTACTGAGATGAAGAAAAACATTTTTCTTGTGCGGTAAATGTGGTTCAAAGAGAGGATTCGTTAAGAAAGATGCTATTTAGACATATACATTTTTCTGACTAGTACCACACTTTTAATAGGAGGTGATGCTTAATACAGAAGAGGTACTTTAATCTCTCCTCAGACTGACTTCCTACATCTAAAAAACATACAAGGTTGCCACTGGCATTTTAAGGAAGATAGGTGAATGCACCCATTCACATTTCATTTTTAGGGTCTGTCCTCAAAAAGGCATTCGTTATTGACTGTAACAGTGTGAGCCATCACAAAGGCATTTATATGCATGTCCAACTGTAATGTACAATTGCCTAATGGGCCCTTCAAATAAAATGCTGCCAATGAGAACTGAGTTCGCCTCTCTCATAAAGAAAATGAAACTCCATCAGACTGGCAAACAGGAAACTCAGCATCCTAGATATTTTTTAATATGATGGCTTTCTCACTCCGATTTCTTCAGGAAATAATATATAGGGAAATAATGTTTCTCCTTTGTGATTATATTACCATATGGAGTAATTTTTTTCCTGACGGGGAGGTCATTTCGTCTGATAAGTTCTTAAACAGTGAAATGAAAGCTTGGTTCTATGATGGCAAAGGACAGATTGACTTATTAAAACTGTTATATTACAGATTTTTATTAGTCCATTTCACGTTCGCTTCCTTGGAAGATCAAAAGCATGAATTGATTTTGGAAAGTCTATCGGGAAATATTAAGGATAAAAGTTAGACAGAATGGTCATTATTACAAATGGGAAAATAATCTGGAAACTAAGATTCTAGAGGTCGACTCTAAGATGTCTCACAAAGACGATTTGGAGAGCAGAACAGATAGGATGTAAGAATTAATGTGGGAACTAGTCTCGTAAGATCAATGGCCAAAGTTCTAGAAAAATTACTCAGGCATCTGGATTCAGGGCACATTGCAATGGACGGAACAAAGTTCATTGTACTAGACAGTTAACACAGAGGAAAGGTGGCCCAAATTTAGAGGAGACTTCCCTAGCACTCTGAGACTGTTCCTGTAATTTTTCATCAAAACACCTTTCAAAAGCTAGGTTTATTATGCATGTGCTCATTTTTATACTCTTCCTATTCATTCATTCATTCATTCATTCATTCAGCCTTGCCTGACCCCTTCTGTGCTAGGACCACAAAAACACTATAACATGATTGGTGTGCCCAAGGAGTTCACAGTCTGGCAGGGAGGTAGGGTTCATTCATTCATTCATTCATCAATATTTAATGAGTACCTACTATGTGCCAAGTGTCATACTCAGCAATGGGGACATAAGAGGGTCCCTGAGTAGCTATAATTTTAGTAGAAGCACATGGGTCTGAGCCCAGAGCAAAGATTGGACCCTCTGGCCCTGGCCGGCATGCCTAGTGGTTAGTGTCAGACAGCCTACTAAAGGGTCTTGGGTTTGATTCCAGTCAAGGGCACGTGCCTAGGTTGCAGGTTCAATCCCAAGATTTGGTGCAGGAGGCAACCAATCAAGATGTCTCTCACATGGATGTTTCTCTGTCTCCCATGCTCTGTCTCTCCCTCACTCCCCTCCTTTCCACTCTCTCTGAAAATCAATGGAAAAAGCAACTTCAGGTGAGGATTAAAAAAAAAAAAGATTGGACTCTCTGGAGCATCACCCCTAAGCTCAGTGGTATTTCAAGCTCTCTCCTGACTCAAAGATGCTCTTAGAACAAAGCGATCTTTTTCATGTGCTTGGTCTGGGCTGTGATGAAGGAAGCTTGGGTTCTGAACAGTGATCTTGACGTGCCACACATCAAACAACCCAGCCACACCTGCCTTTTGAGTCATGGCAGAAGGTGGTGAACTTGATCAAAACATACTTGGGGGCAGGACAGCTGACTCAGCCACTAGCCTGAACCGTGGTGGTCCGTCTTTCTATCGTAGCTTCTCATTCTAAATCTCTAAGGGCAGAGTCCCTGTCTTTTTTCTTGTCACTGAATACTCAACACCTAGCGTGTGCCTAGAACACAGCATGTGATCGGTCAATGTGCATTAAATGAGTAACTAGACAACAACGGGCCAGGTGGGCACAGGCTGTGACTTCACTCTGAGCCTGTCTCCTCGCCTGTAAAGTGAGAATAACATCAGCCTGTCCTTCCCAAGTTGCCATAAGATTAGGTGAAGCATGGATGGGCTTAGCACATGGCCTAGCACATGAAACATCCTCATTAATGCCCGCTCCTGGCAGTCTTTGTCAGCACTCTGCTAATATATAATACCTTCATCATTCACTGAGAGAGAGCACTTTCTCCCACCAGAAGAGAGACCAGGAACAGATAGTATTTGGAATCATTCCTTCTGCGTAAAAACCAAGAATATAATTATTTGACTTTTAAGACTCATTTTCTTCTAGACTAAATATTCCTGGAGTCTGTGACATGAGTGACAAATGTACAGAAATATGAAATCTTTCCAGCGGCGTGGAATTTTCCTGGCATCAAATGAACCAATGTTTACATCCATTTTTGGCATTTATCAGCTGTGTACCTTTAGGCAAACTACTTAACCATTCTGAGCCTTAGTTTCTTCATCTATAAAATGGAAGTTTCCTGTATCCCAGGATCATTTTAAGAATCAATTTTCATTAGCTATTATTCATTTTCATGTGGTGTTCTCCAAGTGTGCATGTCTGTGTCCAAATCTTCTTTCGTAAGGGCACCAGTCCTATTTGATCAGGAACCCACACTACTCCAGTATGACCTCATTTTAACTTAACTAATTATATCTGCAACCTTATTTCCAAATAAGTTCACTGGGCATTAGGATTTCAACATATAAATTTTTCAAGGACATTAAAGCATATAAACTCCATGAGGGCAGGAACTTGTTTTTTGCTTACTGCCATTTCTCAAGTGCCTAGAAGACTCCCTAACACATAGCATATGCTGAAAATATATTAGTTAAGTGAATGAATAGAGAAGATTGGGAGGAGAATTGGTAGAGTTATAAATCAAATATCTCACTTTAGACTTATTGCTTGAGATGCTTATTAGAAATCCAAGTAGAGAGTCAACCAGCAGTTGAATACAGAATCTTAGCTGGCAGGTTATGGCTGCACGTGTGGGTTTGGGAATCACCAGCAAGTGAGTGGCATTTAAAGCCACGTAAAACCATGAGACTGGATGGCATCAACTGGGGAGAGAATATCCACAGAGTGGTCAGGAGAGAGAGATCCAGGATGGTCCAACCCTCACAGCTCAAAGGAGACTGGGAAGAAGTGATGAGCAAGGTCAGAAAAAAAACAAAAACCAGAATAGTCTGATGTCTCATGAACAAGACAAAGAAAGCATTTCAAGGAGGATGTGACCGCTTGTGTCAGATGCTGCTAGGAAGTCAGGTGGAAGGACTGACCGTGGAATTTGGCAAAATGAAGGTCATCAATGGCCTTGACAATGGGTACAAGACCCACCTTGAAGGTTGTGAAGAGAGAGTGGACAGTGAGGATGTAGAGACAAGAGATATAGACAAATCTTTCGAGGAGTTTGGCTGTAAAGGGGGAAGGGAGGGCTGTAGTAGATTGAGTCGAGGTCAGATGTTTGGCAGCTAGGATTAAAAAGGGGAGAGGGATTAGCTCTTCCCAGCTCCAGCCCATTTTATGTCTCAGGGTCCACAGTACAAGCCCCAAAGATCTGGTTCCTTCCAGACCTCACAAACCAGCAAGTCCGTCCCTCAGTTCAGGAGAGTCTGAGGCTACTTCCTGTAGACCAGCGGCTGCCAACCAGTGGTCCGTGAGGTCCGAAAGGCTGGCGACCACTGCTTAAAGCACCCACTGTAAATCAGCCCTTCGGACAGGTCAGTTCCCTCAGTAACGGCCTTGTGGGTTCCCTGAGAAGTGAACTGAAGTCCCAGGATGGCCCCCCGAGTGCCTGCAGGACCACGGGCTCCCTGATACCAGAACCACCACTTAACATTTGAAAGTGCCTCTCTCAAACCAGTCCTTTTCCCCTCAAGAAGTCACAGAGGGGAATAAATGCCCTAGAATAATGGAGCTGGCCGCAGGAGAGCCTGGGACCGGCAAGTGTGAGGACCGAGGACCAGCTGCCCAGGAGGAGTGGAGCTCAGAGGCCAGGAGGGGAGCCTCCTGCATGGTTTCCGTCCCTGCTGTCGGGAGCTGGCCTGCACAGACCAGCAGGAGGCCTCCCAAAGCCGCTGAGAGGCATGTGCTTCAATGCCAAGGTCACTGGCCCATCCGTGCTCCAGGCCTTATGGGAGAAAAGCAGCGCCAGCCTTGACAGGGGCGGGTACCACCTGGCAGCTGAGGGCAGATACCTCCCTGCTGAGGGAAGCCCGTTCTCTGGCCTTAGGAACACAGGAACTGGAGATCTGAACTGGGATCTCGGGGTCCAGGCAGCTCAGGGAGCCACCTCTTCACCCCCCACCACAACCACAACCAGTAGGGAGTCTGTCTCAGTCAGTGCAAACAACTCAGTGCAAACAACCGGCCATTGGGTAAAGCACTGCCACTGGTCCCATTCTACAGATGGGGAGAGTGAGGCTTGGAAGTGAAGTGCAGGATCACCAGTCCTAAGTGGTGAAGGCAGGACTTGCCTGGGGCAGCTGACCCCTGGCCTCTCCATCTTCCCTCTAGGCCCTACTGTGCCCATGTCTACACAGCTAGATGCCAGCCAGCCACCGGAGCGCTTTCCGAAGGGACACGTCAGCGTGTGACTGGGTGCAAGGGGGAAGCTTCCCAAGCCACACCTACCTTCTCTATATCCTCTCTGTGCCCAGGTTCCCTGTGCGGGACAATGTGTGTTCCTCGCAGGGTAGACAAGGGTGGGTGCCTACTTAACCCATGCTTGAGTCAATCAACACACATCTGTCCAAAACCTCCTCCATCTTCTACACTGGCCACAGGGAAGCTGAGTGGCAGGTACCCTCCACCCTCTGTACAATTTTTGCAACTTCCTGAGGGTATGATGTTTAAAAAACAAAAAAAAGAAAAAACAAAAACAAATGCCACTGTGTACCTCTTATTCTCCTTCATCTTTACGCCCATCCCCCCCCCCTCCCTCCGGCAACACTCAGTCTGTTCTCCGTTTCTAAGCCTGTTTTTGTCTTGTTCTGTTTATTCATTCGCTTTGGGGTTTTTTTTCAGATTCCACACATAAGTTAAATCATGATATTTGTCTTTCTCTGTCTGATTTACTTCACTTAACATAATACTCTCTGGGTCCATGTTGTCACAAATGGCAAGATTTCATTCTTTTTTATTGCAGAATAACAATAATAATATATATACCCCATCTATTGATGAACACCTAGATTGCTCCTGTATCTTGGCTATTCAATCCATGGGGATGCAATGTACAACCCAGGGAATACAGCCAATAATATGGTAATAACTTTTTACAGTGACAGATGCTTACTAGACTTATTGTGATCACACTGTCAGGTATATACATGTCAAATCACTGTGCTGCATGCCTGAAATTAATGTAACCTTGTATGCCAACTATACTTTAATTAAAAATAAAGTAAAATAAAAATAGCAAATCAGAAACAAAAACCTTGTCTGTATCACATCCCATCTGAAGTGCCATGGAAAATAAGATGAATAAGGCCCTAGCTGGTCTTGCTCAGTGGATAGAGCATCAGCCTGTGGACCGAAGGGTCCCAGGATTGATTCCGGTCACAGATACTTACCTTGGTTGCCGGCTCCTCCCAGCCCGGGCCCTGATCGGGCTGGTGCAGGAGGCAACCAATCTATGTGTTTCTCTTACATCGATGTTTCTCTCAGTCTTTCCCTCTCTCTTCCACTCTCTCTAAAAATCAATGGAAAAATATCCTCAGGTGAGGATTAAAAAGTAACAAAATAAATAAAAAGATGAGTAAGCCCTGGGTGCTGTCTTCAGAAGCTTAAAGTTTACCTGGGCAGTGGCTGGGAGGGAAGCTGAGGGGGCAGTTAACAGACACAGTACCACATGGTGACTTGAAAGCTAACATCCAGACCAGCACAATCCAACAGAACTATCATGTGACCCACATAGTAATTTTTAGTTTTCTATTAGTGCATAAAAAGTAAAAAAAAAAAAAAAAATGAAATTAATTTTAATAATAAACCCGTTGGACCTAATTATCCAAAAACATGATCCTGCCAGCAGGTTCCCCGTATAAACAATGAGGAATGCAATGTTCTGCCCCCTTTCCTCACTTTAGTTCTTCTAAACCCAGGTGTTTACTCTAAGGCCCATCTCAATCCGCCCAGCCACCCTGCCCTGCAAGTGCCCGACAGATGGCCAGGGCTGAAGGTGGGCCGCACAGGTCT
Source organism: Plecotus auritus (assembly GCF_963455305.1). Taxonomy (NCBI): domain Eukaryota; kingdom Metazoa; phylum Chordata; class Mammalia; order Chiroptera; family Vespertilionidae; genus Plecotus; species Plecotus auritus. The sequence continues at coordinate 8,042,672 of NC_137771.1, read as the reverse complement.
ACACAGCTGGATTCTGATCCCGGCTTCCCCACTCCCCATCTGTGTGGCCTAGAGAGGTCTGGACACCCTCTAAGCCTGGGCCTCCACCTCAGGGATCCCCAGGAGGGTCAGGACATCACCCTCACATGTCAATTACCATACCACCCAGCGCTAGAAAGTGCTGAGTGGGCGTTGCTGCTATTTCCACCATTACTGAGGGCAGACCATATGCAGGGCTAAGAAAAGCGGAGCAAGGAGCCAGGGACTAAGTGGGGTCCCTGCCTCTTGCCCCATCACTGTCCCTGGAAAGATGGTCCTTCCCCATCTCCTTTCTCCAGTCCCAACTAGTCTCCTCCGGGTCCCCCTGCAGCCCCTTAGGAGAGAGCAGCTCAAGTGTATTGAGGGAGCAGTCCTGGCTACCCAGAAAGAGGAGGGATGAGGGACAGAAAGGCTGGATAAAGGGGCTGAGGGGGTGCAAGGGCAGAAGGAAGGGGTGAGGAGAAGGAGGAGAGGGAGGGGGAGGGAGCAGGAGGAGGAGGGGGAGGGGCAAGAAGAGGGGAAGAGGACAGGAGGAGGAGGAGGCAGAGGGGGGGGGGGAGGGGAAAGGTGAAGGGGAAGGGGCAGGAGGAGGAGGGGAGACAGGTGAGGATTGGGAGAGCTTGACTGTGCCTCAGTGTCCCAGGGCAGCTGCCTGCAAAGGGTCTGGTTGAAGACGGCAAATCCTAGGACAGCTTGGCTCCCTTACCAGCTCCCTTTCTGCTGTCCTCTGCCTCCCTCTCCTGGACTCTGAGTCAAACAATCCTGCAGATCAGGAAGGACCTGAGCCCTGAGCCCCCCCACCCCCACCCCCGTGCAGGGTGCAGGCAGCTTGGCAGGACACCAGCTGGAATCGGGAGCCCTGGGTGGCCTGGGCGCCTTCCTAATTATATTTTGCTGACGTCAGGAAAGCAGTGTCATGCCCTGGGGTGGACCTACTGGTTACGAGGGGACTTTGCCCTCTGGAGAGGTGATGAAGACAGCTCCTGGCACCTTCAGTGCACAGCAGTGGATCCATCCACCTGCCAGGACCTGCCCGTTAGGTGCTGGATTTCCCTGAAGACACGGTTCCTGACTTCCCCGTGCTCACGGTCTGGCTGGGAGCAGCAGGGCAAATAAACAGTCGGCTGCAAGGTGGTCAGGGCCACAGCAGGTCCAGTGTCGGGAAGTGATGCCTTCCAACAACTCCCACCACAACGGAAACCTCCACCCACTTCCCACTGCTGAGCATGGGTCACCTCTGAGCGCGAGCACTCGCTCTGCATCACCATCCCACTCAAGTCTCAAACGGCCCAGAAGGTCGCAGCCCCACCATGCCCAGGAGGCAGGTACTGTCACTGTCCCTGGCTGAGCTTCCCTCTCTTCTCCCTAGGCCACTCCCCGAGCCTCCCAGCAGGCCTCCCCGCTTTGACTCTTGTCCCCTACAACCTAGCCTCAACGTGCAGCTCAGAATCATCCTTTGAAAATGTAAGTCAGGCCCTGTCCCTCCTCTGCTCAAAATCCTCCAGTGTCCCCACTCCTGTCACTCAGGGTGAGTGGTCCCTGGCCGTCTCTCTGTCCTCACCTCCTGCGATCCCCACCCCCGCCCTCCAGCCTCGCAGTCTGCTCCTCCTGGACTGTCCCAGGCACGCACCTGCCCCAGGGCCTTTGCTCCAGCCACACCTAATGCCTGGTCACTCCTCTCCAGCTCCCTGCCTACTGACTCTGCCTGCTTCAAGTCTTTGTCCAAGTGCCACCTTCTCAGAGAGACCCCTTCTCCCCACCCTGTTCCTGCTGCAAACTGCGCCTTCTCACAGAGGTGGACTGATTACAAAAGCAGCCACAACGGTCTGTCCCCACCTCCCCCTTATCCATACATGTTGCAATGTCACTTTTCAGCTCCGTCCTTTAAGAGGTGGCCACTGGAATGCAGCAGAAATGACACATGCCTCCCAGCTGAGGCCTTGTGTATATCTGTTCTCTCCAAACCCCGCTTCTCCCATGAGATCAAGCCTGGGCTGGCCCACGGGAAAATAAGAGACCACATGGCACAGAACACAGTTGTCCTAAGTGAGAAAATCCTGGTCCAGCCAGTGACCACAGACGCATGAGTGAGCACAGCCAAGAGCAGAGCTGTGCTCAGCAGGGCCCAGCCTAACCTGCAGACTCACAGAGCTGTACCAATACAGACCACAGAGTGCTTGTTTTCAAGCAATCAGGTTGAGGGGTTGTTTGTTACACAGCAGTAGCTCACTGATATGCCCACCCATGCACTGCCAACCACCTTACCCTGCATTACATTTTTCTCAAAGCACTTATCACTTTCTAATACGCTATGAAATACACTTATTTACTATTCTTATTGTTTATTGTCTATTTTTCCCACAACTACAATATATAGAACTAGAGGCCCGGTGCATGAATTCATGCATGGGTAGGGTCCGGCCGGGGTGGAAGGGACACAGGTGGTTGGCCGACTAGCCCCACCCCCTTGTCAAAACCCTGGTTGAACTCCCAGTCAACTCCCGGTCAAGGGGACAATTTGCATATTAGCTTTTTATCATATAGGATTGTACCCCCTCAAGGGCAGACATGTGTGTTTTATTCACTGGTGCATCCCCAAGTGCCTGGGACAATGTGTGGCACATAGTAGGTGCTCCATAAATAACTGGATAGTAAATAAATGGATAAGTAATGACAATAACCCCACCACCATTATGTGAGCACCTACCAAATGAGTCTTGTGCCAAGTTCTGTGATTAATTCAACCCTCACGAAAGCATTCTGAGGTGGGTGCTCTTATCCCCATTCTACTGACAAGAAAGTTAAGACTCAGACAAGTTAAGTAACCAGCTCAACGTTTCAGAGCAGGCATGTGGCAGAGCTTGGATGAGAACCCAGTTTATGTGACTTCAAAACCAATCCAATATACTGTCCTGCTACCACCACACCCGCTCTCAACACACACACACACAGCCCAGAGCACAAATGTTTAACCACTTTTAAAAGCATGGAAGGAGGACACCCAGAGAGGGAGGGAGGGGGGAGGGAGAGAGAGAGAGAGAAAAATCTGCATGGAGTGGATGGCAGTTGAGCTAGGCTTTGAAGCATGAATAGAATTTTAATAGAGATATAAAGGGAGATAAGAGATCGTTGTTATTTACTTAGAAAATCCTATAATTGCCTAGATGATAGACTCATTCCTAAAGGAGCCAGAGGAATAACAATTAAAGCAACAACTGCTAACACAAAATGCCCAGTGCACCAAAGACTGTTGCTTGCTTCGGGATGAAGAGGATATGGCCCATTTGGAGACAAGGATAAGAGATAAAACCTACATACCTTTCCTTAACCTTCCTCCCTCACTTCCGATCTGTTTCTAAATCAAGCTGTTTCTCCCTTGAAAATAGCCCTCAATCTTTTCAGATGGTCACCAGCTTTCTCCTAGATTCAGGCCAAAATCTCCCATCTGTCTCCCTGACCCTCCGACCCCTCCATCCCACTGCCCACCTCGCTCTAGCCCATCACCAAAACTGACGTTACAGCGGTTATTAAAATACAGACGTTATCATGTTCCTCCTCCTTTAGCATCCTGCCGACATCAAGATAAAGTTCTCACTTCCTGGTATCACCCACAAGTCCCTGCAAATAGGCCAATTCATCTCTTTAGCTTCATCTCCTCCAGCCCCACCCCCACCACGCCTTCTCTCCATCACTGGGATGTCCCCAAACCCTCCATCATCATGACTTTGGATGCACTGTGCTGGCCACCTAGACTTCTCTCTCCCACTTCTCTGTGCCTCAATTTTCCCATCTAGAAAATGGGTAGGATGACACCATCACACAAGGTGGTTGTGAAAACAAGCAGGAACAACTCAGGAGAAGAGCTTCAAACCATGCCCAGACCTGGAGAGCCCCACAAGGCATCAGGGCATCTGAGCCAGGAGCCTGACTCAGCTCCCTGCCCTGTGTGGGCAGAGTCACTGTTCACCCCGAGGAAGTGTTGCCTTCATACACATCTCACCAACAACACGGCAGTGCACGTCTAAAGCCCCATGGGATGGTCACCTCGCCTCCCACTCTCTGCCCTTACCTCCTGTCCCTCCCTCTCCCCCACACCCCAGCAGGCTCCTTGCTATTCCTCAAGCTCCCTCTTCAGGGCCTTTGCATATCCTGTTCCCACTGCTCAGGTGTTCTTCCCAGATGTCCACAGGGCTCACCTCCCCACATCCCTCCTTCCTCCAGGAGGGCATGGTCAGGGCCAGGGGCGGCTGGTCCTGTGTGGCACACACCCCAGCAGGGAGACTACCTGCACTTCTGCCCTGACTTCCTACCTCTAGATCTGCTGACTACAGACAAGTAAAAACACCATTTCTGGGGGGTGGGGATGGGGAGAAAGAACAAACTGCACTATCGCCAGGAACCTCTGACCTTTCTTAAATGTTGCCTTTTGAGCAAGACTTCCAGGGCACCCCACATAAAACAGCACCCACCCACCACTCTGCTCTCTACCTCCTTCACAGTGACTCGACTTGTCTCTGTGCCGTGCATCACCATCTGCTTATGGTCTGTTTCTCCTCCCTGGAAAGTAAACATCATGAAGGCAGTGTGTGCGTGTGTGTGTGCGCACGTGTGTGTGTGCGTGTGTGTGTGCGTGCGTGTGTGTGCATGTGTGTGTTTCCCGGTTATTATTCCTTGAGGTAGAAGCCGGGCTCCTTCCCCTGACACGTGCTTAGACTCTGCACACACACACACAACCCCAGGAATTAATTCATTATATAACATTATAAATAAGGAGAAGGGGTGGGGTAGGGAGTGGGGGATGGCCAAGACAGGGGGGCCTCTTTCTCCTAACCTGGGAGAGAAGGAGGTAGGAATTTTGTCTCCCTTCTTCTCTGTTTGATTCTCAGCACCTGGAACGGGCCTGGCACATAGCAGGTCAATAAATAACTGGGCAAGTGAGTGAATGAATAATAAGCTGGTCCTTCCTCAGCCAGGGACTCGGTGCCTACAAAAGCTGTGACTAAGTGAACTGGGCTGAAATCTGCCTCGCAGGTCACAGGCCTACACAGCCCTCCCGACCTGAAGCACCTGGAGAGGGAAGCTGGGATGAGCGGTTTCTAGGGCTTTCCACAGGCCTGGACAGAACACGGTGGCAGAGACATCTCGCAGCCCCCGACAGCGGCCCTGTCCACGCCGTGTCCATGGCCCAGCTCCTTAGAAGATGTATCCTTCCACGTGTCCTCGGAGACACCAAGACAAGTACGACCCAGATGAGGAATCCAAACTGACGCGAAAAAATACAACCAACTGCACAAATACTATTAACCTCCATTCATGTAGTTCACATTTTGACCACAGGAGGTCACTGTGGCTGCACATAGCACTGGAGATTGACCTGGTTCTGTTGTGATTTTCTCTTGTCTTTGGCCAGGGTGAGCAGGAAAATGCACTCCATTAAGAACAGCTTTGGGGCTGGTTCCAGAATTACTGGACCACACTGACTTAGGTGCTTCCTCAAAAAGGTGGTAGGTATAATCAAACAAAGGTGGGCTCTCAAGTTAGGGCACCTGGGATAGAATCCCAGTCCCACCAGCCTGTGTACACTGAAGCTCTTTGCCTCAGTTTCCCTTTCTAAAAAATAGGATAACAGTGCTCTCCTCATAGAAATTTTGTGAGGACCCGAATGATGCGCACTGAACACTTAGAACAGTGCTCAACATAGACTTGGAGTTGTCAAAGTTAACTATTCATTGTCATTTCTCCAAATCTCTAAGCATAACTTCTAATGACAAATTTTGTGATTATTTAATTGTTTAACTATCAATGGCTTCTTTCCCATTAGATTGTAACTTCCATGAAGGAAAGGATGAGGTGTATATATTTTTAATTTTTTTTTTTTACTATGAAAATTTTCAAATATAATAAAAGTAGCAGGAATTGCCTGTGTCTGTTTCTTCTCATCATTGTCCCCTCCCAGCTCCCAGTACAGTGCTGGCACACAGTGGGCCTTCAACAAATGATTTCCTAATGGCTATGTATTAGATGCTATTTTAAACCAGACCCGGGTCAGGTACCAGTGAACGTGACCCAGGAACTGCACTCAAGGCACTCACAGTCTAGTGAGAAAGGCTGACTTCGTTTGGCAATTTCCTGGGGTGGGGGGGTGGGGGTGAATAAATGGAAGTTATGATGGGGGCACCCCATCTAGTCAGGTGAGATTTCCCAGAAGAAACCTCTATGCTGAGAACTGAAGGATGCCTTCGAGCTAATGTGGTGAGAAGGGCAAGGGAACAGCATCCCAGAAGAGGGGACATCCCTCATATTGAAGATGAAGTGGAAGTTCAGAGAGGGAAAGAGACTTCCCCAAAGTCACACAGCACCCTCGTATTTCAGCTGTCACTACTGGACTTGGATCACTGCATACAGGTTAGCCAGTGGTCTTAAAACAAGGGGCACTTTCCATTGATCTAACAGGGAGATTTTTCAGGGTCATGGTCAAAGCAATATAAATGGGATGTCACCTCTGTCCTGTGGCCAGAGGCTGACTTTACAACGAGCTCTGAGCTGAAAATTCTGCCCAGAAAGGGATGTGGGGGTGACGTCTATTCCCTGAAGGCACTGGCCGGGCTCGCTGCTATTTGTTCTCTCCTCTCCACTAAAAGGCCCAGCACAGGGTATTTGGAGCACAAGAAAGCAACTCAGAATTTAAAAAAGAAAAAAGGGTGCAGCTCTAAGAAGCCCTGAAACCCTTTCTCCCACACAAATAAGAACCAGCTAGAGGAAAAAGATTATGTATCATCCTCAGACAATCAGCAGCTCCCATAGGCCCGCAGGAATCTGGGTTAAGACACCACCCTTTGCTTACAGCAAGTGGGCCTGACCTGGTTCAAGGTTTCCCTGGGAACCATCACCAGCTGCCGCTGCCCAGTGGAGAATGAATGGCGGAGGCAGCCAGGTGAGATAACCAGCAGGGTTGTGGGCCACGCCTTCCTCTTGGGAGGTCTGAGGGGTTCGCTCTAGAGATCTCTATGGATGCAGAAATGCTAAGGGAGGCAGAGGACCCCACCAAGCCCATGCACTTGCCTGGACTCAGGGCCCGAAGAACCACAAACAGTATGAGGATAACTGAGACCCGCCCTGCACCAGACATTCTGCATCATCATCGCCCCCAAATTAGCCCAACAAAGTACTCCATTTCTGAGCTGAGACTCAGAGCAGTTAAGTAGTTTGGTCAAGCATTCAGCATTAATAACATCTTCTGGTGTGTAAGACTATATGAGTTGTTTCCTTTGAGTGTGAAGGGCTAATAATGATAATTATTATAATTATTAACCATGTGATTAATACAATAATTATGCCAGGACAACAGGCAGATGTTGGAGCTGTCCCGAGCTCACCAGGAAGGTGGCCACCCACATGCCATCATGGTTCTCAGTGCTTTACATGCAGAAGCGCGTCTCACCCTCAAAGGCCACTGTCCCTAATTACTGCCTGCTAATTCTAAATAGGAAAGTTGATACAGGGCTGAGTATTGACAGAAAAGGCTGGAAGCAGGACAAATCCTATGGACCCCAGACAGGGTCACAGCCCAACAAAGCCAGCAGCATTCTGTTCCTTCTGCCACTTTCCAGAGGACGAAGGCCATTCGCTCCTTCCCATCTCTATTTAACACAGTTCTGGATGAACAATATCATGCCAAGGACACCCCCAGAGGCAGACCCAGGCCGACTGCATGAGTGGACCCCCATGTCCTGTGGCTGCTCCGTGGGCTCAGCCAATGGGAAACATGTGGGGAGGCAGAGAACAGAGAGGTGGTGAGGTCAAGCCAGTGAGGTGGGGTATTCATCCCTCTGCCCACTCCTGAGGGTGGCAGTAGGCGGGCCCAGCTCCCACCAGGCAGCCCCCTCCAGATTCCGGCAGCCCCCTCCCCTGCCCCATGCCAGCCTGGGGTTCATCGCCTCCTGGGGCACGAGCCCACAGCACTGCACTGTCCACCTTTACCCAATGTCTCTATGAGCACGGATAGCCCCGTTTGCACACACCAATGCCTTCCTGTCAGTCTGTTGAGGAACCCAACATATAAGTAAAAGGGTCACTCATTCAAAAAATACTTTGAACTTGAGCTATGAACTTGTGCTGAAGGCTGGGACTTGCAGTGAGATAAAGACATAGTCCCTGTCCTCACAGAGTGTACAGTCAGGTGGGACTGACGGTCTAATTGCAGAGGCGGATGCAGAAGGCCCGCTCTAAGTGCTCCAGGGCAGTGCAGGGAGCTGTGAGAGGTGATCAACACAGGCAGAAAGACACCATGATGGGGCCCGGCCGGCATGGCTCAGTGGTTGAGCGTTGACCTATGAACCAAGAGGTTATGGTTCAATTCCCAATCATGGCACATGCCCGGTTGCAGGCTCAATCCCCAGTGTGGGGCATGTAGGAGACAGCCAATCAACGATTCTCTCTCATCATTGATGTTTCTATCTCTCTCTCCCTTCCTCTCTGAAATCAATCAATAAAAATAAAAAAAAGATACCATGATGGCATTGTGCAGAGACCCCAGGGAGCAGGGAGAAAGCCCTGGCACCTAATTCCACCCAATGGCAGAGGAATTGCCAACAAGACAAAGGCACGAGGAAAAGCAAAGAACAAGGCCTGGGCGAGATGGGTGCTGCAGGGTGGGGGAAGCCGTGGGCTGAAGAGCAAGGCGGGGATGAGACCCAGAAGGCCCCAACGAGCCAGCCAAAGGTACTTGGACCTCACCTGGTCCCAGTAACTAAGAATCTTCTGAGCCTGGAATCTCATCCTGACGTTAAACCCAGTCTCGCAATGAACGGCTGTGACAGGAATTCTCCTGAGCCTACAATTGAGTGTGGTGGTGGCTGCGTTCTGAGCAGCGGGTCCCCCACCTTGACCTCAGAGGCTGGAAGCTGACCCTGTGAGCTCTGGGGTCAGCTTGTCTGGGTCGAGATCCTGTTCCCACCCACCAACTGGGTTAGCCTGGGCAGGTCAACTTCTCAGCGACTAGATGCCTTCCCTGTAAGATGGGGAGGGTAACGTCCATGCCTGGTGGGACACTGTGGAACTAGAATGCAATAAAGTGCAAGGATGCTTAGAACGCTGCCTGGCACATGGGGAAAGGGCTCCGTATGGTGAGCTATTCTGATCCTCATTATGGAACCCCAGATAAAAGCATGAGAAAAAAATCCCACCTTAAAAATGCCTCCTCAGAACGGCTCATGAAAAGCCATGCAGAGGTCATTAAATGATTGATAAGAGCTACTGCCTGATGTTCAGAAGGTGTATCTTTTTATTAAGCCCCCAGTGATCTAATTAGTGACTGAGTTCAAAGCCAGTCCACCTTGAATCTCCTGCAGCCACTGAACCAGGAGGTACTTCCGCTGGCCCAGGGTCCCTGCAGGAGTCGTGTCTCCAAGCACAAGGGTACACAGGGCGCTCTTGGGAATGATTCAGCAACAAAACAGCATTTTGTGCTGGCAGATGTTCTGCAATAATTAAGTGTGGTCCCTGAACATAAAAATCAGAGCCGCTGAAAATGAAAATGCTAAGAGGAACTGCAATTTCAGGACAGCTACTCCCTCCTGGGGAAAAAAAAAATCACCTCTTTACCAAAATGTTGGCAGGAAGAAATACTAGATTAGATCCAGACGACCAGGAATTGCATTCTGTCTGACTCAACATTGGCTGGGATGTTTATTGAGCATCTAGTACATGCTTGGTGCTGTGATATGTTAAGACAGAGAGGCAGCTCACAGGTCACAATGGAGCTGGGACATTTGAGTCGGACATCAAGTCCAATCAAGATTTTGCCTCTTGCCGAAACCGGTTTGGCTCAGTGGATAGAGCGTCAGCCTGCGGATTGAAGGGTCCCAGGTTCGATTCCGGTCAAGGGTATGTACCTTGGTTGCGGGCACATCCCCAGTAGGGGATGTGCAGGAGGCAGCTGATCGATGTTTCTCTCTCATCGATGTTTCTAACTCTCTATCCCTCTCCCTTCCTCTCTGTAAAAAAATCAATAAAATATATTTAAAAAAAAAAAAAGATTTTGCCTCTTGCTACTTGAGTGACCTTGGGCAAGTCACTTAGCTCTCTGAGTCTCTGTTTTTCCCTCTGCAAAATGGGAGGGGCCTAGGGCAGAACCTTAAGCCACACCTGAGTTCCAAAAATGGCAGCCCAACCCACAGGAGCCAGCAGAGCTTCGGGAGATGCCGAGGGGAAACCAAGAGACCACGGTGGCATCGTTGACAAAGGAAAGAGATTGTTTCCAGAAAGAACTGTTCCATGATGTCAAAGGCTATGGCGAGGTCTGGGGGGTGAGGCTCGAGAGACCAAACGGATTTCAGTGCAGGAAGGTTCCATCTTGCACAGAGTGTCCCACCTGCACGCTCTCTTTCAGTCACCTACATTCCCACAGTCCTTTGCTCTTTCCATTCTCTACCTGTAGTAGCTGAATAAGGGTCATTTCAAGAAATCAGGTCTTAGTCCCTGTACACTCTGCATGTTACCTTACATGGGAAAGTGGTCCGTACAGGTGTGATTAAGGATCGTGAGATGAGGGAGATTATCCTGGATTACCTAGGGAAGTGATACAAGCGAGAGGCAGAGGGATTCTTCACACACACACACACACACACACACAGCCATGTGACCACAGAGGCAGTGGCAGAGGCTGGGGGGATGCAGCCACAAGCCACGAAATGCCTGGAGCCACCAGAAGCTGGAAGAGGCCAGGAACGGACTCCACCCTGGAGCCTCAGCAGGGAGCTCGGCCCCGTCAACACCTTGATTTTGAACTTCTGACTCCAGAATTGTGGGAGAATACATTTTTGTCATTTTCAGCCACCAAGTTGGTGGTAATTTGCAGCCCCATGAACCTACTACAATGCCAAATTTTAAAACATGAGACATCTTTCGTAGAGACCACTTGAGCCCTAGCAGAGAGAGTTATGGATGAAGACAGCTGAAGAAAGTGTTGCATTTCCTTCAGGAATGCCCAACCTCGGCCGGTTAGGATATTTGACGTGTGATGGGGCACAGAGGCAGAGATGATGGTCCTGATGGAACACTGGTTTGATAACTGTTTATGAAGAACCGACTAGATGCTGGGAGTTCTCCTCAGTGCTGGAGGGACAGGTGAAGAATTCCAATCCTCTATGCTGAGCAGAAGCATAATGACCACTATTGATCGCTGTGTTTGCAGACTGGTGTGCTCAGGAGAAGTAATTTGCCCCAAGGTCACACAGACAGTAAGAGCAGCATCTTATTTTGGAACCCAGGGAGGCTGGCTCCGTTAGAATCTGGGCTCTTCACCACTCCATTATGCATGTGATGATGGAGGAAATAATAACCTTGCTCTCCGTGTCAGCTCTAGGAGTTGCTCCTCTTCAGTCCATAAGACTGCGGTAAGCAGATTAGAGGCATTTAAATCATGCCATGAGGGATTCAGGTTAGCCAAAAGAATGTTATTCTTGATAGGAAAGCACCAGAAACTGCTGACTAGGGAAAGAATACAGATTTATTTAAAAACTAGAGGCCCAGTGCACGAAATTCGTGCATGGGGGGGAGGGTGTCCCTCAGCCCAGCCTGCACCCTCTCCAATCTGGGACCCCTTGAGGGATGTCCAACTGCCCTCACAATCCAGGACTGCTGGCTCCCAACTGCTCGCCTGCCTGCCTTCCTGATTGCCCCTAACCGCTTCTGCCTGCCAGCCTGATCACCCCCTAACCACTCCACTACCAGCCTGATTGATGCCTAACTGCTCCCCTGCCAACCTGTTTGCCCCTAACTGCCTTCCCCTGCAGGCCTGGTCCCCCACAACTACTCTCCCCTGCAGGCCTGGGTCCCCCCAACTGCCCTTCCCTGCAGGCCCGGTCACCCCCAACTTCCCTCCTCTGCTGGCCTGGTCACCCCTAACTGCCCTCCCCTGCAGGCTTGATCGCCCCCAACTGCCCTCCCTTACAGGCCTGGTCCCTCACAACTGCCCTCTCCTACTGGCCATCTTGTGGCAGCCATCTTGTGTCCACATGGGGGCAGCCATCTTTGACTACATGGGGGCAGCCATTTTGTGTGTTGGAGTGATGGTCAGTTTGCATATTACTCTTTTATTAGATAGGATAGAGGCCTGGTGCACAGGTGGGGGCTGGCTGGTTTGCCCTGAAGGGTGTTCCCGGATCAGGGTGGGGGTTCCCTTGGGGCATGGGGTGGCCTGGGAGAAGGGCCTGTGGTGGTTTGCAGGCTGGCCACGCCCCCGGCGACCCAAGTGGAGGCCCTGGTATCTGGGACTTATTTATCTTCTATAATTGAAACTTTGTACCCTAGGGCGGAGGCAAGGGCCCACCAGAGTGGGCGGAAAGCTTGGCTTCCTCCATTGCCGGGGAAACCCAAGCCTCCTGCTCGCTCCGTGGCGTAGTCATCTTGGTTGGGTTAATTTGCATACTCACTCCTAATTGGCTGGTGAGCGTGGCTTGTGGGCGTAGCGGAGGTACGGTCAATTTGCATGTTTCTCTTTTATTAGTGTAAATATTAGAGGCCCAGTGCATGAATTCGTGCATGGGTGGGGTCCGGCCAGTCTGGCCAGGGGGAGGGGACATGTGCAGTTGGCCAGCCTGCCTGCTGGTCAAACTCCTGGTTGAGGGGACAATTTGCATATTAGCCTTTTATTATATAGGATTATACACTGAGTGGCCAGATTATTATGCGTTCAGAGATCATAATAATCTGGCCACTCAGTGTATATGTGCAACGTTAATAGGTACATGTGAGTTTTTAAATTTTAAATTTATAATCTTTCAGATTTAATATCTTCCAGGTGGGCTGAGCCTGTCTTTGCTATCATAATGAAATATTTCTCCTTATACCTAGTACAGTCTTTTGTCGATTGTCTTCAGGTCTGCTTTGCCTTCAATTAACACAATGGCACTAGCTTTCTCTCAGTTAGTGCTCACATAGTACATTCTTTTCTTTTACTGGGAATCTTTCTGTATCTTGTGTTTAAGGTCTATCTCTTATAAGAACACTGGAGGCCCGGTGCACGAAATTCATGCACAGTGGGAGGTGGCGGGGGAGGGGGGTCCCTCAGCCCAGCCTGCATCCTCTCACAATCCGGGACCCCTCGGGAGATGTTTGACTGCTGGTTTAGGCCCAATCCCACAGTTTAGGCCCAATCCCGCAGAGATCCCTGTGGGATCGGGCCTAAACCGGCAGTCAGACATCCCTCTTGCAATCTGAGACCGCTGGCTCCTAACCACTCACCTGCCTGCCTGCTTGCCTGCCTCATTGCCCCTAACCACTCGCCTGCCTGCCTCATCGCCCCTAACCCCTCTGCCTGCCTGCCTGATGGGCCCTAACCCAGTGGTTCTCAACCCTTCTAATGCCGCGACCCTTTAATACAGTTCCTCATGTTGTGGTGACCCCCAACCATAAAATTATTCTCGTTGCTACTTCATAACTATAATTTTGCTACTGTTATGAATCATAATGTAAATATCTGTGTTTTCCAATGGTCTTAGGTGACCCTGCTAGCGGTTCTCAACCTGTGGGTAGTGACCTACAGGTTGAGAACCGCTGCTGTAGAGCCTAAGACCATTGGAAAACAGAGATATTTACATGATTCATAACAGTAGCAAAATTACAGTTATGAAGTAGCAACGAGAATAATTTTATGGTTGGGGGTCACCACAACATGAGGAACTGTATTAAAGGGTCGCGGCATTAGAAAGGTTGAGAACCACTGCCCTAACCCCTCTGCCTGCCTTCCTGATGGCCCCTAACCACTCGCCTGCCTTCCTGATGGCCCCTAACCACTCACCTGCCTACCTGATCACCCCTAACCCCTCTCCCTGCCTGCCTGCCCGCCCCTAACTGCTTGCCTGCCTGCCTCATCACCCCTAACTGCTCGCCTGCCTACCTCATCACCCCTAACTGCCTCTGCCTTGGCCCCCGCTTCCGCGGCTTCGTCCAGAAGGATGTCCAAAATGATGTTCGGAAGGTCGTTTGGCTGTCCGTTCTATTTAGCATATTATGCTTTCATTATTATAGATAATATTGGATTTTTTTTTGTTAACTGGAATATCTAGTCTGTTTACATATATAATGTAATTACTGACATTCCTGGGTTTAAACCAACTATATCCCTACTGGTTTTCTATTTGGCAAAATGTTTTATGTTGCTTTTTCTATCTTTCTTAACTTCTTTTTTATTAATCAAGTATTTTTATCATACTTTTCCCTCTATTAGCTTTATAGTTACACATTTTCACTCTTCTATTAGTGGTTACCATAGAGATAATGACACACATCTTTGACTTAGTAGTCTAATATAAATTATTAATTTTACCACTTTATGGTCAACTCAAGAGATTTCTACCACTAAACCCTCTGACTTCCCCTGCTTGTGTTATTGTGGTTATGTATTTTAATTTTCCATATATTTTAAACAACTGTATTCAGGTATATTTCACCTATCATAAAATTCACCCATCTCAAGGATACAATTCAATGATTCTTAGTAAAGTTTGCTAAGTGATGCAACCATCACCATAAGTTAGTTTTAGAGCATTTTATCCCCCCAATAAAACCCCCATGTCCATTTATAGTACAAATCCTCATTCCTATTCCTAGCTCCAGGCAACCACTCATCTACATTCTGTCTCCATAAATTTACCTTTTCTGGACATTTCATGAAAATGGGATCACACTGCGTGGTCTCTTGTGTCTGGCTTCTTTCACTTAACATATTTTTTAGGTTCATCCATGACACAGTGTGTGTCAATAGTTTGTTCTCTTTTATTGCTGAACAGTATTCCATTGTGTGATACACCACAATTGCCTATCCATTCACCAGCTGATGGATATTTATGTAGGTTCCATTTTTTTTTACCATTATAACATTACTGCTATGAACATCTGCATGAAAGAAAGTCTTTGTATGGCATTTGTTTTATTTCTCTTGGGTAGATACTTAGAAATGAAATTGCTGGGTGGTATAATAGTTTCAACTTTTTGAGAAACTGCCAAACTATTTTGCAAAGCGGATGCACCATTTTACATTCTGACCAGCACTGTTTCCAGATTCTCATTTCTCCACATCCTTTTAATGTTTGTTATTGCCTGTCTCATTTATTAGAGCCATTCTGTGGATGTTCAATAGTATCTCACTGTGGATTTTCATTTGTTTTTCCCTAAGGACTAAATGATGTTGACTATATTTTCATATGCTTCTTAGCCATTTGTATATCTTCTATATAGTGTGTGGACTTTTTTTTATTGGGTTGTTTGTCTTTGCATATATTATTTATAAAATCAGCATATATTTAGATTTATCCATAATTTCCCTTTGAATTGATCTTAATCCCTCCCAGCATTTCTATTCTTTCTGGAATCATGTTTCTTCTGCCTGAAAACTCTTGTTTAGTATGGTAGTATTTATTATGATCTGCTTATTTTATTTGTCCTAAAACACCTTTATTTCCCATTGTACCAAAAGGTTATTCCCTCGAGATATGAAACTCTAAGTAGCTATTTTCTTTCTGTGCTTCAAAGATGTAATTCCACTGTCTCTGGCTTTCACCACATCTTTAGAGAAGTCAGCTGTTTATTTTGTTGCCCAGCTGAAGACTGACTTCCTTTTCCTTTTCGGTTTTCAGAAGTTTTATGATGATGTACTTTGAATAGTCTTCTTTGTACTTACTTTGCTTGAGGTTTACAGAACTTCTTGGGTCCATGGCCTGATGTTGTTCAGCTAAAGTATTCTTCAGTTCTAGAACTGTCATATGCTTTTTAATAGATTCTAGTTCTTTGAATAGTTCTCCATTTTTTATTTTATTAGGCATATTAATCATAGTTATGTTAAAGTCCATGTCTAAGTAACTCCAAGTCTTTGTCTTGGTTTTTGGTTATTTGGTCCTGTTTTCTAATATGTCTGGGTTTTATTCAATGCAAGATATTGTATATGGAAAAAGTATGACAATAATTTGAGGTTCTGATGAACTATCTCTTCCTTCAGAAAGGATCTGTTTTGTTTTGGGAGAAAATAGAGGCCAATAGCCTAAATCCAGCTGAGGAGTGAAGAATCTGAAGCTGGGCATTTCTGAGGGCTACTCTATTTTTTCAGTTTTTTATAAGTCCCAAAATACAGCCATTCCAGGACACTACCTAGAAGTCTGAGTGCTCACCAGGGACCCTCTTCTTCAGCAGACCCAGATTTCAATATTTGTTTCCCAGAGCCATGAGACCTCCAAACTTCCTGCTTGGTCTTCCAGGCTTTCTACCCAACTTCTTATTCCCTCAGCTTCATGCAGTTTGCAGTTGTCAAATGCCTTACAGGGGAAGACACAGAAGAATCATGGACTGATATCACTGAGCTTCTCCCCTTTCCAGGACCCAGGTTCCCTAAGTTCTGGCTGCCTTGGTAGCTCTTTGATGTCCTCAAATGCATGAGTTTTGATGTTTATGTTGGTGGTGGTGGTGATGGTGGTGGGTTTTGTTTCTTTTATTCGGGGCCTAGTTTTTCTAGTTGTTCTCAGTGGGAACATTTTTCTGCAACAAGTTTCCTTTCCATTACCGGAAAGAAAATCCGAAATACAGCTGTGTTTCTTCTAAAGTGCCAGTTGCTGCCAAAACTCCAGAACACAGAGCCCACAGGAGAGGATGCTTCCACAAGTCCCATTTGCTTTACCTAGGCACTTGCCAAGCAATCACTATCCCTGACTTGACTTGGCAAGTCTGGGGCTGCCAGTGTGAGAGCCAAGCTGAGAGGAGGCCCATCTAATCTAGACATGAATTACAGTGCGGGTGACCGTGTGACTGAGGACCACCAGTTTCCTGAGCAGTGCCCTATCCATCTGCAGTACATAGTACTCAACAAATGTTTGATGAAGGGAAGGAGGGTGTTTGAAAGAGTTTGTGAGAAAGAGGCCAATTTTCCCTACACAGTAGTGGTTGGCCATGCAGATTTTCCCCACTTAATATCTGAGATGCATATCAGACCTTTTGGATACAAATGGTGCCTATGTCATGGGGATACTATAAGCATTCATTAAGTTAGTAAGTTTAAAAAACTGGGGATTGTGTCTGGTATATATAAGTAAAGATGAGCTAGCTAATCTTATTCCTTCTTTTGTAGATGAGTCGTTAAATGTAAAACTTAACCTTTGTAAGATGTTTCATACACACACACACACACACACACACACACACACACACACACAGAGTGGCCAGATTATTATGATTTCTGATTGCATAATAATCTGGCCACTCAGTGTACTTCTCTTGAGTACCTCATTTACTTGATATCAAAGATACTATAAATCGTGCACCTGATCAGTTTTCCCCTTTGCAATGGCTGATAGAAAGCTCAGGGCAAATAGGTGGCTGATCTCCAGCAAAAGTCTAGAATACTTTTGGTACCCATTTGAGATACAAATACACTGAGTGGCCAGATTATTATGCTTTCAGAGATCATAATAATCTGGCCACTCAGTGTGTGTGTGTGTGTGTATACTGATCAGAAATTTTAATTTGGATACATTTGCATCCTGATTTATGGTTCTGAAATAGCTCAGTAAGCCATACCTGATAATTAACATTAATATGCCAGGGGCCAAATACACACACACAAATGACAATCACTGGGGATTGTCCATGTTTTCGATTATCCACGCCTTTGATCTTCTCTCATTAGTCTGGACTCTAATGGGAAAGTCAAGGTGCTGTGTAGCGCATGGTTACTTCCTGCTTAAGCTTCCCTGAAACTGCGATGTTAGGCTTCAACCCAGCACCTTTCAAGAAAGAGACAGGTGTCTGTGTGCGCAGACATGTACACACCCTCTAGCTGAAAAACACTGGCAATTTCCAAAGGAACAATTTGCTCCAGTCACACCCTGCCAGGTTTCCCTGCACCACAAAGCACAACAATTAAAACGCATCCGGGAAGCCGCGCTGGAGTTTGGAGGGAGAATTACTAATTTATGTTTGCAGTTTACAAACCCAATCATAGCCATGTACGTGGACCATTATAGTCATGTAATAAAAATATGGTGCCTGCTTTTATTTTGTGGAAATTGTCATTTCCTTGGATTTTGCAATTCACCAACATTAACTGGCTAAATTGAATTCTTCCAGCATGAACAGAGATGAATGATGATGGTTCATTATTTAATCAGGCAAAAACCAAAGGCCCTGTACACAGATGTTCTGACCACAGGATCTTATTGGAAACCTGCAGGGGCTGCTTCCTGCTTCATTCAAGTCCAAACAAATAAGAGAGCTTTGTAGGGCGAAGGTTATTAGGCAGATAGAGCTCAAGACATACAAGGGACTGGAACAGATCTGCTGGAGTTAACTTGGCTGGCTGAGGTCAGACCAGACCTTCCTAAGGACCTTCGGGGTTTTCTTCTTCAACCCATGACTGGGTGGCTGTCGTGTACCAGACCCCAGGGATGCAGAAACTATTAAATAAAGCACTTCCTTTGCTTTAGAAAAGCAGTTCTGGAAAACTCCTATGAATCCTTCAAAGCCCAAGGCCAAATGTTGTCCTCTAGGTGAAACCTTCTCCCAACTCCCAGGCTGAGTCAATGAATCTCATGCTTTGCTTGTGTTTCAAGTGTAGCATTTTAGTTCATCCGCCTGTCAATGAACTCCCCCACAAGACAGATCTGTGAGGGCAGGGACTGTGTTTGATTTCCCCAATCTTCACACAGCACCTGTTATATAGTAGGTGTTTAATGGAGGCGAAGGCAAGAAAAAGGGAGGCAAATAAAATGATATAGTAGATCCCCTGGTGTCCGTCTGCTATTGCTATGGTAACGTGTAACAACCCTGAACCTAGTGATTTACAAGCAGCATGTGTTTCTCACTCATAGATCTGTAGGTAGGCTGGGTCTGCCGCTGTGGCTTGGTTTAGCGTCAGGCTGCAGGTTGGCTTTAGGTCTAAGACACGGAGCAGGGCTTCCCAGGGCATGCTCTTGTCGCAGCAAGAAGCAGAAAGCTAAGAATCCAAGCTAAAGCACAGCAAAGTCACATGGCAACGAGTGTGGCTATGTAACACACAGGGATGGGGTGAAGAAGCAGGGAGGAGAGGGTAATGGCTAAGAATTAGACTTCAGCCGGACTGGTGTGGCCTAGGGGTTAAGCATCAACCTATGAACCAGGAGGTCATGGTTCAATTCCCAGTCAGGGCACATGCCCAGAGTGTGGACTCGATCCCCAGTAGGGGGCGTGCAAGAAGGCATCCGATTAATTATTCCCTCTCATTATTAATGTTTCTATCTATCTCTCCCTCTCCCTTTATCTCTGAAATATATAAAAATATGTATTTTTTAAAAAGAATTAGACTTCAATATTGGATCGCCTAAATACAGATTTTTCACTATACCCCACTGAGATTGTGACCTTGGGGTACTGACACGTGCAGTGCCTCAGCTTCCCTATCTGTCAAACAGACTTGACCATAATACCTAATTCCGAGGGTTCCCATGAGGATTTAATGAAAACAGTCCATGCAAAGCATTTAGCACAGGGTCTAGTCATGGCAAGTGCTTAATAAATGTATCGTTAGTTTACCCTCTCTTCTATGTTCTCCCAGAAAAACACCAGGCGCATCCGAGCCCCATCTTTTCCCTATGCCGACCCTCCTACAGCCAGACTCCCCGGTGTCCCCCAAAATTGGCCGGCATGTTTTATCTCATCAATAAGGTCCCTTTATTAACCATGACCAGATCTTTAGCAGCTGCTCAACGTGCCCTCAGACATCAGGCTCCCCTCAGGCACCAAAGCCCAGGGCTGACATTGATGCGCGCGGCACCAAAGTCATCCTGCCCATAGCGCAGGTGTCTGGGTGATGGATGGCCGTGGGCTCCGAGCTGCAGTGTGCCTCCCGGACAATCCATCTCCTCCTTGGGAGCCAGAAGGCAGCCCTGGCGATGAAGAGCGCACAGTGGGAGTCACCTCCACTCCTAAGTGAATGCACAGGGTATGACCACAGCCTAGCTTTTAGCTGGATCGGATCCAGACAAAGATGCTCAAGATAAAACAGGGGCCGGTGCCTGTCAGGTGCCACTCCAGGCCCTCCTTCGAGTTAAAGAGCATTGAAGCTGAGCCAGCTGGGTTACAGCTGGCCCAGACCCTTCACAATCCACAAAGCTAATTCCCAGCAGGAAGTTAGTCACACAGCTAGTGTGGGGGCAGAGAGGGGATTAGAATTTATCCCCACTCAGGCTCTTTCCCCAAAATTGGATATTGGGGGAGGGGAGAAGAAAAGAAAGATTTCCTCAAATGGAGCTTTTTTTGCCCCAAGGCATCTATTCATTCAAAGATTAAATATCATAATATTCTCCTACCTGGAAGGTCAACTGCTCCCCAAAAAATGTGCCCATACTGGTCCCAACCATTACCACCATGAAGATTGTAGCATGAGTATTTTATTTAGGAAAGAATCGTTTTCCAACTTTTCTACTGTTGGTCACACGCAGTAGAGACAGTGGTAATCTGGACATGGTGAGTTTCTAAACTCTACTCCCAAACGTAAGTCCTTCTGATTTGCAGGAGTAATGACAAGCCTGGTTCTGGAAGCAGTGCTGATGCTGTGTGGCTTCAGGCAAGTCACTTACCCTCTCTAAGCCTCAGTGCCATCAGAACAACAGGGGAACAGACAGTGTCCAACTCATAGGGAGAAATTCAAGGAGGTGACACATAAAGGGTCAAGTGCACAAGAGCCCTCAGAATAAGCTGTGATACAGCTGTAGTTGTCATCATTGTCATCATCATCATCGTCATCCGGGACCCCAACAGAACCCAGAGCAAGAAAATAACACAACGGAGTCCCCACATGGGAAAGCCCTTTTAGGAGCTCAGATGCTGCAGGACTTAGAACTATAGGCTGTGACTTTGCAGGTCCTTCCCCAGCGGAACCTCTGACCGATCTATGGGGACATACCCCGATTCCCACCGGTGTGAGTTGGTCAGCTCTGTGGATAAGAGTTTGAACTCTGAGCACATCAGGCCTCTACCCCTGCTGGATGCCCTTCTCCTGGATCTTCCTGTGATTGGTTCATTGTTCAGTTCTCAGCCCAAGTGATGACCCAGTAGAGCAGCCTCTGAGCACCCTGCACACAGTGGTCTCTTCCACCCCCGTGCATCCTGCTTTCTCATAATCACCCTGTTTAATTTACTGTGTCACCTTCTCAGTAGGTGAATATGGATTTTTTTTCTTGGGTGAATACGGATTTTTTTTCTTGGCTTCCCTACTAAGATGTAAGCTCCACGAGGGCTTGTCCTTCTCCATCCCACGTCCACTGTATTCCCCATGCCTAGAAAAGTACCTGGTTCAAAACCGACCCCCAACCAGGAGCTGCCGAATGAAAGCCTGAAGTCTGGACTTAGACAAGTCTGTCTGGTGCAAAGACCAAGCACTTCACCGCCACCCCCTCTGGCTCTTCTCCCAGCTGTTCTAACCCAGCCTTCTGATGTGGTCAGTGCACAGAACAAGCGACCTCTCCCGTCTTGAAACCTCTCAGGTGCCGGAAAACAGCTCCACGTCCCCCTCTTACATCTGCTCTGCAATGCCCCATTGTGATCAGCTGTGTCTCCTACAGAAAGGTTTCAAGACCCACCTCGGAGTCCCTGCATGACCCTCCGATTCCTGGGAGGACTTTGCCAGTGTGACTGGGACCACATTCATCCCAAGAAAGGTGGCCTGACCTACCTGTGGGTCCCTGAGCCCACGCACCTTGACATTACACTTCTGTTCACAAGACCCAAGAATGAAGCACAGATCTTATAAGGCTTCTAGCAGGGCTTTGTGGGTGAGGGAACATGGATCACACAGAGAAGAAAGAATCCGGCTGAAGACCCTGAACATGCGGCATCTCTTCCTCAGGATAGCTGTCAGGCTATAAGGACAAAACCCTCAGGAGGGTCATCGTGGAAAATGAAGGGTCAAGTGGCATGGATTTTACTTTTAGTCACCTTAAAACAAATGAACATTTAAGACCTATATTTGTAGCGGGTAGTTTTGGGGTTGTTGTTGTTTGTTTGTTTGTTTGTTTTTAAGCACAATAGCAATAGTAACCTCTGACAGGGAATGAAACACTTAGATGATAAATGTTTCTGGTCTCCTGCACGAGTCCCTTTGAAACCTTAACTTGGAAAAAATAGCAAATGAGGAGGATGCTATTTTACCTGTCACCTCAATATTAAATATAATCTGTCACTCCCGCCAGCCTTTCGTCACCTTAAAATACTGATTTGGACTCAGGGAAATTTACAGCCATTTATTTCAGTAATGCACTGAAGTTCCCAGGAGATTTTTTTAACTCTTAAAACAAAGATAAATCTTCCTCTCTCACTTTCAGTGCTGGGCTATTTTCACTCATTAATAGCAGGGAGCTGTCTGTTTCCCTTTAATCAGTACCAATGTCTCTCCCCGCGTGTGGGCATGCCTTCACCCGAAGGGAAACCAAAAATACTAAGAGGCTGGGGAAGGTAGAGTAAAGTCGTCGGAAGACCAAGAAATACAATTGAGGATTGTACATTGTTCCATTCTTGTCCTAAACAGTGAACAAGAGACTGCAGAGTGAGAGAGGGAAGTGCCTTCATGTCACTTAGGCAGGGATGCCACCAACTAATTCTAAGCATCCCCTACAGTCCCGGGGGACATGTGCAATGTTCACTGGTGCTGCCACCCAGCACGGGGCAGAGGGTCACACCTGGCCTGCCCACCTGTTGTTACACTAACAATATTGTAAGCTCAGGGCCATTGGGGGAGCACAGGGGCTGTCAGAACCAGCAGGACCCTAACCCAGTTTCGGGAGGACCTGGTAAAAGCTTCCTGGGAGAAACGATGTATAAGTGGAGACCAGGCCTAGCAGTTTTAACAATGTACAGATGCTGCATCAGAGCTGGACTTTGTACAATGAAGAAGTGAAGGTTGAGAAAGAACATTATCAAAACCATTACCACTGACCTTTTCCCGCCGCCCACACCTGCCCCTCTCAAGCCTCTACCACCTCAGCCAATGGCCACGCCTTCCTAATGGCCACCAAGGGAAGACTCTACGGTCGGCACCATCCAAGTCATGGTCACACTCAAGTTTTTCAGACTGGACTCCCTGCTGTGCCCTTAGTCCTAGGGTCCAGAGCCAACCGGGCAGCCAGAGGGTGCGTGAATTTGTATGTCAGCAAAGTCACGCCTCCTTTCAAAGCCTTATCACAGCTTCCCATTTCACCCGGAAGAAAAGCCAAATTCTGTCAACAGTCTACAAGGTCCTAAGTGACCTCCGTATCCTCCCCTAACACCTCTCCAGCCTCATGTCCTACTGCTTCCCGCCTGTTCACTGCCCACCTTGGGATTCCTTGAACTATCCAGACATGCTCCCATCTTGTGGTCGTTACACCTGCCATACCTCTGTCTGGAGCACCTCCTCAAAGGTCTGCGTACCTCCGTCAAATCTTTCCCCAAATGTCACCTCTGAACTGAGGCTTTCCCCAGCCACCCCATTTGCAACTGGACCCAATCCCCCATTCTCCCATTCCACTTCCCTGTTTTATTTAGTTTTCACACATAAAAAAATTCTTACAACATAACCACAATAGATTATTCTGCCAGGCTGAAAAGTATTCTTAACTACAGAAAAGTATGAAGGACTATACCAGCCACGAAAATGAAGTGCTAGTATGTGCTGCATAATGTTTCAAGGTCCTTCCAATGGAGGACCTTGAAACATTATGCAGAATGAAATAAGTCTGACAGGAGGGACCATACATACACTATATGATTCTATTGATAGAAATATCCAGAATAGGTAAATATAGGGTATCCCCAAAAACTGTATGCACACCTTAACAGTTCATAGCTGACTTTATTTTCACTCCTTTTCAGGTTTAACTGATTTGAAATAATGGGTGAAGCCAGACTAAGCTTTGAATAAAGAAAATATATCCAGTGGACTTTTTTATGGAGATACATAAAAGATAAAGTTTACAGTACAAAACTGGCAATGGGCTATGAATTGAGGGCACACAAATACCAAATGAAATGATTCTTGATGTTTGGGATTCCACTGCTTCATGTTATCAGCAGTGCCTGGACCAGAACGGTCAACAGTTTGAAAACAGACATGGACAAAAAAATGTATTCATTTCTGGAGATTCTTTTAAATTTTGAAAATGAACTGTAAGTTAATAAATACTGACTTCATAATCGTTCAAAGTGTATATACATTTTGGGGGGACACCCTGTATATGGAGACAAAAAGCAAACTAGTGGTTGCCTAATTAGGGCTGGGGTGAGTAGGGGAGTGATAGCTAAGTGTATGGGGTTTTGTGAGGTGATGAAAATGCTCCAAAATTGAAAGTGATGGTTGCACAAACTTGTGAAAATATACTAAAAACACTGAACTGTTCACTTTAAATGGGTGAATTGTGTGGTATATATATTAAATCCAATGAAGTGGGGGTTTTTTCATCTTTATTGTTGAAAGTATTACATATGCCCCTTTTTTTCCTCCACTGACCTCTTCTAGCCCACCTCCACCTTACCACCCCAGGCCTTCACCACCCTATTGTCTCCTATTGTCTGTGTCCATAGATTATGCATACATGCATACAAGTTCTTTGGCTGATGGCTTTTCACCCACCCACCCTCTCCCACTTTCCCTCTGAGATTCCACAGTCTATTCCACGCTTCTATGTCTCTGGGTCTTTTTTGTTCATCAGTTTATTTTGTTCATTAGTGAGATCATGTGATACTTGTCTTTCTCTGACTAGCTTATTTCACTTAGCATGATACTCTCCAGGTCCCTCCATGCTATCTCAAAGGGTAAGAGATCCTTCTTTTTTACTGCTGCATAGTATTCCATGGTGTAAATGTACTATAGCTTTTTTATCCACTCATGCACTGATGAGCACTTGGGCTGTTTCCAGATCATAGCTATTGTAAGTTACAGGCATATGAACATAGGGGTGCATACATTCTTTCTGGTTGGTGTTTTTGTCTCTTATGATATATTCCTAGAAGTGAGATCACTGGGTCAAATGGCAGTTTCATATTTAATTTTTTGAGGAAACGTCATACTGTTTTCCCCAATGGCTGCACCAGTCTGCATTCCACCAGCAGTGTACTGGAGTTCCCTTTTCTCCAGCACTTGTTATTTATTGATTTGTTGATGGTAGCCATTCTGACAGGTGTGAGGTGACACTTCATTGTTGTTTTAATTTGCATCTCTCTGACATTAGTAACTTTGAGCATTTTTTCATATGTTTCTTGGCCATCTGTATGTCCCCTTTGGAGAAGTGTCTATTTAGGTCTTTGCCCATTTTTCAATTGGATTGTCTTCCTTTTGTTAAGTTGTATAAGTTCCCTATATATTTTGAATATTAACCCTTTATCAGAAGTATCATTGTCAAATATGCTCTCCCATACAGTGGGCTCCCTTTTCATTTTGTTGATTGGATTATTTTGCTGTGCAGAAGCTTTTTATTCTGATGTAGTCCCATTTGTTTATTTTCTTCTTAGTGTCCTTTGCCCATGAAGTGTTTTTTTAAAAATAGAATATATCACCCACAATTTATAGATGATCACTTTGCCATATTTGCTTCAGAGCTCTCTTTTTTAATAAGAAAAAACGTTAAAGAAGTTGGAGTCGCCTTTGTACCCTCTCCCCAACTTAAACTTTGTTGCATTAAAGAAACTTATCTTTAAAATTTTTCATTGCAGTTTTAACATTTAAAGTCCTAAATCTCTTCACACACACACACACACACACACACACACACACACACACACACCACTATTCACTTTGAAATTTCAGTCCCTGTTTACATGGATTCACCCTGAGGGCCTTTTCCAGTTTCAGCCATGTTTGAGCGACAAGGAATACTGGAGGCAGTGCACGTGAGGGTGTGGCATGGCTCTGGGACGCAGGAACACACGGGAAGGTTGGCTGCCATTCCAGATGTTATTCCCCTGGGCGGTCCACCTGGCTTGCCCACCAACCTCACAAGTTAGACCCACAGTCTTTGAGCAACTACAGTGTGCTAACCAATATTCTAAACTAGAGAAGTAAAACAGTACAGGTTTAAAAACATAGCCAAAAGTGAGGAAAAAACCATTCTTAGCCTAATGTCTGACCTAAGTTGGGCAGTCTGGGATCGAGGTCTGCCGCTCACTCTAAAGATGGAATACCGGCTCAGGCTGCACTGGGTCCCCGTGGCAGATGCCCCAGGGCCCCATCAGCCTCCAAGGAGGAGACGTGACTCAGCACCTATGCATGTGATGCTGTGAGTCAGGGAGAGAAGGTCACCTGGGCTGTGCTCAGCCACAGCTGTCTCCCTTCCCTCAGGGTCAGACCACAGCAAAACTCAAAGCGCAGAGAGGGTGCCCAGGGGGCTCTACCAGGTGGAGCTAAGAGAGCTGCCCCAAATAGACCCTGCGAGGAAGCAGGCGCAGAGTGCCACCACGCTGGTAGAAATGTGGTCCCAAAAGATATGACCAACGACTTCTAACTGGAAACAGAAATAGCACTTCCATCTCCCTCCATCAGCCCACGCATTCATTCAAAAGTTCATGGAGTGCCATGGAAGGGGCAGGAGATAAATAAATGAAGAGCCCCCAATCTCATGCATACACATTATTTTCTGTGTATCCAAAGGACCTCAACTTTCCTGGAAGAATATAAGAGGAGGGAAGCTGATGATCCACAAGGATGAGGCAGAGCCAAATTGCAGAACCATGGATTTCCCCTAAAACACTATAAAAAGGTCAGAGAAAGCCAGGTCCCCACAGTGAGCCTCTAAACCCCTCCTCTCCCACTTCCTCTTCAACATCAGGTTTGGATCCAAGAAACTCATTGCACCAGTATGTGTGCCAGACCTTGCACAGAACACCACGGAAATAAGAGAAATGGGGGAAAGCCCATCCTGGTCTCAAAGGGCTCAGGACCTGATCAGAGACTCCAATAAAACTGCAAATAATGATGGTGCAGGACAGAAGCAGGAGGGGATTACGAGGTAGGTGGAGGATAACAGGTTCCCAGGTTTCTGGATTTCACAGAGCAGGGAGATGTGAAAGGACTTGGAGAAGGTGCTCATGGAGTCAGGAGCCAGCAAACTGCAGCCCACAGTCTGATCTGGCCCACTGCCTCTTTTTATAAATAAAGTTTTATTGAAACAGCCACTCAATCATTTCTATATTAACTATGGCTGCTTTCATTCTACATGAGCAGAGCTGAGTAGCTGCAAACAGACATCATTTGTCCCGCCAAGCCTAAAATGTTTACTATCAGATCTTTATAGAAAAAGTTTACCAAACCTCTGCATTAGAAAATTCAACATTGAAAAGATTCCTATTCTCCTCAAACTGACCATGAATCACTAAAATCCCAATCATCCCTGGCCGATGGGGCTCAACTGGTGGAACATCGTCCCGTGCACTGAGAGGTCACCAGTTCAATTCCTGGCCAGGGCACATGCCCAGGTTGCAGGCTGGATCCCCCGTAGGGGATGTGTGGGAGGCAATCAATTGATGTTTCTCTCCCTCTCCCTTCCTCTGTCTCTAAAAACCCCCATCAAATGGCATCAGGATTTTTTTTTGAAAATGATAAACTGATTATAAAATGTATTATGGCCCTAACCGGTTTGGCTCAGTGGATAGAGCGTCGGCCTGTGGACTGAAGGGTCCCGGGTTCGATTCCAGTCAAGGGCATGTACCCTTGGTTGTGGGCACATCCCCAGTGGGAGGTGTGCAGGAGGCAGCTGATCGATATTTCTCTCTCATCGATGTTTCTAACTCTCTATCCTTCTCCCTTCCTCTCTGTAAAAATTCAATAAAAATATATTTTAAATGTATTATGGAAAGCCATCACCATTTTACATAAAAAGCTGTGGTTCAGAGACATTTAAGACAGTAACAATGGGGGAAAATAACTTGTCTAAAGTCACATAATCAATAAATAACAGAGCATGACTGAACTCAGATCTGACAGCAAACCCTTGCCTGAATGTCTATGCTCGTCTGCTTTTGTGGAATGATGGAGAAGGGACCCCCAGGGGTCCAATCCCAGGCCCAACATCGGGCAAACAATCGTCTTCACCAGTCTCATCTTCCCCTTTTGCAGAGCAGTATCATGCCTTATAAATTTTGAGGATGTAACTTTCTACTCAAAATGCTTTTGCCTGGGCCTCCAGGGGGTAGATGTCATGAGATGGGTTTTAAGATGAGATTTCTAAAACAGCAGAGGATTTATGATCACCCTTGAGAGAAGTGACGTTCGGAAAGCAGAATCCCAACACTTCTGAGTCCGCCAGGAAGGATTATAACCTCATCTCCTTATGGAAGAGCCCGGACATGGGTGGGAGTTCACGCTTATTTAAAGGGGGCAGTTCAAATGCCCACTTTTGGGGGTAGCATCAGGGCCAGTCCCGGTCAACCTTCCCAACTTGCACAGGTGAGTGAGGCTGATGACCACCATCTAGGCTTACATGAGAGCTCCGTGCACCACAATGTTTGAAAAGAATTTCCTAAAGCCAGCCCAGAAAGCAGGGTTAGAGCTCCCTGTGGTCTCCTCGCCACGTCTCCACACCCCCCCCCCAATTTCCATCCCCCTTTATTCTCGCAGGTTTTAGCTCAAACTGAATCTTTCATTAGACTGACAGGATTCCCCTCCCTCATAAATGCTTAATTAGGCCCCTACATCTTCAAACCAGGATTTCATCATGGGGAGCCAGGAAAGACATTTTATCCTGAATAAGCCCAAGAACTGAATATTGATTCGTGAGTCCCTGAAGAATGTGGGCGTAGGAACAGGTGGGCGGTAAAGCAGGTGCAAAACCATTGGGGGAGGTGGGGTCTGAGATAAAACAGATCCAGGCAGCCCTAGCAGGTTTGGCTCAGTGGATAGAGAGCATCAGCCTGCAGACTGAAGGGTCCCGGTTCAATTCTGGTCAAGGGCAAATGCCCAGGTTGCAGGCTTGATCCCTAGTAGGGAGTGTGCAGGAGGCAGCCAATCAACAATTCTCTCCCATTATTGATGTTTCTATCTCTCTCTCTCCTTCTCCCTTGCTCTCTGAAATCGATAAAAATATATTTAAAAAAAAAAAAAAAACCCAGATCCAAGCAGGTTCTCCCTCATTCACAACCTTCCCACCCTCCAAACCTAGACTCCGCTCCCCTCATTACTGGAAAGAGAGGGAGAGCTATACCTCCCTCCTGCTCCTCCTTTTCCTCCTCCTGCCCCTGAAAGAAGCATGCAACCTTCTGTAGCTTTCCAGACACTTCTACTGTCAGGCATCCCAGGAGGGAGAAAGACCCGAAGTGTCCCAGACTGAAATGCCCCCAGGTTGCCCAGACTGTAATCTCCCTTGCAGACACATTCGTCGTCGTAGTTGAAGAACCAGTGCAATTATATGGCACGTCAGCCAATCCCACAACTGAAGACAGGTACTAGGATTCTCAGTCACCTTGTGTTTGCATAAGAAACGGGTACACCTAAGCCCCAACCAAGTGCCCACCCTTCTGCAGAGGGGTCTCATTGCGCCTATCTCCTGTGCTGTAGATCTCACCCGACTACAGCTCAGGAGACCCAGAAGAGCAAAGTCTCAGCTTCACCCACTTTGCAAAAGAAGGCAGTCCACGCAGGGGCCTTGTCCTTCCTCTCTTTGGTCTTAAAAACCACGGCTGTGTTTTATGTTCTCTTCCAGCTCGCAGGAATCCTTAGCAACTCCGTCATTATGCTATTTGGGGCGAGCACAGGGCCCATAACCACAGATTTCTGCAAACACACTCCTGCGGCTCAGCAGCCTCACTCACGCCTGTTTCACCACTTGAGAAGTTTATGACGCTTGAAAGTGAAGTGCAGGCCTCACATGATAATAAAGCAGAGCGTTCCTGTGCCACCCAGGGCTCGTTTATCAGGGATCAACTCTTTACCCAGGAAAACTGTGAACCCTCCGCCGGCGGCCTTCTGGCCTCAACGCGGCTCCAAGTGTCTATTCCCAAGTGCCAGTGGCCACAAAGGAACTTTTGTTTAAATGGGGACAACCAGGGCGGTAGCACCTGACGAGTTGGAGTTTTAACGAACACTTGGTACTCAGGGGAATGAGCTATTTCAGCTGGAGCTGTCTCAGCCAACGCGTCGTCCAGGCCAAAGAGCTACTCTTAGGCCTACAGTGAGAGGCTTTGTGCGAGAAAGCCTGCGCCCCTTTGAAATCCTTTGACTTTCTCATGACCTTTCTCGTTACCCTCCAAAGCAACTGGCCGGTCCTTCATGCCAGAGCAGGCATGAGAGCCTTTCTAGGCCACACACAACATGTTGCTGGGACCTCTATCGCACAGGCAGGCCGGCCTTCTGAACCACCCACATCACAGGCTCCTTGGTGGGCCTGAAAATATCCTGTCCTCATAGAAAACACAGTCCAGGAATTGTTTCAGGCAGAAAAAAATTGACTAGCTGCTAAAATGTGGCTGGAGCTTTCTTTGATCTAAATTATTCCATTTCTGCAGACCCGCTGAGAGCAAAGGGTCTTTGCCGGGTCCTCTATCTCTATGACTGCTAATCCGGAGTATGAATTTGTGGATGGGCGCGTCGCTTTCTTCAGACCCCGGTGAATCTCCTGGGGATCAACTAGAGCTTAGGACGAGCATATGCTCTTGTTCTCCACGGACTGTACAATTTTATGATCTCACCCAGCTTGGGCACCAGGCTAACTACTACCTAAGTCAAAAAATGTTACAATTTAATTTACTCCCCACCCCATTCAGAAACTTTTCACTGGGAGACTGAGCTTCTGCCACAATCCAACCTCAAGGTCGCCAGATAATTTCTACCTTAGTTTCCCAGAAAATATTTTGAGACTGAGGACAGCGATAGTTTGGTTTGCTGGTGGAAGGACTGGTGGACAAGGAGGTAAATAACATCGATGGCTCTGGGGACTGGTTATCCTTATTTTTAATATATTTTTATTGATTTCAGAGTGGAAGGGAGAGACAGACAGAAACATCAATGATGAGAGAGAATCACTAATCAACTGCCTCCTGCACTCCCCACACTGGGATCAAGCCCACAACCCGGGCATGTGCCCTGACCGGGAATCAAACTATGACCTCCTGGTTCATAGGTCAAAGCTCAACCACTGAGCCATGCTGACTGGGCATCTTTAGAATCTCTACCAGGAGAGGAGGGCTTAGACTGAGGGGGCAGGTACACAGGTAGTGCCAGTCTATGTCATTCCAAGACCCCCTCCCCACACTCACACACAGATACATACCCCCACAGAAGGCCCTATCCTAAGTCCTGCCACTCCCCTGCCGGGCCCAGAGCCCTGGTCAGGGGTCTTCTCTGCCAGTCCCCACTGTTTGACAATAAATTTGGGTCCTAGGCCCCACCCTGCCACAGTCCTGGCACAACTTGCAGGGGGCCCCCCAGGAGTCCACACAATCTCATTGCACAGGGACATTACAAATTTGTCCCAAATCCTGGTGGGAAAACCACAAAGCACATTTCTAGCCTTCAGTGGAACTCTGGGCCCGGATGGGGTGCCTCGTGGTCCTAGAAATTCCATTTCATGGTGGAGGTGACCTCTCGGGGGGGGGGGGGGGGAATATGAACTGTAAAGTTACTTTGCATCAAGATTCCAGTCACTAACTGAGGAAGGGACATGACTTCAAGAGAGGTGGGAACAAAAGCACCCACATAGTCTACTTCTTCCCTCTGTGTTAACGGAGCCAGGAAGCCACAGGTGACCTAAGGGACAGGCTGTTTCTCTTTTCCGTGGTCTTCATACAAGCTGGTGCATCTTCACTTCCAAAGGTCACAGGAAGCATGACATAATCTCTTGGTCCTTTTGCCCAACTGTGCCTAGGAATGAAAACCTTCTCCAGGAACACATTTGGCTCCCCCCATGGGTAGGTCACCCTTGGCTGCAGAGGAGGCGGATTCTGCACTGATGCCCAGTTCCGGGCCTGCCCCACTCTGTTTTCAGCGACTTCCAATGGGCACAGAGTGAGTTCCTGAAATACAACAGGGTGAATGTCTGGTCGAGTCCTTGAAGCGAAGGGGACAAGGAGGCACAGGCTCAAGGTCTGTTACTGGTGGTCAGAGTGGAAGATGCTAAGGGTCAAAAGGAGCAGAACCCGGGACCTATCACACGTGTGAAAACCAAGGGCAAAGTCAGGAATGGGCCAAAGCAAAGCCAAGACAGGGAAGAGGTGGGCCAGGGGAAAGTGGGCCAGTCCTGTTAGCAGGAGCTAAGTCCCGCCTGTGCCCCACGGGCTTCAGAAGTCCCTTCCTGGCACAAGTCAGGACTTAAGCCTTGGCATCTTCCACCTCCAGCCCTGAGGTGCAGCCCACTGCAGTGGGTTGTGAATTTCTCTCTCTAGCCTTGAGTTTCTTTGGTGTATTTCTTTTCCAAGGGATACAGTGGACTAGAAAATGACACAAAAGATTCAGACTATAATGGGCATCTTTATAAATACACTAGAGGCCCAGTACATGAATTCGTGCACGGGTGGGGTCCAGCCAGCCTGGCCCCAATAGGGGCAGATCAGGGCCAGGCCTGTCGGGAGGAGGAGAAGGCATAAGGTTGGGTGGCCTGCCTGCCCTGATCAGGGAGGGGCTGCGGGCTGATCGGGGTGGTGGGAGCCCATTGGGGGTGGGGCCGGGCAGAAGGAGGGGCTGCAGGAGGTTGGCCAGCCGGCCCCACCCCCTATTGGGGTTGGGGGGGGGACAATCAGGGGTGGGGCCAACCAGGGGGAGGGGCCACAGGCTGATTGGGGTGGGGCAGGCTGATCGGGGGTGGGGCTGGCCAGGGGATGGGCCACAGGAGGTTGGCCGGCTGGCCCCACCCTCAGATCGGCCGTTAGCTGACCACAGTAGACATCATAGTGACCAGTCGTTCCGGTCCTTACGGCGTTCCGGTCGCTGGCTTTTTACATACTAGTATATAGATAGCTGAGCTCTTCTGCTCTTGGAGAATGAGATCTGGCATCACTGATGCCCCACCTGGTATCCTGAGAAGTGGGGCCCGGCTCACCTGGCCCATCTGGACCCTGTTCCAAACCAAATATTCGCTTCCTCCACTGACTATCTTTTGACCTTAAACTACTGCCTCCA
The DNA here is from genome assembly GCF_963455305.1 of Plecotus auritus. Lineage (NCBI taxonomy): Eukaryota > Metazoa > Chordata > Mammalia > Chiroptera > Vespertilionidae > Plecotus > Plecotus auritus. The sequence continues at coordinate 8,009,560 of NC_137771.1, read as the reverse complement.
AGAGCAGATGTTTTGTTTAATCACTTTTGAATTTTACGTATTCAGCTGCCCCTTATTAAGGTTGCCCATCTGCTGTATCATGCCAGCGAAGACATGTTGAGAATGGGTGCAGGTGCTATTAATAATTATACCAGAAAGAGAGACATGAACTGGGCCCGTCCCAGGTAAGCTGGGTCCAGTGAGGAACTTCTTTGCACACCTTCTGTGACTGGTGGATGGAAATTCTCATAGATCTGTTGATTCCTGGTATTGGGGGTTGAGAAGAGAACAAATGTTGCATTCGGAGTGTTTTGGAACCACAATGACTAGCCAGGGGGTCAGGGGAAGTAGCAACTTTTTACTGGTGCAAAGGACGTGACCACAAGGAATGTTTCCTCTCTGCTTTCTGCCACGTGAAGACCCGTGAGAAGACACCAGATCTGCTGGCACCATGATCTCAGACCTCCCAGCCCCCAGGACTGTGAGAAGTCTATGTTGTTGTTTTTTGTCTAAGCCACCCAGCCTATAGTATTCTGTTATAGCAGCCTGGACAAAGAGAGGCAGCAAATGTTTACATATAATGCATTCTGTGCCAGGTACTGTGATACACACTTTACTCATTTTAATGCATCGTCAGACCCAGCACAACCCTATGAAGTAGGTAAACTATTATCCTCATTTTATAGATGAGGAAACCATAGCACAGAGAGGTGAAGGTACTTGCCCAAGATCACACAGCTAGTGAACAGCAGAATTGGGATTTGAACCCAAGCATTTGAGTCCATGCCTCTGACAAGCAGGTCTCTGGAGAAATAAGTCAATGAGAGACCAGCCGCTGCTCCTGATGTAATGACCTGCGATGACCATGTGGCTCACAAACCAGGGCTTCTGCACATGCTGCCACCGGACCCAACTTGTTCCCACTGCTTTTCCCTCAAACAAGCACCATCGGTGGGAACTTCTGAGGTCAAGGTATGGTCCAAGGATATTGCTGGGAGTACCTGCATCCTAGGAAGATGGACAGGATGCTGAGAAATCCCTACCTTTGGACTGAGGTTGGGCAGGGAGCAGATGCTGGAGGAAGGCAATGAGCGCAATACCCACCACTTGGTCCACTGTGCACAAGAAGTAGACCTGGGACCCTTTCAGAGCCTGGAGATAAGAGGAATCCATTGGAGCAGCCCAAGACACTACTGGACTAAACTGTTTTCCCCACTGCCCTGGATTCCTCAAGCTAACCCGAGGCCTCTGAAGAGTCAGTCTTGAAAAAGAGAATGAAAGTAACCACATTATGCTTTGCCAGATTCCACTAACACCTTTTTATCCTAACAGCTTCTCATCTGTAAAAAGATGAATGATTTGGTTTAAAACAAACCCATTAGCATCTTACTGATGAAACCTGTGACGTCACCAGCAACCTATGAAGTTTGGAGGATGAGAAGACAACTAGGACGATACAGTCCCTGACCTCAGGAAACTCAACCCAACACAACACATTATGAATAACGCTGTGAAAGCACAGGAGACGTAGGTCTCCTGGAGGAGGGACACTGTCTTCAGCACCTCTGGCCACTGCAGATTCCACCCTCACTCAGCAACATTCATTTGCTGGCACAGATGTTCAGTAGTCATTTCTGTGGATGAATTCCTGGAGGAGCTGGGAAATTTGACAAGGTCTGGACAGAAGAACAGGAATACGTAGAGCCTTTGAAGCCAGATGGCTTGAATTTGAAGCCTGGCTCAACCACTAACTAGTTAAGAGAACTGTTTCCTTTCATGGGCCTCAGTGTTCTCATCTATAAAATGGGGATGATTTTATTTGCCTTACAAGGATGTGACAAGGATGAAATTAGGTAACATGTAAGCACTTACATAATGGCCACCCCAGAATAAGTGTCAGCTATGGTTGGACTCAACTGCCCATGGTCATGGAAATAATACCTTGTTAGGATGTGCAAACACTCTGTTCCCACTGGAGAAAATGCCAGGCCGGAAACAGTTCCGAGACGGGCACTGCTTGGTTATCTAAAAGGAAACCTTAAAACCACGTTCCCGTTCCCACACATGGAAAGACGGGACATGGGGCTCTTTCCTTTGCTCATCTTCTTCCGTTTAAATTTTACAGAAGCACCCGGTGTGCTCAGCTCACAGCAGAGGCCATAAATCTTAGTTCTCTTCCTGCATGGTTATAAATAAGGCAAGTGGCTTCCAAATTCATACAGGCTATATATTCAGATGGATCCCCATGCTGTTCAAAGGGCAGGAAAAGGGATTCGGCTGGCAGCCTTCAGAAGGAACAAAGGAATAAAGTCAAAAAATGACCAGACCATGGCTCCAGGGATCAGCCTGATTTATGAGACAGAACGACAGACAGTCGTGGCTTACGAATGTCTGAGTTTGTACCTGGTATGGAGCTGGGGACTGGGCCATAACTGATGGAGGTTTCTGAGCTGCAAACCAGGAGCACAGCCAAACAGCAGCAGTTCAGGTGCATCAGCCTTGTCACCTGGCTGGCCTCTCCCTCTGTCCCCTCTCGCCCCTGAGCTGGGCATGGATTCATGCAGGGTCAACAGGACATACTGGACAGGATGACTCTTGTCATTCTGGTCAAACAAAGCAACCCTACAGAAATGCTTTCCACTCAAATGGGACAGGTTGGAAATCAATTAGGATGACATGGGACAGCTTAGCAAGTCACAGCAAGAGATAAAGTCCCGAGAGCCCTGGCCAATAGCTGGAGTCCCCCACCCACCAGATTGTCAGGACGAGGGGTGAGTCAAGAGTCCTCAGCAGAGACACAGCCAAACGCCAGGTCAGAGGGGCACCCTGCTCCTACATTCTGGGGGCCAAGGAGGAGATGAGCAAGGACATTATTCGGCTACATGGAGACAAACAGTACTGAAGCTGGAGTTTATACTGCCCATCCCCCTGGAGTTCCTCCCAATATCCTCAGAAAGATGCCAGAAACAGCCAGAAACCAGAGGTGACACAGGATTCTTCTGTGAAGTCAGCAATGGGAATGTGGCCTTAAGCCCCCACCTGAAGGAGTTCAGGCAGGAAGAGTGGAGAAGGTGGCCTCCATCCATCACGCTTGCCCTGCCAGGCTGGCGTCTCACCCACCATTTCAAGCCACAGCCAGAGCCAAAGGAAAGGGGGAGAAATTTAGTCGAGGCGTCAGAAAAAGAAGAGAATTCACCTCATAGGACTAATTATTCTGAAGTGGGATGGTACCCACCTCGCACCATACCCGGTTATTACAATGTCATCGACTGTGTTTCCTATGCTGTACTTCACATCCCTGTGGCTATTCTTCAGTACAGGCTTTGAGGTTAGCTGACTGAAGTTTAACATCTAAACTGCTGCCAACATCTAAACTTCACTCATTAAATAGGAAATGAGCCTTTATCTGCAGGGTGGTCGTGAAGAGGAGGGAGACATGCTCTTGCCCAGCTCAGTGCTATAGATCTGGGCATGCAGTGGGAACGCTATTCTTCTAGGACTTCCAGACGTACTCTAAATGCTTCCGGAAGCAATGCCTGATGCACGTGTGTGTGTGTGTGTGTGTGTGTGTGTGTGTGGTGCGGGGGAAGATATGAGAAAAGTAAGGCACCATGTAGCATTGAAGGTGCCAGCAAGGAAGGAGTCAGAGCCAAATTCTCAGACTTGTACCCTTTTACACTGTCCCACACAAATCCTGTCTACCCCCATTCTATGCAATGCGCACTGGTCTAGGACAGGGATCAGCATGCTTTTTTCTGCAAAGAGCAAGATAGTAAATATTTTCATCTTTTCAGGTCACAGCTACTTAACTGTGCCATTGTAGCACACAAGCAGCCACAGACAAAATGTATGTGAATAGACATGGCTATGTACCAATAAAGCTTTATGTACAAAAGCAAGTGGTGGGCCAGACTTGGCCCCAGGGCTATAGTTTGCATTCCCTGGTCTAGGGATTTGGGGTTTATCAAATTTACACAGCTAGCAAACAGCCAAACTAGGACTGAATGAGAAAGAACTCTATACTTTTCCATGGCCCCAGCCATAACCAATGCCACCCTGCTGCCAGGGGTCTACTCCTGCCCCCTAAATTCCGTGTACCCTTTTATGCTCTTCCCCCCTCACTAAGCATGCTCCATCTCTCGGGAATCAACTTCTCCTGGACATGAGATGCTTACAGATACAAAGGATTAACCCAAGTCATCACCAGAGACCACAGACTTTGGAGGTCAAAGGCACAGTCATGGGCACCTGACCAGGGCTCACATCCCCTTGGGCTGCTTCCCAGCTGCATGAACGTGGGCAAGCAGGCAACCCCCCGAATGCTTCCCTTTCCTGTGGAAATCAATTGGGGTTTTAGAAAATTAAATAGGTGCTCAGTGAACACATGTGACAGCTGCCTCCAGTTGGGAGCAGATGTGAGTAACACAGCGCTCAGCCCCTGGAGTCGTTGGATCATTTCCACCTGCACTGGAGACCTCATTTGTGATACAACCAGACCGCAGGCGGCTGGCTGGAGATGTAGCCATGTATGCTGTCCACCGCTTCCACCTCCTGACTGAGGGAGCCCCTTGGACTTAGCAGTGAATTATTCCTCTTTTCATTTCTCCAGGGAGCGTGCTCTCCCTCGAGACAGCTGGTCATTATTATTCCATGTTGCATTGCTCTCTTGACATAAAAGACTTTTTTATTTGATAAAAGGAGACAGGATTTCACAGCCTGATTTAGGCCCAGGTGGCTCCAAAGGTATAGAGAATAAAGCCACGGGGGACAGCACAGAGGCACTTCAGAAACCCAATCTGCCTTTGCACGGTAACTTCAGAGAAGTAGAAATCTCGGCCCGAAAAACTGCCTGTGCCCTCCTCCCGTTGTAGGAGTAGAGGTAGCTGGGACCCTGAAGGTCACATACTCACGGACATGCAGAGGGGGAGACGCCCCACCTTCCGGACAAGCCGGAGTCAAGTGCAGCTGCAGACCTTCTAGGCCCGCAGGCAGCTACGCTGCTCTGCAGAGAGGTCTTGACCGGCCTCTGGAAAGACTCGTGCCCTGCGTCTCCCACCTCCCCTGGAAGCATTAATAAACATGGGACACTAAAAGCAGTGCTGGTCAGCTGCCAGGCTGTTCTAAGCTTTCCATGGATTAACTTATTTAATCTTTGCAAATGACCCAATGGAGTATTGCTTAGCTATCCCCATTTTACAGATGAGGAAACTGAGGCACAGCGATGCTAAGTAACTTGTCTGAGGTCACACAGCCTTAACAGAGCCCTCATTCACCCACGGCCTGTGCAAACACCTCCTGTCCTGAGAAACCAGCTCATGTTGGTCCTCCCCATGGCACTGGGCTCCTCTCAGCTCACAGAATCTGAGGCTTGGATGGACCAGGCAGCCTGGAGTCCAGTCCTCTTGTTTTGCAGTTGGAGACAGATTCGCAAGGCAAAGGGGTCAGGTCTGCAGCCCCCAAATGAAGCCATTAACACCGACTCAATACAGTCCCCTTCCCATCTGCCAGAACTCACACCCAAAACACACATTTAACCCTTTAGCTCCCAGGAAACCACAGGAGAAACATGTGGTCCTTTCCCCAACCACAGGAACAAACTCGGAGGAAACAGGGAACCAGACCCCCCATTTCTCATGTGATTCCAGCATAACCGTAACCACATCAGGCCTCAGTCCGCAGGCTCCACCACAGTGACCGTCGGCACCAAACCACTCACCCTCAACTCGTCTTCTCTATGACCAAACGCAAGGTAGCTGGCACAGGGCAAGGCCGATCCCACCCCAAGCTCCCTGCAGGACAGAACACGAGCCTCTTAGAAGGCGGAGCCATGAGCAAAGCCTGGTCAGGAGCCCCCACGGCAGAGCCGAGCCGAGGCCAGGAGGCTGCTCAGGGCGCTGCCCCCATGAGCACCTCGGTGACTCCGTGGTGCCTGGAGAGGCCTGGCTGAGGTGCCCCCTTCCGCAGCACTGGGCCAGCCGGACGAAAGACAGCAGGTCTTGGATTGGCACCTGCCCCCAAAGAGTGGCCACATCATGAGATCCCTCCTCATCCTCCGGGTAGCCAGAGGAAAGAGACAACAAGAGACAAATGGCGGCCCTCATTACCCTGCCCACATTTGGCCTCATGACATGTCCTAAAAACTTTGCAGTAAATATGCCGGCCAATCACGGCACTGATGTCCCCCACATTCCAAATTACAGATGAGAGATGGAGTAGACACAGAGGCACAAGTCCCCGCCACCCGCGCGACACGCTCCTACCTGCTTCCATCAGCTGGCACTGCTGACCGAAGACGTGGGAGAAGGTGACAGGGCCTGTGGCAGGGCTGGCGGGCTCCAGCGTGGACTCCATGGCTCCCCTGGGGTCTTTGGTATTGGTCCTGGGGCAGCGTCCCGGCCCTCCGGAGTGTCCAAGTGCAGGATGACGTCACTGGCTGGGGAACTGTAGCTCTGACACTTGTCACTTCCAAGAAAATGTCCCCACCCCCAAAGTTTATAACGTCTCTTCCTCTTGTCACCTGCTCCTTGCGGGTTTTTCTCAAACACCAACGAAGTGAAAAAGGAACCCTACGGGGTTCGGGGTTCGGCAGATCTTGCTCAGCTCCAGGAGTTTGGTGCAAAAGGAAAAGTTAAGTTTTACTCAACAGAAGTTATTTCCTCTTGTCTGGGAGGAGTGACTGAGGCCTGGTCCCCCACTCAGTCTTCCCAGGGGGGTCACCTGGAAGGCACAGGGTCCTCGATGCCGCTCAACCCTGCTGCCCGCTGGAGAGCGCTGGGTCCCGTGCCAGCTGCAGGAAAGCGCTGCCGGCTCCTCCAGGGCTGCTTGCAGGGAGGAGGGCAGGGGGCAAGGCTGCTGGGCTCCCCAGGGAGCTGGCCTGGCAGGCAGGAGCTCAGGCTGCTCAGCAGCTCCAGCCCAGCCCTGTGCTTCCTCCTCCGGGAGCCCTAGCACCACTGTCCAGGGTCCGCGTGCCCCAGGGCGGCCAGATGCGGCAGCGAGCACAGTGGAGACACTCTGCAGCTCCAGACCGAGGTGTCCGCAGTTCATCCTTCACTCCGGATGCCTTTCTCTCCCCGCGACCCGCTCCTCGCCGGGCTGTGGGGAGGGGAAGGAGACATGGTTATGAGCCCCTGCTGGGACCTACTGCCACAGGCCCCCCAGCCCACACACCCACCCCTTTTCCGTGATGCAAAAGGGCCCTTCCTTGGAGAGGCTCTGGACGCAGAGGGAAGTGCTAACTCAGCTCAGCAGGCTCCCGGCTGCTGTAACCTCTTCATGCCCACAACCCAGGAGGTGCCAGACGGGAGAGGAGCATGCTAGCCACACATCAAAGATCAAGGAGAGAAGAGATGCCAGAGTGCCATGCCTCCCCCATGGCACTCCAGTGACCAGAGATGGTCTGGGGGGCTCATCTTCTCCAACGCAGACCCACTCTGTGCAGAGAGAGTCCATCCCTGCTCCCACTGAAGGGGCAGCTCCTCTGGAAGGAGGGGGAGGGGGGGAGGGAGGGAACTTTCACATGATCACAACAGCTGTTTCGGTGGGCGGTGGGCGCTGCGTCTCTATTTTGCTAACCCATCTGCTGATCACAAAGGTGCTAACTTTAGAGGCACGCTGCATCAGATGCAGCCAGCGTTTCGCATACTTTCACTGGGGATCTGGCTGCCATGTTGGCAGGAGGCGGGCAGCACCGTACCCACCGGGAGAGAAAGAATGCAGCCCGCACAGCAGCAGCAATCGAAGTACCATGTCCTTGTCCCCAGGATGGCTCTGGTTGAATTCTGTATATAAGATACCGAAGGTAAAGTTCCAGCCGACATGTGGGCCAGAAAGACTCTCAAATACAAGCTTTTGCCATCTGAACTCTTTGCCGGCCAGACGTTCAGCTCAGTGACGTTGGTTGGGCTACCTGAGGTGGTGAAGGCGAGGCAGAGGAAGTCCTGAAATACTTCCAAGAGTTGAATGAAGTCTGTGGCTTAAAGTAGCTTCAACTATTGAGCCTTTTCTTGCATGGAACGGGCCACAAAGTTATAGGACGTCAGAGGCCATTCCCCGTGACAACTCAGGTCTGAGACGATCTAGGACTAAGGTCCGGAGGAGACCAGGTCTCTTGGTCCCTGCAGAAACCCAATGCAGGTTGGGAAATGGATCGGCTTCCCATGTCTGGGAAGTTTTACTGCAGCCTAGCAATGGGCTACTTTGTTGCCATAAAAAGATCCAAGGTGGGTTCTGGAGAAGGTGGGATGAACTGGGGGACACAGAGGGCTTTTAGGGAGGTGAAAATTCTCTGTATGATACTACTATAATGATAGATACATGTCATCATGCCTTTGTCCAAACCCAAAAAATGTACAACACCAAGTGAACCCTAAATATACACTATGGACTTCTGGTAATTATGATGTGTCAGATTCCAGGACTGTAACAAATGGGCTATCTGATGAGAGATGTTGATAATCAGGAAATCTATGCATGTGTGTAGGGCAGCGGTGGGCAGGAGGGAGGGAAGATACACAGGAAATCTCTGTACCTGCCTCTTAATTTTGCTCTGAACCTAAAACTGATCTTTAAAAAAAAATGACCTTAAAAAAGACCCAAGGTAAACCTTTATACACTAATTCAACCTGCAGATGTCTTTTGTTTGTTCTCCTTTCTCTGTACACCTAGTTCATTGCTTCTCACTGCTACACATGTTTCATACACCAAATCAGCAACATTTTACTCTGTCCGCTTCCTTAGCACCAGGCACCTGAGCTACCTCCTGTAAACACAGTTATGATGCCACCTAATGGCTAGTCACCAATATATCATCCCGTCAGGACAAGGAACCACTGCTAACAATTACTCCAGGAGAAGTGGCATTAACTGGGAGGGAGGGATACATGCAAGAATTTCCGTGGCTACGTACCCAGGAGGGGAATTATTCAAAGATGCATGCAAACCTAATTTCATTAACCACTGCCAGCTAGTCCTCAAGATTGGCAGTCCTGGTTCCCACTCTCCCTGGGACTGCATGTGGGTGCCCACTTTCTCACATCTTTGCCAATCACTGTTATCGGCAAAAATTGGGAAGTTGGGCCACCTACTAGGTACAAAGTTATAGTTCACTGTTTTGATTTGCCTTTCCTTAATTACTAGTAAGTTGAGCAGGCCTTGAAGCTCATTAACCACGGACATCTCCTGTTTAGGACATTTCCTCTTCAGAGCCTTTGTCCAATTTTCCAGTCACTTTTCTCTTTTCTTACTCCTGTCAATTTGCAGAGGTTCCCTGGCGTTGCTAGGTAGTCGTTTAGACTGCGCCACTCTCTTCTCCTGATCAGTCATCCAGCTGATCCCTTTGTCCGTGTGTCTTCTCTCGACTCAGTACTTGGTTTTTTGTGTGGTCAGTTTCATGCTCTTTTGACTTACAGTCTGTGCTGAGGGTCTTGCCTAAAACATCCTTCCCTCCTCCCAGGCTGCAAAGTCAGCTTCCTTTATAGGTTTATCTTTCACGCTTGGTGCCTTCCTATCTGGAGCCTACTTTTATATCTGGTATGAGGTAAAGCATTGTTTTTCTCAAGACTATGAACCAGTTTTCCCAAAACCCATCCTCCTTCCCCACTATGGCCCCAGTTATTACCAATCCAGTCCCACGTATGTGGGTCTGTTCCTGAGCTCTCTCCAGTACTGCTGACCCTCTCCCCCCACCGCCCCCACCCCCGCCATCATGCTATGCCGTCAGGGCTAACATTTTAGAGTTAATGACCAACATGTTCAGAAGTCTGGATTTCAAATCTTTCAAGACACAAGTCCAATTTGATGGTGCTGAGCCTGCGTGTCTCGCACAAACCATCAGCCAGAGCAGCGAAGAACCCCTTTCTAGGGGACACACGCCCTCCCTCCCGATACAACAAAACCCGGTCTGCATCCTCACAGGACAAGCCTGTTCCTCACAGAGATGTGTTCACGTATCGAAAACATCTCCCAAGATAAAGGTCAAAAGCAAACCACAGCAGAGAAGACATTTACTGACTTACAGGGCCTTTGTCATACGTGTGCAGATGAAGATCATGCGCTAACAACCTCTCTGATGCCCGACACTAGGCCACAGGCAGACTGAACAGGGGTCACGGCATGGAAAGTGGCAGGAATGGGGGCAAGGAGGAGACAGTGGGAGAAACAACACATAACCTCTATGCCCATCAACAACCAAGGACGGTAACCAAACAAGTGCGAACACATTCCACACCGAGAATTACGGGATCAGGCAAGTTCTTGTCATTCCAGGACAGGTGAGGACTGGTGCCTTAGGGAAACCTTTAAGGGAGGGAGTGGTACAGCTGGATCTAAGGAGATTCCTGGATTTGCATCAACAGAAGGAAAAGATCAGATTAGGAGTGCCAGGGGGGTTGGAACAAGCACTCACCAGGGCGACGCCAGTTTAAATGCGTGGTATACTGAAATGGTTTTAAAGTCCACTTAGGGCTCTTTAGATCGGGATGGAGATACATTTGCTCTATGTCCAATCAATGGTCACAGCTTTGTTTTTAAGCTCTCCCCTGATGCACGTTCACTCCTATAGACTTTGCACTGACGTGCCCCAGAGAGCTCCCTGAACTTTGCTCGGACTCAGACTCCCAGGGGAGTTAAGGGCTAATTCTCTGATTGATCAGGCTGAATCCATCAGCTGCCATCTCCTACAGCTTCCAAAAAGTACAGACTACCGCAGCCGGGCATTGTAGACACGTAGAGGCAACGTGGAGGGCAACTCAGAAAACCGTGACACTGAGCTCAGAACCAAAGACCACTAGGAGAGGCTGCGGAGTGCCATGAGCCCGACTGTGTCCACAGGCATTCTCATTTGACAGCAGGTGCTAACCTGCCCCCATCCCAGATGAAGAAACCTTAGGAAATCCAAGTACTTTGCCCAAGATTCCACAGGTAATCTACACGACGAATGGTTCCACTGGCTCTCTGCTTGGTGACTAGCTACCATCGATTTCTTTGAATAGTTGTGGTGTTGGCTCGTTTGCCATGAAGGTTTCCATACTGACTCCAGGTTCCCATCAAGTCATAATAAATGTCTTCCTTTTTACGAAATCGTTAAGCAGCTTTGCTAGGATATAATTCACATGCCATCCAATTCACCCACTTAAAGTGTACAATGTAATGTCTTTTAGTATGTGCACAAATATGTATAACCATAAGCACAATCACTGTTAGAACATTCTCATCACCTCTGAAAGAAACCTATACACTTTAGCCATCACCTCCTCCATACCCGCCCCCCCCTCCCCCAAGCAACTACTAATCCCCTAATGTCTCCATACACGTCTCTATTCTGGACTTTCAGGTGCTTGGAACCATAGAACACTTGTTACACTATCATGTCTCCGTGCAGTACCAGGTACTAAGTTATCCTAGTAACCTGAAAGGCAGCAAAGGCTAAAATAGTAACTGGCTCAAAAGGAGCTTAATTAAAATTTTAATTCTTAATTAAAATTCATTTAGAAGGCTAATTCTTGCTTTTGTTACAGAAATCACTGATCCGTAAATCCAGGCCAGAAAGAGATAATAATGTCTTTTTACATCGTCAAAATAGAACCTGTGGAAGTAAACATAAGGTCTGCCTAGAGGAATAGGTCTTAAATTAAATTTCCTCAATGCTAGGTCTTCAATTATTTCTGTAATTTCATTTGTACTTTCCACCAGCACAGAATCTACTTTCCGTCCTTCCTTTCTGAATAATTCAATTCAACCCAAAAGATGGGGCAAGATGGATGAATAGAAACCCATGCCAGAGGGTGTGGGTGGCGGATCCCAGTGCTGAGTCAGAACCTAAGCAAGATGAAAGGCAGTGTCAGGTGAGGAGGGAGGCAGGAGGGTCGGAGCCAAGCAGGTGAGGAAGACATCCCGCAGAGCAGCCACAGGTGACTGGCTCCATACAGAGGGGCAGTAAGCAAAGAGGAATGGAGTCAGATGCCTCACTGTTGGAGAAGAGGGAGAAGCCAGAATAAAATGTATGGTGTTAAACGGGAATTGTAAGTATTGGCGTGAACTCATGGTTTTCTGTATGTAGATTAAAGACGTAAATTTAGATTCAGATGTGTGTGTGTGTAGTAGGTCGGTATATACACACAATGTTACCTAATTCTGTCCACTGGGAAGGCCTTGGGAGCCCCACAGCAATGAGAGCTCACAGAAACCAAGATTAGGCTCTAAATACCACTCTTCCCTAAAAGAAACCAGGTAACTCTGGCCTGAGGTACAGACTACAGTAAGTTTGCTAAATGTGCCCAGGGAAATGGGACAAGGTAAAGAATGTTGGGCGGAGCCATGGAGACTATGAAAAGTTATTAAATTGAAGAAGTAAGTAACCAAAATGATATCAGTCACAGGTAGAAAGAGCTAGCAAATTGGGAAAACAGAAGAAAGTCAGAATGGAACACAGAGAAACACAGAATGGAAAAGAGAGGAAAGAATGAAACACAGGGATTCAGTTAAAAGCTCTAACATTTTTAATTGTCATCCCAGAGAGAAAAGAGAAAATCAGAAGAGATCACTGATACTATTTGAAAAAGCTAAGATTTAAGAAGCTCAGTGAACCCTAAGCAGGACGAGTAAAAATATAATCACACCGAGACAAATCACAGTAATACACTGAAAACCAGAAATAGAGAACGTCTTAAAAGCAGCTGGAGGTGGGGTAAAGAGAGAGGTGACCTTCAAATAAAATTTCAAAAATAGAACGTAATAGCATCAATACGTTAAATCACCAAGAATAAATCTAATGAAAAACACTTAAGACCACTGGACAGAAAACTATAAAAGATGAAAAGAAATCTAAATATATGAAGAAATGATTCAATGACTTGATGTTGTAAAAGTTTCAATTCTCCCCAAGTTGATCTACATATTTCATCTGGTTAAAATGTGAACTGTTTTTCTGTGAAAATTAACAAAATGATTCAAAAATTTAATTGGAAAGGCAAAGGGCCACAATCTCTCAATGTTGACCAAGAATGAAAGAGGATTTGCCACCAGATCATTCTAGACAGATTATTAAGCTTCAGTAATCCAGAGAACGTGATATTGGCTCAAGGACACACAAACAGACCCACCAATGAGAATGAAGGGTCCGGAAGAAAACTCACAACTGGAGAGCAATGGAGATGCTCAAGGGTATGGGGTGAGGAAGGGGTGGGGGGGTGAAACCTGATTCCAGCCTCACACCACACACAAATTGTAGGTGGATTGTCATTTCAATGTAAGATTAAAACAAACCTTTTCTATTATAATAGAGAGTATCTTTATGACCTTGGAGTAGGCAATGAGGTTTTTATATGTATATATAGTTTTATTGATTTCAGAGAGGAAAGGAGAGAGAGAGATAGAAACATCAATGATGAGAGACAATCATTGATTGGCTGCCTCTTGTCACTCCCCCTACTGGGGATTGAGCCTACAACCCAGGCATGAGCCCCTGACTAGAATCAAACCCAGGACCCTTCAGTCCACAGGCCAAGACTCTATCCACTGAGCCACACCAGCTAGGGCAGCAATGAGATCTTAAACAGGATGCAAAAAGCACTAACTGTTAAAACAGGGTAATGGTGTGTTTTTGGTTTCTACAACACAGCTGGTGTTATTAGCACTGAGATAGAAACCTGGGCTACAGGCATCTTCTGTGCTGGCCTTTTGTACTTCCCCTGCCTTCTGTGCTGGGTGCCAAATACCACCCTGGGAGAAAGACCTCCTGGGGCACCCAGGCATGCTGAGACCAAGCCTTTGTTCTAGTTGCCTCTCCCTCTCGCCCAAGTCAATATGGGGGTTGAAAGTCTGGGTTGCTAAAGGCCAGGAGACCCCAGGGCTCGCTGAAGCAGCTTAGGAAACATCTGTCAAAGGAGTCACATGGCACAGTGTCTTCCTCGGTTCCTCCTATTTGCTGTGTCCCCTCTGGACATGTAGCTGTGGTACCTGCTGCTTTCTGTGCCAGAAAGGCTCTTCCCCCTTCTTCTCGGAGTGAACGCCTCTGGCCCTGGGCTCTCTCTGGGTTCTGACAGCACTGCCCGAGGTAAATCACCCCAGTAGGTCAGAGGTCTCTAGAACTCAGATCTCACTGTGAGATTTGATGAACTTTGGTTTCTCCAGGGACAGAACTAGGTGAGGCACTCACCTCAGGCACAAAAACTCGGTAGTCAAAACAAATAATACTGCAATGTTTGTTTTAAAAAAAAATCAAAATGAATGCAAAAAAAAAAAGTCACAATGAATGCACCGTCCAAATTTAAAACCAAGGCAGGGTCACAGGCAGGGCCTGTTAAGGTACAGATTGCTGCATCCCATCCCTGAGTTTCTGATTCAGGAGGTCCAAGGTGGGGCCTGAGAATTTGCATTTCTATCAGGCTCCCAGGTGATGCTAATGCTGCTCACCTGGGGACCACTCTTTGAGAACAACTGCTTTAGGTTATACTGACTCCACTTCCCACCCCTACCCCACGTCCAGGCATAGAAAAAATTACTTCTACACCAGGAGCAGAAATGAGCAGAAAAGCAGCTGTTGCGCTACAAAAAAGATCAACATGGCCTGACCCGCTGTGGTAGCTGAAGGATAGCTCCCCAAAGATCTCCACGCCCTCATTCCCAGAACCTGAGAACATGTCCTTATATGATAAAGACTTTGCAGGCGTAATTGCATTAAGGGTCTTGGCGAGGCTGCTGTGGATTATCCAGGTGGATCCGATATAAAGAAGGCAATGCGATGGCAGAAGCAGAGATTGGTGGAGGGATGTGCTTTGAAGATGGAGGAAGGGGCCCCACGCCACAGAATGTGCTGCCACTTAAAGCTGAGAAAGGCCTGAAAATGGATTCTCCCCTTGGAGCCTCCGGAAAGAGAGCAGCCCAACTGACACTGGCCCAGTCACACTCTTTCAGACTTCTGCCCTCTGGACCTGTTAGAGAACAACCGTGTTGTTTTAAATCAGCAAGTTTATGGTTGTTATAGCAGCAAGAGGAAACTAACACTCTCCCCACCTCAAGTGCAATACCACATCGGCTATAGGAGAGTCATTTGAGACAGGCCTTTCATACATATTAGCACTCATATTCGGAACAGCTCTGCACGAAGCTATTTTGGCTCCATTTTACAGATGGGAAAACAGGAATGGTTTCCCCTTCAGATTGGTCTGTGGAGCTGGCTGGAAGGTCATCCTTCCCTAAAGAAGGTGGGTGAAGGGTGGGCACAGGGCCGACTTATCTGTTAAGCAGCGTGAACACAGGGCCTAGAGCCAATGATACTGTTAGGGGCCCACAAAAAAAAAAAAATGTTTTATTTCTTACAACAAATGAGACATATACTTCAACTGTCATTTTTATCATTTTAAGATTTTTTTCTAGAGAAAGGGTCCCCCAAATGCAAAAGTGCCCCTAGAACTCATCAGTTACAACATGTCCCTGGGTGGACACCTCTGCCAGCAAAGGAGAGGGGCTAAAAGGCAGTTGGGTGGGCAACCAGTTGAGTTCATACAACTCTACACACGGAAAGGGAGATGTGAAACCATCGGTGACAGTAGCATGTTATGGCATGGAATTTTCAAGCAGGAATGGGGTAAAGAGTGACTGTGTAGCTGGAAAAAAGACCTCTCTCACCCAGTAATTGATGCTTCCAGTGGAGGAGTCAACAACCTCGCCCCCACCACCTTTTTTGGTTCACAAGTTTCTTTGTTATGAAACAAATTGTGTCTCTCCCTAACCCCCGCAAAAAAAAAATTAAAATTAAAAAAAAATCACATATTAAAGCCCTAACCCCCAATGTGACTGTATTTGGAGCTAAGGCCTTAAAGGAAGGAACTGAGGTTAACTGACGTCAGAGGGTTGTGTCCCTAATGCGGTAGGATTGATGCCCCCATAAGAGGAGGAAGAGACACCACGGAGGAAAGGCCATGGAGGGCACAGGAGGAGGGAGCCATCTGTAAGCCAGGCAGAAAGGGCTCACAGAAACCAAACCCCAGGCTCCTTGATCTTGGCCTCTGGTCTCCAGAACTGTGAGAAAATAAACGTACTGCGTAAGCCACTCCGTCTGTGGTGTTATTATGTAGGCCAAACCAACTGAAGCCTCATCTGGTTCGATCCTCTCGTTATACAGGGTCAACTGTGTTAGGGAGAGCCAATCACGTGTCCAGGCTCTGGCAGAGCTCGTCCTAAAGTCCTATCCTCACTGCAGTCTGTCTGTCTGCCTCCCACGAGGACACAGACTCGGCAGGTCATGGGTGCCCTCCAGCTGATCAATTGCAGTCATTACCAGGACTCTGCCAACACTGGAGTGGGTGCTGCAACAGGTCTGCATATCTCTGGGCCGCCTCTGTCCCAATTTGGACAGTAATGGGATGACCGAGGGTTTCCTGAAGGCAAAGGAGGCCCAGACTCCTCCACACAGCTCCCACGGTCATTAGCATGGAAGGAAAGGGGCCGGGGATAGGAAACAAACTCATCAGCTTAATCCGAGAAGTACAGTAGTTCTCAGGCCCAGTGCTAATTCACGCAGCACAGCTGGCAGAGACCTGTGCTCGACGTTCATGAGCCCAACGAGCACAATACAGAAGCAACTGAGCACAAGAGGCAAAGAACAATCATTCCTTCCAAGGCTCCTCCGGGGTGACGGTGGATTTTTCACATGAATGAAAAGGACCTGACTAATCAAAGACGGGGAATGAATGCTGCTTGCTATCTGCTGAGACATGAGACACAGACGAGATCTAAACTGGATAGTGCCTTGTCCCGTTTTCCAAGCCTGTGCCCCTTCTCCCTTCTGGATGAAATGTAACAAGAGCAGGTTTTTAACAAGGCAGCTGCTGGGCCATCTCAGCTTCATTTCTTTTCCTAAAATAATCAATACACCCGTGGGTCGCAGCTGCTATAAACGTCAAGCCGCAATTTGTGACTAATGCTGGTGCAAATCAGTTCAGGCAGCGCGTGACCGGAGGCCTCCCCCGCTGGAGCCCGAGTGGGATAATAAAAATGCTCAAGGCTACGACGACATTTTTCTTCCTATCAGCTCCTGGTGCAGGAGGCTCAAGATTTTATTTAATCCTGTGGACTCCCTGGGAAGGAGGGAATCATGGCTGAGGTTTCCCGTGGTGTTCAGTTGACCTCGGGAAGCTCAAGGACTCCGGGGCGGGGGGGGGGGGGGGGGGGGAGCATGGACCCTGGTCTATTTAAAAGCACAAGTCGTTGGGCAATATGACCTGTCACACCTAGAGCCCCACAGAGAAGAGCCATCATTTGACAGATGAGTGACTGCTCCTGCCTCTGGGCCTCGGCACCTTCATTCCCTTCCCCTGTGATGTTTTGCTTCTTCTTGCCCTTTGGTTGACTTTGTCATTCTGCATTCAGCGTGGCTGTTTTTTCCTCCAGGAAATCTTCCCGTGACTCCGGGGCTGTGCTGGCATTTTCTTCTACGTTCCTATAGTTCATGGCACATAGGGACCCTGGTTTTCACTTGCCCAGAAGCACCCCCCACTTCTTTCAGTAACAGAAAGTCAGTGGCCTTTGGGAGGTTCCCTCCACACTGAACACAGGGCTCCTGAGCTGTCAACCAGAGTCCACTTCCAGCCAAAGGAGTGGACAGAGGACCAAAGTCAAGTCAAATCTCACGCTGAGGCTACCTGCTATTGATCAAGGTGAGGAAAATGGTGAGAACCAATTTGTCCTAACTGGTCTCTATTTCCTGCTCTTTAGACCACTGGAGCTGCTGCCCACTCCTCTTGTCCGAGCCCGTTGTTCAGCTTCTCCTTCAATCCTGTGAACCATCCCATAGCCTTCCAGGGCACTGTCTTTGTCTGGGGTTACCCAGAGTCCACTTCTGTTGCTTACAACCCAAAACCCTAAGGTTCTCTAACATCCCACCCATCATTCTATTGCAACTGCCTAAAAACAATGGCTGTCACTCGTTTCAAAACCTCAGTGCCTGTCACAGGGCCCGATACATGGCAACTGTTCGCTGACTTATTGAGTGGAAACTCCTTATGTTCATCACTGAGTGATGCTGCTTTGATTGGCTGCATCAAGAGCTGTCAATCTGACATGCAACACGTACTGATGAAGCTGCTGAGGGAGGGAAGCACCAGCAGACAAATGTGATGGAGGAAAAACACGTCAAGCTTCCAGGCACACAGGTCTGAATTTAAATGCCAACCTCACCAGCCGTTAGGTATAACTCCAGGGCACAGAGTTGGTCTACCAGTCCTTGTATTCATAGCAGTGTACCTGGCAACTGGGCAGGTGCTCAATAAGTAAGTGGGCCTGAGCATGTAGCCCCTGATGTGAGAGTCTCCCCGTCAGCATCTCAGAGGAAGATCATCTTGTTTTCCACTCTGACTATTGAGGCTTAAATACCAGGTAAAACACGTAGTACAGTCAGTGTTCAGTGCATAGCAATTCCCAGAGTGCAAGTCTGTCTTCTACTTTTTCCCCTAAAGCATTACCACGGTGGGCAAGGGGAACCATGTTTAAACCTGTTGCCCTACAGCTCCGTCTACATTATCTGTCTAGTGCAGGGGTGGGCAAACTTTTTGACTTGAGGGCCACAGTGGGTTCTTAAACTGGACTGGAGGGCCAGAACAAAAGCATGGATGGAGTGTTTGTGTGAACTAATATAAATTCAAAGTAAAGAAGCGGAGGGGAGAGCAAGAGAACCGGATAGAACAGACGGATCCGGCCCGCGGGCCGTAGTTTGCCCACGGCTGGTCTAGTGTCTGTAGGGGAGGAGACACTTTCCGCTCCCCTCCGAGGTTCTGCAGCTGGGGCCCTGCTACTTAGACTGAGGACAGACAGATTAACAAGAGGAAAACAAAAGTTCATGAACACATGTGGCACACATACACGTGGAAGAAACTCAGGGCTGATTAACTCAAAGGGGTGGTTAGAACTTGAGGCTTATAGCACCTTAACAAAGGGCAATTTATAGAGAGGCAACAATACAAAGGAAAGGGGGTTTAGGGTTTTAGGGGAGACAAACTGTGGGAAGGTAAACATATGAAGGGAAAAACACTGGAAGATAAGGGTTGTTTCAGTAAAGCTTGTTATATAGATTTCCCCTGGTGTCATCTCTGTGCCAAAAAGAATCAAGGGTTGTCCCCAATGATGAATTATAGAGAGGAGAGGACAGAGTATCTTTCTTGTGCCTACTTCTCAATTGCCTTTAACTCAAGATAATCCTTATGTCACAGTGGCATATTTTGGGGTTGCATACTCTGAACTCCTTCATGTCATACACAGAAAGCCATGACCGGGGTTCCAGGCAACCAATTATAGCTTTCCAGGACATGAACAGCGCCTTGAATCTCCAGGATCCATTGAAGAGTGAAGAGCAAGCACATTGTGGCTGCAGAGAATGTTCCAGAACAATCCAGAATTTTATACATACATATATATATATATATATATATATATATATATATATATATATATATATAACTCAGTTGATCTGGCTTTGTATCCAGCTGCTCTTTTGATCTGCTCTCTGAAAACTGTCTTACCTCCTCCCACGTCCCAGAAGTCATTTTTATCTGGGACAGCAAACACTATCCTTCATCTACATCAAGGGTTGGCAAAGATTTTCTGCAAAGGGACAGATGATAAATATCTTAGGCTCTGCAAGCCATACAGTCTCTGTCACAGCTACTCATCTCTGCCATCGTAGTGCGAAAGCAGCCCTAGAGAACACATAGCCAAATGGACACGGCTGTGTTCCAATAAAACTTTATTAATAGATGCTGGAATTTGAATTTCATGTAATTTTCAGGTGTCACAAAGTATTAATCTCCTTTCCCTGTTTTGTTTTGTTTTTTTTTTTTTTTCAGCCATTTGAAAGTATAAAAATGATACTTAGCTCAAGAGCTATGGGCCACAGCTGACCCACAAGCCAACATTTGCAGTCCCCAACTACACGGAGGTCTAACTGCTCAGTCATGGCATATGTTGACTACCATTAGCTGTTCACTCCCCTTCCCAGCGAAAGCACCCACCACCCACCACCCTGCACAACAGGAAGGAACCTACAGAGGAAACATACCAAGGAACACCAGAATCAGGGGGACAGTTGCAGTGGTCAAAGCTGTGGAATTAGACCCAGGGCGGAAATCTCTGAACTCCTGCTTGCTCTTTGTCTAGCCCTGGGCAATTCAGTTAAACTTCCTAATCCTTGAGTTTCTCTTACGCACAAGGGGTATATCCTACCACATGGGGACTGTGAGGATTACATGAAATAACCTGTTCAAAGCATTTAACATGGCCAGGCCCCTAGAGAAGAGCACAATAGAGAAGGAATGGCACATTCCCATTTTTTAAAATGTCAATTAGCCCAAAGAATGTTCATACATTTACAGAACGTATGTGCAGAGCAAGTTTACTGAGCCCTGATAAAGATGAACTGCGTTTGCTATCCTGGATCAGAATGACTTACTAAGCTATTATGGGAGGTGGGAGGAGATGGGAGTTTTCAGAGAGCAAACCAACAGGGCAGCTAGAATGTACTTCAGAGAAACAGCCTTGTTTTTCCCTAATGCTTCTTTTTCTTCATCCTGCTAATTAGTGAGGTTTAGCTTTGCATTCAAGTTAAGATGCCCCAAAACTGCAAACCATCCCCTTTAAGTTGCCCTTAGTAAGAGAGAGTCTTGGTCTGTGACCTGCAACATAGCCCTCTCTGCCACACAGAGCAGATGGCCACTAGCCTTCAGAGATAAATTCATCTAAAAGCTTGGGGGAATATGGCTGGTTATCCAGATTATCCTTGAAATGACGACCAGTGATCTTCAAGGGATATTTTGCTTTCAAGAACTCCAACAATTACCTAAATTGGGGGAAATCCCACCTATAAGTATGTTGTAGAAAGTTTTAGAATCACCCACAAAAAGCAAGAGTAGCAGGGGCAATACGGTGATGGAATCCCAAAACTACCTTCCAGGAGCAACTAACTGCCCCCACGTCTGGTGGTGCTTCACACCCTGCAGGATTGCCTGCACGGCAGAGAGGCCCAAGGTCACATCCTTCCAGGGTGGCTACCTCCCAAAACCAATGACGGTGGACATAGGAATGCCTGGCCACTCTGGACTAATGTGGGACAGGCACTCTGATGGATCATATCAGCTTCCAAGTGTAAGGGAGGAATATTCCTTTTCCCTCTACCCATTTTAGGTTCATTGGCTGGAGCCCCGCAAATTAGATGGACAGAACACAGATTAACAAGAGGAAAACCAACAGAAGTTTATTAACAGTGTATCATGCATACACATTGGAGCGCTCAGAGATGAGTAACTCAGAGAGATTATTAGAACTTCAGCTTAAATGGCATCTTAAAGGAACAACAGATTTTTAGAGAAGTGACAAGACAAAGGGAAAAAACTTTGAGTTGCTAGGACAGGAAACTGTGAGGAGATAGTCAAGTCTATTATTAGACTCCTGTGGTGCCATCTAAGGACTGATAAGGTTCTAAGGGTCCAGTGACTAACTTCCATCCTTCCTGGTAGAGAGAGGAAGAGAGGACACCTTTACCAAGTTACGTCCTATTTTAGACAATTAGGGGGAGGGCAAAGTTTTTCCTGTATCTGCTCCTTCTCAATTGTCTCCTGCTCAAAATAATCTTCATGCCAAAGTGGGTGAATTCATGCCATATTTTGGGGTGACATATTCTGCTGCCTTTGTAAGCAACCTGTCGGGTTAGTGAAGGCTGTGGGGTGTGACGTCTCCCTCTGTCCAGTCCTGATTCCCCTCCTCCCTTCCACAGAGGCAGACTCCAAGAGCAGTTCCTAATAAAACCCCGAGCGGTAACTCTGGCCCAGAATCCACTTCCCAGAGAACTCAGATGGTGACAGCGGAGCAGTCAGGAGCACCTCCCTCCAGAGTCAAGGTCCCTGGCCATGCCAGGCTGGGTCACTCAGTGGGAAACTCTGGGAACCTTTCCAGGCCTCAGCCTCTTACCTAGAAAGTAATCTGCGCCTTTCAACAGGGCTGCACAAAACCCACGTGAGGGTTGCACTACAGTGCCGCTCCTGAGAAGAGAAACTGCCAGTAATGCCAGGATTCCAGAATGAGGTTCTTGGGGTCACAACCCATGCCCCCTGGATTCACCCGAGACATAAAAAGTCACATAGACACGCTAGGGGCCAAGCAGGTAAAAGGCAAAAACAGCTAAGGGGATCAGAATATGCCACCCCAAAATATGCCACTCAGATGCAAGGACTGCTTTGAGCTGAAGGCAACTGAGAAACAGCAGACTGAAAATAAAGTTCTCTCCTCTCCCCGTGTCCCCACTTGCCTCAGCAGGGGATAAATTTCCCTTTGTGAAGGGGTCCCTTTCCCCCTCTCATACCAGGCAAGGCAGAACCACTCTTCATCACCAGAGAAGAACTCTAGACTCTTATAACCCAGAGAAGGCATCGGGGGAATAGAGTAACAATGACTAAGATAGCCCTTATCTTCCGTTAGTTTCTCCCATCTATTGACCTTCCGACACTTTACCACCCCAGGAGCCCTAAATCCTTTTTCTTTGTCTTGTATGTATCACCCTCCCCTTAAAATGGTATGTAAGCCTCCAGGTCTCATCACCTATTTGGGTTTTTCATTTCATTTCTGTGAGGTCCCCATATGCATATGAAATAGACTTTTCTCCTGTCAGTCTGTCTTTTGCCGGTTTAATTTGCAGAACCTGGAGCGTGGTGGTGGGCATAGCCTCCCTACAGCTGTGCAGGAAAGCCATGGGAGAACTAACCAGGTACAGGACATTTGCATTTTGATGGCTACATGCAAGGTGCATTTGAGTTCTTCTTACGTAATGCTTTCTCTGTCGACCTCCTTACTTTCTGATGCATTCGGGGGGACCTCCGGTGGGTCCCAGATCTATTTTTTTTTTTTTTTTTGCTTTGGCTTCAATTTTAGCACAACAGTACCAACATTGCTACTTAGCACTTTCCCCCATATAAACCTTAGTAATCTCTTAATCATTTAATCATTAATAATACTTAATCAATTAACAGTGCAAAATACCAGTTGGAGGGAACTAGGGTTCATTCAAGTGAGGGAACTTGGCTAAACCATCATGTACTCATGTCTTCTCCCATTCGTATAACCACCACAATTTACAGGGCAATCGATGAAATAAGCACCATAGAATTAGGCATGGTCCTCAGTTCAGGATGGAGGCCAAATAACTCACTTAGAAGGACCACAAACTTATTGTAGTTGGGGGTATCTAGAGCCAAAGCATTACCTAAAAACAGGCAAGTACAATAACGCAAACAAGCTCAATAATACCTACATTCATTGAAGACCAAGATGAGCCCATTGTACAGGCAGTCCCCAGCTTAAAAACGGGTTAAGTCTAAAAGATTCATTTTTAACAGTTTTTTGAGATATAATTCAAGTGCCATACAATTCACCCATTTGAAGTATACAATTCAATGGTTTTTAGTCAACTCGGAGTCAGGCAATATCACAATCTAAAGGGTCATTTTCAAGCTCATAATTCAATAAACAAGTCAATGGCTCCGTCTTTTTGGGTTGCAGACCCCTGTGAGCTCCTGAAAACTGGACCCTTTCCTCTAAAAAGTAAGCACACAGGCACAACAACACTTTACACACAGATTCAGAGAGTTCCAGTCCCCCAGAGCTGGCTGGACGTCTTTAACTAAGTCACCGTAGTGGTCAAAGTGGTTTTGTGTTCATTTTCACGTGAAATTGCCTCCCACCCCCACAATAATGAACTCCTTAATGAAAAGTGCTCAAGCTTGAATGTGCCAAATTAGAATGGATTGGCCACAATGACTCATACCACAGCTCTGTGTCCAAGCCTCGATACTTACACTTCAATGCAAAGAGCTAGCTCTTGGGCCAAGAACATTTTTCATGGTCTTGGCCAGTCCTCACTAACCTGCTATCAGCAAAAGACATGCAGGTTATTAATTCCCCTAAGCATTATAATCCAGCTGATGGAATAAGAACAAATTAGGAGTCTAGACTTCGAGACCGCCAAACTTCTAGGAGGCACCAATAAACAGAGTCCATATGAGAGCAATGAGACATACTTCAGTTAGAGACCTTTGAGTACAAGACACAGGATTCCGGCTAGTAAATGAGGAGCAATTATTGCAAAGAATATGGGAATTTAAAGAACCCATATAAAAGTCAGGAACCTGACATGAAAATCAGTAGTATGGTGGGCTTGCCCATTTTGGGCTATCTAAATCCAACTTCTACTCTGGGGCAATTCCAATCATGTACAGTATTAGTTACTTCACCTTTAGTATGGGAGTCAAAAAGAGGGGTCCTGCCCTGCCCCGGTGCTCAGTGGTTAGAGCATCCAACCGTAGAGCAAAGGGTCTCAGGTTTGATTCTGGTCAAGGGCATCTACCTCAGTTGCAGTTTCGATCCCCAGCCCCAGTCGGGCCTGGCACATGCAGGAGGCAACCAATCGATATGTCTCTCTCGTGTTGATTTTTCTCTCTCTGCCTCCCTGCCTTCCTCCCTCCCTTCCACTCTCTCTAAAAATCAATGGAAAAATTTCCTTGGGTGAGGATTAAACAAAATAAAAGAGGGGTCTTTCTTCTTCTGCTCCAGATCCTGGCAATCCACCAAACTTGTCAAACCCCATCCTCCAAACTGAGACTTTACATCTGGAGAGAGGAGTAGAGATGGAGGAATGATGAGGAATAATTCCACAGCAACTCTGTGGGGATAGCCGAATGACGTAACTGCCTGCCTTGGCAGCTGCGAATTTGTTCTGGTGGACTACTTCTACTAAAATAGGATTTCATGCTTCCTCCTTCTCAGCCCTCCAGAACAGCCTGGTCTGTGCCCATGTTCCAAGCCTGGTCCTCCAGCCTCCCACCAATGTCCTGTTTCCAGAGATAGACAGCCTGCTCGTCTTCCCTAAGAAAACCACAGTCAGTACTGCAGACTGCAACCAAAACTGTAAGTGACACAAGACCACCTAAAGGCATCTGTAGGAACTTGAAAGCAAGGACTGTGGGGGCCATACTAAGGCACAAGTATCTGGTCAAGGACCAACAGCTGAGATGCATGGCTGCCAACACTTTGTTCCCCGTGTTTTATCACTTTCTCAGAATCCACAGTCTCAGACAAGGGCAGAACCTGATGCCCTGCTCACCCCCGGCAGTGCTGGGATGCTGAGGAAGGACATGCCCCATAGGCAAATAAACAGACTCACCTTGTCCTGACTAAACCAGCCACCTGGGGGAAAAGAGCATCAAGGTATCGTTGGGAAGGGGATTGGATGCCAAGCTGACAAAAAGTGCCAGGTCCGTCCCATGTCATGAAGGTTCACCTTTGCAAGACGCTGAAGCTATTTTTCTCCTATAGACTCCAAGCACAGACAGATGCTATGTCCTCCAGTCGCCTCTGGATTGAACATGTGTTTACATAAATATAGCACACAAAAAACTAGTCTTGCCCAGCTGGTGTGGCTCAGTGGTTGAGTGTTGAGCTATGAAGCAGGAGGTCATGGTTCGATTCCCAGTCAGGGCACATGCTCTGGTTTCGGACTTGATCCCCAGTAGGGGATGTGCAGGAGGCAGCTAACCAATGATTCTTTCTCATCATTGATGTTACTCTCTCTCTCACTCTCCCCCTTCCTCTCTGAAATCAATAAAATTATTTTTTCTAAAAAAAACTAGTCTCACATGCAAACAGGACTCCAGCCAGGTCTTACACCTTGTGCTAGAAACAGGTTCCCAGAGGTCCTAGGTGGAAAATGCAGAACTTAGAAAAAGTAGAATTCCCTAATCCACATTTGTCCCATCTTTTATTTCTCCCAGATTATTCCTTCTCCTCCTCCGCTTACTCTTCTCTAACATGGACTGCTGCCTTCTCCACAGAGATGATGTATGACTTGCTACCATACACCAGGCACTGGACAGAGCTGCCTTCCAGAATCTGTCATTTCTGGGCCTTATTATTCAAGGCCTTTTCACCTACATGCTTAGGTTGGAATTGTTTTAAGGATGAAGTGTTTCTTTCTAGAGTAGTACAGTTGATCCTTGAATGACTCCAGTTTGAGCTGTGTGACTCCACTTACACCCAGATATTTTTTCAACAAATACAGTCAGACCTTCATATTCAGTAGTTTCGTATCAGCAGATTCAACCACCTGCAAATTGAAAACAGTCACTTTCACTTTCCCAATCGCAGATTCCCAGCCGCAGACAGAAAGTACTGTTTTCAATACATGGTTGTTTGAATCCCAGGATGCAAAGCACCAACTAGAGTCAAAAGTCATATGTGGGTTTCTGACTGTGAGGGGGTCAGGCCCCTGACTACTGCATTGTTCAGGATCCACTATAATTTAAACATGATAGCTTAGACAAGCATTTTTCAGTGCCTTCCAAAACCTATAATAGAATTATAATTTTTAAAAAAGATGGAAACCCACAGGGGCGAAGAAAACACAAGCTAGAAGACAAAATGTGAACAGACTTTAGAAGCAGGAGGAGTGAGGTCCCAGGAGAACTGCCTAAGCAAGCTGGGAGCCGAGTGCCGGCAGTTGTGGGGCGGGGGGGAGGGGGAAGTAAATGGAAGAGCAAGAGTTCTAAAAAACTCTCTCAAAAACATTAACAAAAAAGTCAAGATTTTTAAAATAATGACAATTACAGTCAGAGAAAGATAAATATCACATGATCTTACTCTTCTATGGGAAATAATGAACAACATAAACTGATGAACAAAAACAGATCCAGAGACAGGGAAGCATCGATCAGACTGTCAAACCTCAGAGGGAAGGTAGGGGAGGGTGGGGGTAAGGGGGAGAGATCAACCAAAGGACTTGGACGTGCATATAAGCCTAACCAGTGGACATGGACAACAGGGGGGTGAGAGCATGAGTGGGAGGAGGGGTTGGGAAGGTAGTGGGGGGATGAGGACAAATATGTAATACCTTAATCAATAAAGAAATTAAAATGAAAAAAATGACAATTAGAAGATCAAGCTAAACATTGAACCAACAGAAGTTCTAGAAAGATAAATAAAATGTTAATTTTTATAATGTTATTTAAAATAGGAAAATTTCAAACTTCCAACAGAGGACCCATCAAGTATGACAAATAAAAACAAGAGCCCTGCCTGGTCACACTGTGAGGTTTCTGACCATCAAGGATAAAGAGGAGAACCTTAAAATGTCTTTCTAAAAAAAGGTATAAAAATCGGAATAGCATCAGGCAACATGATTATGAGATCAAGCAACAGGTTCGTGAAAAGATGTTAGCATCACTAATCAAGGAACTGTAAGTCAAAACCATGAGCTACCACCTCACACCTGTTAGAATGGCTATCCTCAAAAACACAGAAGATAAAAAAATGCTGGCAAAGATGTGGAGAAGAGATGTGCATTATTGGTGAAAATATAAATTGGTGCAGACACTGTGGAAAACAAGATAGCGGTTTCTCCAAAAATAAAAAAAATAGAATCACCATATGATCCAGCAATTCCACCTCTGAGTAAAAATCCAAAGGAAACAAAATTACTATCTTGAAAAGATATCTGTACCTCCATGTTTGTGGCAGGATCATTTATAATAGCCAACATCTGGAAACAACCTAAGGGTCCATTGATAGATATATGGATAAACAAAAGGTCTCTCTCTCTCCCTCTCTCCCTCTCCCCCCCCACCACACACACAGTGTCCGCCCAAAAAATGTATACGCACTTTAGCAGCTGATAGCTCAATTTTGAAAATGAAATATATTGCATGTAATAAATACTGCCTTTATAATTATTCAAAGTGTGTGTGTATACATTTTTGGGGGGACACCCCCCCCCCCACACACACACACAATGGAATATATTAAGCCATAAAAAGGAAGGAAGTTCTGCTATTTACAACAACATGAATGGGCCATTATGCTAAGTGAAACAAGTCAAACAGAGAAATACAAATACTGTCTGATCCCACTTATATAGAAAATCTTAAAAAAAAAAAAAAAGAAAAAAAAGAAAACAGAACTCACAGAAACAGAGAAAAGATTGGTGGCTGTCAGAGGCAGGGGGTGGAGGTGGGCAAAATGGGTGAAAGGGGTCAAAATGTGCAAACTTCCAGTTGTAAGATGAATAAATTCTGGGAATGAAATATACAGCATGGTGACTAAAGTTAATAATGCTGTATTGAAAGTTACTAAAAGAATAAGTTTTAAAGGCTTTCATCACAAGAAAAATATTATAACTATGTGAGGTGATGGATGTTAAGTAACTGATTATGGTGATCATTTTGCAATATATCTATAAAATACAATTATATATATCCATTCCTACGCGACGTAACGCGATTTGTGCCGTGAATCAGAACCCACCTACATAAGCACCTATGTCACTCACATGGAGCACATGCACAGCAGTAATGAAGTGAAACAGTAAAAAAAATTTAAAAGAAAGATAACAATTCCTGACCTTTACCTGTGGTAAATAAATAATAAAAAGCAAAAAGCACATATGTACATACATCAAAATGATGGAACTTTGTTTTTTATAAATACTGTAAATGGGAGATGGTGACATAACCACAAAATGACCCAAGTCAAGGACTGCCTTTATGTATATATAAAATCATGTTGTACACCTATAACTAATACAATGTTAGATGTCAATTATATATCAAAACTGGAAAAAATAAAGCTCAACAAATATAAATGATTGAAATTTTCCAGTATATTCTCTGACCAAATAGACTCAAACCAAAAATCAACAAATGAAAATAACAGGAGAATCTCCAAGGACTTGGATACTAAGCAACACATTTCTAAATAACTCATGGGTCAAGAGGAAGTCTCCAGAGAAATCAAGAACACATTGAACTGAATGAAAATGAAAACACAACAGATTGAAAATTCTGGAACACAGCTAACACTGAGAGGGAAATTTATAGCACTATATGCATATATTAGAAAGAAGAAAAAGTCTCACATAGATAATCTGAGCTCTCATCTCAAGAACCTAGGGGGGCGGGGAAGAGCAAAATAAATGCAGTGCAAGTAGAAGGAAGAAAACACGAAAGATCAGAAATCAATAAAATTGCAAACAGAAAAACAATATGGAAAATCAAGGAAACAAAGAGCTGGTTCAAGGAAAGGATGATAAAATTGATAAACTTGCAGCAGGACTGACTGAAAAAAAAAAAAAAAAGAAGCAGTATCAGGAATGGATAGGGGATCAAAAGGATAATAAGGGACTACTGGAATAACTATACACACATACATTTGATAAAAGAAATCCTCTATACTTATAATAGGGTAATATGCAAATTGGTCAGGATGCTGTCACAAAACGACTGATCAGCAGGAGGGCGGGACAGCAAGCTACAAGAGGCAGAGAGCTACAGGAGGGTGGGACAGTGAGCCACGTGCAGCAGAGAGCTACGAGTGGCAGTGGGCGGGGCGGCCAGCTGAGGCAAGTGGCAGCAAGCTACTCGCACACGGATTCGTGCACAGGGCCACTAATATATAATAAAAGGCTAATATGCAAATCGACCAAATGGCGAAACAACCGGTCGCTATGACACGCACTGACCACCAGGGGACAGATGCTCAACGCAGGAGCTGCCCCTTGGTGGTCAGTGCGCTCCCATAGGGGGAGCACTGCTCAGCCAGAAGCCGGGCTCATGGCTAGTGAGCTCAGCAGTGGTGGCAGGAGCCTCTGCTGCAGGCGGGCGGTAAAGAGGGAGGGGTCCTGGCCTGTGAGAGCCCCGGACTGCGAGGGATGTCTGCCTGCCAAGTATTTTAAGAATTAAGACTAATTCTATAGAAAGAAAAAAAGGAAATAAAAGGCATACAGATCAGAAAAGAAGAAATGAAACTGTCCCCTATTTGCAGATGACATAATTGCCTATAAAAAAATTCCCCAAAACTCTTAGAACTACGAGTTGAGTTCATTAAAATCACAGGATATAAGATCTACACACACAAAAAAAAAATCAATTGAATTTTCTTAATACTTGCAAGGAACACAGGAATATCAATGTTAAGAACAGAACACCAAGAAACCAAGATGGCGGCATAGGTAAACACCTGAAATTGCTGCCTCGCACAACCACTTAAAAACTACAACTAAAAGACAAAATGGACATCATCCAGAACCACAGGAAGGCTGGCTGAGTGGAAATTCTACAACTAGAAGGAAAGAGAAAAGCACATTGAGACTCAGAGGAGGTGTGGAAATAAAGTGCAGAGGTACGGAGGCGTGCACGGAAAGGGCTGGCAACTGAGTACACGGCTGTCTTTTTCAAGCGGGAGAGAGACACAAGCTCCCAGCTGCTCTGAACTCCAGTTCCGGGTGAGACTCTGGGGACCCAGACTCATACGGGGAGAAGCTGCACTGTCTGGCATTGGGTGGAACTCGAGGGCAGCTTTCACTCAGAGGTGCTTGCGGCGATTACCGCGGGACACTGAGACCCGGGCCTCTTAGGGAAGGGCTGAGGATCAGCCATAGCTGTTTGCTCCACCCTCTTGACTCCCTGAGACCCTGCCCCACCCAAGCTGTGCACAGAGGCCTTTGCATGTGAATGGCCTGGCCCTTTGCATTCTAAAATTACCTAACAAACTGCAGCTGGGTCAGAGAGACCCAGAACATCCAAAAGAAGGCCCAAGGCCCCACAGCAGCTTGCACTGCTTCACAGCTGGGCCTCATCTGGGCACCTCCAAACCCCAAACAAAGAAGAGGAATCTGTAGATCTCTCCATAGCTCCTACTGGGTGGCCTCAGGCAGAGACTAAATTAGCACCTCCTTAGAGATCCAAGAGCCAGTGTACCCATTGGTCAGAGTGGGACCATCCAGATTACAACTCCTCAGATCCATAAGGGATGCACTCAGGGGGCAGACTCAGTGAGCACCAAAGCCCCACTGAAGCAAGTCTTGCCCCATAAGGGTGTCTCCAGCACAGAAGTTGTCCCATCATAGACACAGCTGATTCTCACAGACAATTGGCCTAGAGGTCAATTCCTCACAGTGACACCAACAACAATCAAGGCTTAACTACAACAAGATTGTGTACACAGCCCACAAAGGGGTGCACCCAGAGTGTCCACCTCAGGTAACTGGGGAGGCTGAGCCACTGGGCCCTATAGGACACCTAGCACACAAAGCCACTCTATCAACACAGGGAAGCAACGAAAATGCAGAGACAAAGAAACAGATCACAAATGAAAGAAATGGAGGAAAGCAAACTACTGGATATAGAGCTCAAAGCCACAGTTATAAGGTTATTCAAGAATTTTCTAGAAACCACCAATAAATTTAGTGAGACCCTTGAGGATATGAAAAAGGACAAAGTAGAAATTAAGCATACACTGACTGAAATAAAGAATAATATACAGAGACCTAACAGCAGACTAGAGGATCGCAAGAATCAAGTCAAAGATTTGAAATGCGAAGAAGCAAAAAACACCCAACTGGAAAAGAAAAAAGAATCCAAAAATATGAAGATAGTGTTAGGAGCCTCTGGGACAACTTCAAGCATACAAACATCCGAGTTATGGGGGTGCCAGAAGAAGAGAGAGAACAAGATATTGAAAACCTATTTGAAGAAATAATGACAGAAACCTTCCTCCACCTGGTGAAAGAAATAGACTTACAAGTCCAGGAAGCGCACAGAACCCCAAACAAAAGGAATCCAAAGAGGACCACACCAAGACACATCATAATTAAAATGCCAAGAGCAAAAGACCAAGAGAGAATATTAAAAGCAGCAAGAGAAAAACAGTTAGTTACCTACAAGGGAGCACCCATACGATTGTCAGCTGATTTCTCAACAGAAACTATACAGGCCAGAAGGCAGTAGCAAGAAATATTCAAAGTGATGAATAGCAAGAACCTACAACCAAGATTACTTTACCCAGCAAAGCTATCATTCAGAATTGAAGGTCAGATAAAGAGCTTCACAGGTAAGAAAAAGCTAACGGAGTTCATCACCACCAAACCAGTATTATATAAAATGCTGAAAGGTATTCTTTAAGAAGAGGAAGAAGAAAAAGGTAAAGATAAAAATTATGAACAACAAATACATTATCTATCAATAAGTGAAACTAAAAATCAAGTGAATAAAAAATATGAACAGAATAATCTGGTGAATATAATAGAATCAGGGGCATAGAAGGGGAGTGGATTGACAATTTTCGGGGGGAAAAGGGTATGGGGGATGTGGGAAGAGACTGGACAAAAATCATACACCTATGGATGAGGATAGTGCGGGAGGGAGATAAGGGCAGAGAGTGGAGTGGGAACCAGGTGGAGGGGAGCTATGGGAGGAAAAAAGAGGAACAACTGTAATAATCTGAACAATAAAGATTTTTTTAAAAGGCATAAAGCAAAAAAAAAAAAGAAAAGAATACCATTTGCAATCATTTAAAAACTGAAATATTTGGGTAAAATCTAACAAAGCATGTTCAGGGCTGTTATGCTGAACCTACACAACACAGATTTTTAAAAATCAAAGAATACCTAATAAATGGAGAGACGTGTGTTCATGACCGGAAGATTCAACATAGTAAAAATGTAAATTCTCCCCAAATTGATACATAGGTTTTAACACAATTCTTATCAAAGTCCCAGCAGGATTTTTTTGTGTAGATATAGACAATTTAAATAATTTTAAAATTCTAAAATTATTTTTAAATTATATGAAAAGGCAAAAGAACTTAACAGCTAAATAATAATTGGGGGGGGGTAGAATAAAACTGAAGGATTAGTCTGCCTGATTTCAAGACTTACTGTATAGCTACAATAGCTTCAAGACTGCATGATACTGGCATAGAGTCAACTGCCATAGAAAGGCAGGAGAAAAAACGTAGATCAATGGAAGAGAATAGAGCAGTGGTCGCCAACCGGTGGTCCATGGACCACTGGTGGTCTGTGAGGTCCAAAAGGTTGGCGACCTCTGGAATAGAGAATTCAGAAATAGTCTAACTCACACAAATATGCCCAACTGACTTCTGATAAGATGCAAAAGCAATTCAGTGGAGAAAACATAACCCTTTTAACAAATGATGCTGAGATAAGTGAATAGTCATAGGAAAGAAAAAAGAAAAAGACCTTGACCTAAGTCTCACACATTCCACAAAAATTAACTCAAAATGAATCACCGGCTTAAGTGTAAAACATAAGACCCTGAAACTTTTAGAGAAGAAAACAGGAGAAACTCTGGGATCTAGGGCTAGGCAAAGAGTTGTTGTACTGACACCAAAAGAATGTCCATAGGAGAATAAATTGGTACATTAAACTTCATCAAAAATTTTTTTGCTTTGTGGAAAACCCTCTTAAAAGAACAAAAAAAGACAAGGAAGAAAACATTTTCAAACCACATGCCTGATAAAGGACTAGCCTATCTAATAAAAGAGTAATATGCAAATTAACCATCACTTTGCTACACCCACAAGCCACGCCCACCAGCCAATCAGGAATGAGTATGCAAATTAACCCAACCAAGATGGCTGCAGCCACAGAGTGAGCAGGAGGCTTGGGTTTCCCCGGCAATGGAGGAAGCCAAACTTTCCACACACCCTGGCCGGCCCAGGCCTCCATTCAAGGCTACAAAGTTTCAATTACAGAAGATAAATAAATCCCAACAAAAATGGCTGTGGCCACAGAGCTGGAGAGAGCAGGAGGCTTGAGTTGCCCCAGGCGATGGAGGAAGCCAAGCTTTCCGCACACCCTGGCAGGCCCAGGCCTCAACTCAAGGCTACAAAGTTTCAATTATAGAAGTTAAATAAATCCCAACAAAAATGGCTGCAGCCATGGAGCGAGCAGGAGGCTTGGCTCCGCTGAAGGCTACAAAGTTTCAATTATAGAAGATAAATAAATCCCAGATTCCAGGGCCTCCGCATGGGTTGCCGGGGGGCGTGGCCAGCCTGCAAACCACCACAGGCCCCTCGCCCAGGCCGCCCCACACCCCAAGGGAACCCCCACCCTGATCTGGGACACCCTTCAGGGCAAACCAGCTGGCCCCCACCCGTGCACCAGGCCTCTATCCTATCTAATAAAAGAATAATATGCAAACTGACCATCACTCCAACACACAAGGTTGCTGCCCCCATGTGGTCAAAGATGACTGCCCCCATGTGGACACAAGATGGCTGCCACAAGATGGCCAGCAGGGGAGGGCAGTTGGGAGGAACCAGGCCTGCAAGGGAGGGCAGCTGTGGGAGATCAGGCCAGCAGGGGAGGGCAGTTGGGAGGGACCAGGCCTGCAAGGGAGGGCAGTTGGGGGCAATCAAGCCTGCAGGGGAGGGCAGTTAGCGGTGACCAGGCCGGCAGAGGAGGGAAGTTGGGGGCAACTGGGCCTGCAGGGGAGAGCAGTTGGGGGGGACCAGGCCTGCAGGGGAGGGCAGTTAGGGGTGACCAGGCCTGAAGGGAAGGGCAGTTAGGGGCAAACAGGCTGGCAGGGGAGCAGTTAGGCATCAATCAGGCTGGCAGGGGAGTGGTTAGGGGGTGATCAGGCTGGCAGGCAGAAGCAGTTAGGGGCAATCAGGAAGGCAGGCAGGCGAGCAGTTGGAAGCCAGCAGTCCTGGATTATGAGAGGGATGTCCGACTGCCCGTTTAGGCCCAATCCTACCGGAATCAGACCTAAACGGGCAGTCGGACATCCCTCGAGGGGTCCCAGATTGGAGAGGGTGCAGGCTGGGCTGAGGGACACACCACCCCCCCTCCCCCCCGTGCACGAATTTTGTGCACCGGGCCTCTAGTTGTATATAAAGAACTCTCACAACTCAATAGTGATAAACAATGCAATTATAACATGGGCAAAAGACATGAGCAGGTATCTCTCCAGAGGAAATACAGATGGCCAAAAATCATGTAAAAAAACTTGCCTCATTAGCTCCTAGGCAGTGGTTCTCAACCTTCCTAATGCCGCGACCCTTTAATACAGTTCCTCATGTTGTGGTGACCCCCAACCATAAAATTATTTTCGTTGCTACTTCATAACTGTAATTTTGCTACTGTTAATGAATCGTAATGTAAATATCTGTGTTTTCTGATGGTCTAAGGCTCTACAGCAGCGGTTCTCAATCTGTGGGTCGCAATACATCGGAAAACACAGATATTTACATTACGATTCATTAACAGTAGCAAAATTACAGTTATGAAGTAGCAACGAAAATAATTTTATGGTTGGGGGTCACCACAACATGAGGAACTGTATTAAAGGGTCGCGGCATTAGGAAGGTTGAGAACCACTGTCCTAGAGAAATGCAAATTAAAATCACAGTGCTAAAAAAAATAAAAATAGTGACACCACCAAATGCTGTCAAGGATGCAGAGAAAGTGGATGGATCACTCACACCTTGAAGAACATAAAATAGCTCAGCTGCTTTAGAAAACAGTTTGGTTCTCAAAAACAAAACAAAATAACACTAGGCACACAAATCAAGAACTGCACTCCCAAGAATTTATCCCAGAGAAATGAAAACTACATTCACACAGAGACCTGGACACAAGAGTCTACAGCAGCTCTAGTCAACAGCCGCAAACCGTAAACCACCCAGATGTCTGCCAGTGGGTAAAAGGTTAAACTGTGGTGCATCCACAGCCTGGAAAACTATCTTATCTAATAAAAGGGAAATATGCAAATTAACCATCACTCCATCACAAAGATGGCAGCACCCATAGCCACAAGATGGCAGCGCCCAGTCCTCTCAGCCCCACTGGAGTCCCCCAGTCCCGGGGGGGTCGGCCACTGAGAGCGGGCAGTGTGAGCGGCCTGGCGGAATGCTTGCTTCATCGCCATGGCGATGAGTCAAGTGTTCCGCACCCAGCCGCAGATGGGCCTCTGGCCAGGCCTGGGTGCAGAACACTTGCGTCGCCCCAGTGATGAGGCAAGTGTTCCGCGCCCAGCCACGGATGGGCCTCTGGGCTGCTGAGAGCCTCTGGGCAGCGGGCGCGGAGCAGCCAGGCCCTGCAGAGAGCTACTGGTGCACAGATTTGTGCACAGGACTACCAGTTCAGCAATAAAAAGGAACAAAGCATTTGATACACCCAACAACCTGGATGACTGCAGAAAATTATGCTGAGTGAAAAAAAGCCAATCCCCAAAGGTTACACATTGTATGATTCCATTTTTATAACAATCTTGAAATAACAAAAATACAGAGATGGAGAACAGATGAATAGTTGTCCCAGGTTGAGGAGGAGGAGGGTGGGGCAGTGGGTGTGGCTATAAAAGGGCAAAGTGAGGGATCTCTGCGGTGATGGAAATGTTCTCCATCTTGACCTTTTCAATGTCAATATCCTGGTTGTAGTCTCGTACCATAGTTACCATGGCAGGAAAACTGGGGAAAGGGGACCCAGAATCTCTGTATTATTTCTTATTATTACACTAAAAGCCTGGTGCAAAAAATTCATGCACTCGTGGGGGTCGCTCAGCCTGGCCTGCACCCTCTCGCAGTCCGGGAGCCCTCAGGGGATGTCAGACTGATGGCTTAGGCACGCTCCCTGGAGTGGGCCTAAGCCATCAGTCGGACATCCTTAGTGCTGCTGCAGAGGTAGGAGCGGCTCCCGCCACCACCACTGCACTCACCAGCTATGAGCCCGGCTTCTGGCTGAGTGACACTCCCCTGTGGGAGTGCACTACCACCAGGGGGCAGCTCTTGCGTTGAGCATCTGCCCCCTGGTGGTCAGTGCATGTCATAGCGACTGGTCATTCTGCCATTCGGTCGATTTGCATATTAGCCTTTTATTATATAGGATGTGAATCTATAATCTATATATATATAAAAGGCTAAGTGTCCATCCGACCATCTGACCAGTAGCTATGACGCACACTGACCACCAGGGGGCAGACACTCAATGCAGGAGCTGCCATGACGCGCACTGGCCATTTAAAAATAAATGGCACCACGGACCTGGCACCGACAAACCAACACTCAGCTTCCTCCAAGTAGGACACAGGCCCCACCACCACCCTGGAGTGACAGCCCACCATATTGAAGCCAACGCTGCCGAGACCCCATGGCACAAAATGCGGCCCGCAGCCCAGCCCAGAAACGGTCGCTGTGGGTGCTGGGTAATGATGTCATGTAGTAACGCCCAGCTTCCTCTCCCTAGCAACAACTAGCCTCCTTGCAGTTTCTTCAGCCCAGAAACCCTACTTGCTTTATAGCCAGATGCAAACATTTTACATTTTAACCAAATGTTTGTGAAGCATTTTCATGTGCCTCATCTCATTTGATCCTCACAGAAGTCCTGGAGTAGGTAGATAGGACACTTGGTGGGATCCTTTTTTTTTTTTTTTTTTTTTTCTTTCATTAGCCAGAAAACAGAGATTTAGAAAGTTCAGAAACTTGACCCAACTGAAAAGAAGAAATGGTGGACCTTGAAAATGACTACAGGTTTTCTCATTGCACAAAAGATAGTCAAACACTCTACAGTTAAATATTTTACCCTTTGTTCTCCCTGCATGATCTACAATAATAATCTGCTTCGTGTTGATATTTACTGTGTTGTTGATAATTATCTGAAAGAGAAGTTGGGGTGCTTCACTGGGCTGGAAAATGTTTAGCTAAATCAGAAAGCAGGTCTAATTAAGCAAGTTTATCTACATCTATAAAAGGCTAAGTTTACTCACGCATGTGCAATACATATAAAGCTCTTGCTGGCACTAATTGCACGCGTGTGTTTCAATCTCTCATTGTCAATTGTGAATTTTGTTGACACTTCTATTATAGAGAAAGGGCGAATAGCGATATTAAAATATTTCTTCTAATTAATTTCCTTTCAATGTGC
This sequence comes from Plecotus auritus, assembly GCF_963455305.1. Classification (NCBI taxonomy): domain Eukaryota; kingdom Metazoa; phylum Chordata; class Mammalia; order Chiroptera; family Vespertilionidae; genus Plecotus; species Plecotus auritus. The sequence goes on along the minus strand of NC_137771.1, from coordinate 7,971,840 downwards.
ACGAATCCATGCACTGGGACACTAGTCTAAAAATAAAAAGTTATTTAAGAAACAAAATAGGGAACGGATTGGTATGAAAGTCAGGACAGTGGTTACTTTCTGGGGGAATGAGGGCAGGTGGCCCTGGGACTGGCAAAGTTCCACTCCTGTCCCGGGTGGTAGTGAGGAGGGAGTTTACATAATTCACCAAGCTATACATGTGTTTTGTGTGATTTTTTTTTTTTTTTTTGGTATTTGTGTTTTGTTTTACAATAAGTTACAAAAGAAAAGATAGCAGGCAGCTGTTCTGTCTCAACACAGAAGCCACAATCATGTTGTATGAACAAGAAATAAGCATTTGTCATGAGCAACTAAGATTTTGTTTGCTACCACAGCATAAATAGCCCATCCTGACTGATACATACATGGTGGGAGAGTAAAAAGATACAAGCTATCTGAGTTCCTACCAATTATGAACCTAGCAAAGGGCAATAATGTGCCCTTGGGAGGGTTGGGAGGGCTTTTTGGTGAGGTTAATAAAGCAAAGACTCACACCAATTTCTTGCATGCACTGGAGGCCCACACCTACCGCAGACTCAGCTCGCTCTTCCATGGCCCTCCCTTGTAATGTCAACTGGACAGGATATTCATATTACAGATTGAACTGTGTGCTTCATCCCGCCCCCTGCCCCCTACCCGCCACCCAATTCATATGTTGAAATCCTAGCTCCCAGTACACGGTAGTGTATTTAGAGATAGGGCCTTTAACGAAGTAATTAAGGTTAAATGAGGTTATAAAGGTAACCCTAATCCAATAGGACTGATGTGGTTACAAGAAGAGGGGGAGACATCAGGGGTGCATGTGCACAGAGGAAAGGCCACATGAGGGAGGACACAGAGAAGAGATGGCCACCTGCAAGCCAAAGACAGAGGCCTCAGGAGACACCAACCCTGCCAGCACCTTTATCTTGGATTCCAGCCTCCAGACGGTGAGAAAATAAATGAGTTGTTGAAGCCGCCCCGGTCTGTGGTGGTGCATCGAGGCAGCACAAGCAGACTAATGTAACCCAGAACAAGTTACACAAAAATAACAGGAGACAATCGTGTGCCAATAATAACAGACTGTAAGTCCAGCAGGCCTTCTCTCCACTGAAGGCTTCCCTCCGCTGAATGCACAGAGGATACCAACTTGCATCATCTACGTGCATTCTCTTGCTCTTCAGAACATCCCACACTAGACGTGAGGACTCACACCCACAGGCCAGACACAGATCCGGGTGCCCAGTGTCACAGTGGGCGCAGCGGGACGTCGCAGAAGGCCTTCCAAACAGACTGGATTCCAGGGAGCGCCCCTCCTGGAATAGGGTCTCTCAGTTTCCTGTGATAAGTTTCAAGGGTCTTAGGTTTACCAAGGTCTGGAGAGGATGATCCAGACCTTCAGGGGACAATCTCGCCTCTGTGAGTACAGGAAGCTTCTTTCTTGACTCAGAAGGGACGTCGCCTACTCCCTATCATGTCCCATCAAAATGGTCATCTGACCCTTCCCACTGGTCCAGCGGGTGGGGAACACACACCTGGCTTTTCAGAGGGTGGAATGCATCCCAAATAGAAGAAACATTTCTCACAAGCATGTGTGCTACAGGAGCCTGATTAAAAACAAAAACCGGGAAAGGCTGAAGAGAAGGACAAAGTAGCTGTTTGCTCTTCCCTCACTGCTCCTGGAGTCCTGGCCAGAAAGGCCTGGCAGACCTGAGTTCAAACCCCAGCTCTTCCCAACTTCCCACAGCCCGGCAGGGACTGGTCCTAGTCACAGGTGGGCCTTGTGATGGTGCTGGCCTCAGTGTGGTGTCGTGACTGGTACACTGGAAAGTCTCGATCACTGGCATGTTTTTAAGTTAAAAGACATGCAGGCCTGCATGTAGCCTTCCATGCCGTAGATTCTAGCTCTGCTCCAAGGCCACACCTGGCAAGTTTTATGGAGGAAAACATCTTAAGCACTTGGAGGCAATTATACCCGTCCTGTCACCCTGTGTGCTCCTTGCTTCCTGTGCACACCATCACAGAACCGTGTGCTCCTATGACAGCCAGGGCTCCACCCACTGTGGCTGCTCCACAGGACTGATGTCCATCACTGGGACCCTAGAGGAACAGTGTTCAGAAGAGACTTACCAGAGAACAAGCCTCAGTCAGGAGGAGGGGATGGACCCCCAGGGGTTGTCACCAGGTCACTGTCAGGAGAGGTTACACTAGGGTCCTCTCCCAACCACTTCAAGGTCAAGTGAGGGGCGCTGTCCCAAGCAAGGGGCACATACCTGGAAAAGGTTCCATGAGTATGTGCTTGGGGAAGGAGGAGGAAAACTGGAATAAAAATGCAATCTGGCCTTGGCTATCCAGGGTACAGCTCTTCTGCCACATGGAGGGCACCTTCCGCACATCCCCGTGACCAGGGACTCTTCCCCGCCGGCACCTGCGGGGGATGCCGAGCCTGGAGGTTTTTTTTTTTTTTTTTTTTTTTTTTTAGACTTTGAACAGCAGAGATGTGCACAGAGCTGGGTCCAGATAAGCCCACCCGAGACACCTGGCTGGGGAGGCCCCTTGGATCCGTGTCACCCGGGAAGGGAGAAGGTGGCCTGCACCAGCCCTCTGCATGAAGCTCTCCCCGCGCCTCTCTCCAGGGAGCTGTTTGGAGGGGACCAAGGGCATGTGAGCAAGATGGACTCTCCACAGGACTGCAGAACCAGGCTGGAGACAGAGCCAGGGCCGCTAGTTTCCACCTGGCCTCCGCCCTGTGCCGGGGGCGGGGGGAGGGGGGGCAGCTCGGAGCCTCTCCCAGCAGAGGTCCTGCAGTGCCCGCTTTCAGAGGGGACGGCTGTGAGGACCTGGGCTGGCATCAGGCAGACCGTGGAGCCCCAGGACACCTGGCAAGAGCCTTAGACCGCACACATTTGCAGCACCTGGGGGTGCTTCATGGGGGTTTGGGCACAGACAGCTTCCACTTGGACCTTCCAGAACGGACCGGCGGCTTGGTCCACTGTTTGCCACCTCTCGGCCTATTCCTCCTCCATAGACACGGGAGCAGGGATGGAACCTACCTCCGCGGCTGTCTGTGTAGGGCCCCGCACCCAGCGCCGGTGTGTGGTCAGCATGGGCACCGGTCACAGCCGAGCACCACAGCACTTCCCCGCAAGGCCCTACGGAATACCAGACGGTAACACTAGGCCGGCTGAACATTCCTCTCAGCTAGTGACGTCGCAGCCCTAACGTCAAGCCGTACAGCAGTCTTAACGTCATAACGTCATAGCGTGACACCTTACGTGACTGTCGTGATGCCGATGTAAATACGCATACTGCGCTGCCAGGCACAGAAGGGCAGCACGTGCAGTTATGTACAGTGCTTAACACTTAATAGACGATGATACTATTGATTTATGCATTTACTGTCTATACTTTATTGTTAAGAGTGTACCCTTCCTACTTATAAAAACAAGCCTTTTTTGTTTTGTTTTTTAATATGTTTTTATTGCTTTCATAGAGGAAGGGAGAGAGAAAGGGAGAAACATCAATGATGAGAATCATGCATCGGCTGCCTCCTGCACGACCTCCATTGGGGATCAAGCCTGAAACCCGGGCGTGTGACCTGACTGGGAATCCAACCCTGACCTCCTGGTTCACATAGGTAGGTCAACACCAAGTTGGCCAGGGGGAAATAAGTCTGTTGTAAAGCGGTCTGACGTGCTATCCCTGCAGCAGCCCATACATCTCGTTTAGTGCCTCTCTTGATGGCATCGTTTCCTCCTATGCTTGATTTAATCTCATATTGTTTTGTACAGGAACATGCTGTCCAGGCTTATAGCCTGGGAGCAATGGGCTGTACCCATGGTCGGCACACTGCGGCTCGCGAGCCACATGCCGCTCTTTGGCCCCTTGAGTGTGGCTCTTCCACAAAATACCACGGCCTGGGCGAGTCTATTCTGAAGAAGTGGCATTAGAAGAAGTTTAAAAAATTTGGCTCTCCAAAGAAATTTCAGTCGTACTGTTGATATTTGGCTCTGTTGACTAATGAGTTTGCTGACCACTGGGGTCCAGCCCAGGCGTGGAGGGGGCTGTAGCATCTAGGTGTGTGCAGATACACTCTGTGATGTTTGCATGTGACAAAATCACCTAAGGACACACTTCTCAGAGCGTGTCTCCATGGGAAGTGGCACGTGACTGTAGAGCACTTTAACGTAGTCAGTGCATTGCCATGGCTGTAATCACACTGCAAGCAAATAAGTACCAAGATGTCCAGTGTCCGTGCGAAAACTTCTAAGTGGCTGTAGTAGACTCCCCACCATCATTAAAGGGAACACAGAAGGAATAATCATCTTAAAGTTTTAAAAGCCCAGGATGAATGACATGGAAACTAACACAGTCTATACCTGGAGTCAGGCATTGTTCCACATACATGTAACAATTTAATTTTCCCAACAACCATACAAAGAAGGGACTAAGATAATCCCCACATAACAGATGAGGAAACTGAGTCACAGAGAGTCTCAATAACTTCTCAAGGTCACCCAGCAGGTTGGGGGCATGGCCAGTTAGCTAGTATTTGTTTATAAAAATATTTATAAAATTTTATAAAAAATATTTATAAAAACCTAAAGGATTGAAGAATCCTCTGGTGGCTGGAGATTTCTTTGGATTTTCTCTATTTTTCTCGGGTTACTCTAATGTACATTTTGTAGTTAAAAAATTAAACATTCGGTGTCTAAGGAGTCACGAGAATTGGTTCCGGGGCCAGAATTGGTGCTGAGGTAGCGCACAGGGTGAGCGTTCACTAGGAGCTGGGCACACCCCTGGCCTAAGTGGTCCCGGGGTGAATGGCCCACCGTGCAGCCGCCCTTCTCTGGGCCCCAGGAGCATCTGTGGGCCCCGCCCCTGCCTTCCCTCCACTCTGGCTGTAGCCCTGCCAGCATCATCGAATGGCTCTTGGGTAACACAGAGCGAATGTGGACCATGGAACAGCTGGCTTGCAAGGGCTCACTCAGCCTGGCTCCGGGAAGGAGCCGGGGCCCTCAGCTGTAGGAGCCCTTCCTTGCCCAAGAGAGATGGCAGTTGGCAACATCCTCCCAGCCAGTGCCCAAGCTGCTCCACCGTTTGCCCTTGTGTCCCAGAATCTCCCATCGGATGGTTTTTAATCTTATGCATCCAGCCAAAGTCAGAGCTACAACCCCAAGCTGTAGGCAGGTGTCAAGAGCCACTTGAACCCTCTAAAGAGTCCTCAGGGCCCCACTTGATACTTGGTGACCTTCCCATCCAAAGCAGGAGCTGTAATTAACAGCAGGGGACCCGCTGCCCTGGCTGCTGGGCTGAGGGCCAGCACTGGCCGACGAGCGCTCAGAATGACCAGCTGGAAGCGGCAGGAGGTCCCCGAGGAGAAGGGCATCCCGAGAGGCTGAGCCCTCCGTGTAGGCTTGCCGGTTTAGCAAATAAAAATAAAGGACACCCAGTGACACTTTCGTTTTAAGTCAAGAGCTTTTTTGTTTTGTTTTCAGTGTCAGTACGCCCCATGGAATATTTGGGGCATACTTATACTTTAAAAAATCATGTTTATCTGAAATTCAAATGTAACGAGGCATGCTGGATCTTATCTGGAAACCCTCCCGCTGAAGCAGTGACATTTAAAATAAAAACCTCCTCACTCCCTCTCTGGCCACTAGAATAGTCTGCACAGGAAGACCCCGACACAGAAGCAGGCCGCGGCTAATACTTGGGCAGATCGCTGCACCCGGCTTGGGAGCGGCAAACCGGCCCTTTTCACACAGCTGCTTCCGGTTCCCACTCAAGGACTCCCGTGCAGTCAGATTTCCCCCGGAATGCCTCTCAATGCGTCCCACAGAGAATCCTGAGGGCCTCCTGGATGCTGGACGCCGAAGCCAACACAGGAATAGACATACACGGTCCCTCTGCTCCCAGGGGCTGACATTCTAGAGAAGCTGGGAAACTAGAAAATCTCAGGTAGTAAATAAAATTAACAAGACCAGGGGACAGGTGACCAGGAGGCCACCTCAGACTGAGAGGTCAGGGAAGGAAGCTGAGGAGACAATACTTGGGCTTAGAGCTGTGTGTCTATTGGAGGAGAGGGAGTCCTTGCAGGTGGAATGATTAGTTTGTGCAAAAGCCCTGTGGCAGAGAGGGCTCACTCATCCAGGAGCTGAAAGACAATTGCTATGGCTTTAGAAGAGAGAGGGCAGAGACCTGGGTGGTGGTGTGCAAGGTGAGGCTGGGGCCAGAGGGCCTTCTAAACCAGAAAAGAGAGTTGGATTTTATCCTACGTGCAGAAGCCCTTGGAGGGTGCTTAGAGTAACATGATGAGATTCAGAGATGTTCACCCCTCCCTCCCCGTCCAGAGAAGCACACAGCATCATAGGTGGCAGGACCAGGGCTAGGGGGAAATAAGGCATTAGGGTGCAAAATTTAAGAAGCCTCTCACTCTTGGATCTGTGCCAGTTGTTGACTCTCAGTGGCCCCAGGCCCCGCGTGGAAGTCAGGGCCCCTCCCCTGATCTGCCCTTGCAGCTAGAGTAGGAGAAGGGGAAACTTACTTTGTGCTCCATCTGCGGGGACAGGCTGCAGCCTCTGGTTCCCACTGGGCTGGGAACTTCATGCCTAACCCCGCTCAGCTTGTAAAGAAGGGATGGACCCTGGGCCAGGTCCCCCTCTGGCGCACAGGTCCCCTCCAGCGAGGGGTCAGTCGTTGGTCTCCTCAGCTGAGCTGCTGCAAGGCAAAGCTCTGGGGCATCTGACACATGTAGTCCCATAGCCTAGTGGACTTCCACCCTCTGGGCCCAGCAGGTCAGAGGGAGCTGGACACCCCACCACCCTACTACCCCGACCCGGATCACTGCTTCTCTGTCTTCGCCTCACCACGAAGGGAGCCCAGGCTTCCTTCCTTGGGGCAGGAAGCTCAGAGAAACACTTCGCACCCCCGGGGCCCAGCCGCTAGCTCTGTGGCCTCAAGCCTCCTTTTGTCCTTAACCAGCATTCCCCAGGAGCACCTGGCTTGCCCCCGGGCCCCGAGACCGCGGTGATCTGGCTCAGGCCAGGGAGCCAGGGATGTTTCTTTTCAGTCGTTGCTATGGCTGTCGTCCTTGACCTTAGCGGGCATTAAACTTGGTGGGACAAAAGAACTAGTAAACAAATCATAGGTGACCAAGACCCACCCAGGGATGGTTCTGATTCGGCGGAAGTGGGGGTGAAGGCCACGAATCTCTCCTTCAACCATCAGCCACGTGATCCGGAAAGCAGGAAGTTAACTCGCCTTCAGGAGACTCAGTGGTAGCTAATTTCTATCCTCGCTGGGACACAGGAAGGTGGGCACAAACAAGGAACCCAGCTGAGGTCAGTGACCAGCCCAAGGTCACCCAGCCAGTAAGGAGCACAGCTGCCAATCAACCCTGGCTGGAAACCCGAGTCCGCATGTCTAAATCCGTGCTTCTGGGCTGGCCGTGCTTCGGAGGGGAGCAAGAGTCCGCGGCTTAGGGAGAAAGGGGGTGAAAATGTTCTAAAATTGATAGCAGGGAGGGATGCACAACTCCGTGAACTGAAAGCCATAGCTTTGTACGCGTGCACGGGTAAGTTATGTGGTATATGGGTTAGATCTCAATAAAGCTGTTTAAGGAGAACGTCGCTGCAATCACAGGTGGCTCTCTTAGTCGTGCAATGGCTTAACAGACTGCCGGCAGGTGGGAGGGGGATTTGAAGGCAGGTGACCTTGACCACCAGGTAAGATGTTTCCACCGTGAGCTCCCTCACTACCTGAGCTTCCTCTCATGGCAGGAGTGGAGCCCTCGTGGAAACCCTCCCCTCCCCCCCGCCCAGCCCATTTCCGTCCCAACAACACAGATGTTACCAAAACGAACGGCATAACGCACAGGAACCCAAATGACCACTCCCACGCTTCTTCCTTACAATCGCACTTCACACTTTTATTGTTAATTTTCTTCACATGGCAGATACAGAACTGTCTCCCTGGGAGGTCCCAACCCACACTCTCGAGCTCCCACGGGCCAGGGAAGCCACTCCCCCTTCTCCTGAAGCTCTGAGCAGATTTCCTGACAGTCTCAGAGGTTGACAGCTAACCAGCACGTTTGCACATGCAAAAAAGGAGTGGCCCCAACCTCCCACCCCGACCCCCCACCATTCCCAGAATTTGCCATTGGCTGAAGGTGACCTCCAGGGTTTGGGGTTCCTAAGCCTTCCTCGCTGCTGAATGGGGAAAACCCTCAAGAATGGAGAGGCTGGGTCCAGTACAGTACGTGAGTGTTGACATTGATGGGACAACATCGTATCGTTAGGATAAGGAACAGCCACGGATTTTCATGCTCAAGAGGGTGAGTTTCAGAAGCGGGCAAAAGGATTCCTTCCAGTTTAGGAACATTTAAAACAAACAGCAGTTGTTAGCCGGGGGGGAACTAGGAAAGCTGGGACGTAGGCCAACGATCAGGGTTTTTCTGCCCATGTGAGGATCTCGCGAGAACTTTCTCCTGGACCACTATCAGAGCCCGCACTGCAGCCGGTCGACTGATTAATTAAATAACACAAGTTATAAAACTTTAAAAACGGGGCATTTACAGTCAGGGACATAAATACGTGCTTTTAAAAGTGTCTACGTACATATTTACAGAGTTGCAAGATCAACCATAGTAGCCCTGAAAAAAAAGTCCCTTTTTTGTGTGTGACCACGCACACGCCTCCCGGTCCCCTCCCTCCACTTTGGGCTGGTTACGTTACTATTGACAACGGGGCTGAGGAGCAGGCGGGAGGGGGCTCAGGCATCCTCGTCTGGGGTCTGCCCCAAAGGCACCAAACCCAAGACCCTAGCTCAGCTCACCCGTGTCTCCGAGGCATGGCCTGTCCCACCAGAGCAGGGGCCCCCTCCAGCGAACCACGGCAGGTGATGGAGAACTTCCAGAAATCTCTTTTTCTCCCCGCCCACCTTTCCTTGTTCATGTTCCACCTTCACTTTCATTTCCCAGTTTCTATCTGTTGTTTCCCTTTTCAGCTAATTTGAGAAGCTCACACACTAAAAGTGTTGCTGGTCCCACCGAGTGAGGCAGAGGAGCTCCTGGACACAGGACACCACTCCTTGCCCCCACCGCCCCCCACCCCTCTGCTTCTCCCATGGAGGAACCCGATCCATACAAGGGGACAATGGCTTTCTCCCGATGCACATGGACTAACCACGATTTCAAATCTGGAAATGACTCAAGCGCCGACAGCTCAGGCTAGCGGGCCAAGGTTTTCCAAGTGTACAGGCCAAAGGGGCAGTCAGCAAGGCTCCGACATGTCTGCACACCACTGATTCCCAGAGATCGTGAGGGACGTGGGACCTGAGGGCGGGGGGGGGCCAGGGCCGCTGGAAGGGGAGCTTGGCCTCCTCCTGAAGGTCTTCCTCGGACACGACTGGAGCTGATCCCGGGGCCAGACCAAGGTCCCCGCCGTGGTGAAGGACTACTCGAGAAGCAAAAAGCAGGATCAAGGAGCTCTTGAAAAATTGCATAGTAGGAGAGGTCCCGCCCCTGCAGGAAGGCCGAGCTGCAGAACATGCTCGTTGGTGTGGAATCAGCTGGTGCCCTGCCTCCCCAGGTTTCTGGAGACCACACGCTGGCAGGCAGGCTCACACGTGCACGCTCACACGTGCACGCTCACACGTGCACGCTCACATGTGCACGCTCACACTCCCTTTCTCTCACAGGCTCCAGCACTGGAATAGGTCACTACTCCCTGCAGGGCGGAAGGCCAGTCCCTTTGGCTTCTCTGATTCCAGGTCACTTCAGGTGCTGAGGAGACAAAGAAAAGAACAATAACGGTGGCTGCTTATTCAGTACCATGGGCTGCTCACGCATTCTCCCGCTGCATTTTTATGATTGAACTGTTTGTTGTAGTGCAGCACACATCCAGAGGAAAGCAAAGCGTGATGAGTTTTCACAGTGCACACACCTGCGTAACCAGCACCCAGGTCAGGAAGCGGAACGGGAGGACCAAGCTCCCATCAGCCCCGGGCCCTGCCCCCCTTTTAGGATAACCACAAGCCCTCATCCCCAGAATAACCAATATCCTGACCTCTGGCATCATGCTAGTAGATTGATTCCCCCCATTTTTTCACTTAAATAAATGAAATTAATCAGTGCACATCCTATGTGCCTGGCTTCTGCGGCTGAACGAGTCTGCAAGCACGTGCTGTGGATTTTCACTCTCCTCGCTGTGGGAGTCTGTTAGAGGATCATCCTTCCACCGGCCTAGGCTACTGCCAGTGCAGGTCCGGGAGTTTGGGGCCATCACGCGTGTCGCTGGGATATTCTTACATGGTCTAAATGTCACGTATGGTGCACATGTTTATGCAGAAGTGCTGGGGAGTAGGGCGTACCTATATAACATATGAGTGTTCTTGTACGTGTTTTCTGAGTGTATCCCTGGCAGTGGAATCACTGGGTCCGGGAGTTCGCATCTGTTCAGCTCCAGTTGATACAGCCAAACAGTTTTCCAAAGTGGTTAGGCTGCCACTGAATTTCACTCGAATGCTGGCAACAACCCTCGTGGCCGGTGACAGAGACCCCCATTTTGCATGGAAGAAATGGAGGCTCAAAGAAAAGTAACCGTTACGAGGTCAGGCGGCTGGCAAGTGGCAGAGGTGGGACTTGAACCCAGGTCCAGAGCACGCCAGAGCCTGAGTGTGCGAGGGAATGGCACGGCCATGCTTCCTCCGTGGGAGCCTCATGTACAGCACGTGGCCCAGAGCCAGGCACACGTGAGCAGCTCCCAGTGTTCGCTGCATTGAGTGGAAGATGAGCCTGGAATTGGGCCGAGTCAAGTTCAGAGGTTCGATTCTCTCACCCAGGGAACCTGGTTGGCATTAGTATTAGTAATAATAATTATTAAAGTATTGCTACTAGTAATAAAATAGTAATTCAATGAGAATAATAATAGCAGTGCTTATTTATGGCAGGCTTACTACACCCGAGGCACTTACTTTCCTCAGTGCTTTTCACGTACTGACTGACCTATGACATTCTTACAGATGGGCAAACTGAAACACCCGCCAGGATTACTGGCGCCAGGATTCAACTCCAGAAAGTGTGCACTTCACCACACACTGTCCGTTTCAGCCTCCCCCAAACCTCTGGATGGGGCTGGAAAGAGCTGCCAGCAGTGGAGCTCTCCGCCACGTGAGGACACAGCCAGAAGGGACATCTGCAGGACAGCAAGAGTCCTCACCCTGAGCTCGGACTTCCCCGGGAAGCTGCACGCTTGCAGACGAGGGAAAAGGAGGCATCCATCCAGGTCCACGCCCCGACCCAGGGCTGAGCAGGCTCCCAGGCCTTGCGCATCAGCATGCTTGTTCATACATCCGAGTGGGGCCCTGGGGTCTGTATCTTTAACGGGTGCCCCAATGTCAAGGTCCTGCAATTATGCTGAGAGGCTGGTCTTGGGGACACAGTGAAAGAAGACACGCTGTGTCACCAACAGGGAAACCCAAGCCTGCCCCAATTCACTGACCCAGCCCAGCCCCCTGAAGATGAAAAGTCTGGTTTCTATGAATGATTCAGGCTTTGCCATCAGAAAATTTAGAAAAGAGATTTCTGGTTCAACATAAATCTAAATTTATTATTTTACAGATGAGTATTTCTTTTACTTTCAAATTTTTTCTGGGCTTAAAGCCTCTGAGGGAATCAATTAAGTGCTGAGTATTATTATTATTATTATTATTATTATTACAATGATAGCTAATACTTACCTACTGCTTACTATGTGCCAGGCACTGTTCTAGGTGCTTTGCATGCATTTGACACTTGTAATTCTCACAATCCCACGAAGTAGGTACTATTGTCCCATTTTATGGATGTGGAGACTGAGGCTCAAAGAGACTAACTTGTTGAGGTCCCACAGCCAGTAAGTGGCAAAGCTGGGATTTGAACCCAGATGATCCAGGGTCCGCACTCTGCACCACTAGGCGCCCTTCTTGCAGCAAGACCCGTGCCCAACTGGCACACGGGGTACTCCACAAGCCATCATGCCCACCCCCTTTCTCTCCTTCCCAGCCACCCCAAACCCCAAGCCCAGCCTCCCCTCCCCGCAGAGCCACCGAAAGGATCCAGAAGCTGCTCCCCCCTCTTCACACCTGTCAGGGAGCAGTTGAAGCTTCTACTCTTTGAAGAGGGGTCCTTGGAGCTGAGCTGTGGCCGTGGCCTTGACACTCCTGCATTGCCTGGTGATGTACGGGGCGGCAGGCGTGGGGCATCGGGTCGCCAGGCGGAGGCTGTAGCTGTGCAAAGAGAAACAACACACCGTCACCAGGGGCTCAGCCAGGCAGCACCTGGAGGCCAGGTGTGGCCCCACCTCTCCGGCCCCTGGAGGCCAATGGGATGTGAGCTTTGATACAAGCCTGTGAGCTCCCCTGGCTCTATCCACCACCTCCCCTCCCCCAGAGGTGGCGCTAGCAGCAGCACCCACCCATGGGCTCTGAGACAAGGTGCTGTTCCCTCCAAGACACCTGGGGAGGTGTTTAGCGCCAAGTTACCTCCATTGCCTGTGGTGGGGACAGGAGGGAGAGCCGGTCCCCTCCAGGCTGTTAACTGTGCACCTGACCTCTGCCCTGGCCCCATTTTCATGTCAGAAATCACACAGGGGGTGTGAACCAGGATCCTGTTTGCTACTACAGCCCATTAAATTGGACTTGATTTTTCAGGAAAGCTTTTAATTTTTTTTAAGACAGGTAACCCAGATCTCGTTATTCCTCCCTTTCCTTCACCCAGCTAACCTGTACTCATCTTTCAGGTCCCAGCCAGCATACCACCTCCTCCAGGAAGCCTTCCTTCTTCATTCCTGGATGAGTGTCCCTCCTCCCGGCTCCCACCATCCCTTGCCTTCCCCATCATAGCACTTGTTACACGGAATCACAATCGCAGGATAATGAGTCTGCCCCCGCATGAGCTGTGACCCCAAGGTCAGGGCCTTTGTTTTGTTTATTGCTGCACCCCCAGCTTGGCATGACAAAAATAAATATGTGCTGAACAGGAGCGACACTGCACTAAGCATTTTCTGTATGTCTTAGTCTTCCTAGAACCTTCCCTGGTGGATACTGTATATCCCTCGTTTACAGAGGGGGAAACAGAGGCACAGTGACTGGTCCCAGGTCCCAGGTCTGCCCCCTTGAGATGGGAGAGCAGGGCCTCAGGCGAGGAGAGATGGGAGGTGACCTCCACCTGCTCCAGGTGTTGGCTGGGAGCCAGCTCCGCCCGAGGGAGCAAGAGATGGGGACAAGCTGAAGCAGCAGGGTTCACCTGAGTGGTCCTCAGCCAGGGCACAGGGCTGCAGTGCCGGGAGACATTTCTGGCTGTCACATCTGGGGGAGGGAGGATGCTACTGGCATCTGGTGGGTGGGGCCAATATGCTGCTAAACCTCCTCTGATACACAGGGCGTCCCCCACGAGGAAGAACGATCCAGCCCCCCGTGTTAACAGTGCCCACTTGACAAGGAAGCCCTCAGTGACGATCTGTTAAGACGAACGAATGTATAAACAGACACATGACTACAGCAAGTGGCCCGCGGAGCCCCGCCCTGCTCCACGTTCTTGCTCAAGTGCCCCCTCTCAGTGAGCTCCCACCGTCTCCTGAAACTCCCGGCTCCACAGTGCATTTTACAGCCCCGACCCCTTCACCTGGGACTTTGCGTCCCACCGTGCCAGTTACCCACAGTCAATCACGGTCTGATAAGATTAAATGGAAAACCCCAGAAATGCAGTTCTCAGGTTTTAAAACGGGCGCCGTCCTGAGCAGCGATGCTGCAGTCCCCGCTCTGACCCACCCAGGCGCATCGCCCTCGTCCCGCTCTGACCCACCCAGGCGCATCGCCCTCGTCCCGCTCTGACCCACCCAGGCGCATCGCCCTCGTCCCGCTCTGACCCACCCAGGGGCATCGCCCTCGTCCCGCTCTGACCCACCCAGGGGCATCGCCCTCGTCCCGCTCTGACCCACCCAGGGGCATCGCCCTCGTCCCGCTCTGACCCACCCAGGCGCATCGCCCTCGTCCAGCCTGGTCCTGCTGCGAGTCCAGCACAGTAAGATGTCTGGAAAGAGACCACATGCGCGGAACGGCTACGATAGCATGTTGTTACAATAGTCCTACTTCAGTAGTTATTGTTGCTCAAAACTTCCTGTGCCCTGTTTATAAGTTACACTTTATCATAGGGACGTATGGAGAGGGAAAACATAGGGTTCGGCAGCACCTGTGGTTTTGGGTCCGCACGGGGGGGTCTGTCGTGGAATGTGTCCCCCTCGGATAAGGGGGGGCTACTGCCCTTCCTTTTTGGATTCGTCACCACTCTGTGTCCACTTGGGTTTTTGTGTCCTGGCTCCACCCGGGGCTTCTTGTCGCTGACAGACCCCGGCTCCTGCACGCAGCCTGGCACCGTAGGAAGCCTGCTCCCTGGCCCGTGCTCTGCGGGGAGCTTCAGTGGGCGAGACAGAGGCCACCTCGCTGTCTGCCTGGGACTGTGCGCAAAGAGAGAGGAACATGCCGTTTCGGGAGAGATCACAGCCAGCGCGAGGCCGGGACTCGGGCCTCTGGCTCCCAGGGGGCCACAGTCCCGGTCATGAGTTTCTGGCAAAGGAGATGTCCGAACACGCTGACATACACTCGCAAAACAAAACTGAAGAAACAGCAAGGAAGGCCAGGGCCCGGGAGAAGATGACACCGAGAGGGGTCCCGGGAGTCCTGAGCTGAGGGCAACAAGGACCCCGAAGGATCTAAGAGCCTGGGTTGCCTGCCTGGAGCTTCTCACAGGCGAATGAGCCCCGGGGGGAGGGGGCCCTTCACCCCAAGGGGTCTTCCTGGAGCTCCATGTCACCGGGCTGTGGGAGTTGGTGACATCACAGAGGGGCCACCATACACCAGAGCCCCTCATCTCCAGGGACTGCCCAGGTACAGGGGCTGCTGGGCCAGTGAGATGTACCCACTAAATAAAGACGGGCAAAGTGCCCGTCATTGAACAGAGACCAGATCAGTGAACAGAGACCAGGATGACATGAAGAGGCAATTCCCAGAGGAAGCCAGAGCCCGTGAAGGGGAAAAGATGCCGGCCGCTTGTCCAGGAAGAGCTTGTTGGCACAGGGGCCTGGGGACAGGCGCTGGATGCGTGGGGCCTGCAGGTAAGGGCCTGTGACCAGGGTGAGGACTGCCCCCAATTCCTGGACAGTGGGGAGGCGGAGCCCGGCCGCCCCACCTCCTGAGAGCCTTCCTCTCCCCGTCTCAGAGCTGCTCATCGCAGCCGCCAGATGGATGACAGTCACCATCCCTCAGCTCGCTGTGAGCACTGGAGACACAGCGGAGAGCCCGGGTCACAGCCCCGCCTTCCCGTCCTGGCAGACAGCAGGCGAATAAAGGAGCGTGTGGCAGTCAGCCCACAGGGATCACTGTGGGGAGAAACAAAGCAGAGGAGAGAGCTCCGAGTGGCCGGTGGGGCGGCGGGCAGGCTGCAAAGTGGAGGAGGAAGACCTCACAGAAATAGGTGAGCCAAGACCAGAAGGAGGTGGGCGAGGGACCCCCTTGGACACCTGGGCCTCGTGTGCTCCAGGCCGTGCGAGCCGCACGTGCAAAGGCCCCGAGGTGAAACGTGCCTGGAATGTCAGAGGGAAGATGGGGCAGCGGGGAGGGTCTGGTAGGCATGGAGCCAGGTTGTCCTTCTGGGCAGCGGAGTGACCTGGCTGACGTGGCCACTGTGTCGGGCGTAGACTGCAGGACGGCAAGAATGGGATGGAGGACACCGGTGAGGGGCGACTGCCAACATCCAGGTGAGAGATGACGGCAGCGTGGACCTGGGGCCGGCCGAGGAGGTGGGGCTCTGGGAAGTGGCTGGATATAAACACCTTGATCAGGGCCCACAGGACTGATGAACTGGATGCCGGGGCTGGGGCAGAGGTGAGAAAGCGACCGGAGTCTAGATGGCGTCTAGATGGCGTGTAGATGGGTTCCGTTTAACCGAGCTGGGGAAGACAGCGGGAGGAGAACGTGGCTTCTTGGGGGGTCCGCTTTGGAAGGACTAAATTTGAGATGGTGTTAGACACCCAGGGGGGAAATCAAGTGGGTGGCTGAGATGCACCGCTGATGGATTTGGGGCTGGTCGGCATCTGGGGGGGACTGGGTGGCTCCTACGGGGGTGGAGACGAAGAGGAGGAGTCCAGGGACTGAGGAAGGGATTCGGGGCAGCCCTGGTGGGGTCACGAGCCCAGAGAGAGGTGTCACGGGAAGAGGGAAGAACAAGTGTCCAAAGCTGCCGAGGGGTAAAGACGGGACTGAGAACCAACCGACCAGGACGTTGTGGAAGCCTAGAGGCTGCTGGTAACCGTGGTAACCGCAGTTTCCGAGACAAACGCCTGAAAGAGATGAGTTCAAGGGAGGAGAGGAGGGCAGGCGGCAGGGTCCAGAGACTCCGTCGCACAGATTTGGGCAAAGGGGGCGCAGAAGGGACAGGGTTCGGGCGGGGAGGAGCTGCCAGCCCCCGGATGCTCCCCGGAGCTCTCCAGTCCCCACCGGGCCAACACGCTCATCCACGTTCTCCGCCAGGCTGCCCGGGCGATGAGTGGAGGCCCTGTCTGCTGTGGCCACCTTCCACCTCTCCGTCCCGCAAGCGTCAGGAGGGACCTTCTGGAAAGCAATGGCCAAGCTGGTTGGGCCACACAGCCGCCTGCCCCGCCCGGGAGTCTTACACAACTCTCCGTGAATCCTCAGAGGGCAAACATCTAAGTCAGTTTTGCCCGCGGCCAGGGAGAAGCCAGGAAAGCATGCAGGTAAGACAAGCTGAGACGATGTTGAAATGCCCGCAGGCTGGGTGAAGGCCACAGGCAGAAGCTACAGGAACCACACCTGCTTCCTGGCACCAGCCACCGCCACTTCCAGAAATGGTTGGCCCCAGCTTCCCAAACAGGACAGCCCCTTCTGCTCCAGGGACAGCCCCTCCACCTCAAATGAGGCCCCTGGGCTGGGAGGCAAGGGCCTGGAGGGTCAGCCCTAGGCTCCCCGCTACTTGCTGTGTGGCCTCAGGAAAATGCCTCTCCCTCTCTGGGCCAGAGTGGTCTCACCTGTAAAATGAGGATGTCAACCAAGGAAAAAAATGTATAGCATCATCCACTGAGCGAGTGATATGCGGGACATGTTTCGGGGGGTCCCCGGAGCTCCTGAAACCCTCCTAGCAGCCCTGAGGCAGGGATGGTGCCGATGCACATCTCACAGAGGAGGAGATGGTGGCTCAGAGGCCAGGAAGCCCAACGTCTATGTTCTCTCAGCCAATAGGGGGACAGCGTTTAACCAGGTCCCTGGAGAGGCATCCGAACCCAGGGCCATTTGACACCACACCCCAGATCCCCTCCGACACAGTCCTTGTCATGATGGGGACACACCCCGGATCCCCTCCGACACAGTCCTTGTCATGATGGGGACAAGGAGCTCCTGTCAGTATCCCAAAAGGCCATCAGGAGCTGAGCCGTTGCCCAGAGCACGGACGCACAAGCCTCCCCACGCAGGCAGGAGCTGGCTTTGTGCTGGAGCCGCGTGGGCTCCGAGGAGCCCTGGCGTGGGGCCTCACGCTCCGAGGCTCACTGGAGGCCCAGGAGAGGGGAGAACCCTCCCGAGGCCCACTCCTCGGTCCTAGACTCTGACTGAGCTCGCTGGGGTGCAGTCTATGACCCCACAGCAGTCCTGGGGCGCTGGTTAAAGTGCAGCCACCCAGCCCCACCCAGCCTCCTGGCTCAGACTCCACATTTCACCAGGTCCCTGGAGAGGCATCTGACACAGGAGCTGGGGAGCGTGGGCTAGGGGTGCAGGCCACATGCTGATGGCAGTGTCTAAGGAGCCGGGGTCTGAAGCCTGGGACCCGGGCCCTAGTGCCTAGGGACGTTTCATAGAGAAAGTCTTTCCCATGTGAGGGCTCCAGGGAGGAAAATAAAAGTGGTCCTTGGGGGCCGAGGGCCGAGGGTTGAGACCACTGGCCGGGGCAGTCGCTGAGGGACCTACTGAGGATGGTGAGGAGTGGGCATCGCGAGCCCTGGCAGAAACGCAGGGCGGCTTTTTCATTCAATCACCCTTTAACCACGTGAGGCGGGCACTGTGCCCCTTTAAGGCTGAGAGGACAGCAGCACAGAAAGTTAAGGTCATTGACTCATTTAAGGTCACAGAGAGGGACATGACTAGAAGGGCAGGAGGGAGGGCAGGGGAGGGGGAGAGGAGAGGAAGCGGGAGCCGGGATCTGCGGAGCTGACCCCACTCCGGAGCTGAATCCGCCTCTTCGCAGATGGATTTCCTTCCCTCTCAGCTCCGGGAAGGCCCTGTTCCCATGCTAGCTCCCGGCGTGGCCTCCACGCGTCCGAAGACCAATCACGTCCCTGCCCCGTGTGGCTTTGACGCCAGGTTCTGCGGCCTCCAGAGGCCATTAGTTCCCCAAACTGGTTTGGCTTGAACTCCAAATGCCCCGCGTGTGGCAGCTCGTAACCCGGTCAACGGAGGGCTGTGCCGCCCGGCCATGACCTCAGGCCAAGGAAGCTGCCAGGAGGACATCCCTGCTGTGGCCGCTTGCCACCCTGCCGGGACAGGAGGGGGACAGGAGACCCCAGAGTCCACGCCGAGCAGCCCCTCGCTCAGACGGGAGAAGCTGGAGGGAGGAGGTCACCCAGCAAGTTGCTCTTGGGGAGAAGTGAGAGGGCACAGGCGGGCTCACTGTTTGTATGGGGCACTGACGGTGGGGGGAAGGTGGAGGGGAGCCCGGCGGAACTGGGGAAGGAAACCCCAGCAGGCAGGGCACCTGGCGCTCTGTGACCGTCCCCAGCCCCTGCTGCCCGCCCTGGACTGAGCCCCAAGGGCGAAGGTGGGTCTGTTCTCGCCTCATGCAGCCACCTGCCTGCCACCTGCCTGGCACAGGATGGGCTCTGGGAATGGTTCCTGGACGAGTCAAGGCCAAGCCTGAGCGGGCGCCTCATCCAGTGCAAACCCAAATGTGCTCGTCCATGGCGCTCAAGGACCAAACTGCCCAAGGAAGTGACTTCCGGGAGGTTCTCTCACCGCCAAGGCCCCGCCCCAACCCTGGGACCAGGGGCCTACTTTCCCGACTCCGCAGGCCTCCCTCACCACGCCCCGGGCTCCGCTCAGTGCCCTGGCTCAGACGTCCTGCCCGCAGGAAGCAGCCACCAGCGGTGCAGGGCCCGGCGAGGCGGCAAGAACCCAGCTCCGCTCCCTGTAAGTCTCCGCCTCTCAGGGCACTTGGCTCCTCCACCCCCCGATCCGTTCTAGTGCCCAGATGCCATCCCTTCTCCTCCTCTCCAGCCCAGTGGGACAGTCTGCTCTCTTTAAAGGAAACTACTAAGAATGGGAGGGAAGCCCAAAAGGACACACAGACACGTGTGTCAGGACATGAACGCACAGAAAGCAGATTCCCAGTGTGGGGCAGAAAGGCACCCACCCCCCACGAGGTCCAGAGGGAAAAGCTCTTTCAAATGGAAAAACCCTATGAGGGACGCTAAGACTTCATTACCGCAACCGCTCTGTCCTTTCAAGTCAACTTAGACCAAGACGTTAGGAAGATGACTAAGTCAGCTCCAGGAGCCACTTCCACATCTCGGAGTCATTGGGACTCAGGGTCTCGGAAGTCCTATGTGGCATCTCCCAGTGACAGGATTTCTGGAACCTGGGGTGTGGTGCCGCCCAAGGATGCTAACCATCTGAGGCGCCTGCCTTGATGGAGAAGCCCCGTGGAGCTCGGGGGCTCCTTTGCCACCTGGGGCGTCTCCGAGGCCTGGGTGTGTCTGGCTGGCAGGGCGTCCCAGGCACAGGCTGGCGTTGCCGTGGGAAAGCCACGCTTGCCGAGTCTGAACGGGGCATTAGTCAGCGGGGCAGGGACGCTGCCCAAAGGGCCAGGGCACCCACATGGGCTGTGGGCCAGGGGGACTCATCCTCAGAGGGTGCGGGGGACTGGATAGCAGTGTGCCCTGGCACCTTCTCTCACCCCAGAGCCCCAAAGCCCTCGCCCTGTCTCCTGGCTGACCTCCAACAGGCTTAGGGGGGCTGGGGCTGGAACACGGGACAGATCAACCTGTGTCCCAGAGGGGACAGAGGCGGCCCCAGGTGCTAAATGACCTGGACCAGCTGGCACCTCTGGGCTGCTCAGCAGCACTGGGACCCTGCGTTCCATTTGGGTGGAGGCCCACTCATTGGCCACATGGAGGGTCCCTCCCTGCGGGGCAGACACGCGGCCCAGCCACACTACTGGGGTGCCCACGGACTCACGTCTGACACGGAATGAAAACCGTCCTAATGTCTCCTACACATTAGCAGCAGGTCCCCAGCCCGGGGTCGGTGGAACAGGTTTTTCTAGGCGCATCCTCGTTATCATCTGCATCGCAGCAGCTAACATTTCCCTGCTCACTACGTGCCGAGCGCCATGCCCAAACTTGACATGGAATGGCGAACTTTATCTTCACAAGGCCTCTCTGAGTGGGTCCTAGCACGTTTTATACATGAGGAACTAAGGCACAGAGAGGTTCGGCAGCTTGCCCAAGAACACACAGCTGGCAGGAGCAGAGCCGGGGTCGAAGCCCTAGACACTTAGCTGCAGACACGGGCTCCTGGAGCCAAACACGTATGTCTGAGCAGGATTTCTGAGCTTTAATGTGCCAACTCAGTTCCCCCACTCAACTGATAGCTGCTCTGTGCCAGGTATGGTGAGACAGGCAAGCACTCCGCAGGCACGAGAATGCTGTAAGGGATAGCTTTGGTCTAAGCCAGGCGTCCTCAAACTACGGCCCGCGGGCCACATGCGGCCCGCCGAGGACATTTATCCGGCCCGCCGGGTGCCACTGCCTGTCCTGCTTAGCAGCCGACGCGTCCCGGGCCCGCAGTGCGCATAGGAATTTGTTCATAGTTGTTTTTTTTAAACTATAGTCTGGCCCTCCAACAGTCTGAGGGACAGTGAACTGGCCCCCTGTTTAAAAAGTTTGAGGACCCCTGGAGCTGAGCCTAAGGAGGCACCCTGTAAGCACCAACATTTATTTTTTAATTTATCCTTTTTTTAAAAAAATATATTTTATTGATTTTTCACAGAGAGGAAGGGAGAGGGATAGAGAGTTAGAAACATCGATGAGAGAGAAACATCGATTAGCTGCCTCCTGCACACCTCCCACCAGGGATGTGCCTGCAACCAAGGTACATGCCCTCGACCGGAATCGAACCTGGGACCCTTCAGTCCACAGGCCGACGCTCTATCCACCGAGCCAAACCAGTCAGGGCTAATTTATCCTTTTTAATAGAAATTTCTTCAAATCAGCCACGTGAAGCAATATCCTGATTGAGTGTTCTCTTTGGGAGTCAGGTTTCTAACTCTGCACTGACATATGCTGTCCATTGCCATCATGCCCCGTCATGAGACGTCGTCCCGGGAGCCTAAGAAAGTGTGGCAGCCTTCTTGTCCACACACGAACCAAGATCAGGCCTTCCAGCGATTCGTACTGATACTGACCAGTCACACCTATTAGATACCTGATGCTGTGCTGGACGCTGGGATACAGCAGCGAAGCAAACAGACCTGGTCTTTGCCCGTGTGGGGCATGTGTTCGAGAAGAGGAAGGTCATCATTGCTTGCATAATCTAGAATACAAAATCCCAGGGTGTGACTGACATTAAGGAGGAAACGTAGAAGCTACCAGAGCTCTGAACAAGGACACAAGGGACCTGACTTCACGTGCACACGTGTGCATGTGTGTGTGTACACGTGCACACATGCAGTTTGTTTGCACCCCAAGATGTGGGTTCTGTAGGATACTGGGAATATACTTAGGGTTTGCTTCATTTGCCGTGTTGTCTTGTATTACTTTGGAGGATAGGGGATGGAATAAAGCACAGAATGTCTAACTTATTTTTCCCCCAGGAGAAAAAGAGAAAGGGTTGCCAGAAGAGGTCTTTTCGGTGTCTGAAGGCAACCACTGTTACTACCTACCCTTGCCCCCAAATCTTTCCCGCTCTCATTCTGTGCCTGAGCCTCCAAGCACGTTTTACACAAGCAGATCTGAGAGTTTGCAAACTGGAACGAATCGGGTGAGAACTCATCTAGTCCTTCCCCAGGCTTTCTTCCGATCTGTGTCTAACAGATCTGGTCACAGGAGGCCGCCTGCTCGTCACAAGATGCAGAGCTGAGAAGACGGCCCCTGGACGTTTGATGGGGTCACACTGGGCTTGCTGCCGAGATGGCCTCTCAGATGCTCACAGCCCACTACCTGGAGAAATGGCCGGAAAGTTGGGGATGGTTGGGATTGGGATGTCTCCTGGGATAAGTCAAGAGGCCATTTACACCGTTTCCATCACTTCTGCTTTTCTTTTTAAGACCCAATGAAAGGCTCTGAAGTCTGGGTAAGACGTGAGAAGCCGACAAAAAGAAAGATTTCAAAGACCCACCCCCAGAGATGGCAGTTTCGCGGGTCTGGATTCTTAATAAGCCCCCAGGTGGCTAGTGGTGCAGATGGTCCACCAAGTGAACATCCTGACACATGCCAACCAGGGCCCCTTCGCACACCTGGGAACACAGGCGGGAAATGCACTCCCTCCGAACACTGTCATTAACAGGTCTCCTGGATCCGGGAAATACTGTCCCCTCACCTAAGCACCTGTCCAACATAATTCAGGACGTCACCTTATAAATCACCTGCTGTTAGCTGATAATCTCAGCTCTACCTGTCATGTTTATAAATAGTTTTAAGGGATAGAAACATATTAACTACAGTGAATTACAAAAAGAACAACAACAAAAAACCCCACAGAGCATATACGTCAACACCAATTTGTTGGGTGCCTCAAAGTGGTTGGCGCCCACATGAGGACAAAGTCAACACAGCCCATAAAATGCAAAGGAGCCTGAATATGAATGAAGATAAGAGGACAGAACACCTTTGAACCTCTGCGCTGGTCATCAGAGGAACTCTGGAAAATTCCTGGCGCAACACACTGACTTAGAGAGGAAAGGAAAGGAAATCAAATCAATGGGCAGGGGGACCCATGTCTTCCTTTATCAAGCAATGGGATGGACTGAGGCCCAGGCACTTCCTCAGAGAGTCAGCCACTGGTTAGCACAGGCACCACATGAAATATTTATTCTAAACCCAGAACAAAGCACGGAGGCATGAGGTAGAGAAGAACACTACTGTCTAAGAATTAAGGTACTTCGTGGGGCAATAAACCTTCCCTGAGAGACTGTGCATTCTACCCCAACGTCCACTTCATTCTCTCCCCAAATTGCTTATGAGACTTGTGGCTCAAAAGGAAAAAGCGATCTGTGTTACACTTCACACGTTCCTATCTAGAGGTCATTTGTCCAGCAAACGTCACTTACCAGCCAAGGACCAAGGACATTTTTAATAAGCAAACCACGCCAACATGTCTGCGTCTGCTGCTCACGCACTCTGCTCTCGGGGAGGCCCCTGGTGTCCTCTCAGGCCCTACCTACCTCGTTATTTACAGGAACTATTAATAGAACCACTATCTAGCTTCCTAGCCCATAGGGGATTAACGGAGCACATCTGGAGGCAGTGAGCAGTGCAGACAACATCCATAAATCATAAATGAAAAACGAGCCAGGAGCACATCCTTCCTGAAACATTGTTAAGTCACACCTCAAGCATCCGGCTCCTGCATGCCTGAATCGCCTCTGAGGGCATCACTTCTCCACAACAGTCTTCACTGACGGTTACCGAGTGCCTCCAAGAAAAGTGCCCAGTGCTGTTTTTAAAAGCAGGGAAGTAGCAGATACATTAGCCTCCTGGCAGCAAACACGCATGCGGCAGAGCCATTGCCCCCGACCCTTTCTGCAAACATGGCAGATACCTGGCACGGGGCCCTCTGACCTTGAGCTTGACCTCACCTCTGAATCCCACCGACGCAGTGCCCCAGGCAGTTGCTCTCCAGGCGCACATGGGGACCTACTTGCCTACCGTGGCCTGGAAAGCCTTTTAAGAAGTAGAAAAAAGTCAACAGGAGACAGCAATGTTTGGACGAGTCAGCACCTGAACCTGTTCCTTCCCTAACAGAGTGGGTGGCATCACACCAGGCCTGGCTGGAGCCACGCAGTCTGGTCTCCCAAGAACAGATAAAATGGACCAGGACCAGGGCGGACGGAGACCTGTGTTCACCGCCTCCCTGTTTCAGCTCCTTCCAATCAACGAGTGCTCCTCAGCCACATGGGGCAGTTGCTTACCAGCAAGCAGCTCCCTGCCTTTTTGTTGTTATTAATCCTCACCTGAGAGTATTTTTTCATTGGTTTTTAGATGGTGGGAGGGGAAGAGACAGAGAAACATTGATGTGAGAGAGGCACAATGATTGGGTGCCTCCTGCACGCGCCCCAACCAGGGCTGGGGATGGAGCCTACAATCCAGGTGCATGCCCTTGACTGGAATTGAACCTGAAACCCTTCAGTCCTTGGGCCAGCGCTCTATCCACTGAGCCAAACTGGCTAGGGCTCCCTGCTTCTTAAGATGCCACTGGGAAGAACCAGGCCTAGCCAGGCTTCCCTCCCAGGTCAGGGGGCTAGAGGCAGAGCAGACTCTGATGGACAGGTCAGGCCACTGCCTGGACCTGGCTGCTCTGACCACCTGGGACCTCGGACCAATTGCTTACCTTCTCTGTGCCTGCTCCCCATTTGAAAAATGGGAGGACATGGAAGTATTTTTTTTTATGATGAAATGGGGTACTATAGGAAAAGCCCCAAAAACAGTGGTGGTTCTTACATGATGTCACTAGGCTGGGATTCCTTGGTTACATTTACATGGAGCTAATGAAATGTTTTCTTCTGAAGCTACCTTTTAAAATGTACCTTTTCGCTTTGAAATTCAAAACCAAGGGAAATAAAGTGATATGGAGGGAGGGGTTTTAAATACAAAACCAAGAGAAAGTTATATGGAGTGCGCTGACATAATAAAACTAATCCTTTTCTCACCTTGACTTGCAAAGTGCCTGCCTGTCTCACAGCCCTCTCCCCAGCTCTGGGGGGTGGGAGCACCTGGTGTAGAAAGGCAGCAGCTATGGTCCCCCCGGGACAGCTCAGGCCCCGCGAGGCGGCCAAAGGCCCCTGGGATCCCTTGAGGGCCCGCTGTGGGCACTGACAAGAGGATGGGGGACATTCCGGCTATGGCAACCTCTGTCGTCATGAAATCACCTACAGGGCAAGTCAGCTCTGAGGGGAGCCACAACGTCCGATCAGCTTTAAACAGATTCAACAGGACATCTTTCAGTATCAACAGCCGCAATAGCGGCTGGCGTTGACGAAGCACTTACTAGCGCAAGCGGCATCTGTGGTCCTCGCGGGCTTGTCTGTCTTCACAAGCATCCTTTGTGCCTAGACGGATCACTGCCGTTTTACAGAAAGGAGGACTGGGGCTCAGAGAGGTGGCATGACTTGCCCAAGGTTACACAGCTAGTAAGTGATGAAGCCAGGATGCAGACACTTGATTCAATTAACAAATATTTATTGAGCGGCTACTACATGCCAGGCACTGCTGGACATGCAGCAACAGGCAGCTTCCCTGGGTGGATTCCCCATCCTGGGAGGAGAAGCGTTCAGTAAACCAACGTAACAGATCAAACAGAACACATGGAAGACGTAAGGGTCTCCAAGAACAGGAGGAGAGGGACAACGGCACTTATTTCAGAGGGGATGGTCAGGGAAGGCTTCTTGGAGGAGGTGACAGCTGAGCAAGCAGCTCTGGGGCAGAGCGAGTGCCCTTACCTACATTTCACTGCCTGTGATGAAATCTCCACGCAACCTCCCAGCCAGGCCAGTGCTGGCCTGCACCGTACCATCTCTTTCACGGGAGGCCAGAGGCCTGCAGCAAACTCTGAACTTTGAATTCCATTCTGTGTGATCATGGCCGCCACCCTGAAGCTATGGGCTACGCTACACAACCTCTCGGCAGCAAACCCCTCTTTGGGCGATGACGTCAGCAGAAGACGTTCAGGGGACACAGTGAGTTCAGAGGTTTCACAATGCCTTTAAGGACAGGGCTCTGGAGCCCGGCCAGCATGGCTCAGGGGTTGAGTGTTGACCTATGAGCTAGTAGGTCACAGTTGAATTCCCGGTCAGGGCACATGCCCCGGTTGCAGGCTCAGTCCCTGGCGTGGTGGGGGGGAGCATGTGGAAGGCCGCCAATCAATGATTCTCTCTCATCATTCATGTTTCTCTCTCTACTTCCTTCTTCTCTGAAATCAATACAAATATATCAAAAAAAGAACGGCTCTGGAATCAGATGGCAGGCTTGGGCACCCTCTCAGGTGGAGCTGTGGAACGTAATGCAGGTGAGGCTGCGGCCCAGCTCCCATTTCTCTGTAAATGCTGAGAACGCCACGCAGAGACCTCAGAACAGTGGCCATGTCCCAGGGGCCTCTGTAAGCCCCGGGACACAGGACAGCATCCACGGATCTATAGCCCAACACCTTTGGGGTCCAGTTGGACCATTAAAGATGTTTTCTGAATGGCTGACGGGCTGAATCACTACTGGAGAATGTGCCTGGTTTTACGAGTCCAGTAACAGCTTGGGAACAGCCTTCCAAAAAAGTTCTTAAACTCAAGCTGGGTTGGCAAGGGCTGGATGTGATTATAAAAAAAACAAGTGAGAAGAGAATGTTACTGCAAGACAAATTGAATCCATATGAGTTTTAAATAACCTCATTCCAATAAGAATATTAAAATATCACTTTGGCAATTATTAAATACTAAAACAAATGCAATGATTTAAAATTGAAATTCTATTTTTATTTTTTGTTAATCCTCCCCCAAGGATATTTTTCTATGGGTCTTTTTTAGAGGGAGTGGAAGGAAGGGGAGACAGACAGAAACATCAACTGGTTGCCTCCCACACGCGCCCCACCAGGGATCGAACCTGCAACTAAGGTATGTGCTTCCAACCAGAATCAAACCCAGGACCATTCAGTCCACGGGCGGATGCTCTTCTATCCACTGAGCCAAACCGGCTAGGGCTGAAAAAAAAATTTTTTTTTAAGGTAAAAAATGAAAATTGCCACAACTGTATCCTAAGGCCTAAATTCCCTATTGTTATTAACTTACCTGTGCAACAAACTCCAGGCCTTTAAAGATTCCTACTGAAAACTTACACTTAAGATTTTTTTTAAAATATATTTTTATTGATTCAGAGGGGCAGGGAGAGGGAGAGATAGAAACAGCAATGATGAGAGAGAATCATTGATTGGCTGCCTCCTGCCTGCCCCCTACTAGGGATCGAGCTCGCAACCTGGGCATGTGCCCTTGACCGGAATTGAACCGGGACCCTTGTCCGCAGGTCGATGCTCTAACCACCAAGCCAAACCAGCTAGGGCTACACTTAGATTTAATGCTAACACTCAGCAGTTACCTAAGCAGGATTCCAGACTGCACAGTAGGTTCCTGTCTAAACTACTGTGGAAATATTCTTAAATACGTTCCGAATAGAAACCTGTACTTTAAAAACCTTCTGCAGCTTTCTGTCATTGCTAAAGTGACACCGAAGTTCTCACCCGGACTGGGTAACTCAGGTAGCACCTACCAAGGAAGGTTCAGAACCGTGGGTTCTGTCTGGCTTGTCGCTGTGGGTTATAAGCTGGACATGGGAAGGCATATTTAGGCACTAAGAAATCCTCCATAAAAATCTCTGTTCTCTGGGACACCTGCCTGAATTTGGGGTCACTTTCTGTAAGAGATAGTTGAAAAGGAATCCAGCTGGTATAAGTGAGGAAGAAAACAGAAGCACGTACAAATCCCATTACCCCAGTAGTTCAGCAAGTTAACTCTAATAAAAGTATTTCCAAGCCCCTTTAATGGCTCACAACAGAACTGCAAGCAATTTACTGCAGTCGTGAGGGCTTTTCTAATTCTTAATCTAGAAAGTAAATAAAACCTACACACACTCTCCTGGCTGAAATGCTATACTTTAAAAATAACTTACTACTGGCCGAAGTTTAACCCTTTGATTTGCACGTAACACATACTTGCTGAGGGGGGGAGGCAAGCCCCGATCAGCTTTCTTTTTGGGCCAATGCCCAACAGGTCGATGTTCTCAAGTGACAACCGAGACGCTTCCCAGGCTCCCAAGCCCCTTCTTTAGAACCCCTTTCAAGACCAGAGGATATTATGATAGTGAGCTTGATTTTCCTTATACGATTTCTGTTGACTAATCAGATCAATCTAGAAAGTCAGCGGGACTTGAGCGGCCCGTGACGTGGGCACACCCCCCACCGTTCAGAGTGAAACCAGACACGGTGCCCCAGGAGCTGCTCCTGACGGTCTTGCTGCAGCAGGAAGATTCCTTGCCACAAAGGGGCGACTCTACTTGTTCACAAAAGCAGGGGAAGACCTTAAAGAGGCTTTTACATCTAGAGGAAATGAACCTTAGGGGGGGGAAAAAAAAAACTATAAAAATAATAGACAGGATGGTGCAGGTTGGAGGCAGTTCAAATCCCAGCTTGGCACTTTCAACTCCCCCAAGTCTGTTTCCCCATCGGTAAATGACACCAACCTCAGGGTGCTATTGTCAAGAGTGTGAAAAGTGCTCAGGGCAGAACCTTGCACACGGAAAGGAAAGCGAGCGATGGCTGCCAGGTTCCCAGAAGCTTGTCACCACTTGCTGGCGAGGAACTCGAGTGAACCACAGCGACTGGAGGTCGGGACTAGGCCTGGGTGGTCTCCAAACGGGAGCCTGGGGCAGAGCCTGACCTGACCAACCAATGAGCAGTCGTACATTAGTCCTCTAGGTCTCACCCACTCAAACTTCAAGTTTTGTTCCAAGGATTTTTTTTTGACCCTGTTGTTTTTGTCTAGGAAGAATTTAACAGTAATATGGAACTCATCATTCCCACCAGTCTGGACCTAGTTTCTTTTTTCAAAAATATCCCACAGCAATGTGTCTTTAAGGCCCAGCATCTTGTAGGCAAACTCCCAGTCCTGCAAGTCTCAGCCTCCACACCCAGTAAGAAGACGAAGGAAGACGCAGAGACCACCTAGCCGTTCCCTACTTGGAACAGTCTGGGAACTAAGATCCAGAAATAACCTGCCCAAGGCTGAGCCACCGAAGCAGGCCATAGGAGGCTGGAAGGCGAGTGTATGTGCGATGCCTGCGGGCTGCCGGCATGAAGGGAGAGGAATGGCGAGCAGACGGCCAAGATGGAACCCACTTCCTCCATGAGCAGCGCCCTCTCCTCCCAGTGTGCCGTCTACAGGGAGCTGTGTGCGCTCAGCCCTCAGTGTAGGGCCACTGAACAGCAAACACGGAAAGCGAGTCCTAACTCCTCCAACCCAGTGCCTCCCCACTTCCTCCTGTGAAACCGCCCTCCCCTCCGCCTCCCGCTGGGTCTCTGGGGGGTGGGGGAGGGAAGAGGGGGGTATCATGAACTAGAGGACATTTGGCCAGGAGACACTGATCACTCCTTCAGCTTTACCGCCTTCCCCTAAGACTTCGGAATGACACATACTGATGTAAAGCATGAGAACCACAGTGCTATATCATGTGGGACTTTATGAAACTGCAAACATTCCATCTCAAAAGAAAAACAGCAATCCCACATAAACTCAATACAGATGTTCCAACTTCTTTGTTTCATTCTTTGGGGATTAACAATAAAAATCCCCAAACCAGAGTAAACTGTTAGCAAGCATCGAGGAAGTGGAGACCCCACCTGTGAAATGCTTTATTTCACTCTCGAGGTACCTCTGAGCACACTGTCCGACTTCACGGCTACCCGCTCAATGGTAGATAAGGGTTTGGAGTAACAAAGAGTCAAGGCCAAACAGGAACACAGAGGAGGTCCTCTGGGCGGACCCCGCACAGCGCACAGCACAGTGTGTGGCTTCCAACGCTTTTCCTACGGGCCTCTTCCCTTTTGCCCTTCACTGCTCCCGACCATGTACAAAATGCAGGCCTTTCACAAGCTTTTAGAAAGTTTTTATTGGTTACAATGATATAAAATGTATCATTTAAAGTTCCCCTAGTTATTAAGTGCTTGCTAGCAACAGCATAAAAAAACTTTCGTACATCTGACAAGCTCAAATGATTTGTTTCATCCTGGAAGGGATAAACAGCAAACAGCACTCTTAGCTGGTCTGTCTACAATTAGCCTTTCTCTTAAAAGGCTACATTGGTTCAAATCAACAGACAATCCCTTTTGTATGTCAAATTGTAAATTTTAATGTTTTCATTAAAATAGTCTTTTATATCATAACTCTCCAACAAGAAACAGTAAAATAACTAACAGCAAACTCCAGTACAAGAACACTCTCCAGATTAACAACTCAAACACAAATGTAAAAGGCAAATCACAATACAATTGAAGCATCCAAAACAATTTAAATAATTTTAAATATTTTATTTTTAAACTGCTACAAATGCTTTATACAATATTTCAACACAAAAGTCCCCAGAACAGAAATGTAACAAAATGGGAATGATAGTGAAAGGGTTAAAATGGCACAAATTCACCAAACAAGTATTAAACTACACATTTTAAGAGGTAGATTACTTTTAAAGTTGAAAACAAAAGGAGAAAAAAACACATGAATAACCTAGCCATTTCCCACCAACTCAGTCATTAATTAGGGTGAAAGCATGTATAATGTATGGAGAAATGATACACCCAGGAAAAGGCCAATTTGTAGTTTTTAAATCTCTATCAGAGACTGCAGTGTAAGCCTGTATGTAAATTTATTTTTACTTTTTTACTTAAGTGCAGACATACAGCTTTCTAGGCCTGAGATGCATCCTAGGCATTGGTATATTGCTACATAGTCTCCCATAATATAATCGTTATAAATTAGTGCCACATAATTATTTGAGAGGATGTCCATCTGGATAAACACACATGAAACTGGAAGAGGCATACAAAAGGAGTCCATATCCAATCGGGTTTCCTCTCCATTATGCTGGCAATCAGCTTGTGATTTAAAAAAATAAAATAAAAAATAAAAAAAGCAGGCCGAGAGAGACGCTAAATGCCTCTGTCTATAATTAACTTAAAAGAAAGGCATCAAGAGCTGGTGTGTGACCCAAACTTCTTAAAACAAGTGCATTAGAATTTGTCATCCCTGAAATCTACAACGAACTACTGATAAAAAAGAGAACTTGCTTTGCAAGGTTAAGTTCAAATCACTCCTTCCTCTGCTATGTGCCAAAACCAGGGCCACATCACATCTGAGTTATCAGTCCCGTGACGATGGGCCAGTTCATCTAGCCCGTCTTACAGCACCTCTTGCATCTCAGTCACCCAGGTGCCCAGCACGTGTTGGGCACCAGCGAAGACGCAGATGCCTGACTCTAACCAGGGCAACAAGAAGCCTGCAGACTCGTGAGACAGCTTCAAATGGTCTTGCAAGCTTGGTAGGTTTCGCATCCTTTGTCGTAGTGCTTATCCTAAGTTGAGCATGCATTATCTTTATTTAGTCAATTAAGGTTTGTTTTGTGTGGGGGGCTTTTCTACAGGAAGTTCCTAGAAAATAAGAAAACTGAAGATAAATGACAACATAACACAACCTTATATGAATTGACCATGTTAAAGAGAAGGTGAGCAGATCCATATGACAAATGTTAAGACAGCAACAGGTTGATTCTGGAAGTGTGCAGGAACTTGGGGGCCCTACTCAACGCTGGCAAGGCCCCAGCCCTATCTGGAGTGGCGTGGCAGAGATGGATATGGGAGGAAATGAACATCGTTTTATGTTTGTAATAATCTGTGGTGAATGCTGGGGCTGGCTCTTAATCACAGATGGCTGTGATGAAACACGCAGGAGGAGGAGGTGCGGCCAGTGCTGTGGGAAGTCCTTCAGTACACAACAGGGTGAGAAAAGCGAAATCACTGAGAACAGAGAGAAGCGAGTATTTCTGACCATGTGCCATGAAATCATCCCTGAATAAAATTCACACACAGAAATATACTGAAAGGGAAGACGACTACAGTTAAAACAACTCCTTACCAGTGTAACGCAACAAGTATGTACCAAGGACGAGGCCTGCTAAGCCCTCCTGATAATCTCAGGCCTGAGTTCCGGAATCCTGGTTTTATACCAAATGGGCTAAAGGCACTAAAGGGAGAACAAACTCCCTGAAGAAATGCCCACGCTTGTGCCCAGATAATCAGAATAGGATGCCCTGTCTTCACAAATTTATGGTCACTTGTAAATGGAGCCCTTGTAAGACATGTCCTTCGGATGTGTCCACAGCACAGTTCAGTGACCAACACCAAGGGGGGCCAGCTACCGGGGATGCTGCTGCTGCCACCTACCAGTTAGAACAACAGTTTTCTTATCTGATTCTCTGTGCTTCCTTTTAGGCCAAATTTCACTCCAGCATGTAACCCTCTGTTAAACAATGAAACAAAGCAAAGTAATTATAATGAACTGGAGGAAACAGAGAGACAATTTTATTAGGCACTTTGGTCCCCTGTGGTCTTCCTCCAAAAGCACTGGGTGAGCACGAGGCTAACTGAATGAACTTGGTCAGTCCAGTGACTCAGAGAACTTTCCTTTACCTTGAACTGTATACATGGGATCCAGTACAAAAGGATTCTTCAGACAAGACTGGAGACAAAGGGGGGTGCGCATAGTGCATTCTAAAGCATCAACCACCCGGGGCATGTTTTGTGGTACAGTCTGTAAAAGCGGTGACATATTCTGGCTCTTTATCTTTGAAAAGGACTCGAGTTCAAGAACCTCCTGTTGTTGAGGAACTTCCAGAGCAAAGACAGTACAAACAGGTACAGTGAAAACACTACAGCAGGCCGCTATAATGGCTTATGCACATGGCATGGCCAGAGACCAGATGCTGAGTAACATCTCTAGTAACTAATTGTTTAGCACATTTCTGAAGTAGCTTTTTAACTATCAGTCTTGGCTAACGATTCTGCTCTCCATCGTTCTTTAGCCGTGACTTAAGGCACACGGGCACCCAGAATTCTACCTCGTCAGCTGTGCACAGGTAACAATACCTTTGGATCCTCACGACCTCCCCAAACGGCAGACCACTCCCCAGTGAACTCTAATGCTGCTTGCCTGAAACACCAAAGACTTTCCAGACACCAAGAGGGTTAGCCAAGAAAGCCTCGCGTCCGGCAGCTCACTCCGAAAGGACAAGATTTTGAAGTATTTTGCAGAAATCCTATCTGATGGTGAGTTTTTCACAAGCTTGACCCGCAGGCATTTTTTAGGCAACAGCAGGAATCCCAAGAAAGTGCGTCAAACCAAGGTTATTTAAGTGACCTAGAAAGTTTGAGAAGTCAACATAACCAATTTAACTATTGCCCTATGTTTCTGTGTCACTAAGAGCCCTTCTGAATATAGGGAGGACCCAAATAGAACAGTAAAGTCACCTCAAATCTAAGGTGAATTCTGACATCATTACTGGGAAACAAAGGCACTGGCGGCCACGCTGACTTGCCCTGGGTTTCGGCCTGTGCCTGGGGGAGCCGAGGAGCCTGGCCCTTGCTGCAGTTCTAGGCACTCTCCTGGCTGCTTCTCCTTCGGGGTCCGGCCTGTGTCACCCTATGCCGGAGAGAGGAGCGGGTGGGGAGCTTAAGGCATTTTAAAATGAGTACGGTGCATTTTGTTTTAACCCACGAGGCAAGTTTTTGGAATGAAAACAATAGAAGCATGAATAATGGAAGCGTTCTCCGTTACTATAACTATGCTTGAGTCACAGAAATATTGATGAGATTGCAATGTGGTTTTAATGGCCTCAGAGATCCACTTTAACAGAAGAAACAACCTATAATCCAGAAAAAATAAAAGTGACACTGATATATTACCCAAGATAGGAAGGAAGTTTAAGAGGATTTCATCTTTCCATAACAGGGTACTTTTGAGAGCTTTTCATCGTTTCAAATTCAGTTCACACTGGCCCTACAAGAAATGGCACGCTTTTGCGAGTCCTGGGTCTGAGATAAAGCTAGGCGGTATCCATCTCTGCAGCAGCCTATAACTTAAGCAACCCCATTTCCTCTAAGTGCTTATGTCAAAATTACACAGGAAAAAGAAAAAAAAGCCATTGGGCAAGTATACTGTTCGCTTCCAACCGTCTTTCCCGCCCCCACGCTCCGGAGCTGAATTCCTCAGGCCCTGGGAGACAGCTTACCTGAAGTCCTTCAGCTCCTGCTTGCCACTGCTGTCCTCCCTCCTGCTTTCGCCCAGGTCGGCAGCAGCTGCCAGCTGGAGGCTTCGGGTGATGGGCCCGCCACTCCGTTCTCTAGATTTTACATTGAACCGGTCTGTTCTTTTCTTACCGGCCAGAGCGGATTTGCTTTGTAAGACGGCCTTGCTTTTCTGTACCCTCACGTGCAGGCTCCGGGCCGCCTTGCTCGAGAGCTGAGTAGAATGATTCTTGGCCACAGCTTTGGGCTTTTTCCCCTCAACGTGAGTTATTTTGGCCATTCTGATTGGACTCGAGTTCCTTAAAGAGGAGGTTGGTTTTTTGGACTTCCCCGAAGCTGCAAATTTGACATTCTGCTTGGACCTGAAGGACGAGGAAGGCAGTGGGACCGGTGTGGGGCCTGAGCTGCGAGCTCTAGTCTTGCCCAAAGGAGCCTGCGTGTTTTGCATTTTAATCTCGGCATCTGCGGTCCGTCTGCGGTGGTTGCTGCTACTGCTTCTGTCACTACTTGCAGGTGACACATGCCCACCTTTCTTGGACGAATGGGAAGCTTTTTTTTTGGAAGGAGAAAGCGGTTTTTTGGGACAGCTGAAAGCAGCATGCTTATTCAGGCTTCCAATGTACGTGAACTCCCGATGGCAATACGGGCAGATGTGTGAAGAGGACTCCGAAGCATTTTTTAAGTCCGCCTTCTGCTTGGCAGATTTGTTTTTTTGCAGGATTGCTTTCTGAACAAGCTGATTTTTTTTCTTCAATGCATTTAATTTGAGCTTATTTGGTGACATTTTGCTGAGTTCGACACTGAAGTTCAGTCTTTTGGGCTGTCCCATTCGTCTGAAGGCATTTTTCCCCGAGTTCTCCAAAACCACCACACCGTTTCTGGGTTGCACCGTTTGTTTCAGCGGGACGGGGTTTTTCCTCGGGGTGTACCTCTTCTTGTCGCTGGCGGACGCGCAGGCCAGGATATGCTTGTGTAACTCGGGCATGTTGTCTACGCCTTTGCCGCACTTTGTGCAGCGGATGGCAGTGCTAAACGTCTGTGGAATGTTGTGTGTGGTGAAGTTGGTGGCCGTCACACCGATACCCATGGGGTTCCGGTGGTGGTACTGAAATGGAGGCGGTTTAAAGCTTGGGTAATGTTGATTGAGACCCAATCGAACATCTGGATCTTTCGTCTTTATTCCAGAAGCCATTATTTTTATGGTCGTGTAAAGCTCTTCGGAAGAATCATTTAACTCCTCTTCCTCTTTCGACGTTTCTAAAGGCTCTTCCGGCAAACTCTGCATGTGCTCTGCGTGGGCCTTGCTGGGGTCTGTAAAGTTCTGCGGCCTCAGGGTGCCACTCTCAAACTCGTGGTGTGTGCACACCTTATCCGGGTGGAGATCTCGCTGGTGCTGCTGCAAATTGCACAAAAAAGCAAATTCTTTTTTACAAACTGAACACACAAAGATATTCCCAACTCCATGAAGCAAAAAGCGGTGTTCCGACAAATCAGTTTTAGCCTTAAAGAGCTGCACACAAAATTCACATTTGAAGGGCCATTCTTCAGCATGAACAGATAAATGTTTGGTTAGATCTTTAATGGAAAGAAAAGGCGATTCACAGACATTGCAGACAAAGTTTTTGTTGAATGTTTCCTGAACAATATACTGTTCAACTGCAGATGGGGGTTCTTCCCTGGGTTTCAGATCTTCATTCTCTAATTCTTCCTGTTTGAAAGATATCATGGGGAGAGACGCTTCCAGATTATCCCCAGAAGAAACAACGGACGATACTGCTGACAGAGGAGGTGGTGAGGGGGAAGAGGAGGAAGATGAAGAGAATGAAGATGAAGATGCAGATGATGATGAAAGTGTTGGAGGCCCCGGAGAGGCAGCAGACATGAGAGGCTCTACAGAAGGAATGGGAGAAGGCGAGGGAGACACCGTAGGAGAAAGAATCGGAAGTGGGGACTGTGCAGTAGCATTTGAGAGTGGGGAGGGACACGGGAGAGGAGACGCCCCGGAAGAGGGGGCTGCAAGAGGTATGGTAGGCAGGAGTGGAGGAGGTGGTGTGGCAACAGTTAACACAGGAGGACAGGGCGGAGGGGATGAGGGATGTGTTGGCATCAAGAGAGGAGGCAGCTGTCCGGAGGAAAGAGAGGGTGTCTGGCAGGCAGGAGATGGAGGAGAAACATCAGGTGGGCACTCCACAGCAGGGGCAGATAAAGTTGTGTCAGGCCCAAGGTCAGGATCTGCTTGGGGATCCAGGGATTTACAAGGACTCGGGCTCCTGGTCACATCCGCCGTGTTTTCGATGGGCACGCCGATGCCATTGTATTCATTGAGAAGGACCTTCTGCAGCATGCAGGTGGTTGGCTTCTTCTTCTTGACAGCACTGCAGGCTGGCTGCGCCACGTTGGTGTCCTTGAATTCCTTGCCTTCCGAGTCCCCACAAGGCTTTTTATGCACACTGAGATCTAACACAGATTCCCACTGGACCGGAGGCTTGCCTATACCCTCAGCCTTCTGTTTGACACCGCTGGATAAATCCAGTGGCTGCTGGTTGCACACAGGGCTAAAGGTGGAACTGGCGGCCCACTCTTTGGATACCTTGAATTCATCAAAGCATGGCGGGCTCACGGTTTCCCTCTCGTCTCGCCCAGACAAACTCCACACCGGGGAGGAGTTGCTATGACTTTCTAACTTGGGCTTTTTGGAACCCAGAACTGCATCAGTCCACACTGCTTTCCCATCGCTTTGCTTCCCGAAGTCTCGAAGGGCAGGACTGTGCTGTGGAGAGCTGGGAGGGGAGCTGGTCCGCCGCTTAAACCTACTGGAGGTCACGGGCAGCATTGACGCAGGAGCGGACACACAGACAGGACCTAACTTAGTGATCTCAGCTGCCAAAATCCCTGCAGGAGGAGTTAGTTTATCCTGGGTTTGAAGGAGCTGCTTGAGCTTTGACGACAAGTACACGCCTTTCTCTTTGTGGAGAGACACCGCCTCTGTGGTGATGCTAAGGGGCAGGCTCAAGGAGCACGAGGGTGCTATGGGCTCAGGCTCTGCTTCAGCTTTGATTCTGGGTAACACGGGAGGACTAGCGGTTCTCCGTCTCTTGGACTCACTGTTTGTGCTGCTGGAAGGCTCTTTAGGAAGCTCTTCTGTTATGGGGACCTGTGTGGTCTTTATATTCTGAGTAATTTCCACTGTAACTGGAGTGAGCAGACAGTTTATACCATACAAGTCTGCCGAACTGGACTCCATCTCAATCACATCACAGTTACTGGTGCTGCTGCTGGTTTGAATTTTACCGTCAATATAGTAATTTAAGTTCTCAGAAATATTGCTAGAAATGTCCATGATGTACACGTCATCTGCCTCCCCTTCCTCCTCGGGTTCTGTGCTGGGAACGTAGACATTCTGGGGGGGCTGGGCCCGCTCTGCGGGCGGCTGGGGCTCTTCCAGGAGGCCTCCTTTTCTCCGCACACCTTTGGGAATCAGGTGACGCTCATGAACTCTGCGCTGGTGCCGCCTCATGTTAGTATGAGTGCCAAAAACCTTCTTACAGTATTTGCAGGGATGAAGCTCTTTAACTTCTCCATTCTCTTCTACAATAGAAGAATTTACTGTTTCTTGGAAAGCTTTCTCTGAACTCAAGATCAGACAGTCTTGCCCAAGATTGGGAGGATTCGAGTCATCTTTTGGAGTGACACTGTCTCCAGATTCTTTGC
Source organism: Plecotus auritus (assembly GCF_963455305.1). Taxonomy (NCBI): domain Eukaryota; kingdom Metazoa; phylum Chordata; class Mammalia; order Chiroptera; family Vespertilionidae; genus Plecotus; species Plecotus auritus. Next base: position 7,933,968 of record NC_137771.1, on the reverse strand, counting down.
CATCAGCGGGGTCCTCTGATGGCTGTAGTGTTAGGCTGGGTTTTCGCTTTAACCCTGCCTCATGGCGACGCTCATGCCTCCGCCTGTTAATTTGGGTGCCGAATGCCTTCCCACAGTACTTGCATTTGAAAGCATGGTCGACTGTAGATATATGGATGTGCATGTGCCGTTCCAGTCCCTGTTTGGTTGTAAACTTCCTTTCACAATGCTGACATGGAAACATGGATGTTTCAAATACATCACCATTGGCTTCTTCCTTAGTTTTAGGAATTTTGATAACAGGAGTTACCTCTGGAGAGTCTTCGAGAGTTTCTTTTGAAATGTTTTTTGGTTCTTCTAATAAATCTTCTAGCTTCTCATCGCACCGTATTTCTGGCTCTTTCACAGAGCTTTCATTTGGCATGTCAGCTTCTTCTTCCCCTTCTTCTTCCAACCCATCATCTTCCTCCTCTTCTTCCTCCTCCTCTTCCTCCAAGTCATTCACCTCACAATTTGTTGCTTCTAGCTTCTTGTCTGGTTCTGTGTGCAGCTCGCAGGCAGGGAGAGGGATTCCTAGTTCGGGAAGCACATCCTGACTAACCACCTCTTGAACAGCTGTCTGCTCAGCTGCTGGAGCTGAGGGCTTCTCGTCCTCTTCTTTGGCACCTAGAAAGCAGAGGGAAGTAGAAGCATGGAGGTGAGGGCAAAACTAGCCGACTTAAGATCAGTTCTTATTATTAAAGTTATTTCTCTTAGCACTTAAAATGTGTAAGGGAGGTTATGGTTAACAACAAACAGCTCTACATTCTCATTTATAAAGTTGTATTGGATTTAAATCCATTTCATTCATTCAGCTAATATTTACAGAGCACCTGTATTAACCAGGCAACACACTGGGCAGTGAGGAGACATACGTGAACCAAAAGTCACTTGGAGCTTAGATTCTTTTCTGTGTTTAGTCACACGTATATAAACATTTTTATTTATAGAAACTGTAGTGCCTAAAATTGTGTTGGAGTAGCAGACACTGAATTTCAGGAGACTAGTTGTGAATTTCAATTTCTCAAGATTCCAAACTGAAATAAGAAAGTTGTTAAATATATTACCTACCAGGTTAGACTCTTAGTGGTCTTCCTTGAATGAAATGATTCTCTCCTCCCTTCCTGACTAATTCTACATTTTTAGAAGCTAGAACAGTTTCCAGAATCATATGATCAGGATTTTTTCAAGTAAAAGAAACTTTAGAGATCATCTCTTCTGAGCCTGATCAAATGATTAGCAACTCGGGAGTCTCAATGCCCGAGAAGAAACCCAGGTGGGCAGGGAAGGACTCACTGGTAAGGTGACAGTTGAACAGAGACATAAAAAAAGTGAGTCATGTGAATATGCAGGGGAGGGGAGCCCTCTGGATAGAGTAAACAGCAGATACTGAAGTTCTGAGTCAAGAACCTGTTGGATGTGTTCAAGGAATAGCAAGGAATCTGGAAAGACTGTGGGGAGGGGAGTGGAGGAGACTGGAGGAAGGCAGGAGAGTAGAAGATGAGATCAGAGGCCAACTCACATAGGACCGTGCAGGCTGCTGGCCTTTACTCGGAGTGAAGCAGGGAGCTGAAGTTCTAACAGAAATATGATATAACTCACTCATATTCAAGAGGATCACTCCTGGTACAAGGAAGATAGGGAACTCCAGGTGGTAAGGGTGGGGGCAGGGAGACGAGAGCTGCATCCTGCAGGAGAAGGGCCAGGGTGGGGACTAGGGTGGCAGGGGAGGTGGTGGGAATGATCAGACTCTGGATACATTTTGGAGATGAACTTACAAGATGTGCTTGCTGACTAGCTATGGTGAGAGAGATGTCAAGGAGAAGCCACAGCAACCGCAATAATCCTGTTTGCTAAGCAGTAGGAAACAGAGGGAAGAGCAGGTTTGGGCTGTGTGTGTGTGTGCTGGAGGAAAGTAGAGTTCATTTTGATGTATTAAAACTTTGAGGTACCTGACAGATATCCACGTAAAGATGTTAAGCAGTTACGGATGACTCGAGTTCAACAGAAGCTGAGCCTAGAAATGGACAAGTCCTAGACACAAAATAGTATTTGGAGCACAGGACTGGACGAGGTCACCTGGAGAGTGAATGCAGACAGAAGAGAGGAGGGAAGACTGTCCCCAGATGACTCCAGTACTTAGAGGTCAGAGAAATGACCAGTGAGGTAGCTGGGGAATCGAGAGAGTGGTGGCCTTCGGCTAAATAAACAAAGTTTCAAGGAGGGAGTGATCAGCTGTGTCCACAGCTGCTGATGGGCTGGGTAAGGTAAGGACTGAGAATGGAGAACTCCCTTTACCAAGGTGGATGTGTGGTGATCATGATAACAGTTTCAGTGGAGTAGCGGGGACAAATGCCTAATAAGAGTTCCTAAAAGAAGGTAAGGAGGGAGAGACAGGGAGACTATAAGCAGCTCTTTCAAGTTCAGCTATAAAGAAAAGCAGAGAAATGGAACAGCGGTTGGGAGAAAACCTAAGGAGAGCAGGGGACTCCAAGACAGGAGTGGTCACAGTGCATCCACTGCTGACAGATGTCCTTTCTCCACAGTACCACCTGTCTGTTGAGCTAGGCCCCTTGTGCTGTACACACTTGAGGAGTTAGAAAAGCTCTGGGACCTCCTGGCTTGCTAGCTGGATCTTTCCCCTTTCGCTGGGCAGGTATTTACTATATGCCAGTACTAGGCGAACAACATTGTCAAGATCCTTATCCTTATAGAGCTACAGGAAAGTAAGCAGGCAACACCACTGTAACAAATGAATGGTTACGCCTGTGGAAGTACGTGCTGCTACAGAAGCACACAAGAGGAACATTATATGTGGCTTAATCAGGGGAGGCTTCCTAGCTAAAGTATTGGGCAGGCTGAACGTGAAGGTCAAGGAGAGAAAAGGAAAGGCAACGGGAGGAATCAAAACATCTAGCGCACTGTGAATTATTTGGGACTCACCTGTGGGCAATGGGGACCCATTAAGGTATTTTAAAGCAGGAGGATGCCAGTTGGGAGATTTTGGCTGTGATGTGGATTAAGGGACGGAGAAGACACATTACTGCAGGCAACCAATACTGATGCAGTGGTATTAGAAGGGAGATGCTGCTGCTTCCATTAAGACATGTAGCAGTGGAAAGAAGCAGTGGAGGCAGAAAACAGTGGCCAGACTGTCAAGATAGAAGAGCCTGTCACCGACCTGGTGAATGCCTGGATACACGGAAGTGGGGGCTAAAAAAGCCAACTGTGCCAAGCTCTCTAAATGCAAGCTTTCCTAGGAATATCAGTCTTACTTTTACCCATATGCCCACCATTTCACTGGCAACGAGGCTTCTGCTTCTAAACAGAAACCAGTCTTCCCACTCCCCCGCTCCCACCCTGACAAATTTCCTAAATTCCAGGAGTTTCCCACAAACTGAGAAACCAGTCATTTGATGGTGGTAATGTATTTCAAATTAGGAGCTAACTCCCTTTGAAATACTACATGTTCAACACAGACCCAACATGTTGCTAAAAAAAAGTTGGAATGAGACTACAGAAATTGAAAATAACATCTGTAAGGCACAAAAATTTCTTTATGGAGTTCTTTTTGGACCAAAATCTGTGGCTTCTTTTAATGGAAAAAAATATATAAATGTATTATTTTCTTTCTCTGTGATTGGTAAACAATTTCAGATTTGAAACTGTCCAAAGCAACATAAACCAAAACACAGCTCTGCTCACCAGTAAGGCCCACACCAAAGTGTGTCCACGTGGTCACTGAGTTTAAACGTAACGGGAGGTTTGGGGAACACAGGAAGAGTCTGGACTGCTTGCTCAGACCACTTTGTAAGAATACGCAGAACATTCAGGAATGACAACTACACTGTACGGAACCAATTACACTTTAACCATTTATTCCACTAAAAGGTAAATATTAAGTATCTTTTTTCATGGGGCCTGATGTTATATCAGGAAAAAAATAACTGTCTTGAATTTTTGAAGGGGGGAAGGGGCTCTTGGATTTTTGTTTTTAATTCTGCCACTAATGTAGGGAGGGTCCTTAGTATTTTTGTTGTTCAAACAAACGTCTTAGCAAATCTGCTATCAGCGGGCAGAACTTAGTTTTATAAGGTTCTGGGAAGTAAACTGGTCGATTCTTGCTTCATATAATGCCACAGGAAATTACAATCCTTTATGAACGTCATCGCCACAAACAGTGCTAACAAAATGGCTCAAGAGGAATAAAAAATATTGTTGGTGGCTTTTTTCTCTACAAATGTTTCTTGAAAGTCACAAGCCTACATTTTGAAATTCGCCTATTTGGGTCACTATGAACAACTCTTGAGCAAGCTCCGGTCTTTGCATAAATTGGCCACATAACGAATTAGGACATAACTCCCTCTTTTCTAATAGCAATAGTCTCGATATGGTGGCTCAACTGAGCAATCTGCCTTTCTGATTAACTTTCAATCCATGTCTCTGAATTCTTACAGCGTGCAGGGACTGGAATATTAGTCCTCAGAAGAGACCATAGAAAATTTAGTGGGAAGAAACACAAGAGGTAAAATAGGAATTAAAACTCTAACAAAAGAACTTTTTTCACTCTGCACATTTTTCATTCTGATATATAAAAATCAAGGGTGTTTCATATTTTAAGTAATTTTTTAACTGAACTGCAAAACATACCTAAAGTATGCAAACCATAGCATAGAGCAAGATAAAATGTTTATAAGTAAATACACCAACGTGCCCACCCCACACGGACTAGTACTATCCCCCAGTCTGCCCCTATCAGTCTGACTCCTGTCATTATAGATGTTTTTTGATGGTTTTGAACTTTGTAAATTATTTATAAATGTAATCATATAGAATGCTTCATTTTATTTTAACCAAGCATAATTTTATTTCTAACAAGGAAGGTCTTTAGTACATTTTTTAAGAGGATGGGGATGTGAAGGGTTGCAGGGGACCTTCTTGCTGTTTCTTTTCTTGAATGACTCTCAGATGGGCATGCCAAAGAAATCTATAATAATAAAAGCCTGAGCGACCATCGCAACTGAACGGATGACCGACCAGGCTGTGTGGGGCAACCAGGCTGGCGGGGGGGGGGAGCAGTGAGGGGCGACCAGGCCAGCAGGGGGGACAATTGGGGGCAACCAGGCCGGCAGGGGGCAGTTAGGGGCGATTAGGCAGGCAGGCGAGCAGTTAGGAGCTAGTGGTCCTGGATTGTGAGAGGGATGTCCCACTGCTGGTTTAGGCCCCATCCTGGCAGTTGGACATCCCCCGAAGGGTCCTGGATTGGAGTGGGTGCAGGCTGGGCTGAGGGGGGAGCCCCCCCTCCATGCACAAATTTTGTGCACCGGGCCTTTAGTACAAAATTAATAAATGGTGATACACACCCAAATCATGCAAGCCCAACACCCCAGCCTACCTTCTGCAGAATCTCTCATATTGGCAGAGGTGTGATCTGGCTCACTTGTCTTCAGCTTTATGTCTTCAGTTTTGTTTCCTTTGTTTTTATTTTCCTGGGGTTTTTTCTTCCCTGAAACAAATAAACCATTTATTTATTTATCTGTTTGTTCAATCGTTCGTTCATTCATTCATTCATTCACTATTACCCCGAATTCTTGAAGGAGACCATCACTAATCCAATCAGAGCAAACTGTCTATTTCTAGGCAACTATCAATTCAATCCCTAAAGAAAGAAATAGATGATGAATACAAATACTTTTAAATCATGTCAGAGAAAAAAAAGAAACCCATAAACCTTGTATTTTTCAGAATCTTGGGCACTAGTTCTGATAGCTCTAAAGCAACTATCAAACTAACAGATAACAGATTTTAGAAAAGTTAACAATACTGATGTCACAGGAAAATTAGATGATAGCTCTCAGTTTTAATACCATACACATAACAGGGACTGGCAGAAATCTGGTTATTTATGAGAAGCACATAGGGAAAACAATATGGGATAACTTGGGGCCCTTTTAGTTAAGACATGAACACCTAAAATTGTCAAAGTAAAACAACAGAGGCTGATTTTCCACTGAATTGTAAGGAATACTCATGCACAATGGCTCAAATATCAAAGCAGAGTAATTATGAATAATTCACTGTGGCCAGCCGGCACGGCACTCTGAGGGTCCTAAGGGACTCAACTCGAGGTCCAGACCAATTCAATATTTCATTAACAATTTGGAAGCTGGGATTCAGGAAACATTAACTGAATTCCAAGTGATACCACAGTTTAGAAGATAAGGCGAAAATGCAGCACATTTCTGACAAGCTGGAACAGTGAACTCAAGTCACCAAGATTCTCAGTAAAGATAAACAATTCTAGACTGGTTACTACTACTGGAGGCTCAGCATTTGGTCTCGTTAGGATTTAACCAGAATTTGCAACCGCTCTTTGCCTTTTTTTAAATTCCAAGTTTCTTATGCCTGGTAGCTTTTATTTTTCAGTTTTCAGATTCAGATCAGGTCCTATCACCTTCCCCAAACAGTTCCCTTCTCTTTCTGCAATGCTCTCCTCAAACAGGCTTCATATAGCCTCCTGAGCTTTCTCTTTTCGCAACAAACAGCCACCTTGATGTCTGATTTAGTAAAATGACAAACTAGAAAACATTGGCAGTTTCTGGAAAATGGTATTCTCCATAACAGAGAATCACTACAGAGTAGCATAATTAATTAAAATGTAGGTAACAGATGAAACTTAAGATCAGAGACACAAAATATTATCACTGCAAAGATCATAATGATTAAAAATAGAAACATTTGTAAACAATACAAACCAGATATTAATCCTAAAAAACATCACCGGATTTTGAGAAATATTTAAGAGGTTCAACAAGAAAAAATGAATAAAATACTTACTAATCAGCCATTTAATGTTAGTCTTAAAAAGAAAATTCTAAAACACCATTTTCAATCCCTAATTCTTCAGTAAGAAAACTGAAGTTTTCTGCAATTGTGTAAGGAAGAGTTCACTCAAACACATATCTGAAAACCAGTCAATCCATTCGTTTCCAAAGGCAGCTAAATGGAACTCAGGACTTCCCTGGAGCCACGCACAGAAGCAGAATCTTCATGGAGCAGGTAGATTCACGTCTCCGGGGGGAGGATTATAAACCCATGCCCTCTGCAAGGGGCACGGCCATGAAAACACATGACAGGGCCACAAGTCACCTCCTCTTTCAAGTCTTTCTCCCGCAGTCAACAGCACTGGCGTAAATCTGATAATGACAAAGGCTCCTGAGGAATCCAGTTGTGCTTTAGGGAGTTTGGATTCTAACCTTTCAACCAGTTTTCTTATCCTCATGATGACATATGCCCAGTCCATCTCAGATTACTGGTAGCAAACAATGCTAATTTCAGTGACTGGCTACTAACAGGAACTGCTTTAGTTCCGCAGGTCGTGCCTCATAAGACCCACGTCAGGACTCCTGCTGCCCCCTCAGACATTTCATTCAAAAGTTATATTCAGAAAATTTTCCCTGGATCAAAACCACAAATACGTTGTAAGACATCAGTACCACCTCATGCACTCCAAACAGGCCAAGAAATATGACCTTTTCTTACTGAATTCTTACTTGCTACTACTTTCTACAGGTATGAGCTTTCAAAATACATAAATACGGAGGTATGGTCTAAACCTTCCCTCCTTATGCCTAAACCTTACATCGATTTTAAAAAATCACACTTTAAAATTTAATAGAAATACGGACATTAATTTATTGTACTACTGTCCCTTGCAAAAGCAACTCAAAGATTTTCTGCCACTTCTCAAGCACTATAGAGGCTAGTGAGCAGGCTATATAAAGAGAGTAAATTGCCCTATGTGAACAAAGTACTAAGTGAGATTTGTAGATTTATATTATAATAAAGCAAAGTACATCTTTAATAATACCATTCATTAATATGTACTCAGAATGAGATCATATAACTATCTAAAAGGTAAAAATATCACTTGAAGTTTTATTCTCTGCCTAAGGAAGTATGAGAACACCTAGCTGATACTGAATGTCAAAAGTCTATTTTTGGACTCTCCAAACCTAACCAGTGAGAAGTATCCCTCCTGCCCCCAGGTGCCCTCTTTCAAACCCATGACCAGGAAACCTTGATGCCCTGTGAAGAGAAGCCACTTTCAGTAGGAACATCTGCATCCTATTCAGAGGGCTCCCGAGAGCATCCCACACAGGTTACTGGGGCTGGATACCAGTGGTTCAGCTGTAGTCCAAGTGACACTTGGACCAGATCACGCTCTGTTGTGGGGCTGTCCAAGGCATCGGAGGACATTTAGCAGCATCACTGACTTCCACTCACTAGATGCCAGTGTCACCTTCTAGTGTGACAACCAAAAGTCTCCAGACATGGCCAAATGTCCCTGGAACGGGGGGTGGGGTTGCTCCCCAGGTAAAGAACCACTGGGCTAAACCAATATAATATAGGTTACTAAAGACAGGTGAGGCTCTGCAGTTTATACATTTATTATAAAATTTAAAGAAAGTATTTGAATAACACTAATAAACCAATTCTCAAAAAGAAGGAATGGAACAATTAAATTTACCTCCCAAGTACCTTTTAGTGAACAAAGATAGACTTAGTTTATGATAGAAATACAACTATCATGAATCTAATTATCATTCTTTCATGGACCTGAGATTATCTGGTACAGGAAATGTTCATCAGAACATCGAACACTCGAGCTACTTCCCATCAGGACTCTAGACTAGGGTGAAGGAGCTATTGAAATCCCCTGGCCTACCTGCTATTTTGCAAGAGAAACCAAAGGCCAGGGCCCCCACAGGGACTACTCAGCCTCTGACAGAACAGAAATTAGAACCTGGGAGTCCCGATTCACACTAAGGTATGCTTGGTGTCACTCACAAAGCCAAATATTACAATTACAGGTTTGGAAACTGCTCCATTTCCTTAAATCAGTACATTTTTTTCTGGATACTTGGTTTCTGTTCTATATGTAATCAAATTAAAATAAAAAACAAACCTATAATAAAAAATAACCTGAATGAGGTTTGACAAAGGGGCGAGGGGACTAGCTGGTTTCTACTGTGCGAGCTGGTGTGGCAGAGCCCACTGGGAGCCTGGTAAGTACACGTGTGCACTTACCATCAGGTTCCTGAAGGGTCCTACACAGAGGCTACTGCCAGCTGCGTGCTCCACTTGCTCTAAACAAGAAAGATATAGGAATGAAACACAAGAAAAGTGAAATGGAAACAATGACAAAGAACATAATGAAGCACAGGACAAAACTGTATGCTTATACATAAGGAAAAGAAATATACACACACAGATGAAGAAAACGAAATGAAACAGAAGGAAAACAGCAGTTGTCTACTGCAAGGTTCTCACCAAAAAATAAAAATAAAAATAACCTTTGTGTCCTTAGTCAGGGATGGGATTCGGTATACTTACTCTCAGGCCTGTGCCATGCCCACAGTGTAAAACTGATGTTCTTACCACTTAAGCACCGCTCGGCTATTTAAGACCAGAAAGTCCCAATCCATGCCTCTAATTTCAGAGACACCCAAGGACCAGAGATGTGAAGTCATCTGCTCCAGGCCACACAACTAAAACCCAAGAATGATGATGCTGAAAGTGCTCCTTCTAGTACATTTATTCCTTAAGACCAAAAATGGCATAATAAGGACATCTTATTGTTTAGAAAGCACTTTACAACCATTTCTTCACTCAGTTTCAAGGGCGAATGGAAGTGGTATAAAGACTTCTACTGCAAAGTGGAATGCAGATATTTTTCCATTTCCATTTTATCTTATGCCAGAAACAAGTATCAGTCAACAGCACAGAACACCAATCTGAGCAAATATGATTAACGATTAAGTAATATCAATAGAACTGGATTTTCTAGAGAAATAGTTGCCCTGGAGGGAAACCCGACAGCTATGATGGGGCTTTTAAGGACAAGTGAAGCATTGTACTGCTGGCGCTTGGATGCGAGGTGCAAAACCAAAACTGCCTCAAGTGCCACGTGATTAAGCTCTGGACTATGTTGCACGCTCCCAATAAAGTGAATAAACACTAGGAAAGTCTAGAGAATAATGTTTCTCTTTAAAAATGTTCAGGCATCAGAGAGAATGCAAAATTCTAGAAGGATGGCATAAGGTACATTAAAAAAATTATTACAACAGTGAAGGCTCCTGCATTCAGTGACTTAAAGGAATTACATGTAGAACTATATGTAATCTACATGCGCTGCCTCCTCACTGGGGAACTACTCAACTATGAAGTATAAAATCAGAATTCAATATCAGCAGGTCTATCTGATCTTTGGGGAGCTCACCATCTTACTCAGATGCACAGCTGACTGCCAAACCGGGAGAAACCCCATCAGTGAGAGCCATGAAAGATCATGGAGGAAATGAATGGGCTGCCCTGAACAGGGGCCGACACCAACTCTCCAAAGGGTGGGTGGTGCGTGAGCCTCCAGTTCCCCACCACTCCATCCAGCCCATGATCCCTGCACTGGACTCTCCACTCCCCACGGTTATCTCTGCTCTCATAATTACAAAACCCAAAATTTCTTCACTTATTAGCCCCAAGTTTCTCCTTCACCTTTGGCGTTTGATGGTCCTACCTTTTTTGGGGGGGTAGGGGGGGAGTTAAGGTGGGGAGGGAGGATCTTTCATTCTTCAGATTACTCTCCGCAGCCCTATGACACTATCATCTGGAAACTCCTGCTTTCACAACCATCCTATCTAATAAAGAGGGAATATGCTAATTGACCATCACTCCCTCACAAAGATGGCTGCACCCACAGCTGAGGTCAAGTTCCCTTAAAGAGCCTTAATGAGCAATCAGCATAGACCTGAGGCTACGCTCTCCCCTGCCCCCCACCCGGCAGGGCTTGACAGGGGACCTCAGGCTGCACCCCCTGCCCTGGCGTCAGGCTGGGGGACCTAAGGCCGCACCCCCCGCCCCAGTGCCAGGCCAGGGGACCTCAGGCCATGCCCCCCACCTGGCCGGGCTTGACAGGGGACCTCAAGGTGCGCTTCCCATTCTGGTGCTAGGCTAGGGGACCTCAGGTTGCTCTCCCCGCCCCAGCGCCAGGCCAGGGGACCTCAGGCTGCGCCCCCCCATCTGGCAGGGCTTGACAGGGGACCTCAGGCCGTGCCCCCCATCCTGGCCCCGGGGCCAGGAGACCCGAGGCTACACCCCCTGCCCAGCAGGGCTTGACAAGGATGGGACTGGCCAGGTCTGAATCTAGCCCAATGAGTGGGGGTGGGGGCCCGGCCAGGTCTGGGTCTCACGCAATTTCGAGGTGCATGTGGGTGGGCGGGGACTTGACTCTTGGTCCCGTGGTGAGCCCCAGACTCTGATAGGAGGAAGGTTTTCATATACATTTTACTAATTTTCTTTCATCTCTGACACTTCTATTATAGAGAAAGGGCAAATAGCAATATTAAATTATTTCCTCTAATTAATCCCCTTTTAATGTGCACGAATTTCGTGCACCAGGTCACTAGTCCTATCTAATAAAAGAGTAATATGCAAATTAACCATCACTCCGCTATACCCACAAGCCACGCCCACAAGCCAATCAGGAGCAAGTATGCAAATTAACCCAACCAAGATGGCTGCGGCCATGGAGAGAGCAGGAGGGAGGCTTGCGTTTCCCCGGTGATGGAGGAAGCCAAGCTTTCCGTGCATTCTGGCCGGCCCAGGCCTCCGCTTAAGGCTACAAAGTTTCAATTATAGAAGACAAATTAATCCCAACAAAAATGGCGGCAGCCACGGAGCTGGAGAGAGCAGGAGTCTAGGGTTACCCCTGGTGATGGAGGAAGCCAAGCTTTCCACACACCCTGGCCGGCCCAGGCCTCCACTTAAGGCTACAAAGTTTCAATTATAGAAGACACATAAATCCAAAAAAAAATGGCTGCCGCCACGGAGCAAGCAGAAAGCTTGGCTCCGCTCCAGGCTACAAAGTTTCAATTGTAGAAGATAAATAAACCCCAGATACCAGGGCCTCTGCTTGGGTCACCGGGGGGCCTGGCCGGCCTGCAAACCACCACAGGCCCCTGGCCCAGGCCGCCTCACGCCCCAAGGGAACCCCCGCCCTGATCCAGGACACCCTTCAGGGCAAACCAGCTGGCCCCCACCCATGTACCAGGCCTCTATCCTATCTAATAAAAGAATAATATGCAGATTGACCATCACTCCAACACACAAGATGGCTAACCCCATGTGGTCAAAGATCCTGCCCCCATGTGGCACAAGACGGCCACCACAAGATGGCCAGCAGGGGAGGGCAGTTGGGAGGGACCAGGCCTGCAAGGGAGGGTAGTTGTGGGCAATCAGGCCAGCAGGAGAGGGCAGTTGGGAGGGACCAGGCCTGCAAGAGAGGGCAGTTGGGGGCGATCAAGCCTGCAGGGGAGGGCAGTTAGGGGTGACCAGACCTGCAGGGGAGGGTAGTTAGGGGCAATCGGGCTGGCAGGGGAGCAGTTAGGCATCAATCAGGCTGGCAGGGGAGTGGTTAGGGCAGCCGTGGGCAAACTACGGCCCACGGGCCAGATCCAGTCCGTTCGGCTGTTCTATCCGGCCCGCGGAGCCAAAGAGCGGAGGGTTCTCTTGCTCTCCCCTCCGCTCCTTTACTTTGAATTTATATTAGTTCACACAAACACTCCATCCATGCTTTTGTTCTGGCCCTCTGGTCCAGTTTAAGAACCCATTGTGGCCCTCGAGTCAAAAAGTTTGCCCACCCCTGGGTTAGGGGGTGATCAGGCTGGCAGGCAGAAGCAGTTAGGGGCAATCAGGAAGGCAGGCAGGCGAGCAGTTGGGAGCCAGCAGTCCTGGATTGTGAGAGGAGTCCCAGATTGGAGAGGGTGCAGGCTGGGCTGAAGGACACCCCCCCCCCTGCTCCGCCCCCTGCACGAATTTCGTACAACGGGCCTCTAGTTCTTTCATAAAATCTTCCTCATCTTCCTGCCCAAAATGAGAGGGTCACTCATAGGAACTGGAAGATCAGAAGCATGTTTTCACATGAGATTGAAGAGAGGCTCCAACCCAGTACTCTGCTAAACTGAGGTTACAGACCGTAGAGAACAGAAGAGACACAAATGACAGAATTAAGGGGCTACATTAAAAGGTGGGCGAGAGTCCTGGCCCATGTGGCTTGGTGGTCAGAGTGTCAGCCTGCACACCAAAGATACTCAGGTTCAATTCCTGGTCAAGGGCATGCGCCAGCCCTAGTCAGGGCAATGGCAGGAGGCAACCAATGGATGTGTCTCTCTCATATCAACATTTCTCTCTCTCTTTCCCTCCCTCCCTTCCACTCTCTCTCTCTCTCTTTAAAAAAAAAAAAAAAATCAATGGAAAAAGTATCCTTGGGTGAGGAATAACAAAAAAAGAGAGCGAATTAACAGTGCCATCTGCATTTCAGGCAAGTTTGAGAAATTCATCCTCAATAAAGACATCATAGATCTTTTTTAAATTTTTGAAAGGCAAGGGTGTGATTTTCGTGAAAGTAGGCCAGTGTGGCACTGATATCAGCACTGGGGATATCTGGTTCCCAGAGGTAAGTCAGAATTCTGAAAGCAAATGAAAAGCTGAACAGGGGGAGTGGGAGGGATGAAGGTCATATTAAATGAATGTTATAGGATTAAAGAAAAAAAAAAAAAAAGCTCTCTAACAGATCAGGTAGCAAGGAAGGAGAATCAATGGATAATAGCAAAGTTGTTAGCTTAACGAATGGCCAAAATGATGTTATGTGTGAGCTGGTCAAGGGTGGTCAGAGCACGGCCTCAGCTGTGCTTTACATCTGGTGGTAGTTTAACATTCTGCAGCTGGAGTGATGAGTGGAGAGAAGCTGGACACATATATAAGACTAAACTTTCCACAAGGAATTAACAGTCCACTTCAATTATTTCAATATCCTTAATGTATGCTAAAAAAAAAAAACCAGGTGGTCACCAAAAGCCACTGATAGGATGATCAGGCAACCTGGTGCAGAACTATGAGGACCGGGCATCAGAAACAGTCACCATAAAGGTCAAAGGTTACACAGGGGGATGTGTTTATCAGCTGATCAGAAGTGGCCCTTACAAATGGCCAAGGTGAGATCAGTGGGTAAACAAGCCACTTAGGGCCTTAGCCCATCAGTCCCTGTGTTTGAGAGACATTTGAAGCAATAAGATGCTGTAACAGTTGGTTTTTATGAACGTAATACGCTATACATTTTCTATAGATTTCTTTTACACATAAAATAACTCTGAAATGTACGTGATGGTAAGAAATTCTGTTAAGCTCCCTGGGCATAATTTCAAATCTTTTCTGTAAACTCGCCAAGAGCTGTCTGTAACCTGGAGGCAAATTATAAAAATAAAACCTCTTTCGTTTTAAGTTGATCATGGTATTAAATCAGGACTCTAGATTTTGCTTCCAACAGAAACAATGGAAAAGTTCTGGATATTTCGGAGCTGCAGATCACAGTATAAATTCCTGGAATGCTTGCGTCCCGCCAGCGGGGTGCGCCGCCTTTGCAGTCATGGCTCCTCCAAATGTCAGGCTGATGGGAAAACAGCAAAGAGCACATCTGAAGGGACCTTTAATTTCTCTAAGAAAGGTTTTTAGTGGCTCTGACTGGATAATTCCAAATACTAGAAATAAACTTCTGTAAATTCAAATTAGGAAGGCATTAAATTTCCTTAAACTCTTCGGAACCTCAGAAAATATTGTGGCATAAACAAAATTATTTTAGAGACTAATTAAATACCTCTGAAACTTAAAACTGTTACTCTGTTCTGTTTTAAAATTATTTTAATTTCTAGCATTCTTCTTGTGGATTTTCAGGAACCTTTATTTTACAGGGAAATAATATATACCTAAAGTCTGAAACCTCACATATAAAAAGCAAACTGGCGAATACAAAATACAGAACTTAATTCAAGCTCAGGTATTAGTCCCCTGTGGCCAAACAAACCAGGACTGGGGCTAAGCGGGGACAAGTGCCTGACAACCCCCAAAAACAGAGGGGACAGCCACACCCTAAAAAATTGTCTCAGCTAAAAGGAAAAGGCGTTTTTTCCCCTCTCAGGGTCCATGATAAATTTTATAATACTATATCCTGATGAATTAACTACAAAACTTTATTTTAAAATATTTCCAGGAAGTAAAAACTAGATACAAATCTGAGTCAAGAAGCAATTACATCACTTAGAATTTCATCTTTACATGTTTATAGAAATTTTAATAGGAATAATGGTCAAATCACTCAATAAAATCAGTCTACTGTTTATCCACCAACGTAAACTGAGCTGATCTACCTTAAGATGTTGACAGATGGCTCTCATTGATGTGATTACTGATGAGGGTATAATACCTGTTTTCCTATCTGTTTGCATTTTCTAATTTTTCTAGGTAAACAGTTGCTTACGTTATGCAGAAAGATAAATGAAAGATTTTTCTTAAAAATACCTACAAAAGCAAAATTAGTGAGGCAATTGAAAAAGTTTCCTTTGGCTGAGATTAATATATGTAATTTTATAAAATACAGTTTGGAAAAGGCCTCAACCTCCTTTGCCTGCACAGTAAAAGGTCTTGCTGAAGTGTTTCTGTTTGCCAACTCTCACCTGTACACCCCAGTGTAAGTGTCCAGAAAAAAAGCGTTATCCCCAGAAACACCAAATCCACAAGACACACAGTTATAAACATTTAAGAGGGATTTGAAATATTCTTAACAGACATTAAATCGTCAAAACTGCTTAAGCACTCAAATTGCCACTGATGGTTTTTGGTGTACCTCCTTCAACTCCTTTCCCTATGCATCACATGACTCCCAACAAACAATTAATTGGTCTTCCTGTGAACAGCCACAGCCTCTTCTCTCCTGGTTTCTGTGTGTGTGTGGTTATTATAGCCAGCATTACTGAAATCAGAAATCTAATTTAAACAATCATACTGAGTGCCTCCCAGATCAATGTTTTGGCAGTGGACTGTGAGCACAATACTAACTTTTATTTTGCTTCTCCTAAAGTGCAAAAATTAGACAATGGCACGTGAATATGCCTCATTTTGGTAGTGGTTTAAGAAATTCATTTATAGCACTGGCCAGTGTGGCTAAATGGTAAGAGTGTTGGCCCATGTACCAAAGGATATCGGGTTCAATTCCTAGTCAAGGACACATATCTGGGCTGCAGGTTCAATCCCCGGGCCAGGTCTGGGCTCCTGTGGGAGGCAACCAATCAATGTGTCTCTTTCACATCAATGTTTCTTTCTCACTTCCCTCCCCCTCTCTTCCTTCTACTCTCTCTCTCTAAAAATCAATGGGAAAAATATCCTTGGGTGAGGATTAACAAAAAAATAAAAATAAAAAAGAAGAAGGAATTCATTTATAAAAATAAGAGAGTTTACAGAGATACGAAACTCCCTAACCTAAGCATGTCAAACCCGTGGCCCAGGGCCACATGCCTCGTTTACTAGTATTTGGCCCGTGTTAGCCTTTGAGTTTGACATGCTTGCCCTTTCCCTTGGATCTACCATGAAATGACACCCTTTCATTCCAGGATAATTTTTAAGACTCTTCATGACTATTGCTAAGTGACCTCATTGCCTTCTGTCCAAGCCCTCAGCTGTCCTCCAGTGCCTTTCTGGCCTGCAGATGTGCTTCTATCCAACCTCATGGGCTGAGGCATCACTCACTGCTCCAGCAGAGAGCTTGGCCTGCTCTAGGCTGACGCATGCACACTGGCTAGCATAAATTCACCCACTCCGACAAACTCCAAACTGCCAAGGCATCTTTCAGACTCAAGAAACAGAGAAGGAACTAAAATGTATTCTCATACAGTAATTATTTTTAAATCATAAATTACATTTAAATTCAATTCCAGATTTTTTTCTTATTGATGTCCACCTAAAAACAAACCTACTAGCCTATTTAACAACACATCTATTCTCTGACGTACTAGCTTGTATCAAACTACAGAATTGCTCAAAGTTAGTCCAAGCTCGCCCTGGCTAGTTTTGCTCAGTGTTAGAGCGTTGGTCCAGGGACGGACGCGAGGGTCTCAGGTTTGATTCCCGGTCAAGGACACGTGCCTGGGTTGCAGGTTCCATCCTGGCCTCAGTTAAGGAGTGTGGGGGAGGCAACCATTCGAAATGTCTCTCTCACATAGCTGTTTCTTTCCCTCCCTCCTTCCCTCTCTCGCTCTCTCTCTAAAAAGCAATGGGAAAAAATATCCTTGGGTAAGGATTTAAAAAAAAAATTAGCTCGAGCTATTTTTTTAGATTAAAAATTTTTCCTCTACATCAAGCATGTCAAACATGTGGCCCTTCCAGCGGCGAATGTGACATACTTGCTCTACATGCTTTTAAGGTTTCTGGAAGAACGGTGAAGTAGAAGTATTTTGATAATTTTTCTTGAGTGCTTATTATCTACAAGGCCCTTTGTTGAGAGCTACAGGGAATTTATGTATTTTACTACAAAGAAGTCTGCACTGGTGGAATTTAAAATTGAAGTTTTATATCTAACTTTGTACAAAACAATCAAGCCCCTTTGAGGAAAGGGCCCACTAATGTCAACAAGAAGCAAATTCTGTGTAGAAAAAATATTCCAGAGAATCTATATTTCATTTAAATAATTTTTTTAAGGGAAAGGAAGGAAGGAGGGAAGAAGAAAGCAGGCCAGTGGGTAGAAGGAGGGAGAGAGACACAGAGTGATGGCTAGGAAGAGAGATGGGGATGTAAACAGCCTTGCAGCCAGGTACAGCAGGATGCTGAGTCTGCTGAGGGGGCTACAAACTGTGGCCCTCCTCAGGAGCACGGCTTGGACCTCCAACTTCTCCAACAGGCTCCCAGCACTGAGGTCACAGCCTTTTAGAAACACTACGTCTCACTCTGCAAGTCTCCAAGGATTATCCCACATTGTCTTGTGTGGATGGTCCTCTTGTTCAATATGGGGATAAAAGAAGGCCCCCAGGGAGGAAGGACTCACAAGGATTAGGGTTTGAAATACAGCTGTCTCCCAGGCCAGTGCCCGTGCTGGGAGGGTCTCACTCTCAGCCTAGTCACTCATTTCACCTGCTCCCAAACGGTTCCTGTGTGACCCATGTTCCCTGCAAAGAGCTGACCCTGAGACAATCTTGGACTTCCTGGACTGGTTCCTCTCCCTCTCCACTGCTGGGTGCCACTCTCAACATAGGTCCTCAAAGGACAGAAGCCCACAAAGCTGAAATTCACAGAACTGAAACTATACTGTGCAGTCTTGGGCCATGCCTGGATTACGGAGAAATAATCCTGCTCATGGCAGATGGGACCTACGATACACACTGGTGATAACTACCTGCTTCTGTCGAGGGGAGGAGGAAAATGAGATGATGTGCATAGGAATTTTGCAGTGTCTGACACAGGCTCAATAAATGGAATCAATTGTCAGGATTAGCCACAGCAGATTCTGCTAAATAAATTACACAAACCCCACGCCTACAAGCCTGAATTGTCAGCATATGTTCCTTCTTATGAAGACAATGACATTCTGCTTCCACTAACAACTCCAAATTCATCCATTTTTTTGTTCATTTGTTCTCTATCAGTTCACATGATCCCACCCAGATATCAATAAGGAGATGTACAAGCCAATGAGGACCGTTTAACTGAGAGGTGAGAATGCTGGCAAACACTATGTCCCCATCAATATATACTAGTGTTCTGACAGCAAAAGCTGTAAATACATTTTCAAGTCTGTAATCCACTGATTTTATTGCTGTCTCTGCTTAATTTTTAAAATTAAATACACGAGTTCATACTTTAATGGTTCCTAACTTTTAGAAGAAACCTTAGGCCCCTTTGAAAACCAGGTAACACCTAAGGCTCCAGTCCCCAGATAGTCACACATAGACATGAACACAAAGTGTGAGGATTCAGGGACCTTCTATGCTATTATGAGTCAAGTTGTGAGTTCACATGAAAGGGAGTGTGTGATCCATGGGAGTAAAAAAATAAAAAAAAAACCCTGACAGCTCAGATTGCTCAACAGAATGTTGCACAGGTAATCAGGACATTTGTTTCCTTAAAACTGACATTGTCAACTTAATTAGTAACTTCTCCTAAGAAAATGGCTCTTTCACACTTTTTCCTGATTTCACATCCAGAAGAATGTGAGCTGACAGATTTCCTCATCTGTCACAGAGCACTGAAATCGCTGCCACACAGTGACTTTCAAGACTGTCTGACAATTTAACATCTAAGAACATGTATCCAAAATGTCACGTGCCTAAAACTTGGTAATAACAGTCAAACAGAGCCACTTCAAATGGTTTGGACCACACCAAGGTAAGACAGAAGAACAGGAAGAAAATAGAAAGCCCTTCATTTGGGCAGCAAGCAAACAGTGAAACATGAGTTCCCTATCTCCAACCTGTAACCACCAGTGCCCTAGTTTGGGTAACTAGTGAAACAGGACAGCTTTTAAGAAAGAAGCAGGTCTCTAGCATCTGAGGAATTCTCTAGTACCTTTATGTGTATCTATTCTAGTTGCAGCTCAAAAGCAGCTCTGCACTCTTACCTAATTTGCAATCTACTTCATTTATTAATTTGCAATCTACTCCATGTCACCAAAGCAAACTACATGTTTAAAGGACATGTTAAAACTGTTTATTTTTTTAAATCCAGAAGTGCCTCGATAAGCTAATGGACAGGCTGAGTTAGCACATAGCTAATTTTGCTGGTACCCACCAATGACAATGGAACAGACCAAGGTCGGTGTGCCACGCATGTTCCTAGAAGGCTCTCGCTCAAGGCTCACAGCAATTCTACAGGTAGGTCTTATCCCCACTTTACAGATAGGCAAGCTGAAGATCAAAATACGTCGACTAACCTGTCCAAAGTCACACTGCTACTGATTGGTGTGAATGTGAACTGGGATTTGAATCTGGCCTTGTAATTCCAGCATGCCACGGTATTCGGTATAGCTGGGGCAGCAATTTTTCCCTTCTCTCCTCCACCCAACATGCACACACATTTCAGGATTCTTTTTAAATAGCTATCCCTTTGCCAACTACTAGTCAGGCCATCTTTAATACAGAAGCAGTAGTGAAGCCCCAGCAGTACACTTCTAGGCCACTAAACAACACTTCTGGTAGCTGTTTACATTGTTTTTATAATGTGCTTGAGCATAAAAACTGAAGTTGGGGTTGAAGGCATTAACACAATCATTAACTATGAAAACAGTTTACCAATTCCTCGTACTTTCTGACAGTCTCCATGAGGTTTAGAGGACCCTGTCTCTCGAAAACTGAAGAGAGTCAGAAATAGTTGGTTAAGCATCACCTTTTCTTTTGATTTAATGTTTTCTACACTCTACTACAACCATGAATTTAATTTACTTTGGCATACAGACATTATTTTCTATCCTGAATTTACCATTTTGATAGAAACAAAACTGCAAATAGGTATTTATTAAACTTAACACTCAAATTTGCTCATTATCAAATAATCCTATGATCATACCTAGTAAGGAAAAGATGCCTCCTGTGGTAATACTTTTAACAGCTAGTAAAATTTCTTAAAACAAGCAAATTTGGAATCTTAAGTCCTTGTTCAAAATTCCAACCAAGAAAGTGTGAGATAGCCACTCCGTTTTATCACTTGTTTTGGATACCAGTAAGAAGGAAATTGTAATTTAATGTGTTAATCCTACAAAAAATACAATCCAAAATGTGTAAATAGACAAGATTGTTCCACGTATTAAAAAAAAAAATCAAAACTGCAACTAACTAGGTCGCTCTGTCTGCACCGTAAACCTGGTAGAAATGAAAAGAAGACCTAGGTCTCCACAGATCCCAAGTTCACATGCTCACAGAGAAGATACCACGACAGGAGGTGGAGGGCAGGGAAGCCATAGGCTCTCACAGGGTCCTCGGATACTCCGCTTGGAGCCAGTAGTTACTGTATTCCATGGAGAAGCAGGTCCTGATAATCTCACATATTAAAAACAAAAAATACAGCCAATAGAACCAGAGAGCCATTTTACCCCTCAAACTGGCAAGAGAATGAAAACTGACCGGAAGAAGCCAAACAGTGGAAAGAGTAACAAAGGCACAAAAATCACCTTGTTGCCCATTCTAAACAGTATTGCAACTTCAAACACTGCACATATTCCATTTAGAAGTTCTAAACATGGGTGAACAAACCAGTTTGCCTTCATTTTTGTGGCATGTGATGTCTTAGGAAACCTACAAAAGACTACATCAAGAGTTAGGATTCTAAGTACAAGAAGAAACGACTGTTTATCACTGTAGCTTCTCAGAAATAAAGAGGGGACTTAAACCCAAGCTGTATTTATTGCTTTTCTTTTTAACCAAAGCGAAGATAATCCTCTGCAAATGTATGTAAACTAGCACAGGACAGCTTATTCATGAAGGGCAAAATTAGGTTTTGGTTATAGACTAATAAAAACATATAAAAGTCAAAATTTTGAAAGTATCAAATTAGCAAGGATTTTAGATGTCATAACCTTATTTTAGAAACTGACATTTGTATATACCACACACACACAATACCATTTCATCATTAGAATAAATCCCTTGCCTCTAAAACTATTCAAATATTCTCTGTAAATTAAAAATAAATGTATTAACCAATAGAGAGCATTTAAAATAACTATACAACATTTACCACATTAAAACTGCCATAAACAATACTTTAAATTTCAGGCCAAAACCGGTTTGGCTCAGTGGATAGAGCGTCAGCCTGCGGACTGAAAGGTCCCAGGTTCGATTCCGGTCAAGGGCATGTAACTTGGTTGCGGGCACATCCCCAGTGGGAGGTGTGCAGGAGGCAGCTGATCGATGTTTCTCTCTCACATCGATGTTTCTGACTCTCTATCACTCTTCCTTCCTCTCTGTAAAAAATCAATAAAAATATATTTAAAAAAAAAAAAAAAAAAATACTTTAAATTTCAGGGTCAGGTCACCACAGAAATGGGAAGAGGGAAGTGCTATAACAAATGCTACAAACACTGAAAATTTTCTAGTCTCTTACCCATAATCCCACAGACTTTTTCTTAATATATGCACTGAGCTTTAACCTTTTAAAGTTACTGCTTCATAATCTTTAGGGAAAAGGGTAGAACAAAAAGGAAAATACTTAAGAAATTTGAAACATGAAAATTCAGATTACTAAGCAGGTGTCTGAGGCATGGGGGAGGGGGTGCGGTATTAAGGACTTATTAAATCTTTAAGGAACAACTGAATAAAGTCCTCTAGTAAAAGTTGCAGATAGAAAAGGCCATTTTACATTTTGTTACAAATTCAAGAAGTTCTTAAAACTTTATAAACACATACAAATTCTACAGACTCTGTGGGGAAATAAATGCAATTAAGAAAGCAAACCCTGCCCTCATTAGGAAAATTCAAGAGTGCACATGGACAGGTTAGGGCACCTCCTGTCTCACTCCCTTCCTTTCATGCTTCTCTCAGGAATGAGCCAAGTCACTAGCATAGGCACCGCTTCATCAGGAAACAAAACCTTTGAAGAAGGTACTGCTTCAAATAAGATCCTCTTGGAAAAGTGAAAAATAAAAAGCTACCCCCCAAATAAGCATTTGTCAAAAACAAACAAAATCCCTCTTTTTTACTGAAGACAGTGAAGGAAACTAATAACAAGTGTGATTTAACTCAATGATATTCACAACAAATCAGAATTGCACTTACAGTTTCTAGATTTAATTTTTAGTGTATGTTAATTAAAACATGTTCACGATCCATAAAACTCAGCTCATAAGAACATTTAAAATTATATTTTATTCAGTCATTCTTAGTATTTGGCCAGTCATTCTCAACAAAAAACACTGGCACGGAGGAGGAAGCTCAACACCATGGGGTTCTTAAAATCATCGGTAACACCAGCCAAGGGAGCTCTGTCACTTCACACCCAGCCTCTCTGCCACCAGTACTGCAGAGGGCGCCAGGCAAAGGCAATGTCTCACTCCGCTCTTGTGGTTCCTCAACCGATTTCAAAACAATATAAAACTTAAGAGAAATGAAATATTCAGAAGCTCAAGCAGACAAGTATTTTAAAAAAACACTTAGCTCGGCTGGTGTGGCTCAGTGGTTGAGTGTCAACCCATGAACCAAGAGGCCACTGGTTCAATTCCCGGTCAGGGCACGTGCCCAGGTTGCGGGCTCCATCCCCATTAGGGGGCATGCAGAAGGCAGCTGATGGATGACGTGTCTCTCTCACTGATGTTTCTCTCTCTTTTTATCCCTCTCCCTTTCTCTCTTTCTAAAAATCAATTTAAAAAAAAACAAACATATTTTTTTAAAAAGAATAAAAAAACACTTAACAAGAGCTAGCAAGGAATAAAATGCACTCTGTCAGTGTTTTAAAAAACTGTTTTAGATGATCAAAGGAATACAATAAATCTATTCAGTCCATAAACCCCCACAAGAAGAATAGCTGAAGGCACTAGTTCTCACCATAACTTAGCTTTCCAATACCAAAGACTTCACCTAATCATACTATATTACCTTATTATTTAGGATTAAAGTAAGCTATTCAAACTAAGTAGTGAAAATTCATCTTGACTAATTGGCAAAGCCTTATAAAACACTGCTACTTACTCAGTATAACTGTTCTACTTAGAAACATTATTAATAAAAACTGGATTTAGGTAAGGCCAAGTAATTTAAATAGCTGGGCGAACTTGGGCAAACCACGTGACCCCTCTGAGTCTTGGTTTCCTCATCTACAAAGGGCAATGATCGAAATGATCACTGCTTTGCGGGGCCATTAGAAGGATTAGCAATGAGGTACAGATGCTCCTGGGCTTACGATGGGGTCACATCCTGATAAACCCATTATAAACTGAAAATACCGTAGTCGAGAATGCGTTTAACCTGCTGAACATCACAGCTTAGCCCTTAGCCAGTTTCTAGTGAATGTGCATCACTTTTGCACCATAGTAAATCAAAAAATTGTAACTGACACCATGGTAAGTGTCCATATATGGAGCACCAAGCACAGAGCTACGTTCTTGCGAGACTTGCTAAAGAAACAAAAGTAATTGCCATCATGGTCACCATCAATAGAAAGCAGTAATTTATCACATAATGACATGATGTACAAATAAATGTCAAATTATGAGATACTAGAGGCCCGGTGCACAAAATTCGTGCACTGGGGGGGGGGGGTGTCCCTCAGCCCAACCTGCACCCTCTCCAATCTGGGACCTCTCGGGGGATGTCCAACTGCCTGTTTAGGCCCAATCCAGGCAGTAGGACCTCCCTTTCACAATCTAGGACTGCTGGCTCCCAACTGCTCGCCTGCCTGCCTGATTGCCCCTAACCGCTACTGCCTGCCAGCCTGATCACCCCCTAACCATGCCCCTGCCAGCCTGATCGACACCTAACTGCTCCCCTGCCAGCCCGATCGTCCCCAACTGCCCTCCCTTGACAACTCGATCACCCCCAAATGCCCTCCCCTGCATATTCCCTCCTTATTAGATAGGATTTTTTTCTTTAGCATATTGGATAGCCCTAACTGGTTTGGCTCAGTGGATGGAGCATCGGCCTGCAGACTCAAGGGTCCCAGGTTCGATTCTGGTCAAGGGCATGTACCTTGGTTGGGGCACATACCCAGTGGGGAGTGTGCAGGAGGCAGCTGATCGATGTTTCTCTCTCATAGATGTTTCTAGCTCTCTATCCCTTTCCCTTTCTCTCTGTAAAAAATAAATAAAATATATATTTTTTAAAAAGAAACATTTAAGATTCCTCCATATCTGCCTGGCTGGTGTGACTCAGTGGTTGAGACCCCAGGCTGCCACCGCTGGAAGGGGATCGCACCCCGGCCAGGCTAAGACCCCAGCCCAGGCTGCCATGCCTGGCCAGGGATGGCGCCGCAGCAGGTGCGTGCCCCGGCCAGGCTGAGACCCCAGCCCGAGCTTCCGCCCCAGCCCGAGCTTCCGCCCCAGCCCGACCAGGGATGGCACCGCAAGGGGTGCGCACCCCAGCCAGGCTGAGACCCCAGCCCAGGCTGCCATCTCAGCCTGGCTGGGGATCGGGCCACGGGGGTGCGCACCCCGGCCAGGCTGAGACCCCAGCCCAGGCTGCCGTCTCAGCCTGGCCGGGGATGGCACTGTTGGGGGTGCGTGCCCCAGCCAGGCTGAGACCCCAGCTCAGGCTGCCGCCGCTGGCCAGAAGATCGTGTGGCGGGGATGCGCAGCCCTGCTGGCCTGAGACCCCAGACCAGGCTGCTGCCGCGGCCAGGAGATCGCGTGGCTTGGGTGCGAGGCCCTGCCGGCCTGAGACCCCAGCCCAGGCTGTGGCCAGGGATCGCGCCGCCAGGCACTAGCGCCTCCCAGCCGAGACACCCTGGGCTGCTGCCGCTGGGCGGGGATCACTGCGTGGGGGGCGGGCGCCTCCAGCCGGACAACCCAGACTGCCGCGGCTGGCCAGGGATCACACCGCAGGGGGTGCACCCTGGGCCAGGCTGAGACCCCAGCCCAGGCTGCTGCCGCTGGCCAGAAGATTGCGTGGCGGGGGTGCGCAGCCCTGCTGGCCTGAGACCCCAGCCCAGGCTGCTGCCGCGGCCGGGGGATCGCGTGGCTTGGGTGCGAGGCCCTGCCAGCCTGAGACCCCAGCCCACGCTGTGGCTGGGGATCGCGCTGGGTGCTGGCGCCTCCCAGCCGGGACACCCCAGGCTGCCGATGCTGGGCGGGGATCGCTGCGTGTGGGGCGGGCGCCTCCCAGGCGGACACCCCAGACTGCCAACGCTGGGCAGACTGGTGGACTCCGGAGGGGCTAAGAGGACTGGGCACCGCCATCTTGTGGCTATGAGCGCCATCATTTTGTCGTGGGGTGATGGTTAATTTGCATATTACTCTTTTATTAGATAGGATGTCCATATCAAAATACTCAGCCAAAAACTCTTGTAATGCCTGACACATGTTTAATCTGAGTGGTTAAAAAAAAATAAAATGGCTAGTTCAGTGTTTATATCTTTTCAATTTTGAGAAACAATAGTAGTGTTTTCAAATAACTCTTGCTTTTATGTATCATTCAAGCTTCCCTAACCGACATCACCCAAAATATTAACATCAATAAAACCAAACTTCAGGACTGTCCTTGGCAGTGTGTAGTGTGAACAGATAGAGTACCATGCTACTCTACCTGAGGCTGCAACTCTCCAATCATCTTTAACAGAAAGAAATGTCTTCATTTTTAACCTACATAATGGCATTCTTGGAGTACTTATGCAATTCCTCAGTTCTTTAGAGGCAACTTCAAATATAAAACTATCTTCTCTTCTCTGTATCTCTCCTATGAACATTAACGATCCCATATTATAATAGTTTATTTGTAAACAAAAATGTCAAACTGCCCAGGAAACACTTGATGATTTTTAAAAACAGCAAGAAATCGTAATTCAGAAAAAGAACCTAGTATTCATATTAAGAAAAGCACAACTAATTATTTTTCTACTTTCAAATTACAACAGAAATTTTAAAAATCAAGTAAACTACTTTGAACTCGCTACAATAGAATCTTGTGGGGGTTTTCTTACCTTTTAAAAAACGTAATCATAATCAAACTTCTTTCTGAATTAGGCCAAATTTCACCTTCCAATTTAGGGACAGGAGAACAAAAACAACAACCCAGGTATAGACAGAACATAGCATATTTCCTAATTCACTCAATTATATTTTAAGCAGTTTTTAACCATGGTATACACTGAGATTTTTGTAAGTTCATCCAGTAAAATATGGATAAAAATCTGGAAAAATGCTTTGGAATATTTTAGTTAACCCACATAATTTCCCTGTGAACAAGGTTATAACATTAAGTATCAAAGGTACAAAACAAAAATATTGATCAACTGATTTACCTAAATTTGGGGCAATTCAGTAGCAGCAGAATTATAAGATTTAACCTGATTCCTCCTCTTGGAAAAATATTAAAACTGAACTGCATTTTCAAAAACAGACCACCACAACAGTAGTAGCAAATGACTTGGCAGGCCATCACCAGAGATGGGACACCGAATGCTCAGCAAAGGTATCACTCAACACCAAGGCAGCAAGAGCTGTAAAGGGGCCAAGGACACCTCCACTTGGGACACCTCTCACAAGCCGTATAGCTGGGGCCGCATTTCCACAGAAACATCGCCACTTCCAACTGCCCACACCCTGTCCCACCCCCTATAAACAAGAACTACGGTGAGCGCTGGTGAGTAAGTGGGCAGAGGACCTCCTACCACACACCCAGAAGGTTCAGGTCTGTCTGCCATCATTATCCAGGCCTCGGTCCTACAGCCAGGCCTCTGCCCTTCAGCTTTGGCCAAGGAGCCTGGAATAGTGTCTGATGCAGAAACCGCACCTACTTGTTAAACATCTGGGGGAGATCATCCACTCACTCATGTCCGCTGCTTTGGAAGGTGAGGAGATCAAACTCCACTGAAGCCCACCTGTTTTCTGTGTTTATTAAATGTATTCTCTAATTTTAATCTGCAATGAAACCAGTGTTGTCACTTCCACTGCTATTGCCCACCACAGGTGAAAGGGGACAGACAGCTGCATATTCTGCGGAGGAGAAGGCATGAAAAACCTGGGTTTGAGTTCTAACTGGCACTCAATTAGACAAGTTATCCAACCTCACCAATTTCCATTTCCTCAGCAGGAGCTGGTGCAAACCATGGAGATGGTTTGGACACCCCAGAAGTACAGGCTAACTAGGAATGCCCGTGGTGGTGCTCAGCACGGTTCAGCACCACCCCACACGCATTACTGTTTTGCGAAAGCTCCGCACACCCCTGCCCCGAGGCTCTGTCTCCATCAGAGTCTCTTGCCGCATCTCTATGCTTCTCCCCGTTGTCAGGCAGTGTCCTCTGACCTCACGTCCTCGTGAGTTTTCTTTCCCCACCTCATGCGTTACTCTTTCCTCCGTTCCCTCCTCACTTTACCACGGGTCCTCCCCACTGTGCTCCACTTTGTGACCACAAAGCAGCATCACCTCCTCTGCCCACCATCCCGCCCTATCCTGGACCCCAAAGACATCGACTAAAACACTCAGTTTAAGTCTGACCTGCATTGAGCTGCAATAAAATGGAGAAACTCCCCCCTGGATAGTTAGGCCATCTCTCTAACACTCCCTACCAATCCAGACACTAAGTGCAGTGCCTGGGAGAAAAGAGGCCAACACGTCCATTTGTAAAATTAAGCTTCATAATTCAAAAATACTCATGTGAATTCCTAGGTGGCCCTCACTGTGCACCAGCCCATCAATAAATTTCCCAAAATGCTAATAGTAACACCCAAACAGCTTCTCTTCCTGGAGCTCTCAGTCCCTAGAACTTGACGGGGCCCACCCTGTATCACTCACGTCACAGCCTCTAAAAAGCCATTGCTGGCTACCCCTCTACACCCCACACATACCCACTTCGTTAACATTACAGGACCTGTTGTTCATCTTGCTGGCCGCTCCCCTCACTCTCTAGAACAGGCGTCCTCAAACTACGGCCTGCGGGCCACATGCGGCCCACCGAGGACATTTATCCGGCCGCCAGGTGCCACTGCCTGTCCTGCTTACCAGCCGATCTGTCCTGGGCCCGCAATGCGCATAGGAATTTGTTCATAGTTTCTTTTTTAAACTATAGTCCGGCCCTCCAACGGTCTGAGGGACAGTGAACTGGCCCCCTGGTTAAAAAGTTTGAGGACCCCTGCCTAGAATGTCAATCCCATGAGAGCAGGAACCTGTACCTTCAGCACTCAGAATAGTGTCTGATGCAGAAACCGCACCTCCTTGTTAAATATCTGGGGGAGATCATCCACACTCACATCACTGACCTGCTCACAGTCCCTAAGGCTCCTCTGCACGTCCTCTCTGCTCTCCGTTCTGAAATGCGCCCATCCTGCCACCCTGTCTAAATAAAGACTCCCAGCCAGCCCAGCCCAGAGGTCCCTTTCCTTCTCTCAACGCCTACAGTCCTTTAGTTTAGCACTTTCTTTTTTTACCTCAGATCAAGTTATTTTCCATGTGGATCCCTTACCTCTCTAAATTGACTACAAATTTCTATAGGATTTGTCGCCTTTGAAGAAAGAACTTCAAACATGCACAATGTCAAAAATATTGAGTGTTCATCGCAGTATGGAGGTTTTTAATTTGAAGGGCTGTGATTGCACAGACAGATAAAATTTCCTTTTTAAGCTGATTATAACTTAACTGTTCTGTGATGACTAAAGATCACCTAGATAAATACTATCAACTAGCTCCATGCTCGGCAAAGTTCGGCTCACGAGCCACATGCGGCTCTTTGGCCCCTTGAATGTGGCTCTTCCACAAAATACCACGGCCTGGGCGAGTCTATTTTGAAGAAGTGGCATTAAAAGAAGTTTAAGTTTAAAAAATTGGGCTCTCAAAAGAAATTTCAATCATTGTACTGTTGATATTTGGCTCTGTTGACTAATGAGTTTCCCGACCACTGAACTAGCTGATACTCTCAGGGACTATTTATAGTTTTTATAAAGGACTAGAGGCCTGGTGCACGAATTCGTGCACAGGTGGGGTTCCTTGGCCTGGCCAGCAATCAGGGCCAATCTGGGCTGGCCACAGGAGGTTGGCTGTGGGGAATGCACTGACCACCAGGGGGGCAGCTCCTGCACTGAGCGTCTGCCCCTTGGTGGTCAGTGTGTCGTCATAGCGTCCGGTCATTTGATTAACCGGTTGTAACTGTCGCTTAGGCTTTTATATATATAGATATATATAGATTATCTGAACCTGCTAAGTGACGTTAAGGAACTGTGCTCCTTCTAATTCATTACTGGTTTCCTCATAAACTTTTTGTCTTCTTTACAGTCCAGCTATCAGCAATAAAACTGTTTGCTGCTACAAGTAACTCTCCCTTTCTAATTTCCTAATTTGTTGTCAACAGGAAAAGTCAATAGGTCTGAACTAGGCCTACAAAAGGGGTAAAGTGGCACGGAGTGAGGCTCAGCGATGGGAAGAGAGGCGGAAGGGACCCACTGCTCATTCTGAGCTTCCACATGTGCTCCATAAATACTGATTGATTAAATGAGTCACAAACTCAGTCGTTCCTCAGTGAGAAACTCCTAAGTAGCTGTCAGCTATGCACTGTTGGTGGCACTTACAAGTATGGAGTCCCATGCTGCACAGAGCTGTTCCTTTTTATAATCTCATTTGCTCTTGACAACAACCATGTGAGGTTAGGTAGCACAAGGACCATCCATGCAACGGCACCCATTTTTAAAGCTATGGGAACTATGCCCCAGAGAGGCGACATAATTTGCCCAGTTACCAGGTAAAAACCCAGGGGTCCTGCGTTGTTGTTTTTTTCCTTCCACTAAGCCCAACTGTATAAAGGCCCTGTTTACTTAGGGTAAAAGAACTTCAGGTAGGGCTCCTACGTAGCCAAAAGAGGGCAGGGAAACAAAACATTCTGTGATTATATTCTATTATAATCTAATAGAGCACTTGCCAATAGTCATTGTTTATTGCTAAAAAGCAAATTCAATTCGTACTAACAAATAGGAGGCAGAGATGGAGAAGATGGGAAATACATCCAAATTTGGCCCTTCTATGTTACTTCACAGATTATAACCTTCCTATGGTTCAAATTAAAATAACCGGAAACACCTAACACTAAAAAACTCTCTCTTCCTCTATACCCCAAAAGTTTAATCTGTCCCATCCAAGGGACTGCCCATGTTCAATCTCATTACAGGGGCTGCTCACACATGTAAGAAATTAGACCAAATTATAAAACTGAGAATTCAAAATTCTAGCTCAAAATGCCCAAGGTGTGTACATCTCTGGCCCATGGCAAAACAGCATGCTCCTTGGTCAGAGACAATGTGAACTGTGTTCTCACAGCGCTGCGTTCTTTTCCTTCATTGAAGGTTTGTATGCGTCTTTGTTTGCCAATCAACGAATATTTATTGAGGGCCTATTCCATGCCAACCATCTAGGCGTTGATCAGCAACTTACTGACTTAACATGTGTCTCTAGACTACAGGCGCCGTAAGAAGAGTTACTGCTTCTTTTTTGCTCACCATTACGAAATACTACCCAGCAGAGTGCCTGGCACATGGCAGAGGCTTAACAAACATCAGTTGAATGAAGAATTAAAGGCAGAGACTCAGAAGGAAAGAGAGAAGGGACCACTTTGAATGTAAAGGAATCAGGGCTTTTCACTGCCCAGAACTCGCCTCATGATCCCCCCAGCGATCTGATGAATTCTGAAAGGCACCACATGCATGCACAGCTGTAGGCATAGCAGCTGTCATGCAAAGGAGCTGAGGCCCAGAACTACGCAGAATTCCACCCTTTGTTTCTCTGTCTGCCTCATGACTGGAATGAAGTTAGGTCCACTGTCAATCTACCCGTCAGCTGCATATCTTCAACATCTGGTTTTCAGAAATACTAAGTTAACATTGCTACTGAGTGAACTTTATGTAGATTTCCTCACTGACATCACTACCTGAAAAGATATTAAAATGTCTAAGACCTATATAAAACCGGGTTCATATAAAAAGTTCTCATTTCAGGTCTTTGCAAGCTATAAATTAGCCTTCACAGAGTATTTAATTGAAAAACAAAAAAAGCTTGACTCATTATTTAAACTCTCCAAACTTTAGGTCATAAAGTTCAAACAGAACTCATTACCAGTAAGCTGTTAAAAACAGACTAAGTTCTAAGAATGAGCCTCACCCAAGTATTTTAATTAAAACCTAAGATTCAGTTTGGTTATATGCTTGCTACTCTGAGTAGTTATAAAAATAATAATAGGATAAAAAGAAATATGAACTATTTAACTCAACATAAAAAAAAAAACACAGCAATTTAGGCAGGTATGAATACAAAGATGTGTAAGTTCATGTAACAAAACAAAAAGTTTACTTTTAGTTTTCCCCTCCTGAATCTACCTAGATTTTTAAAATTAAGGGATAAATTAAGAAGAAAAGCAAAAAGTAATCAAATGTTCTAAATATGCACGCCAAAGTATGCCAAACAGAACAGCCATAGAGTGATGATTCCATTAAGCTATATATATATTTAAATGCATCAGTTAGTTAGGTTTAGTGGCAGAGTAAACACTTTCCCTTCCCCCCAAACTCTAGCCCTTGCAAATCACAACTTACCTGGAGAGGCTGGTGACATTAGTTACAAACAAAATGAACACTAAATAAAGGAACGAGTTGAATTATGTGAACACTTTGCAAACAATTATGCACTAAGCCTAATGTAAACAAAATCTCAATACCCAGTTAAAACAGTAAAAACAAAACAACAAAAACTGGGCATTTCCTAGAGCCTGATCATCTAATTCAGGATCAAATTATTTAATGACCTAAAACATTAGCAAAATCATGTTCAATAAATACAGAACATGTATTTAGTAAAAGGCCCACAAACTGTCTCTTGGATGAGTTAGTTGTATTCTCATGATACTGTGAAATACAAAGAATATGTAATGGAAAAATCAAAAAGGATTTCTTGCCTACACTTTTAAGTATCATTTTTACTTTTTTCCTAAATCAAGTTTATGTTGTGATTTTACAGTGTGATTTCCACAATTCACTTTGCAATATAGTGAGGAAAGGACAGACACCTAAGTTCAGATGACTATAAAAATTTACTTAAGACTAAAGCGAGCAAAAACAAAAGTTTTATATTAGTAAGAAACTGCCATATTGTGCCTTGGCATATATTCAAACTAGGCTCTATGGAAGATTCACAAATTCACATTAAAAACCTTTTATTTCTTTTTTAAAAATCCCAACAACGTGTCAAAATGCCAGCTAGAAATATGATATATGCAACCAAACTATTTTCCTACCCGGAAATTATCCCCTCCCTTTTGTAAGCGTGACTACGCTTTACCTTGGCTTGAAAACATCATAAAACAAAACTATTGGAGTTGAGTCAAAAGTGACAAAACAACATACTCTTCAACTTCCATTTTGCTAATGGTCTGATTTCGGGAAGATCTGCTGTGCTAAGACCTTAGCCCACCCCTAAGAATGTTGCAATCTTGCGCTGCGCCGCGTGGAGTGGGGTGGGGTGGAGAAGAGTGGCAGGGCCCATCCCGGAGAGCAGAGCAGAGCAAAGGCACGGCCTGCGGGAGGAGGGGGGAGTGCGAGTGGCCCGGAGTGACAGGGCCCAGCCCCTCGCGGGGCAGTGACAGTGCCCGACCTGCCCGCGCGGAGTGGCAGTGTGCGGCCGGCCAGCCTGCCCTGCCCTCCAAGGGACATGAGCTCCTCAGCCCGGCCGCAGCGCGACCGGCCCTTACTGCAGTCCCCGGTGGACACGAGGCCAGGGAATCTGTGGACCTGGAAATGTCACTGTGGAAACACATTTTATGACGCGCTCTCTGGCAGATGGCACAAAAAGCTAAGAATATACTGGGAGTGCACGGCTCCGAAGAGACTGGCTGCAGCTCCCGCCCGTAAGTCCGGCTACCCTGCCATCCCACAGTGCAGTGACAACTAGCCTTCGGGCAGCGCTGGGGTCCATGCACTTTTCCACGCCCCGATTCCCAGCCCCAAGTTAGAAAAGAGCCCACGCAGGGTCCGGCGCCGTGATTCAGCAGCGGCCCGGGGGGGCCGGATCATGGGCAGACGGTCAGTCCGGAAAAGGTCACCGAGAGCTGTGGGCACCGCCCCAGCCTGGATCCTGCCGGCTCGGAGCATCGAGGGAGCAGCGGCGGCGGGCTCCTACCTTTCCTGCTTTTCGGGGAACTCCGCTTGCTCCGGGCGCTGGCTCGCTCTTCCTCAATCGCAGCTGCTATCTCGGGGTTGTCTTCCCCATTGTACCAGACCAGGAGCTCCTCGCCCGGCGCGATTGGCTGCAGGGAGAGAAGAGACAGGCGCCGAGCCAATCAGAGTGGCGTTTGTTGGTGGGGCGGGGGCAGGGAGGGGCCGCGAGCCAGAGGCCAGCCGGGCAGGAAGGGCTATTAAACCCTCTGCGGCTGCGGGCGGCGGCTGCGGGAAGGAACCCTCTGCTGGAGGGAGGACCTCACTTCCCGCCCGCTTCCTTTCCATGGTCCATAAGGCCATCTATGGATCTAAGAAAGATTGCTGTAAACTCAAAACTGCAATACGCTGCGAATCTTACTGTTCAAAGCCTTACGACTACCCATACAGAAGGGAAAAAAAAGAAAAGCCCGGAACCATTTTGCTCATGAAATCTAGCTGATGAGCAATTTAGAGCACAATTAGAAATAACCAGGAGGTTTGGAAAGAGAAGTGCTGAAATCTAATTACCAGTGCACTGTTCAGATTCCAAGAACAAGTTAAGCCTGATCAGGAAGAACTATATGCCATTGCACATTTTTAAGTCGCCGCTAATTATATCACGTAAAAGCTAAAAGGGCAGGAAAGCGTCCTGGCAGTGTATTATCTGTGCACTGCGACCACCCTACTCAGGTCCACAGAGAATTCACCGTCTCGCCCTCTGTACCACACATCGAGTTTACATGACAATTTACAAGGAAATACCTAAAAATACCTCACATGTATTATGCTCCTAAAACATTAATTCTTAACTTTCATGTCAGTAGTGAGGACATATACCACCAACATACTGATTACACCTAGAACAAGACCCTGAAGAACAAATATACTGAGTGTAAAGATTACACTCCTAAATAGAATTTAGGGAAATGTCTTACTGGTTTCTCTCAGAATGACTCATCTGTTCAAATACTTCTGAGAAGGTCAACACAAGTAACATTCTACCTAAAACCTTATGAATAAAATAAGAATCAATGAGTCCATACTGATATAAATGAATAAATGAATGAAAAATAAATAATAAATAAATAAGAAGAAAAACTCTTCATTAAAGCAGATCCCAACTAACCAATGAAAAAGAAATAATGGAGGCAAGTAGAAGAGGGTAAATGAGGGATAAATAGTGATAGAAGGAGATGACTTTGGATGGTGAACAAACAATATACAGATGATGTATTATAGTTATACACTTGAAACCTATAAAAATAAATGGAAATAGAAAATCACCACTTGGTAATCATCACAGTAATAATTGATTCAGGCAAGAATTATTGATGGAACTTATAAGCACAAATTTGAAGAATAGCAATATTTGTGAAGTTTCAAATTATCTCCCCCTAAAACATTTACTAATCACAAAGATAAAAACTGTATCTTTATAAATGATATTAGACATATGTGCCTCCTGATACAATGAACAGAAAAGAACACAGCATCACTTCTGGAGGTTTCTGCCCAACATGAATAAATGTAATCTAATCACGATGAAATACAAGAGAAGCCCAAACTGTGGGACATTCTACAAAATAACTGACCAGCTCTCTCAAAACTGAAAGGTTATAAAAGCAAACTAAAGAGACTATGAAAAAGACATTATAACTGAATGCAACTGAGTTTTCTTTTCCTTTAAGGACATGATTGGAACAATTGACAAAATATGAATAAGGTATATAGATTAGCTAATAAATGGGTAGTCGTAAGGCTTTGAACACCTTACCAGCGTCCTGCTTTAGATCACTGCACTATAGGTTATGGAAGAAGATGCCCTTGTTTGTAAACTAAGATGTCAGTTTAGAAACAACATAGTTCCTAAGTTCAGCATACCTCCTAGATAATGCCATTTAAATATTATTTTGTTTCATTCTCTGAAAAACTCACTGTTTATATTGTTCAAATATTAAAACATTCTAAGGTCTTTAAAATAAACAAGCCACTGTTTCTTTTGCTCCCCCAAGGATGGTTAAAACCTGCCATTTTCTTATCTTTAAGCCAATGTACTATAATTTCCTTTCTTGAGTCTGTTAAACCTGAACAAACAAAACAAACACACACAAAAAATACTAATCTAATATGTATAAGATTTTAATGAGTTAAAATACATAAGATTTTATGAGTTACATGTAAGATTTTTTATGAATAGCTATTACAATACTTTTTGGCACTCTGATGAGGTAATATGTTTCTGTTAAAGGAACAGGCTTTTTTGTTTAAATAAACCATTTACAGTTCCAAATGTACAGTTTGCTTCTCTATTTTGTTGTTAAGTCGCATTTATGAAATGGTGGTATCATAAAATATTTGAAATGATTAGAGTTCGTGGAAACATGTAAAGACTTAAATAAAACCAAAGTAAAAACGAACATGGAAAGGAGTGAGAAACAAAAATGCATTCCCAATTTCCTCCTAATCCAAACAACACAAGCAGGACACGGGGTGAAGACACCCACTGGCCCTGTTCCAGGTACCTCCCAGACTCCGAGCGTTAGCTTCCGTGGCCAATCCGCTCCAGTCTTCTGAGGGTACCACCTGTATCACCTGTGCTAGCAACTGGATGACGTTAAATATCAGCACAAACTTTTCACTTCAAAAAAACACAATATAAAAACATGCCCCCCCCCCCAAAAAAATACCATACCAGAATCTGTTCTTACCTCAATCCTATATAATAAAGAGGTAATATGCAAATTGACCATCACTCCAACACACAAGATGGCCACCCCCATGTGGACACAAGATGGCCACCACAAGATGGCCGGCAGGCAGGGGTGGGCAAGTGTGGGCAATCAAACCAGCAGGGGAGGGCAGTTAGGGGTGACCGGGCCAGCAGAGAAGGGCAGTTGGGGGCAACCAGGCCTGCAGGGGCGGGCAGTTGGGGGGAACCAGCCCTGCAGGAGAGGGCAGTTAGGGGGGACCAGGCCTGCAGGGGAGGGCAGTTAGGAAGAACCAGGCCGGCAGGGGAGGGCAGTTGGGGGGGGGGGCCCAGGCCTGCAGGGGAGGGCAGTTGGGGATAACCAGACCTGCAGGGGAGGGCAGTTGGGGGCAACCAGGCTGGCAGGGGAGGGCAGTTGGGGGTGACCAGGCTGGCAGGGGAGGACAGTTAGGAGTGACCAGGCCAGCGACCGGGCCGGCAGGGGAGGGCAGTTAGGGGCGACCAGGCCGGCAGGGGAGGGCAGTTAGGGGTGACCAGGCCGGCAGGGGAGGGCAGTTAGGGGTTACCGGGCCAGCAGGGGAGGCAGTTGGGGGTGACCAGGCCGGCAGGGGAGGGCAGTTAGGGGTTACCGGGCCAGCAGGGGAGGCAGTTGGGGGTGACCAGGCCGGCAGGGGAAGGCAGTTAGGGGCGACAAGGCTGGCAGGGGAGGGCAGTTAGGGGCTACCAGGCTGGCAGGGGAGGGCAGTTAGGGGCTACCAGGCTGGCAGGGGAGCAGTTAGGCGTCGATCAGGCTGGCAGGGGAGTGGTTAGGGGGTGATTAGGCTGGCAGGCATAAGTGGTTAGGGGCAATCAGGCAATCAGGCAGGCAGGCAGGCAGGCAAGCTATTGGGAGCCAGGAGTGCTGGATTGTGAGAGGGATGTCAGATTGAAAAGGGTGCAGGCTGGGCTGAGAGACAACCCCCCCTGCATGAATTTCATGCACCGGGCCTCTAGTTTAATATAAAATTTCTAAATGGCTAATGAGTTGATGAATTAAAAGCAACGTGATTTGTTTGAATAACCTTCAAAATTTTTAGCAACTGAGATGATTACATTATTGAACTAATTACTTCCCAACTTCATATTAAAACAGATATACAAGTAACAGACCTTTATCAAGAAGAAAATATCATCTCTCTTTTTAAATCAATGACTGTTTGCCTCTACTGTTTTTTGTCTTTACTGCTTAGCACATTTAAGATTTTATAAGTCTAACTTCATAATAAACAAAAATTTTTGTTCTTAAACACAGGAAGTATAAAAGCTGCATTAAAAAATATGAAGTCAGCCGAAACCGGTTTGGCTCAGTGGAAAGAGCGTTGGCCTGCGGACTGAAGGGTCCCGGGTTCAATTCCGGTCAAGGGCATGTACCTTGGTTGCGGGCACATCTCCAGTGGGAGGTGTGCAGGAGGCAGCTGATCGATGTTTCTCTCTCATCGATGTTTCTAGCTCTCTATCCCTCTCCCTTCCTCTCTGTAAAATATCAATAAAATATATTTAAAAAAAAAAAATGAAGTCAAAAGTCCAAACAACCTCTTTTTTTGTACTGTAATTTGATGTTTAACAAAAAAATATAACCAGAAAAACAGAAAGACTTTTTAAACTCTTCCAACTTTTCCTCTGGATTCTGACAGGCTTACCATAATCAAGCATACCCTCTTCTCTAAATACCAGTAAATATAAACTTGAAATTTTAACAGACCAAATAGGAAGAGGCAGGGGTTCCAAAAAACATTCTTGACACTAAGTCAAAATAAAAGACTCCAGATTTACAGGAACACAAAGCACGTCCATGCTTTCCATATAATCTAGTCCCCAACCTGACCTTTTAAAAGTCACAGGTAAGAAGCCTCAGCTCTGGAATGGGCGAACTGAATTGAAGACTAGAAACTCATACTTTTTCTCCCTTCTGACAACTCCGCCACACCGTATCTGGCCCCTGTCCACCTCACCAGACTCATTTAACATTCTTTCCCTTGTTCCCACCACAATGGCCTTAAAAATAACAACAACAACAACAAACTCCAGCATATTCCTACTTGAAGATCTCTGCTTCTCTTGGGGCCTCCCTTCCTGGACTGCTCTTCCTGCAGAGATCTGTGTGTGGCTGGCTGACCACACATGCCAGTGAGGGGAATTCATTCTGACTTATCTTCCCTGGCCCACCAGAGATAAAGCAGCCCTCTCCCTAGTCTCTATCACATTTTATTGTCTCCTAAGCCCTCCTCAAGATCTGAAATTATTTTGTTTACTTACTCACTTGCTTATTATCTTGCTTCCTCCCCATAAACTGGAAGTTCCATGAGACCAGAGATCTTATCTGTTTGGCTCACTACTATAGAGGAATACCTGGTACCTACTAGACAATAAATATTTGTCAAACTAATGAAGAAAAGAATGGATAGCAGGTTAACAGATAACTTTCAAAGCTTTAAAATACTTTGTAATTGTATTACCAACTAAATCAACATTGGGATTTTCCAGTTATCAAGGTGACAGTTGAGAGGTGCGCCCAGAAGAGCATCCCATGTAATTTATTTACCAAATCTAACTCACAGAAAGCCTCATCTGTAGTTAGATAACCGCTAGGAAGAATTCTGAACGGTCTTGTGCATACCTGAGCAAACATCTAAGGTCGGGACCGGGGGAGGTCTGCAAAGATCAGAACTATGTTACTCAGAAGAAGACAGATAGAAGTCATTGCAGCAGTGCAGCTGGTTAACAACTTTGAGTACTTGGGTGAGACTAGGAACACATCACAGAACCTTACTCATACCATCCTGCTTAATCTTTGCAACAACTATATATTAATTTTACTACTAACTCCATTTTTACAGATGAAAAAAGTAAGACACAGATGGTTTAATTAACTTCTCAGGGTCACACATCTGGAACCCAAAATCCACTCACAAGGCATTCTGCTACAGTCCTCACCCCTAACCATATTATACCACCTTGCCAAAAATAGCAACTACTATTTATTTATCACTTCTTAGGCACTAGAGCTCTACCAGTACATAGAAATCACCATGATCACTCTATGAAGCCAATACAATTATTATCTATATCTTACAAATAAGGGAACTTTTCTTGGGTCACACAGCAAGTTGGGATCTGACCCAGAAGCTTGGCTTCAGAGTTCACTCTCCCAAATACTCTCTTGCTTCTCAGTGTTTCTCAGATTTGCTATCAGAGACAGCAGTCTGATGACAGAACTTCAAAGTGTCCTAACATCTCCCTGGGCTTGTTCTCCCTTGAATCCTCCTTTCTCCTTCCTTGACTGTCTCAGATTCATCCCTCTGCTGGCATTTCATCTCCCCCAGGATCTGCCACACTG
Organism: Plecotus auritus; assembly: GCF_963455305.1. Taxonomy (NCBI): domain Eukaryota; kingdom Metazoa; phylum Chordata; class Mammalia; order Chiroptera; family Vespertilionidae; genus Plecotus; species Plecotus auritus. The sequence continues at coordinate 7,894,188 of NC_137771.1, read as the reverse complement.
ATTCAACCAGATATACCTTCCCACTTTAAATAAATCTGAGAAACACAATGAATTCTTGAATCAAATTTAAATCTAATTTCAAATTCCAATGTAATGAAACTGTATAGTAATACCCACTAGAAAATCATGCTATTACAACACAGCAGAAAGAAAATGAGAAGGCTATAGAAGTATTAAATTAGAAAGTACAACAAAAATACCGCTCCTACACAGACTGGAAGCAAGAATGTGGGTATGTATGAGGCAGAGGACAACCCAATTGTCTAAAAATGACAGGAAAATTAAGCAGCTATATGCTCACTAAACTTCCAGAAGCTCTAGTGCTACCAGACAGGCAAAACCCAGCCTGCCACAACACTGACCATGATCCCAAATGCCTGCTCAGCTAGAGTTTTTGATGTCATGGAGATCATTTTTTCATGGCCTGTCCTCCTAATCCATGACATGTTTAATAGGAGTCAGTGAGTAAAGAGGAATTTGCCTTACCACAATTTCAGCAAACATATCTATTCCAAAAAGCAACAAGCATCTATCTTTAGAGCCTCAAGACTCCGCCTTCGAGAGCACGTCCATGTAGCACAAGTGCAGGATTTGCTTTCAGAGAGAAGTGACAAGAGACAGACAGGCCTGTTTCTTGCAGAAATGCAGCCACACTCAATGCTTCCTAATACTAACTTCCCTGACGTATTCAGTGACCTTTGACATCACCTCAAACCCTAAAAAATTACTTTCCTCTTCTTTTCATCTCAGAAATGAATTGTCTCCAAATAAAAATTTCACAAAGGAAGAAACATGTTCTACTTAATCCCAATTCTTAATAAAATTTAGGAAAAACCCAATCCAAGGCTACATTACATTGAAGACCAAGACTGTTTTCAGTTAGCACAGAACTACCAGAGCTATTGGTGGTTTCCTACATTGGATAAATCAGCCTGTCAGACAGTTCCTAATGCATCTGTATCTTAGGAGGAGGGAAGTAGCTGCCACACGTTTAACTCATCAGTATCTATAAAGATGCAGCAAATAATTACTTAACATAATCTTCATGCTTTAGTGCTCTTATGCACATGAAACCGTGGTAACCGGATATTTTAAAACACAGACCTTCAATGTGTTGATGAACCACTTTCAAATATAATCCTTTCAATGTCTGCAAAGTTGTACTGTCAGTCACAGCTAAGGACGATATTTGCAAAAATGCATGCAGAGTAACAGACTAATTCTTACACTCTTTACCTTTAAAGTCTTATAGTAAATAGCCCTGTTGATTTCCAGTGGAAATAAATTTTGCTCTTCTCCTGAACAAGCCCAATTCACATATCGCAGCCAGTTCCCCTTCTCTGGATCGGTGGCGTCAATGCACATCCATCCCAAATTTGGATAATATACCTTGGGAGAAGAAAGAAAATACCTTTGTTAAAATGACAGTATCTTTAAAATGTTTCCATTTTCAATTTTTAAGACAATTCTTATTCATTATATGCAAACTAGTGGCCCCGTGTATGGATTCGTGCACACTGAAAGGAAAATAATTAGAAGAAATAGTCATTGCAAATGCTGGCATTCTGTCAACAACGCAGGCTTCTTTCAGCTTCAGAGGTATGTTGTGCCAATAGTTGGTCTTCATATTCTGTTCACGGCGCTGCTTTCTTTAAGCTTCAGAATGTCAACAAAAACCAAATTCATGATCGACAATGACAGATTGAAACACACGCGTGCAATTGACACCAGCAAGAACTTTATATGTATCATGCATGTGCGAGTCAATGTTTATTTTTAAATTGCCAGTGCATGTCATATGTACTGGCCGATCAGTTGGTTGGACAGTTGGATGGTCGGTGACTTAGCCCTTTATATATATAGATATATATAGATACTATATAAAATCACTTCACAGAGACAAAATAAATAAGCAACAGATGAAAGAAAAATAAAAGATGAAAATTGTGGTCCAAAATTGTGTAATCCATCTGGCCGGTGTGGCTCAGTGGTTGAGGGTCAACCTATGCACCAGGAGGTCACTGGTTTAATTCCTGGTCAGGGCACATGCCCAAGTTGTGGGCTTGAGCCCCATCAAGGGGTGTGCAGGTGGCAGTTGAACGATGCTGATGCTCTCTCATCGATGTTTCTATCTCTCTCTCCCTCTAAATATAAATGTACTACTATATGTATGTGTGTGTGTGTGTGTATATATGTATATATATATCAATAAAATCATATATTTTTTTAAAAAACATTGTAATCCTTAGTTATTTTTCTATCTATGCTTAAGTAATTTTTTTCTCCTAAACTTGAAGAGCTATAGTAAATATGCTGAATGATCTCCAAATGCTTTGCAAATATGTACACAAAGACAAGTGACAGCTCTATTCCCTGAAGACAGAGTTGGAAGAATGAGCTGACAGCACCCTAACCCCTGGCTTCCTGGGTTGCTGTGCACGTCGCCCAGTCCTGCAGGCGCCACAGTTCAGCAGGTCCCTTCACTGCAGGGCTGACAGAAAGTTAGTGAGTAAACAAGTTGCATTAACTTCCAAGTGGGTAATAGGGTATGATGCTTCTGCAAACTCAGCTCACCTATAAACACTTCCCTATCTAGGGCACCTGTCAGGACTGAGGTACTATGGAACATAACGGAAAATACCAGTGTCTTTCAAAAAAAAAAAAAAAGACCAAAAACCCAACCCATCTTTTCAAGAGTCAGATCAAATCTACACTTGCAAGAAGCTTTCCCTGATCACCCAATCTCAGCCAATTCCTCCAGCACTTAACATCCCTTCCTTTTAAAGAACATCTATTTAGCAACTATTTTTAACTTTATCTTTGCATATACATATACACGTTTTACTTCCCCAAACTAGACTACAAGACATTTGATTAGGCATTGAAATAAAATTACAGAACCAATTGGTGACAGACCTGTCAGAAACAAACCAAACGAAATGAGTCTTCTACTTTCTCTTTAGGAAGGAAGAACCTCGATGCTTCCATTACACACACAGCCGAGAATCCTGCCACTCACTTCTTTTCTTTCCCACCCACACTAACTCTTCTTTACTGCAGCCTTCCTTCTGGAACAAAAAGCTCCCCCCCTCCACTCTCCGCTCATTGGGCATGCCCCTCTTACTGGACACTAACCATACAGGGATAATGCTACATACCTTCCATATTCTCTCATTTAACCCTATGCCGCAGATTCGTGTTTTTTTTAACGCATCAACATTGAGGATCAAAAGTTAAATAATTTTCCCAAAGTCACTCAATTAATTAGTAGTAAAAATGGGTTGAACCCCAGGTCTGCTTGACCTGTATTTACCCATCCCTCCTCTGACCATCCTAGCTAAAACTGCAGAGCCTTCTCTTCCTATCAGCAGCCCATCTCCCCACCCCCGATTCACTTTTCTTCAGAGCAATTATGCTCTTTTAAAGTATGAGGTCATCTCCGCACTTATTTTACTTAGTGACTGTCTCCCTACAGCAGAGTATCAGCTCCAGGAGGAGAAGACATTTTAGCCCTTTCACTCCCCGCAGTGCCTACAATACCTTGACCAGCACTTGGTAAAGCGTAGGCTCTCGATAAATGACTATGGGATGAACGAAAGGACACCATTATACAAATGTATAACTGCCATCATTTGATAAGCACCTACTATGTGACAGGAACCATGCTGGAAGGGGCTTTGCAGTTAGTTTATTTAATCACCATAAGTGCCAAGGAGAATATTTTCACTATCCTGTAAGTACCCCCAGTGAGTTTATTTAAAAATTGCTGTTTACTAAAACACCTATCTGCACCATTCTAAAGAGAGGTTATCCATGTCATATCAGACTCCTTTTCAAAACTCACTGTCACACTCACTCTCAGGACTCACACACTCACCCTCAGGACTTTCGCTTTAAAATAAAGAGAAAGAGTGGCCCCCAAGTGGTATATTATGAAGAGAGAGCATCATGGTGCAAAAATTAAACCTTATACACCAAAATAATATAAGCTGCTTTACTTTAAAATGTTTAAGAGATATTTTTATCATGTTTGTCAGCATGATAAGGAAAATGGAGTAATTGTTCTTTAACACTGTCAGTCTGTATTAGTTATTTTTTACTTACTTGTGGATAAAAGTCTTTTGATATATCACAATGGATGGAGAAATCCCGCTCACTCTCAACCCACATACTGACATGGCTACAGACATCAACGACACAGATGAGACCGGAAAACAGCACCAAGTTACAGCCGGCAGCTGGAGAGAGGCATCAAAAGTCTACCCATCCACCTAGGCCCGTGATCGGCAAACTGCGGCTCATGAGCCGCATGCGGCTCTTTGGCCCCTTGAGTGTGGCTCTTCCACAAAATACCACGGCCTGGGCAAGTCTATTTTGAAGAAGTAGCATTAGAAAAAGTTTAAGTTTAAAAAATTTGGCTCTCAAAAGAAATTTCAATCGTTGTACTGTTGATATTTGGCTCTGTTGACTAATGAGTTTGCCGACCACTGACCTAGGCTAACAACACAGGCTGTGCCCAACTTTTTGGCTCCCAGGTCAATACAGACCTTTGCAAACAGCAAGGTATGCCACTTGAGTGAATTCTTTATGGTGCACAACATTCGTGCACTGTGGGGTTGGCGGGGGTGGGGGGATGGCGTCCCTCAGCCCGGCCTGCACCCTCTCGCAGTCCAGGAGGTGGACATCCCCCAAGGGGTCCTTAGCACTGCTGCAGAGGCGGGAGAGGCTCCCGCCACCACTGCTGCGCTCGCCAGCTGTGAGCCTGACTTCTGGCTGAGAGGCACGCCCCCTGTGGGAGTGCACTGACCACCAGGGAGCAGCTCCTGCATTGAGTGTCTGCCCTCTGGTGGTCAGTACGCATCATAGCGACCAGTCGTTCCACTGTTCAGTCAATTTGCATATTAGCCTTTTATTATATAGGATGGTTCCTTTTGGTTCAAAATGGACTAAGGCATCTGCCAAGTCACACTTAAACTAAAATGCTTAAGTTTACAGAACTTCCATTTTTTAAAATGTGCAAACAAGTTTAATTCACAAAGAAATACACATGTCCAAAACCTTGTGAAGATAAAAATTAAACTTACCTAATAATAATAAAAAAATAACTTCAAATTAAAATTTTTTCACCTATCAAACTGGTAACAATTGTTTCTTAAGGGAAAAAAACAAGATTAGAAACTAAACATTTCCTGCAAATATAAACAGAACAACATACTGATGGTTTTTTCTCTCTCAAATAAATAAATACGCACTGAATTTTTTCATCTTCTGTAAACTGACTTATAAGTCATTTTTCTATTGAAAATGTTTTTAAAGGGCATTTGCCCACCACACGACTACTTAAAATATGGGTACGTTTATATTGTGTTTTCTTGCTTGTGCACCTCTACGCAATAAGGTACTTTCATTTTGCATTCTAAGAGTTGTTTACTTACTTTGTTTGGCATTACCCAATTACAGTTTTGGGGGGGGGGGGGGAAGCAAATATTCCCCAATGCTGACCAAAGAATAAATGGAATTTAGCAGTGCTTGAGAACACACACACACACACACACACACACACACACACACACTGAAATGTACATGCACTTTGACCAGCATATACATTTAAAGGAATTAGTCTCATGAGACATTGGAGCAATCATACCAGGATGTATGTACACAGATGTACACAGCAGTAAGGTTTACTGTAGACTTGTTTTAAATTCACTCCTAGACAAAAATCTCTATGGAATCGGAGAGTATAATAATACATGCACACGGCAGAATACTAAGTAAATGTTAATAAGTACTACTGCATAAGTGATTATGTGGAAACTTTTACTTTCTGTTACATATTTCTGTATTCCTTAAGAATTTTTTTCCAATAAGCACACATTCTATAATTAGAAGAAAACAAAGATAACCAGAAGTTGTGGAAATATATTATTGGTATAAAAGATAGTCACAATACACTGATGATTAAATAAAGCCATTTACAAAAAGTATGGCTTATATAATACCATTTTTGTTTTAGACATATGACTATATGGAAAAAAAAAACACCTGAAACTATATAAGTATAAATGTTAATAAATTATGGTTTTCTCTGAGAAGTAGGGTTGCCGTATTTTTTTTTTTCTGCTTATCTAAATTTTCTACCTTTTCTCCACTGATTCAGTATAATCTCTTAAGTAAACAAAGGAAGTGGGTGGGGAGAGCAAGTTAGTCTTTTGAAAGAAAACCTAAGTTTGAATGAAGGCTGCCAAGGTCTGCTCAATGCTAAGCTAAAATATTCCTCCTCCTCCTCCTCCTCCTCCCAACATCATCACACATACACATTTTAAAAAATAATGGAGCTTTCTCATTTGTCTTGAGACTCAACCTTATAAGTAAGAACTGCAATAAAAAATGTGTTTATATACAATTCCTATCTCGGTCAAACCTCGTTTTCCAAACAATTACTTTCAGTAGCTGGCACACAGAACCTAATCACTAAAATGTCACAGAATTTTTAAAATGTAAACTACACATTACTAGACTGCAAAAGTGCCGTAACACCTTCTAGGGTAGTGGAAAGTGGAGAACCAACTACCATCCCTTCTCAAAGACAATGCAAAGGCAGGTGAAACTCCCCCCCCCCAGCTCAAACTCAACAAATGATATGTAGCAAATCTATTTCCATGTTTTTATGACAAGTTCAAAATTTAGTACACACTCCAATTTGTAACATTTTATGTTACAAATAAAAAAATCTTATTCAATTAATGCAAAGGTAGGCTAGGAGGTCCTTACCTACTACTCTCAATTTGCAATAATCACCCCAGGAGTTAACACGGGGCAATTATGACACCTCTTCATACCTATAGTCTCCTGCTGAGATAAACCTTTTATTCACCTACCTAAACCAGCTCCCTCGCCCGCCCCTCCCCCCTCCCCCGCCGTTAAGTGTCTACAGATTCCCCGCCCACTATGGCTCTAACAATTAGAGATGGAGATGGGCCTTCTCCTGGGGTCCCAGCTCCATTCCAGTGGCTCTAGTTTGTCATATTCTCTGAGGCTCCTTTTCATCTTTATTTCTCTGGGGATCTAGCTTGTTGAATCCAACACTATGATCTACACACCACTTCCCCCTTTCCCTATCTGTTCCTGGAAGACAGACAATACCTAATTATATTTCCATCTGTTTAAACTGTCAAAAGGACTCAAGGGGCGACAGGATGTCTACCTCTCCACTAGCCCAACTTGCATAGCATTTCCCACCAATGCATTTGCATAAGTAAATAACTCAGCTTTCAAAAGTCATTTCCAGGGTCCGCCCTCCACTCCACAGTTTGTTTCAAAATACGGTGCATACCTTCTGACATTAGAAGAGAAAGAAATTCTAAGCAAAAATGAATATTGGCAATCTTTGAAAAAGTACTCAACTACAAAAAAATGTTTTATACTCTATATGATAACTCAAGTGTTCATCTTTGATATTCAGGTTCCACTAATATTTATTGAACCAGCAACATCTATATCAAGTAATTTCATATACACCACTTAATTTGTAGCCAAACAATTCTATGAGGAGCTTGTTACCCTCATGTAAAAGTGGCAATAAAGAAAAAAAATTATTTAAAAAATTACATTAAAGCCTCATTATAGATATAATTCTCTATCAATTTTAGTTGAAATGCAATTATACTTCTTCCCTCCATCCTCCTGACTCAAAATTTGTGGCCTGAATGAATAATATGCAAACAGAAGCAGTGAAGTATCAGTTTTCATTTATAAGACTGTGGGAAAATATTGTTTAAAAGATTAATATGGGTTTTAAAAAGCTAAGAAATATGCACTCATGATATTTATATAAATTAGCACAATCCTTCTAAAGGTCTGTTAAAGAAAATTTATCAAAGATTGCTCTAGCTGGTTTTGCTCAGTGGATAGAGCGTCAGCCTGAGGACTGAAGGGTCCCAGGTTCAATTCCCGGTCAGGGCACATGTCCAGGTTGCGGGCTCAATCCCCAGTAGGAGGTGTGCAGGAGGCAGCCGATCAATGATTCTCTCTCATCACTGATGTTTCTATCTCTCTCCCTCTCCCTTCCTCTCTGAAATTAATAAAAACAAAACAAAAAAATTATCAAAGATTAAAATGTACAAAGTAGCTTTTGACTTAACAATTATACTTCTAGGAATTTATCTTAAGATAAGCAGACAAATCAGCAAATATGTATACAGGGTTCCATATTTAAAGAATTGTTAATATCATGAAAAAATTAAAACTATTTAAATGTCCAACTGGTTAAATAAACATGGAAGATACAGCAGAATTCTAAGCAGCATAAGAAATAATGATGTAGCTCGGTCGGTGTGGCTCAGCAGTTGAGCATCGACCCAGGAACCAAAAGGTTCGATTCCGAGTCGGGGGTCACGTGCCCTGGTTGTGGGCTCGATCCCTAGCAGGGGGAATGCAGGAGGCAGCCTATTGATGATGTTTCTCTCTCATCAATGTTTCTATCTCTCTCCCTTCAGATCTCTCTAAAAAAAAAATCAATAAAAACATATTTTAAAAAAGAAAAGAAACAATGATGTAAATAATATGAGTTATATCCATAACATATTGAAAGAAAAAGGCACATTACAAAATTACATGTACTGTCTGATCTCAACTGCATGAAGCATGTTTCAATATCAGTGTATGTGAGAGACAGAAAAAACAGGGGCAGAGAAATAGTTAAAAGAATGTCCACCAACATGTTCACAGATGACTTTTACTTTCCTGTTTATAGTTTTCTATATTGTTTATGTTATTTTGCACTGAGTGTGTACAACCTTCATATATTAAACAAAACAAAACATTAGAGTGAACAACACCAAGAATGGACCATCATGTAAAACAGTGATAGTGATGTGTCAATGCAGGTTCATCGATTGTAACAAATGAACCACTGGGGTACAGGATGTTGACAGTGAGGGAGGCTGTGTAGAGGGGCAGGGCGGGGAGTTTATAAAGAAACTCTGTACTTTCTGCTCAATTTTGCTGTGAACCTAAAAGTGCTCTAAAAGCCTATTTTTTTGAAAAGACATTAAAGCAATTCAAAAGTTCTGTTCAACAGAAGCAATATGAGCCCCATAGACATGAATTGGAAAGGTTTTCATCAGAAGCTGTTTTAGGAATCCTGCAGACTGCTCAGCGGGTGTGGGGTGGTCAGGGGAAGCATTCATTACATGTAGGCCAGCATTTCACCGGGCCAGCAGTTCCCTACCAGAAACTGATCAAAGAATGTCCTCCTCTTTGGAGAACCTGCTTTGTGCATTCACCCTGAGGATACTCTACGGTTTTTCTCCTGTTATGTCTGATTTAATAGAATGTTTCCAGTGAAAGCTTAGAGGACTTAAGACTGTGACAGATAATCAGGGGCTCAAGAAAAGCAATTTAACACTGTCTTTGATTAGCTTTAAAATGGAGTTCTAGTGGGGGCAAAAGAGCAGGCTGCTACAAGATAAGCTGTTCGTAAGGGGCTTTAATTGAAGAACAAATGCCAAGATGAGACTTTAATGATAAACAGTTTCTGTTGTCTCCTCGACCGGGAGTTCAACCTGGAGACCAGGAGTTCTATCGCTCGTTATGATGTGCGTTGACCACCAGGAGGCGGTGCGCAACGAAGGAAGGCCCTGGCCGGCAGCCAGAAGGCTCCGATCAGCCCTGATTGCCGGCCAGGCTTAGGGACCCTACCCGTGCACGAATTTCATGCACCGGGCCTCTAGTATATAGATAAGTTCATTATAATTTATGCTCCCTGTACTTTGCCAAATGCTACTTCTTCATATATATGTCATATATATCTATTTTTAACAGAGCAAAAGGCTTAAGGGTTTCTGTATGGAATATATACCTTGTGGTTGGAACTACGTGAATGATATCCAGATTCTTTAATTTAATTAATTGGGGGGTGATACTGATTAATAAAATTATATACGTTTCAGGTGTACAATTCGATAATACATCATCTGTACATTGTATTGTGTATTCACCACCCCAAGTCAAGTTTCCTTTCATCAACATTTATCTTCCTATAACTTCCTTTCCCTCTGGTAATCAGCATACTGTTGTCTGTGTCTAGAGCTTTGTTTTGTTTGTTTAATCCAGGGGTGGGCAAACTTTTTGACTCGAGGGCCACAATGGGTTCTTAAACTGGACCGGAGGGCCGGAACAAAAGCATGGATGGAGTGTTTGTGTGAACTAATATAAATTCAAAGTAAAGGAGCGGAGGGGAGAGCAAGAGAACCGGATAGAACAGCTGGATCCGGCCCGCAGGCCGTAGTTTGCCCACGGCTGGTTTAATCCCTTCACCTTTTCCACCCAGCCCTGAAACCCCTACTCCAGATTTTTTTTTTTTTTTTTAAACTGGAGGAAGGAAAAGCCAGCCCTGACAAAAACTAAATCTTTATACCTGACCCACAAGAACTGGCAATGTCAGAAAGGTTCACAAACTGTAGTAGTACGTAAGCAGAAGTATCTTAAGTTAACAAGGGAATGTTAATGGGTTTATAGTAGAAATTGAATCCCTAGAATGCCATGGCTCCAAATCACAATTTTCACCAAGCTACTATGAATTCATACTATGCAGGAATTTCAATATAAATGAAGCTTAATGGAGAAAAGGCACCATTAATAATTTATACAATATGCCCAACAATATCAAACTGCTATGTTGGGTAAAACAGGTACCATAAACTTGGGTTCAATATCAGTGGCATTTGTTCAAGCTCAGCATTCTATACCCAGAACTAAAGCACACATTTCCTGGGTCCCTGACATTATCCTCACTCAGGTGAGCACTAACCCAGAAGAGCATATTTGTTCGTTTCCCTTGGGAAACTTGTAAAATTAAAAATGTGGTTTGGAGCATAATTTTGTAGTCAAGATATTTGTGATCACTTAGGGTAATAGCATATTTTGGCTGGGTAGTTTCTCTACAAATATAGCACTCTCTTACCTCAAAAGTGGTGAAATAGCCCTGACCGGTTTGGCTCAGTGGACAGAGCGACAGCCTGCGGACTGAGGGGTCCCGGGTTCGATTCCGGTCAAGGGCATGTACCTGGGTTGCGGGCACATCCCCAGTAGGGGGTGTGCATGAGGCAGCTGATCGATGTTTCTCTCTCATCGATGTTTCTAACTCTCTATCCCTCTCCCTTCCTCTCTGTAAAATATCAATAAAATATATTTAAAAAAAAAAAAAAAAAAGTGGTGAAATAGCAAATGTAATTATTCTCAGGGTAAGTCCTCATTCCTAAAGCCCCTTGGGTTAACTGCCATTAGATTTATTATAAGGGATTCACAACAAAGAAACTCAAAATTATTGGGAGAATTCATCGGAATTTCAAGTTAAGAAACACTGCTTATAACATTGAGAAGAACCGCAATATACTTCAAACGTACAAATGCCACAGAACTTCTTGATGTAAAGTATCCAGACACTTCCTATGCATATTTTATTTTTAGGCTTTTGCATGTTTACATGTAAAACAGATGTGACTCAATTTAAGACAATCTGGTTGGAATGCTTTTCCTCACCACCGAAAAACTCCACTTACTTTCAAAAGGAGTCACACCACTCAGTTCCTGTAAGAACATGAGGAGTTTTCAGAGGGTACCTCATCTGAACTAAATTCCACACAACTGGTGAATTCCCATGCAACTCTCCAAGAAACAATTAACAACGTATTTTGTCTTCACAGCTACCTTAATGAGATATTTTTTATTCTCTTCATTTTAAAATTGAGGGTTTTAGCCAGAGTCACAAAGCTAATGGTAGGATATGAACCAATGAAACCTTTTTCATTGCCTCACTGTCTGTAGATGTGGATTCTAGTTCTGCATCGACACCACTCTCAACATCTGGGCCCCACCGGAAGGAGGAGTTCACCTCTGTTCTGAACCGCTTCACCTCTGTAAGGAGGGTGCTAATGTTCTGCTCTGTCTTCCAGAATTGTTGGGAGAACATGAAATAAACCGAACAAAAGGCTTTTGGAAAGTTCAAAGCACAATATAAATGTGCCATGTGCTAAATATATTCAACTCTGAATATTCCAGCAACACAGATGACTTTCTTTCTAAAATACAGAGAAGACCCGAACAGTGTTTTATTTGCGGCCACCTTGGGGTGTCTTTTATGGTGTCTATCTGGAAGCCTGTGAAGTGACAGACGAAAGTCTTGGCTGCAGAGTAAAAGGCCTGAACAGGGAATATAAAGAGTGGATTTGACATTTATTGTTGAGGATGGCCAAGCAGTCTCAAAATACAAATGTAAACAGCAGTCTGCTTCCATGGAAACACATTTTCTACTTAATAAAAGTATTCTTGATTTTTAAAGAACACACTAAAATGGTGGTTTTAATTTCCGAATGTCAAATCCTAAGAGAATAGATTTTGTTTAAATGTATATACGAAAAATAAAATAAAATTTCTTCCTTACCTCCCACATGTACACATTATTCTTAACCTGAGATCTTTTTTTCTTATCACCGACAAATGGTCCAAACTTTTTGCCTTTTAAAATTGGTTTAGTGGCCCAGACACCTATAAAAGAAAACCAGTATTTTTATAATGTATGTGGTTACCCTAGAAACTGAAGCACTAGTGTGCTCTCTCTTTCTCTCTAGAGCACACCTGTGCCTTCCCCGCCCCCTTCTTTTCCTTCAGCCTGTATCTTTCGCTTTCTTTCTCTTAAGTTCCACGGGCCCTTCTTTTGCTTCTGTAACTTGTTTTCTGAGTCCACACAACCCAGCTGGCTCACTTCTTCTGCCTCTGTGACTTTTTTTCTAAAAGGCTAAATAAACGTCTTGTACTCAAGTTCTTGACTCTGAATTCTGTCTTTGCCAAACTCAAGAACCAAGGTCTAACAGTGCCGCTATCAACTGGAGCTGTGACTCAGAGTGTCTTACCACCCTTCTCGGTGTGGAAAGGAAAAAAAAAAAAAAGATTGAAGCACTAAAATCAATTCAGTTTCACAAAATAGTTAAAAGGCTACAGCCTAAAAGCAAGATAATGTTAAATCAACTAAGAGCAGGTGAAAGCAAAATAACTCAAGTCTTCATAAATGATTTTTATTTTTCTTCTTTATAGTCTATATTTTCCAAATAGCCTCTAAAAAACCTATTTTGTTTTATAATAAAAAATGTTTTATATATTTGCTTGTTTTTAATTTTTACATGTAAAATTAGCTGGACAAGTACAATCACAAATACCTGGAAAACAGAACAATTAAAGAGAAAAATACTGGAATGTAGTCAAACTACAAATAATTTTTAAACTCTCCTTTCTATTTTTCTACAGATTTCAATGATCTCCAATAAACATGAGTTGCTTTCATAAAGGGTTAGAAATATAGGTTTTTTTAAATAAATATTGTTGAAGTTTGTTTGTTCAAAGTGAAAAACCCTCTCCTCACTGTTTCCTAAAATCTTAGCTATGGGGACAACTCACTTTGCGAGTTTCAAACAGCCAAGAAGTATGCTGTTCTGTGGTATTCTTCAGGGTGTTTCTATTTCCTCTGAACTGGCCGTAAGGCAAGCAGACAGATGAAGCAGCAGTGGCTAAAATGGCAGGAGGCCACCCGGAATTAAGGGAACCGGTGCCCAGCAGTGGCTCTCGCTAACAACAGGTTCCCTCGTCTCTGGCCTCAGTTTCCTCACATACAGGATGGTGGCACCTCAGCCAGTCCTGTTCAGCTAGGATGTACAAATCCCACTTTTCTGTAAGTCTACTATGAATCCTGTTTGGTAACACAGCTAATAATAAATTAGTGGAGCTATAAAATCAAACGCTTTCATGTGAATGATATAATTTAAATGCTCAAGTTACTGAATAAATTCCAATGAGAATTACAAAAAGCATTTATTAAAAATTTATTCACACATATATATACATAAATTATAATATCAAAAGCACAGCTTTAAAAAAGAAAACAGGATATAAACATGATACATTCCAAGACTGTACTTTGACTATATCATTTACTTCCTTAGCCTTATGACCAAAGATTAAAACACAAAAATAAGATCAAACACACAAGATGTGTGTCCACCCTGGATTCTTGACTGGAAACTACATAAACACCACATAATCTTTTAAGTCAGAGCATAAATTGTTGTTTTTATGGTGAGCTCCCTACCTTAAATGCCCCAAAGGGAGTCTGCCTGCAGCCTGCAATCCCTTCCCCTGCTCCTTCTCGGACCCTCGTACTCACCAATCCGAGTCTTGTCCACAGCAGATGGGAAAAGCCTCACTTCCTCGGGAAGTCCTCGAAGCACATGTTCAGGTACCTCGGCCAGGGTCTCAGCAGTTGCCACAGGCTCAGTAGCGTTCTGCAAGTCAAGAAACAGAAGGATCATAGCAAACGAAGAAATCCCAGTTAGCATTTTGTTTTTTTCTGGTCCAATAAGCAAATATGCAAACATGTAACTGAAAGCTAAATCTGGCAAGCCAAGCCCAAGACCAAGAGCATGATGTCAAGCATTTCAGAGTTGCTTTGATGTCTGTTTGTGAGTCTCCAAAGGAAACCACTGACCTTCGAGCATGTCTTTGTTAATCTGTTTTGTTCCAGCCACCCACAGCCTTTTTCAAAATATGTAATCTCCGGTACCATATTGCTTTAAACTCCCAGAGAATCAGGCAGCTTAAGCTTAAACTTACTCCTAAGTCAAAGGCTACCATCAGCATAGTAGAACATTTAAAAACTCACAATCCACACTCCTTATTAAATGAATGCCTTCAGCACATACTGTAAAGGCCACAATGGCCAGCCGGCCCCCATCCGATCCATGCTTTCATTCTCCACCACCATTACCCCTGGCAGAGCCTTGACTATTCCAAGAATACTATAATTTATTCTGGACCTTATGGGGAGTGCGACTTTCCAGGAAACAGTAATTTACCACCATCTACCAAGTCATTAAACAGCAAAGTCACCACAATATCACACAGTCTCTAAGAAAGACATTTTTATACTAACCAAAGTATATGTTCAAATTCACTGTAATCTTAAGAAATAAGATTACTATTAGTTATGTATAGAAGGGGATAAAAAGGGGGGATTTACTAGTAAGTCAACTGGTAAAACATGACTGTTATTTTACAAATAACTTTCAAGTCAAAGTTATTTTTCAAATAACTTTCAAGCATCTGTTAACTGGTACCACATACACCCTAAAGAGCTCATGTGTGTATCACGACACCTAAGAATGCTGGGTTTTGTAGTCTGAGTGTTCTTTATTTCACTGCAAAGGGAAACATTCCCCAAGAACTTTCAAAGAAACCAACGTGGGCAAAAAGCAAACTCTAAGCTAAAAAGATTAATTTCCCACAACAATCAATCTCTTGTAGTTTTTAAGAAAGTTTTGTGCCAAGAAAAGAATATCGTCCAAATTTGAGTATTCCCAGAATTTCAACTTTTTAAACAACTACCAATAGGCTGCTTCAAGAGAAAGAAATCCCACAGCAATGAGCAAGTCATAATGAAGGTCTCTCTGGCCTGCTTTGAGCTGAACGCACAAAAGCAGGCACTGAAGACCTGGGTTCCTGCCTTGGATGGAGTAGTCGACAGTGCATATGCCGCAGAAGCTTTGGCCCCAACATCATCACACACAAGTTAAGCGCCTTCCAAAGCATGGGAATACCAAATGTGCTCCAGCAAATGACCCTTCGGCATTTTTAATTAGCTAAAGTATAAAAATTTCTCACTTCTCAATATAGTGCCCGTTTTTAAAATTTTAATCTATAAACTAGAATTATGGAAAAGTGAATAAATTTCAAAGCAAAGAAAGGTATAAAATTGGTAGTTGGTACTCTAGGCTATATAATAGTTATTTTTTAACACTGATAAATTAAGCAATATTAACAAGTACTAGCCCGAGTTACGAGTCCTATCACTCCCAGTAAGAGAAAGGACCCCTAAGCAAAGATTTTAAAGAATTTGACATCATCTAACCTCCCCAGCAGCTTTGAAAAGACAGTGTCAGCTAACCTAAACTGATACTGCCAGGCACTATCACAGTGATATTAACAACTTAATATGTACTCAGAAGCTCCCCGGGACTCCTTGTAGTGAGGAGTGCTAACCATCTTACATGCATGACAGAGTTTACTCCAAAGAGAACAGGAGGCAGGGACTGTCAGTGCCTCCTCCAGACAACACACACAAACATACATGAAGAGGCCTAGGGAAATTGTCTAAGTTGCTCGGGGCCATAATTTGAACCTTGTTTGTCTGAGCCCAGAGCCCAAGCTCATAACCACTGTGGTGTTTCCAGTTAAGACTCTGCTAGATTAGGTTTGCGCCTCTAATGTAAAACATGATGACTGTAGTTGATAACACTGTTACTGAATGAAAGTTGCAAAGAGAATAGAACTTAAATGTTCACACATACACACAAAAGGATAAATATGATGAGAGGTGATGGATATGTTAACTAACTGGAAGGTCAGAATGCTTTCAAAACATATATGTGTATCAACTCACTACAATGTGTAATTTAAATATCTTACAGATTTATTTGTCAATTATATCTTAATGAAGCTGGAAAAAAAAAAAAGATTCTGCTGGAATATAACCTAAGAACATCTACCCTAAAACCTCCAAATGTCCACGGAAATGTCAGCAGAAGGTGGTACCTAAGACAGAAAGGTCATTCCCACAGGAAATTTGTAACATCAGTGTAAGTTGGAGACCAGGTATATTAAAATTTGTGAAACACTGTGAATATAAAGGACCTCAGCAGAGCTGCCACAGGGGAAAGAAATAAGGAAAATGCCTACACTTTCATTTACCTGCTTTCAGCCAACCCATTATTTATAATTTGGGCTCGTTTACCTAGTTGGGAAAAGCTAGTTCTCTGTTTATTTTAGAACCCTTTACCCTTTACACTAGAAGGTAATTCAACTTCTATCTCTACGCAGCCATCCAGCCCTGGCAGCTCCAAGGCCTTCCTCTCGCCTCTCGGGCTGTCGGAATCTCCCCTGCATAGAACCTTTTTAGAAAATCAGTGATTCGAGAAGCAGAAGGTGGGTTGGCCTGTCCAAGGAGAACTATCCTCTCCCCTTACTTATTTTTCCTTCTGAGGCCTTATCACAATTTTAAACAATTATTTGTATAATTTCAAATTTAACGTACCTCCCCATCAGAGTGCAATAAAGACATATTGTGTATATGTTATTGAATGCTACACCCCAATGCTTACCTAGCACAGTGGTTCTCAACCTTCCTAATGCCGCGACCCTTTAATACAGTTCCTCATGTTGTGGTGACCCCCAACCATAAAATTATTTTCGTTGCTACTTCATAACTGTAATTTTGCTACTGTTAATGCATCGTAATGTAAATATCTGTGTTTTCCGATGGTCTTAGGCGACCCTGCTAGCTGTAGAGCCTAAGACCATCGGAAAACACAGGTATTTACATTACGATTCATAACAGTAGCAAAATTACAGTTATGAAGTAGCAACGAAGATAATTTTATGGTTGGGGGTCACCACAACATGAAGAACTGTATTAAAGGGTCGCGGCATTAGAAAGGTTGAGAACCACTGGTAGCAGGAGACATAAAATGTTTGTCACTTAAATACTTAATGACTAAATGATTCCTGTAAGCTAACTGAAATCTTTTTTAGAAAAAGGAGGGATAGTAATAAGAGAGCAGGGTCATCTATCAGAAAGTATTTTCTCCAGGTGTGCCTGAATTTCTTGCATCTGAGATAGGTGTTTTCCTGGGTTGATACAAGAACCCTTTTTTGGAATATGTGATATGTTCTCAATTTCAAGCAACCAATTTATAAAGTAAACCTTTGAAACAAAAGAACGCTTAAAAAAATCTCTCCCTCACGCATTCAATAAACTGGAATCCCTTTTTTGCATATATCTTGATAGTATCAGATGTAATATATTGTAAACAGGGTCATCTATCTTGGTCCCAGATCGATTTTGTCTACAAGACATTGCAGTATCTAATCATTTAATTTAGTAAAATATTTGAGTCCCTCCTATGGGCCAGGCAATGTTTCAGGCATCACATTTGCCTTAACAACGTTTCCCTCTAGTGAGGAAGGCAAACAAAATCAAAGATCTACCATGCCTGGTAGATACTGATGCTCTAAAGGAAAACCAAGCACAAGAAAGACAGTAATGGAGAGGGTAGGGCGCTACTTTAGACAGGGTGCTCAGGGAAGACCTCTCTGCACCTAGGAAGAATCACGCCATGATATGGGGTGAAATATGCCAGGGAAGTGAACCAGCAAGGACCACCGCTGAATTAGGAAAAAGCTCGGTGTGCTCAGAGAAGAGACAAGCAAAAGACCAATGTGTGTAGAGCAGAGAAGGTGAGGAAGGCAGGGGTAATAATACCTTAGGAGAAATGCATCACCACTTGCTGATCTACACAGAACGAACCAACCACAGACCAGGCTGCAAGCTCTAGGAAGGAACCCTGGCTGCTCCTTCTCCCAGGACCCCATCCTTGCTATCCCAGAATAAAGGCACATTCACATTTTAAGGCTTTTTAACACTCATCACTGTGACAAGTATGGAGGAAGTTACAAGGACTTCCAGACTTCCCTATTATGCACTAGGAAACACAAGAGCTCTTTATTTCCATGAACTGATCTGGAACGGTATGTATTAAATGTAATTAACACATTAAATTTAAGTTAATTTAATTAACATGCCTAATTCCGTAAGTTACTTAGTTATTAACTATTAATTGATCTTGTTAATTTGATGTCTCCAACTTCTTACCTCAATCTCAAAGGTAATTGATATTCACTCCCTTCCCCAACAAATGGCCAAGCGGCCCTCCTGCACTCAGCCCACCTCTCAGTGATTAACAAACACTCCTGGGTGCCTGCTCGGTCCTGTGCTGAGTGGTGAAGAAGCCATGGTTAGTAAAGCTGAGCTGGCCCCCTCCCACAAAGCTCACTGGCTAGAGGAATTGCTCTTCTCCTGCTTCCCCGCACACAAAGTCCTCAGAGATATTTTGATTCTCCAGTTCTTCCAGCTGTGGAGCATGTGAAAGGCCCCTCGGCTGCTTCCTCCTAACACCTTTCCTCTAGCCCAGGATGACTATGCTGTGCCATGTTGGGGGGTGCAGGAGAACTTAGGGAGTATGACATTTATTCCCTCCTCTGGGCCAAGAGCTATGCTAAGCACTGTCCATGCATTACCTCACAACCAAAGCTAACACTGACCAAGTGTGCAGGCCACTCAGACACCACTCCAAGCACTTTACGCGTTACCTCGTTGAACCTTACACTACCACTCTGGCTGTGATTTTATGATCCCCCTTTTTACAGATGAAAACTGAAACCTACCCATAGCTGCAGTTAATGAGTGGCAGAGCTAGGGAACCAACCCAGTCAGGCAGGCTTCAGGGTCTGGACTTTCAAACACGATGCAGTGGAGTAGCTCTGTCAGGTAACTTCCCTAAGCTACAAGATTTTATAGTGGAGCCAAGATCAAGTCCAGACAGTCAGATCCCAGAGTCCACATTATAACCAGTGGGGTCTCACCTATAGTCCGGGGACGCCTGGGAAGTCCTCTCAGGGATCCAGGAGCTAGTTTTTGTAATAATACTAAGATGTTATCTGCCTTCTTCACTCTTAGGTATGGAGAGGGAAGTTTTGGGGAAGCTATGACATTCTGCTGGCTAATGGTATGTAATTAATCTGAGGTTTCAAAATGTTCTGATTTAGGAATAAGGCCATGTGTTAAGGATTGAGCATTCCAGGGAAATGTCTGGGAAGACAAAGAGCTTGGCATGTTCAGGAAAAGAGGCCACTATGGCCAGGTCACAGTGACCCAGGGAGAAAGCAGAGGTGGCCACCACCCTAATCTGCAGAGCCCTGAGGCCAGGGCAGAGACTGGAGGGCATCAGGAGAGTGGTGGGACCCCAGCAGAAGGTTTTGGTCAGGGGAGTGACAGGATGTCAAGCAGTTTTCTATTCCATATTCGACTCCCTGGCCCCTACAGGCACCAACTTCTGGCTCCTCCGCCCTTCACCAAACTAGGTCTCTTACTCCTCTGGGGCTTTCGCAATTCAGGCTTTTAGTTGATAATGAACTCAGGCCACTGGTCCTTATGGCCCTCACTTCTTCTGCCAGTCAATATTCTCTACATCCTTCCAGGTCAAGTTCAAATCCCAGTTCATCCATGAAGACATTCTAAACAACTCATGATTGCCCACTTCTCTGATTTCCTATATGGTCAGTTTTACGTTGTATAAGTAAGTATAGTACTTAAGGCATGGGGAAAATGATTCAATGGGGAGAGATGTCAGTGAGGCAATCAATTAGGAAGTTTCTGTAACAGCCCAAACAAGGGATGTTTGGGTCTGAACTCAAGCAATGACAGTGATAAGAAGGTATTTTATTTTATTTTAAAGTTTTTTTAAATATATTTTTTATTGATTTCAGAGAGGAAGGGAGAGGGAGAGATAGAAACATCAATGATGAGAGAGAATCATCCATCCACTGCTTCCTGCATGCCCCCTAGTTGGGATCAAGCCGGCAAACCCAGGCATGTGCCCTGACCAGGAATTGAGCAGTGAGTTCAATAAGGAGGTATTTTATAAAGGCAGAATCAAGACTTAGTTACTGCCTGAAAATAAGAATGGTGATATAGTAATAATACACAGTGTTTCCTACATATATGCCAGGCACTAACTAACCTTAGTGCTTTATGTTTATTAACTTTGCTCTTGACCACACTGCATGGGGTGGGCACCACTACTATTCCTATTTAACAGGTAAGAAAGCAAATACCAAGAAGTCAGTGACTTGCACAAGGTCACGCAGCTGGACTGGCAAAGCCAGGACTGAAGGTGGAATGTGAGTCACAAAATAACTAAAGTGAGGCAGAGCTAAACAATCCTGAAACCTTCCCTACCAAAGCATTAAATCAGAGTTACATAAAATGCAAGCCTTCTTGCCACTGTCTTCTATATTGTATAGGGAAATGCTATTCAAGTTCCTACATTTTTTTCTTTCAAATTTCAAAAATAATTCAATTATCTTCAGAAAGACATTGAACTTGATTTTATTTTATAAGTTGCTAATTTATAACTTTAGTAGAATATGTGATTCAAAATGAAATTTAAGTGCCATCATTATTAAACACATTAACTTCCTCAACTATACACTCATTAATTGAGGTTTAAATCATCATGGATAGAAACCATCTTAGTTGGATTTCTTTTTTAAAAAGTATGAAAAATCAAATTTGCATTTATACTTAAAGAAATAAGTAATTACTTATAAAAATACAATTCAATGTTAATAATGTGCTAAAATAGCAAAAGTGGTTTCAATTTTTTACACAATATGTATTTTTAGAATTAGAAACAAGTAGAGGAGCTATCTCAAATTAAAGATAGAAAGCCATCCCAGGGTTTTCCCTAACCTTTAGAAATAGGGTATGAAGAGATTTATCTAGATGGTCAGATGATGGCCCATAAAATACTTTCTATAAAAGGAATAAGCTACTGATATACACAACAACTGGATAAACCTCAAACATGACGCTGACCAAAAGGAGACAAACACAAAAGAGCACGTACCTCCTGAGTCCATTTATGAAAAATTCTAGAACAGGAAAAGCCAACCCACAGGGACAGTGAGCTGACCAGTGGCTGCCTGAGGCAGAGGTTGAGGGGGGAACTTCAGAGCCACAAAAAGGAACTTTCTGGGGTGACGGAAATGTCCTATCTCTTGACAGATGTGGTAGTTAACATCAGTGTGAAAACTCAGGATCATACCCTCCAAATGAGTACATTTTACTGCACATAAATAAGTAAATAAACCCTACACCCTCCTCTTTAAATCATGCTAAAATGAAACTTTAATGCTCCAAGAAAATAAAAACAAAAATACCATTGTCATAGTAAAAAAAACTTTTTAATCCGAGATTTTTTTTAAAAACCAATTCAAAACCCTCGAACAGTTCCCCTTCTCCCTGAGTAAGTCTACTCTGGTCTGTCCTTGCAGTGACCACTCACCGCCCCCCCTTCTGCTCCTCGGAACCAGTCTGCTCCACTCCCTCTCCTCACACTCAGATAAACTCACTGGAATGAGCAAGGTAGCTCTGCTCTACAGCATGACACTGGCACTGCCTGCTGTTAGATAAGGCTGCAAGCTCCCCCGACATAGACAGCATATACTCATGTTTCCATTGTTTAAAAGGTAAGAATAAGCCAATTTTCCTGGTATTTCATTTAAATTCACGGAAGTACTTCTTTCACACACTCTACCCAATGGCCATAAATTATTATATCAGATTTAACTGATTTAATTAAAGCAACAAGATTTTTAAATACCAATTGATCAAAACTAATACTAGAGAGTAATACTGCTTAATATTAAGACATATCATTATATATTCAAAATAAGAGATATATTATTGCTACCACAGACTAACAACCACCATAGTAATCATGGTAACCAGCAAAAAAAATAATATCCAAGAATTAGAGAATATTAAAATACTCAAATTCTGTGAACAACTCTGATTAAACTTGAAGTAAAGACTTTACTATTCTTGGGGCAAAATGGGTGGGGGTGGGGATCAAACAAGCTTCAGTTTACTGAAATAGCATTAAATTACATGTGGTTAAGGAATGAGTAAGACTGCAATAACAATAAACAGATGGGGACATAGATAAGAAAATCTTATATACCGTCTCTGGAAAAGAAAAGCAGTCAAAAATTCTGAAACATTAAAATGTACCCGCCTGCCCAAAGCTGGCAGGTCCATTGAGCTGTCCGAGTGAAGAAAATGTCCTCAAATATGGTGTTGATCTCAACTGTGAGCAAACATATTACCACGGTCTTGCCCCTTTACAATCCAGTCTCATGGCCAGTGAGCATATGCTAAAAATGGAAACCAAAGTATGTCACTGTCCAGTGGCTTCCCACTGAACTTACAATAAAATACAAACTTCTTCCCATGGCCTTTAAGGACCTGTAAATCTGGCCCTTGCCTCACATACAAGCTTCATCTTGTCCCGGAGTCCCACATGTTGCCAAGCTCCAGCCCTGGCTTGCTCCCTATGCCTTGAACCAGCAAGCTCATTCCCACCTCGAGGCCTTTGCACTGTCTGTTCACGCTGCCTAGAATTTTCTTTCCCCAGATTCTCACATATCTGGTTCTTGCTTATTACTTGGGCCTATTATTCGATTATTATTATTATTAAGAATTCTACTAATTTATTATGGTTCTATTGTTAATCACCTTTCTGGAATAGCCTTCTCTGACCATGTAATCCAGAGACCCCCCCCACCACCACCTTCACCCAGCATTCTTTACCACATTACCTCGCTGCACTGTCTTCACAACACTTTCCACTGTCTGAACTCACCTTCCTGCTTCGGCACTGCTGCGCTCTGCGTGTATGGAAGCTGCAGAGCAGAGCCCTTACCTAGCTGCCTCACTGCAGAACCCACAGCATACTGGGATGCAGTCTATGCAGGATGAGTGATGGGATGAATGAACTTCAGAACAATTAAGATGATGGAAAAATGGATGGCTTATCACAATTCTCAGGGTTACATTTGCAGCATCAAGTGATTTACCTTCCTTTAATTTTTTTTTTTTTTGTATATAAAACTTTAAAACAAGTTTAGGAGGCTAAATTGCTAAGTTGCTGGCATTACCACAGATTATTGATCAGGACAGAGAGATGCTGCAATCATAAGCTACTATACTGGTAAAAATTTCAAACATTAGTAATAAGAATTATACAAAGGTTCTTTTAAGAAAATTAAGTGTGACTCAATAAATAGTAATCAAGGCCATTGTATTACATCAAGGTGAAAACCTACAGAATGTTATATATTAAATATATATCAATAAAGCTGGAATGACTGGGCTGTATCCCAATATTACAGTTCTCCTGCCCTCCTAGGCACTTGACGGAATGCTCTGCTCCCCGCCCCCGCACCTGAGTTTTAAGTTAGATGTGGCCATATGACTCACTTTGGCCAGTTAAACGTAAACAAAAGTGACATGTGTTGAGACAAAGCCTCCATCATCCTGGGTTCTTGAGCAACCACAATAGCAGAGCTACAATGGATGCGTACTGAGAATGAGAAATAAATGGTTGTTAAGCCCCAAAGACTTTGGAGCAGCCTGTCAGCACGGCATCACACAGCTTATCCGGATACAGCAATAGAGCACAGCGAGCACGAACTGGGCTCTGGCATCTGCAGGCTGGGTGTGACTCCGAGGTCTACCACATGTCTGAATGATCATGGGCAAGCCGCCTCTCTGGCCCTAACGTCTTCATCCATAAAACGGTTAAAAAACCTACACTTCAATAGGGTGGCTACGGAGACTGAATTAATAAAAAAATGGATGTGCGATAACGAAATGCTTGGCATGTTGGGTAAGCACTCAATGGACGGGAACATGGCATTGAACTCTAACATACCTACTTTAAGCTACTCTGAGCAGAGCTGCATTATGGAACTTCACTCACCTTGGATGTTCTATGGAAGGACAGTAAGTCCTCATTTAATGTCATCCATAGATTGTGCAACTTTAAGTGAAATTTGGTAAAATGAAACAATTTTACCACGGGGCTAAGTGATACAAACAGGAGTTAACTTCCTAAGGCATCTCATCAACACTGTAAGGAAAGGACATTGAAGGAAAGGAGGTGAGGAACTGCGGTAAAGCATTCTAAACTCTTTATTCGATGAGAGAACCATTTATAGAGTTCTGGATTCTCCTGGATAAATCTAGGAAAAAGAAGAAAAAGGGTGGAACATCTCCAAGTTAAATATTTGGATGGATGTTTAAGTAAGTGGAGTAAAGGGTATCTATGATTTGCAAATGGAGAGAAAAGAAAACAGACAGCGAGGGAAGGGAGGTAGAGCGTTGCTCCTCTTGCCTGCCCATCAGGCCTGGGCTCGATTAGAAGAACAAAGGCTCACGTGGAAAGCACGCTGGGTTCTAAACTGGGAAGACGAGATAGTAAGAAAGGGGTAAGTGCTGAGTGGAGAACAGACCGGAAGAGAAAGAAGGATAAAGAACATGTGGGTCTTGGCTCCAGGGCTGGGATTGGAGGGGACGCCTCCCAAGCAACTACTCGAAACGCACTGGTAACACCGAGCAGTCCAGAATGCTGCTTCAATTGTCAGTGCTTAAAATACCAGCAGGCATTGGGCTTTGGACTCTCGTTTCCTCTAAAGGACTAACTTGTAAACAATATGATATGCTCACTCCTAGGGTCACTGAGTCCTTAAAACTCAGCTGTCAGGCATACGTGAATGAATGATGCTGTTATTGTCTTAGAGACCACACCCATCACAAGGGACATATCTGACAGCCAACATTCATCCAAGCTATGTGGATCAGTCCCTAGCGAGAAAAATCTAACCCTAAACTCACCATCAAGATTTGAATTACAAATCAACCTGGTTCAAGTTAAAACTTTTTGAACATCTACACTTCTGTGTAGTTATTTTGAAGTTTTCAAGCATGCATTGCTCATTTTCCCTGGCTAAAATGAGAAGAATAAATACAAGAGGGAAAAACATAGAATGTACTGAAACAATTTTTATTTTCAAAAAATTACTGGGACAACTATTGAAAAACAGTCATAGATTTTTTTTGCCATGACATAATAATCAGGACTAAATATCATATAACTAATATTCCTCAAATAATGAAAATATAACTAAAGATGCTGAAATTTTACTCATAGAAAGTGGACAATTTTTACAATACAAATAAAAGTTTCATTACTACCAGGCCATTTAAATTATACCCACATCAGAAATGTGCTAACCATTAGAAACATAAGAGGACCCTTTTCCATTGATATTTGGCATTTAGCATCAAAGGCAGTCCTCCGCAGATCTGATATTAAAACTTGTGAAACGCAAAATGAAATTGTAAAAAAAGCCAAAAAAAGAAATGGTCACAACTCTTTTAAATGGCATGAAGACTTTCTTTAAATACAAGTTCATTTGATATAAATGAAATATTGAAGCAAATGTGTGAGGTGTCAAAGAAATAAAATATCAGAAATATGACTAGCCTAATAAGATGTAAGGATTAAAGCGTTATTAAGCCTAAGGTGCAAGTTGTAGCCACTGAGATGATGACTGCTGAACAATGAGACAACAAAAGCAATGTCAACATTTAGATTCCACTTTGGAAACTTTCACGATCATTCTTTTTTTTTTTTTTTTGGCATGATCATTCTAATCCAAAATCAAGACTTCTAACTAACAACAGTTCCTGGGCCATTTTAGAAAAGCAAGCTCCTTTGGGTGACAAGGTGCACATTAAGAATAAGTCTTAAAGTGGGAAAATATATGAAATCTATGACACATAAATGCATATAACTTTATGGGCAATGACTGTGAAAATCCACTGTTCTCTTTCCCGCCCCCATTTTACCATTTCAAAAACAATTTGCCTTCAAAAGCATGTCAGTAAATCTGCAAATTTTAAAGTAATAGAAACCACGTGCCCCATGTGTTCACCAGATTCATTTTTATGACGTATGGTCATCTGCATTAAAATAAACATATTTTGATAAAGAAAGTAATAAAAAGAAATCAAAGAATCCATTCCAAAAATTTCACATCTCTCAATGCAACACAGGACTGAATTTATTAAACTTGGCCACCTAATAAAACTGGACTTGTGATCTCAGTTAGAGGCACCTGCAACTGATAAAAAGGTGTCCCAAGTTTCACTTGATGAGGGATACAAAATATTTTCCAGACTGGTAGTTTTAAGCGAAGCACTAAAAATTATAGTCTTCACATATTTAAGTTCTGTCCTTTTTTAAAAAAAATGTGTTTATAAAGATTTCAAAAGAGAATGTTTCTGACACCCATAAATTTCTATAACTGCAAGTGAATAATATTAAGATCAGAAAATAAGAATTCTACTTTAGAACATGTTAAATCCATATAACAGGTTCTACTTATCAAAACACCCTTGAGGCTACAGAAATGTCCACAGCAGAATTGTTTAATCTCCAGGTAATCCCAAATTCCTGTAAGGTGAAGCACAGCTTACATTTCAATACCTGCCCTCTTGTTTCTACTCCAGGAACAGGTATTTTTCAAAGACAGAGCATCTTAAAGTTTCCCGTTTGATCAATTTTGGTCTTTAAAAAACAACAACAAAACTTTTAATATTCTCTTTTCAGTCAATGGGTATTACAAAATAAAAAGTATTAAAAATAAAAGCTTAGTAAGCCTCAAAACAAATAACACCAGAGTGTAGCAGGGGAGAGGTAAGAAAGAAAGAAAATCTGAATTAGGTCCCTAAGAATGAATGAGTCCTCTGCTCAGGGTTCCATAGAAATGCCAACCCACGCCCCCAAAACGCACACCATGAGAGCAATGTATTCATTAACGGCATTGAGAACAGAAAGGAAAACCTGGGAGGAATGAATGTTGTGTGTCACTATCTTTTAGAAATCAAGAACTGGTCTAACATCCAGGTAATGTATTTGTATAAATTCTTATATTTAAACTCACCTGATTCATTTTCAATTCCTGTTGTGTTCTGAAAAGATACACACAACAAAAACTTCTTTGATTACATGAGCCCTAAAAAGAAAAACAGACAATTGTAATATGTACCTGCCTACAAATTTACAGTGATTTAAAACCACATACAGAACTGTAGAGTTTGCTCAAAGGGCTATTCATAAAGCAACTCCATGCCAGATCAACTTCCATCTATGCTGAGAGCTTACTTCACAGATTTATTAGCTACAATAAAAAAGATTTCTTGCTAATCTTTACCAGGGCTTCATTGTACTCTACAATTGAAAGCAGACTCATTAGAATGACATCAAATTTTTGCTTTGGAATTGCATCATTCCTAAAAAGAAATGTTAGCTTTGTTCATAGAAACACAAAGCCTTGTTGCATAATTATGCAATTTAATTGTCCTTCTCTTCCTTATATCAACCCTGAGTTGAATACAAACACAATTAGACCCCTTTACATTATTTTGTTTTGCAAGTTCCTGAAGTAGAGGCGGATTCAATAACATTTTTATAGCGAGTTCTCTTTGAGAAACAGAACAAAAACCTTGTAGTAAAATGCAAATGTTTCATTAAAAGCTGTTTGGAAAGAACTACAATTGTTCCTTTAAATTTCTT
The DNA here is from genome assembly GCF_963455305.1 of Plecotus auritus. NCBI lineage: Eukaryota > Metazoa > Chordata > Mammalia > Chiroptera > Vespertilionidae > Plecotus > Plecotus auritus. The sequence goes on along the minus strand of NC_137771.1, from coordinate 7,866,040 downwards.
CTTCAATATACTCATAGTATAATAAAATAACAAGAATACAAAACCGTTTCTTACAAACGAATGTGACATACTTGTTTCTAAATAACAATCTATAAAGATGGTCCTCTCTGCAACATACATCCTGAGAGTCAATTGAAGTCTTTCACAATAAATGAAAATCATGCCACTTTCAGGAGCACTTCCACTGTAATATTCTAAGTTTTCAGCATGTATACATACACGCACCATTAAGCATAATTATATTTCTTCATGAATTTACTTACAATAATCTCTTCTTCCTACACCCTAAAGACACTGCTCACCTTAGAACTATATGTTCTAACTAGAGACCCGGTGCACGAAATTCATAAACGGGGGGTGAGGGTGTCCCTCAGCCCAGCCTGCACCCTCTCCAATCTGGGACCCCTCGAGGGATGTCCAACTGCCCGGGCCTAAACTGGCAGTTGGACATCCCTCTCACAATCCAGGACTGCTGGCTCCCAACCGCTCGCCTGCCTGCCTGATTGCCCCTAACCGCTTCTGCCTGCCACCTGACAACCCCCTAACCACTCCCCTGCCAGCCTGATCAATGCCTAACTGCTCCCCTGCCGGCCCGATTGCCCCCAACTGCCCTCCCCTGCAGGCCTGGCCACCCCTAACTGCCCTCCCCTGCTGGCCCGATTGCCCCCAACTGCCCTCCCCTGCTGGCCTGGTCATCCCTAACTGCCCTCCCCTGCCAACCTGGTCGCCCCTAATTGTCCTCCCCTGCAGGCCTGGGTCCCCCCCAACTGCCCACCCCTTGCAGGCCTGATCGCCCACAACTGCCCTCCCCTGCTGGCCATCTTTTGACAGCCATCTTGTGTCCACATGGGGGCGGCCATCTTGTGTATTGGAATGATGGTCTATTTGCATATTACTCTTCTATTAGATAGGATTGTTAATAAACAAAGGAACAGGTAACTCAATGATATTCTGCATAGGAGAAGAAAATACTGCCTGCCCACTTCATGCAGAACGGGGCTTTTACATTTTACCCTGTTCACTAACAAGGACAGTTTGGGATTTCTTCTCCCTTGAGCTACTTAACCACACTCACCTGATCACCTTTAGGGCCTGGTCATCTAAACCAGCTTTTATTCACACGTGGCACAGAAAATGTATTCCATAACTTGGATCTTGTTGAAGAGCTCAGTCTAACCAAACCAATATCAACTTGTAAGTAAATACTCAGTGAACACAATTTCAGAAAACTGAAGGTTAACCCATGAAGTCCATTCTTTTCAAATTTAATATTGAGCTTCTTTCTCAAATACATGTCCTTCTTTAGTATTCATTCTATACTGAATATAATTGATCCTTTCCTATGATACTGAAGATTGTTATCAATTTAAAAATGCACAATCACTGTCTAACAGTGATAAGATTAGTGGCCTAGGACAGGGGTGGGCAAACTTTTTGACTCGAGGGCCACAATGGGTTCTTAAACTGGACCGGAGGGCCGGAACAAAAGCATGGATGGAGTGTTTGTGTGAACTAATATAAATTCAAAGTAAAGGAGCGGAGGGGAGAGCAAGAGAACCCTCCGCTCTTTCGGCTCCGCGGGCCAGATAGAACAGCCGAATGGGCCGGATCCGATCCGGCCCGCGGGCCGTACTTTGCCCACGGCTGGCCTAGGAGGTGTGCATGCCTGACGCTCTCTACCACAAATGCCTACTGACTGATGAGCGGTCCCACCAGGAGAAATCTTTTGAATAAAATGTCCCAGAGTGAGTAAAATGTCAGGTTTTCACTTGCTTCTCACTAAGTTTTTAAAGGTGGATTTAATAACATTGTTCTCTTTGAGGAACAGAACGAAAAAAATCCTACAATAAAATGCAAATGTTTTAATGAAAGATCTTCGGAAAGAGCTATACAACGTATTGCAAGGTAAGCACTGTTCACCAGAATGGCTGTGGCTTTTCCCTCCAGAGATGGAAAGCCACTAGGAGGCTGAAGGTGGCAGGAATGACCTGACGTGGCTTAGAGTTAAAGAGACCAAGAACTACAAATCGGTAGTTACAACATAGTCACAGGGATGTGAATTTCAGCATAGGGAATATGCCCAATAATACTACAGTAACTATGTATGATGCCAGGTGGGTCCTTAAAATACCCAGTGGAGCACTTTGTAAAGTATCTGATAGGCTAACTACTATGTTTTGCTAATTCAAAATAATATTGAAGGGAGACTGTAAGAGAGTAAAGAGGAGGCGAGCAGACCTCCTAGGAGGCTAATGGCCCAACCTAGCAAGACGACGACGGTGGTTTGACCCAGGTAGCAGAAAAAATGTGAGAAGGAGCTGGACCCTGGATCTATCTGCAAAACAGAGTCCCAGGATTTGATACCAGATTAGAATCCAGGTACGAAAGAGGGAAGTCAGAGATGACACCAGGGTTTTTATCCTAAGGACGTGAAAGAACAGAACTGCCATTTTTTCAGATGCTGCCTCCTTCTTTTCGTGTGCTTTCCATTTGTTTTTCCCTCTTTTTTAAAAAACATTTTCTTCTCTCTCTTCCCATTTTGCAGTTGCTAGCTCACAGGCACAATTCAAACAACTGAGATACCCTGACATCTGAAACCACGTATCCAAAATACCCACGTACAGTAGCCCCTCAGTATCTCAGGGGATTGGTTCCAGGACCCACCCCCAACGGCCCCACAGATACTAAAATCCTCAGATGCTCAAGCACCTTAAATAAAATGGCGTATCTGCATATAGCCTACATGGGCACACCCTCCCATATACTTAAATCATCTCTCCATTACCCACAATACCTAATACAATGTAAATGCTGTGTAAATAGTTGTTGCAGTGTATTGTTTAGAGAATAATTACAAGGGGAAAAGTCTGTAAATATTCAGTGCAGATGCAATCATCAATCACTGTAGGTCTAACTCCATGGGAGAGATCTGCAACAACCTAACTCCCCGCACCCTCTCCCCAACTCCCCCCCCCCCGCCCCAGAATATTTTCAATCCTTGGTTGATTGAATTTGTAGGCATAGAACCTGTAAATAGAGGGCCAACTGTTCTTTTACTGTTATCTCAAATTTTTCTTAATGAAAAATTTTACAATGTAATTCAGATTGTTACAGGATTAATAACCTTCTCTCTGACTTTCTACACTGTCATTCCCTCTTTGTCCAAACAGGAATGCACTCATCATTTCTTTCCAGAGAACAAAAGGACCGTAACATCTTTTTCTTAGAGCTCACTACATACCTACCTGCTTGGACCCTTCTGTCAATCACTTCAAATCCTAATGGCTAAAAACCAGACCCTCGTTTTTTTCTCTCTCCCTCTTAGCTTACAACAATGTCAAATAATATATCTAAAATATTTTACAATATCAAACACATTGCAAATCCAACACTAACTTCTCAAATGACATTTTAAGTTATATTTTTCATTCAAAATAAGGGATGTTACAACAAAAGAATTGAGACTTTGAGGACCATTTGAGGACCACTGCATTTTGGACTGGGCAACTCTTGTGAGGGACTGTCTCTTCCTTTAAGGCCATTTAGCACTGCCCTGTACAATCAATGCCAACAGTGCCCTCACACACTTGGACAATCAAACCATCTACACATCCCCAAATACCATCCCAACTGAGCACCTACAAACTGTAGACTCTAAAACTCTAAAAACAGTTACTGAAGTAACTTCCTTAAGATTCCTCCAGCACCGCAAAGCCCTGTGCCAGTGTCATGGCAATCCCACCTAGCTTTCATACTCGGCGCTGACTTCACAGCACTGTTTTTACATACCCACGGAACCAATACAGGTACCTCAAGGTCAAAGTTTCACCACACGTGAGAACTTGAACTATCAATCCCATCAGTGTAGACTAGAGGCACAGAGGAATCTTCCACTCATGCCACTAAAACTTAAAAATTCTATCAAAAAACGGTAAGTGGTACATAACTAAGTGCTTCTAGTTCCCCAAAGGGAAATACTTAAAATCCCTGGGCTTCTATGACTCTGGCTCATGCCTTAGTTTCCTGTCTGGATTTCTATGCCTGACTAGCCTTCTCAGATACATCTATATATCCCTCATTCCACCTTGTTGACATTTATCAAATAAAGGACAGTAGGCAGACATAGGGCCTGTAACTTTTTATCACCAACTATTCTTTACTAATAGCATACACTCCCAGAAAAATAAGAGCTTGCTCTTGATTTTACACACCCAAGATTTTAATAATATACATATACTGCTTCCAAATTCTAGGACAAATCATCCTTACAAATATTCCTGTCCCTTATATACTGCTTCCAAATTCTAGGACAAATCATCCTTACAGATATTCCTGTCCCTTATAGTGTCAAGACAACTTCAACAACTGTTAAGCTGCTGTCCTCTGAAATGGAGGGTGACAGGCTAGAAAATAGAGAGATATGCAGGCTGGCCCACTCCTGCAGCCCCAGCCATCTCTCTGTCACCCACCCTCTGCAATAGGCAGATTGAAGGAAAGACAAACAGTAACACACACACCAGGCTGAACTATATCATGTCTGCCCTTTGGAGTCTTGTAAAAACTACAAATCTATATGAAAGGCAAAGTAAAAGCAGTAACAGATTTTTAAAGATTAGTTTAAATCTGGGAGGGAGAGGAGAGAACTAGAAAAATAATTATTTGATTTAATTTGTATATTCACCTGTAAGTAGCTGGCATTTTATAATTATTTTTTTGAATAAGTTTAGATCTTTTGGGGCTATTTGTAAAATAACTCATTAAATTTGCAACATTCACGTAGAGGTCCCTAATAGTAATTATTTAATATTACTTTCTGAAGTTACGAAAGAATTCCACTGAAGCATCGACTTACAAGAAACTGTAAATTTTAAGATTCAGGAAGCAGTATATAGCTTATGGACAAAGAGTAAACAAAAACAAGAGAACAATATGTTTATAGCAAAATATAAAAGATCATAAATGCACTGAAATCATGGACTAGATATAAACAAAAGTGTTAAAACTCATTTTGTGAAAGGAGTCTTGGTAAGTTTATGACCTACATAAGAATTATTCTAAAACTACATCAAGTAGAGCTTTCACGTTAAAAAGTATCATTGTGGCAAACACAGAGATGATTAAGCTATTAGTGGAGTAGATTTATAATGTTTAACACTGTTCTTCACTTATTCTGACTAAAAGATTCTTGCAATCCAGAAACTTCTGGAAAAATAATCTGAAAAGTCTGGCAAATCTAGGGGGAAATCTGGGAAATATAATCTAAACTGTAACAATTTCTCAAAAGCCAATTTTATTAATTTACAAACACAACTAATATATGTTATTTAAAAAAAAAACTACCACTCATAATTCCTACCAGAAGAATGAAATCACCAAATTACAGCCTATAAATTCTAGATATCAATATGAAAACATTTAGCGCCTTCTACTCATTGGATTAAGCAAAAGCATGTAATTCATAAATATTGAATCTGCCCAAGAATTTGCTAAATGGAAAATCATTTTCCTTTTCTAAAATAACAAACATACCCTTGGCCCGTTTGGCTCAGTGGATAGAACATGAGCCCACAAACTGAAGGGTCCCAGGTTCGATTCTGATCAAGGGGACATCCCTTGGTTACAGACTCAATCCAGGTCTGGGCGTGTGTGGGAGACAACCAATCGATGTGTCTCTCTCACATCAATGTTTCTCTCTCTCTCTCTCTCCCCCCTCCCCTCTCTCTCTTTCCCCTTCCCTCCATTCTACTCTCTAAAAATCAAGGAAAAATATCCTAGGGTGAGAATTTTAAAGAATAATAAAAAAGTAAAGTAAGAAACACAATTTCACGATAATCATTCAGTACATCTAGTTTCACACTGAAAAAAGTCCCGCCAACTTTCCTTTTAAAAGCAGGCTATATTACCACATAAGCTAAAGTGGAAAAAAAAAAATCAAACCTGACATGTTTATCACTTTAAGAATAAAGAGATCAGCCCTAGCCAGTATGGCTCAGTGGATAGAGTGTCAGCCTGTGGACTGAAGGGTCCTGGGTTCGATTCTGGTCAAAGGCATATGCCCGGGTTGCGGGCTCGATCCCCAGTAGGGGACATGCAGGAGGCAGCTGATCAATGATTCTCTCTCATCATTGATGTTTCTATCTCCCTCTCCCTTCCCTCTGGAATCAATAAAAATATTATTTTTAAAAAAGAATAAAGAGATCATGTGTGAGTGTGTGAAGAACACAGAGACTGAAAATACAGCAAATATCTGGTGAGTTGCTGAATCAAAGGGCGTTACTCCTGGAAACTGGTTGCTTGTGTCTCTCACCCTCTAGAATGATCTCTACCAAGGCAAAAAGGCAATGGTTTAACAGAGCAGACCACACAGGAATTTCCCCACCTAAAAAGTATGTGAGAGATACAGAGAACAGAATAGCTCACAAATAAACCAGTAATTTCTCCCATTTCAATCAATCAGTTTCCTCAATGAGGCCCACAACACCACAGACATATATCCTGGGGCCTGACTCACCAAATTCATAGAGCAGTGTCCTTACACAGACCTAAGTAAGGAAGCAGAGGTTAGCACTTTACTCCAGGTGGGGGAATTTGATTCAGCCAACACAGTTTCCGCATTAACAGACAGGAAAAGCAGAGGGTCTGCTATTCCGAATGATTTTAGAGCCGCAGAGCGCCAATGAGAAAATAATACTGATTAGAGCTTTTGTTTGCAATATGTAAGTTAAACACCATAGCAAAATGTTAAATAAGAAACCTGTGGATATGCTAGGAAAGCACCATCTCTAAATTTAGATTATGGCACGCTGGGGATATTTTCCTCCACTAGAATTTACTTCAAAATAAAGGGGGGGGGAAATAAAGGGAAATTTTCAAAATATACTGCTCCAAGCCTCCATTAATAAAGAGCTAGCTTAGCAATAAATGTATAGCAATTGCTGATTGTTTATCATTTACCTGGCTGATGTTATGGATAGCTATTAACATGTGCTCTGCCTTTTTCTTTTGATTAAATGTATGCATCTATGTCATTACATTGCACTGAACATGTAATTTATTACATCACAAAGTTCAAATTTTGTTTAGGGTTCCTACAATAATTCCCTCCTACCCCACAATTAAAACTATCTCGTTTCTCTACAGAAATTACAACATATTACTCTCACTAACAGTATGCTACTCCTTCCTATGATGCTAAAAACAAAAAAATTTGTCAATTTTCCTGGATGAAGTAACTCCATCCAATCAAAATACTCTTGAATTAAAAAGTTAATTTCGTTTCCTTATTTTCAATACTAACTGGTAAAAATCCATATGAAAAGGGTGAAAATACAAATGCTTTCCAGCCAGTCACTACTCTCTGATGAGAACTGTGCCACAGATTCAAGATTGCTATTACAACTGCCATCTCTCCTAGGAAAAGTACAACTTAAGCAACTGTTGAATGCATATTCTGAAAAACAACATTAAAGTCGAAGAAGTTCCTATACTAGTAAAACTATCCTTTTCTAACATTTCCCCCATGTCAGATGTGTAAAAACTTTCGGTATATAAAAGGAAAATTAAGTCAATTCTTTCCTAACACTCAAATGCTAAACACCAAATTTCTAAAGTAAGATGCCACATTTCACAATTCCCAAAATAAAATGCATTCTCAGTTAACACCTTTATTGTTTCTCCACTGGAGTTGCCAATGCAGATTTACATTTGTGACTAAACAGTCAAAACTGAGAGTTCTTCAGAAACCCTACAAAATCTTCTGAATCTCCTGAAAAAAAGGGACAAAAGCTTTAGCAATATCACACACTGGTCCTGGCACTAAGTATTCACTTTCTCACATAAAACTCTCTAAACATTAATACAGTCACCTTACAAGTGGCCACTCAGACTCTTAGGGATTTTCCTACGGGATAAAAATACATGGAACACTCATGTTCTACAAACCACATGTAAATGACAAGGGGGCTTCCTAAATTCATAAATAAACCACCTAAAACAAAATCGAAGTTACGCCAGATCTATTTTTGCGAAGCCACACATATCACTACAAGATTCTTTAGGTCTTCTCCCAAGGTTATTAAGGTATTAACTATTTTGGTAGAAAGCAACTCTTCTATTTTAAGTAAAATCTGAGGTTTGAAGTCTATCCTCTAAATATGTCCCTACTTCTGTTCTCAAGAGCATTTTTAAATAGCAATGCCGGTGTATTTCTATACAGTTTAAGAAGCTCTCGTACATACATGAGTTTTTATTTTTTTAAAGGAAAGTATGTTTCCTCAAAATAAATTATTTACAGTCCTTGTTTCAAGGTAAAAATAAATGCCTCCGCATTTGGGATAAAAATGAAAGATGGTCTCTTGGTGCTATTGGCTGTGGAAAACTAGTGTGACTCAAGAAGAAATATCCAGAGAGAAGAGATGATGAAGGATTTGGCTTTGTGATAGGTGTGGAAGGGACTGGGGAGAACAGCTGTCCCCCCCCTCCGCCCCCCCCATATTCAGTGGGAGCAGAGCAGTGACAGACTACATGGATTAGTCCTGTTGTGACAGACTACATGGGACAGTCCTGTTGGTAGGGAGGTAGTTCCAGGTTAAACGTAAACCTGACCCTGTAATTAGGGCTCCCCAGATATTGTGTAAGAAGTCATTATCCCACACAACCTCCCTCCCAACTCACTCCAAAGCCCTGAAGACCTTCCGAGAACCATGGAAGAGGAGCTAGAGGCAGAGCCCATGCACACAGGTGGGCAGGAGGCTGGGGGAAACCTGGTTTCACAACTGCCCATCAGGAGGCAGCTTTGGCCACCTGGGATGAGCACTGTGGGCCAGGAGTTCTTTCAGACTGGGGAAGGGGAGGGGAGGTCACAAATAAAAGAATGCCTAACAGTTCAGGAAGAGTAAGTCAACAGGAAGGAGAAAGGACATAGGTGGGGAAAGGGCAGCCACAGAGTATGTTTTCTAACTGAACAGGAGGTAAATGAAGATGGTGAAAAGCCCAACATATGGAGTATGACTGACTGAAAGAATGAACAGATTTTAAAGGCAGAGCAGTCAGGAGGAGTGATTAAGAGGAAGGTGTTGAACCCTAGCTGGTTTTGCTCAGTGGATAGCATAGCCTTGTGGGCTGAAGGGTCCCTGGTTCGATTCCGATCAAGGGCACATGCCTGGGTTTCGGGCTCAATCGCTAGTAGGGGGCTTGCAGGAGGCAGCCAAGCAATGATTCTCTCTCATCACTGATGTTTCTCTCTCTCTCCCTCCTCTCCCTTTTCTGAAATCAATAAAAATATATTTTAAAAATATATGTATTTAAAAAAAAAAGAGGAAGGGTTGAGCTCTGTTTTAGAGACTGAGGGGAGGCTACATAGAAAGCTGCATCCCTCAAATGGAGAAAAAGGTCCCAGCACAGACTGCCTTCAAGGCTGGGGAGGGAGATTTAGAAAAAAGCTGGAGGACTCAGAGATAACTTGGAAGGGTTTCTCTCGACCCTTGTACCACATTATCCCTCAATACCTACTGCATTAGGAGAAATGCTGTTAACCTAAAGTATCTCAGAGTGCTTGCTTAGTCTTCATCTATTCATCTCAAAACAACCCAGTTGCCCCTGCCACTGCCACAAATACCAGTCTCTGTGATCCACCTGTGACACGGCTTATTCAGCTCACTGAAGTCAGGCTCACTTAAATTACTAGGCGACTGTTGATACAATATTTATCTCTCCAAATAGGTGAACAGACCTGCTCAGTGACCTCTGACAAGTGGTAATAGAGCTTTACCATCAAGAATCTAAATTTAGCCCTAGTCAGTTTTGCTCAGTGGATAGAGCATCGGCCTTCGGACTGAAGGATCCCGGGTTCGATTCCAATCAAGGGCACGTACTTGGGTTGCAGGCTCTCGGTCTTGGTCGGGGGCACATGGGAGGCAACCAATTGGAGTGTCTCTCTCACATGGGTGTTTCTCTCTGCCTCTCCCTCCCCCACTCTCTCGGTGGACTTTAAATCTAGGTCTTTCAGAATTATGGCAAAGTCCCTAAAATAGCCCTCACAGAGTGAGAAACATTTAGAATATCATTTTTAAATTCCTACTCCAAATTTTGCCTAATTTACATTACCTTAATAAGGCCTTGGGTAATTAATGCACAGGATTCATGCTAATGTATGTTATTTAGTGTTTGGTGAATCCCAAAACTCTTTTTAAATTTGGATGGCATCACTTAAATGATTTGAAAATGCCACAGAATTCCCCCGCCAGAGATTAATGTAGTCTTAGGGGAACTACTTACAAGCACCTATAAAATCTGTAGGTTTCACCAATTTCCAGACCGGCAGTCCACCATAATCAAACCAACAGTTGCACTTAGCTATACACGTTTCAGGCAAGCTGTGCCAAGAAATAATTTAGCTCTTTCAAAGCAAAGCCTATCATATGATTTACTGCAAGAGCTACAAAATACTCTTTTCACCAAAATGGCTGGCAAACATAAGTTATTCAGTGAAACCTCCTTTATTGCATGTTCCAAAGGACTAATAAATGAAAACACAGTATAGGTATGACATGAACCAAGACTCTAAGAATAAGTACCATACAGTGCTGAGAAAAATATCATAAGCATATTTCACTCCAAATGACCAGATTTACTACGTACTCTAATTCACACTGCAGGGAGGTGGGCGTGGGGAACTGAAGGCATTCTTAATCTTTAAGAAAGAATATTGAAATGACACATGCATCCATTCCAGTGAAATTATGCAGATACTGTTTTTTTTTTAAAAAAAAAACTATTACCAAATAATCCTACAGCATATCTCTTCTTTTACGTTTTACTTATCAGTAAATTCTAACCAAAGAGTACTTTAGTATGCCACATTAAAATTCAATCTATACTCTTATGGTTTACAAATAAAGATGTGACAACTTACACTTATTTCACCCAGGAAAATTTGCATAATGATGCATGTTTGCCATGAAGCTCAATAAGCTATCTTTACAATATAAATATTAAGTTAAAGTTACATAAGGACTTCATAAGTAAACCTTATCTCCTCAAGATAAATCCATTATTTCTGGTACCTAACTGTGAACTGGTTGTTTTTAAAAAAAGAGAGATTTTATTAGAAAAACTAGTTTGGTTTCTACCATCAATCTTCAATAAGCCTCATTTTGAGAAAAAGACAGTTGTGTCTGTGCTATTCAGTATACTAGATCATGAGCTTAAGTTATTCACCATTCATTGGTTCTATGCAAATGTATTTAAGTTTCCTAATAATTTAATCTACATATTGGGGATGCTGATCCTCAGCATGCAAACTGCATCGTCTCCAAGTTACCTCCCATTGCTTCATCCCTTGCCACAAAAGGGATGCCAAAGCAGAACTGCTGAAAGTGACCATTCAATGAATCATGAAGCCAAAAACAGGCCACTAAGTCCTTTCCCCAGCTGCAAGGCGGACTTCATGTAAACCATACAGTCTATTCTTAGTATTTTGACTAAAGAGATTCCATAAACTGCTTCAGTGATTCTACCATCCAGTTAGAGGAGCTTTCCTTTAATGCAGTGGTCCAGAACTGGGGTGATTTTGCCCCCCAGGGGACATCTGGCAATGTCTGGAGACTCTATCAGTCGTTCTGACTCAGGGAGGTGTTGCTGGCATCTCGTGGGTAGAGGCCAGGGATGCTGCTAAACATACTACAATGTACAGGACGGCACCCACAACAGAATTATCCAGCCCCAATGTCAATAGTGCCAAAGTAAGAAACCCTGCTTTCATGGAACCTAAGTATTGCTTTCAGTGATGGAGTCCACAGCTTCCCGTCATCGCTCTACGAAGAAGATTTTTATGGCTTTAACTATAAACTTCTAACTTCAAAAAAGAGAAACAGAACACTAGCCCAGACCTCTAACCAAAGGCTCTGAAGGGTGACAGCGCAGCTGAGAGCAGTATCAGCAGTAATGACTGTCAGGTAATGTCCCCATCATCTGGAAACTCCCTGGATCGCCATGCAAATTTGACAATTTTCCCAGACTGTCCCTTTTCACTCCCCACTGTGGCATTTTCTGGTGACAGCCCATTTTATTTTTTCTGCCCGGGTATTAAATATAGCATGAAAAGCAAGTCAGAAGACAGGAAAATAGTAAATAACCTACGGTGCTTTCCATCACGGAAAGTCTATGATTTAACAGGACTTAAAAGGTTCGTACATCAGATCTGGAACTTGAAAAGAGAGCGGCAGCTTTAAGAAACAGTCCCATGAATAAATAAAACACCTAATGTAAAACAATCATCAAAAGACTACGCATGCCGATGTATGTGTGGAACTGCCAGGCCCGGCTGAGGGAGCTGAAACAGTGCTGGTTCTTGTAACTGCACTGGCAGGGAAAATGCATCTTTCGGGGCTAAAAACATAGAATTTACATTTTCAGATATCCTGAAAGATTACAACAATTTAAAATTCACAATAGAAAAACCTTTTGAACAACTGTTAATGAAAAGAAAATTTCAGGCTATCTAGAAACTTTACAGATCAATATGGAATTGATAAATAAGTTATGGCCCATTTATATATCACACAGCCATTAAAGTCATACTGAAGGAACTTTAATGTCTTGGATGTATGCTCACAATATCCCACAGGAAGACAGGTTATAAACAACACACACAAGATGACATCAACCCCGTATATCCACTGAGCCAAACCGACTAGGGCGTATAAAACATAAATATACAGAAGTGAATACACACACACACACACACACACACACACACATATGAAATACACACATGGACACCGATAGAGATAAATGATCACAGTGGTTATCTGAGGAGTGGGAAGGTTATGCCTGATTTCTATTTTTTGTGTGCTTTTCTCTATTTTCTAATCGTTCTATAGTGAGAATCTTCGCAATGTTTTATACTTACAAACTAATACACCACTACAAATTTAAACCATACTGTTTCAGGAGATGCCTACAAAATAAGAAAAAAACAATCTGAATATGCCAACTTTTCAATTAAAGAAACCACCCTCAGAGTCAACCAAAGCGCATCTTTATCGGGCATTAATTACTATTATGTGCCTGGCGCTTTTCCATGCACTTCAAATGCACTGACTTTCCAAATCCAACCAAAGAAAAGGTGTAAAAAGGAGCCCTGGGACACGGGAAGCAGCGAACAATGTTAGTCCCCCCGTGAATGTCACGCTCTGTTTCCACAGCTGGAGGTGAGAGGTTTCACTAGGATGATCTTCAAAGGTCCCCCCAAGGCGACACTGAGAATCTACACGGCAACGAGTGTGGTCACGTCAGTGCCGGGAAGGAAGCTTCTAGAGAAAGATGGGGCGGCCGCACGCTACGTCAAAAACAGAACCCTGCTAAAGAAGAACAGAGGATTGTGTGTCTCACTTCCTCCTCAGTATTTGTACAGCAAATTTCAAAACATGTTTAAAAAAAATTAAAAAGGCCTCCATGTCCTCAATACTAGGAGGTGCAACTGATCAAACTGATGTTTAAAAGAATCACTGAATTGTACAACGTTGTGGTTGCTTATAACAATAAACCTAGAGCAAACAAAAACTTAAATATGTGTGTGTGTGTGTGTGTGTGTGTGTGTGTGTGTGTGTGTGTATTAGTCGCGTTCTAGGTATGGCCAATTTAGTGTCTGATGTAAGGGACCGAAGGACCTAGTGGGAGTCCCCGAAAGGCGTTCCACTTGTGAAATAAAACCAAAACCTCATACAACACTGAATGGAAACGAGGGCCCCGCCTGGGTCTCCTCTCCGGGGAAATTACAGCTGCGCAGCGCAGGGAATGCGGGCTCCCCGGTCAGCCGTGGGGTCGGTCCCGCAGGCCCCCGTGCCGCCCGCCTCCCCCCCCCCCCGACAGAAGGTGGCCAGTCATGGCTCAGCGGACCCCGCGTGGGGCGGAAGGAACCTCGGAGGTTTGGTCAGAAACCCCGACCTGTTAGGTCCACTTCGGGTCTCACTCGCCACCGTCAAAAACAGGTTCGCGAGTATCTTTAGCGACAAAATAATCTACAAGTGCACGTCTGCAAAGAAAAACACACACCGGTGGGCCCGCGACAGGGAGACAATTTCCAGGCTGGACCCGCACAGAAACTATTTGGGAAACACAAAGACGCAAGACGCACACGGGGGTTGCAAGTGGGAGACACACGTTCGGTTTGCACACAAAAGAGAAGCGGCAAAACCGCTCGGCATTGGAACGGCCCTGGGACCCGCGTGAGCCTCCCCCGGGCGGCCGTGCCCGCCCCGCGCCGCCGCCCGCAACCCGCACGCGTCCCCTCGCCGGGCGCGCGGCACACCAACGTCGACAAAGCGAACCGCAACTTCGCCGCCGCGGGCCCCAGGGCCGGCCCGGGTGCTGGGGCGCCGCAGGAGGGACCCCAGCCGCCAGCGGGCCGCGCCTGGTTCTGGGGTCCCCGCCGGCCCGGACCTCGGAGGGGGCGCGTCCGCCCGCCCGCCCGCCCGCCCGGCCGCCCGGCCCTGCGCGCCCGGGTCCCCGGCGTGTCGCTGCCGCCTCGCCGCTCGCGGGCAGGGCCGGGCGTCCGCCGCCGTCCCGGAAGCCGCCCGACCCGTAGCCGCTTACCTGCGCCCGCGCCCCCGCGCCTCAGAGCGCCGAGAGCCGCCGCCCGCGCCGCCGCCGCCGCCGCCGCTCCGCACGCCCCGCCGCCCGCGGCCGCGCCGCCGCCATCTTGGCCCCGGTCGGAAGTGACGTCGGTGGGAGCCCGCACCCTGCGCGCCGTCGCGGAGGCCCCGGTCGCACACGCCCCGAGGCGCTGCCTCCCCGAGGCCCCGTCTGGCCGAACTGCAAAAAAGTCCCGCGTTGCTCACGCCCCGACGACTCGCGCTGGGTACCCCGCGGAGCCCGCGCGGCGACTCTGGACGAAAACCCCAGCGGCCAGCGACCGCGCCCGCAGTGTCCGGCGTGACCGCACCGAAGGTTTGGGGTTCAGCGCAACTGAAAGACTACGGGAGTCCACAGCCTTTCAGAAAAGACGGAGGGGGAGCGAAACGGGTTTATCACTAAGTATCCTCCACCCCATTCTTCGCTCGCTCGCTCGCCTCAAGAGGACCAGGCTAGTCTCACCCAAAAGATCAAACTCCCCGAGGGCAGGCGCAGCGGCGTCGGTTGCTCCTCGTCCGCACGAGTGTCCAGTGCCCGCCTGCCCTGCTGCCCGCACCATCCTGGGGCTTGTGGCTCTGGCACCGGATGGACAGGACACTGGCCTGGTCCTTGGGGAACTTATTTACATCGGAGGACGCCTCTAGGCGACCGGCGTGGGTGCTGAAGAATGCTCTCGTGGCGATGAACTGGGGTGACGTCCGTCCGAGAGGAGATGGCTCGCAGGCAGTTGGAAAGGAGGCTGGAGAGGAGATAGAGTGGGGAGTCTTTGCATACGGATGGCACTTACTGGTAAAGCTGTGAGCACTTCAAGATGAAGTTAGGACCTGAGAATCAAATCAGGAAGAATCTAAGTGTAATGGGCAACGTTAGGCCTCTGGAACAGACAGGAGGTTAGGTGCAGGGTCACCTTGGAAACGTAGGAGGGAGCACACAGGTACATTTATGTAACTGGGGCAGCGATTTTCAGCCGGTGTGCTGCAAGAATGTGTAAAACATGCAGTCCCTGATTATTTAGTCAGGGGCACTGAAACAACCCTAATCGGTTTGGCTCCGTGTATAGAGCGTGGGCCTGCAGACAGAAGGGTCCTGGGTTCAATTCCTGTCAAGGGCACATACCTCGGTAATCAATGGATGTGACACATCCATGCTTTTGTGTCTCTCTCCTCCCTTCTCTCAAAAAAGAAAAAAAATCAATGGAAAAATATCCTCGTGTTAGGATGAACCAAGAAGAAAAAAAAATGACAACAACCAACCCAGAAATAGCCATTTGGTGTGAGTCAAAATTATACCTATTTTTTTCTGTCAGATCAAAAATATATATATTTTGGTGTGCCTCAGAATTTTAGTAATTTATATCTGATGAAAACGGTTGAAAATAGCTAACTAGGGTTTAATCTTAAGAAATCATGATGTACCAACATATTGCAAAGGGGTGATGCTGTACCTAATGATCCGGTCATAGTGAACAAGTGAAGATATTGGAGTAAATTTTATGAAGACCTTAAAAGGGTTAGCACAGAACATAAGGAGAAAAGAAACCCTCATGAGTTTGCTTATTCCGCTATTCAAGGCAAAGAGACCCTAGATCTAGGTAATACTCGCCTATACGTCACTAAAATAGTATACTCCGGTGTGGGTCAGAGCATTGATCAGATTTCCATTCCTTACCTAGACCAGTGCCTGGAAGCATGATCCATGCATCAAAATCACCGGAGGTGTCTGCAAAAAAAAGTCAGGGAGACCCCACCATCCCATCCACAATCAAAACACCAATGTACAAATCAGAAATCCAGCTGCCATCCGGCTGCAGTAGAATGCAAAGGAAAATAAAGGAATGTTAAGTCAGAAGTGAGAGGGTGAACCAGAATTTATACTACATTGCATCATGCCAAGAAGTGGTTGTCAGAGTGGTCAGTAGTTGTTCCCCCTGTCAATCTAAAATGACTGGGCGCATTAGTTTCCTGTGGCTGTTATCACAAAGTACCTCGTTTGGGGTGACTCACGACAACAGAAATGGATTCACTCAGAGTTCTAGAGGCCAGAAGTCCAAAATCAGTACCGCTGCGCCAAAATTAAGGCATCGACAGGGCCACACGCTGTGTGGAGGCTCTAGAAGAAAATCATTCTTTGCCTCTTCCAGCTTCGGGTGGCTATCAGCATTCCTCAGCTTGTGGCCACAGCATTCCAATCTTCAAGGCCAGCATCTTCAAATCTCTCTCTGCTTTATCTTCACATCACCTTCTCTGTGTGATTAAATTTCCCTTTGCCTCCCTCTTAGGATACATGTAATTGCATTTAAAGACTCACACAATGATCCAGGTTATCCCGTCATCTTACATGCTGCACTTCATCCAATCTGCAAAATCTCTTTTTATATGGGGACTAGAGGCCCGGTGCACGAAATTCGTGCACTCAGGGGGTCCCTCAGCCCAGCCTGCACCCTCTCACAGTCCGGGAGCCCTCGGGAGATGTCTGACTAAAGGCTTAGGCCCGCTCCTTTGTGTCCCTTTACAGGCGTGTCCACAGACATTGTTAGCGCTACCGTGGAGGTGGGAGAGGCTCCCGCTGCCACCACCGCTGTGCTCGCCAGCCATGAGCCCGGCTCAGGGCTTCTGGCTGAGCGGAGCTCCCCCTGTGGGAGCGCACTGACCACGAGGGGACAGCTCCTGCGTTGAGCGTCTGCCCCCTGGTGGTCAGTGTGCATCATAATGACCAGCCGTTCCACTGTTGGGTCGGTTTGCATATTTCCCTTTTATTATATAGGATTAGGAAGTGGGCAGATCTTTGGGGATCATTATTTAGCCTGCCACACTGAGTATATTCTCAGCACTTCTAAATTCCCTGCTATTCAGACATTGCGTATTTTTCATCTGTGTATTTTTTACCATTTTTATATTTTTCAACCTGTGTTACTTCTCAGGACAAATAATTATATGTATTTTATCAAATCAATCTAAAAAAGACATGAACTATCACAAATACTTCATGAATAATTTCATGAATATCATCTGTCTGAGGTGTCAAATATTGCTCTTTTGCCTCTTTGGAAAAAGTGAGGTATACTGTTAGAGGATGAGGGAAGGAAACAGACATTTTTACCACATTTCATGGGCCATTTTTCGTATTAGGGATGGAAGTGTAAAATACACTCTGTCTAAATAGATAGCATGAATGAAACTCCTCTCTACACAGGTATGACTCGTATGGGGACTTGGCTGGCTTTATGTCTTGGTGTGCGAAACCATTACAGAGGATATGATCATCATCACAACATCCCAGTTCCCAGAACTGCCTGGCACATACATAGACACTTTCAATGGGAGAAAAAAAAGTGAACACTAGATAGACACTTTCAATGGGAGAGAAAAAGTGAACACTAGATAGACACTTTCAATGGGAGAAAAAAATCTCCCTGGCTCTTCTGATGTGGCTGGATTAGAGCAAATATGCGAGGACCAAAGACATTGTGCATTGAAAGGACAGCATATGGCTATAATGGAAACCACAGAGCAAGCAGAGAAGGGCATGTGAGCAAGCCCACCTACAGTCAAAAGATTTGAAACTTGGATTCGGGTTCTCTCCAGGAATGAATAAATGAAGTTTAAAGAAACTCTAGGGGTTAAAGATCCATGTTGTTGCATAATAGACATTTGGGGCTGCATCGTTTCGTGTGAAAATTTCTACAGCCTCAAAATGGATAGGGGCATCAGCCCTGGCCGAGGGCACGTACCTGGCTTGCAGATTTGATCTCAGCCCGGTCGGGGTGCGTGCAAGAGGCAACCAATGGATGCAATGGATGTGTCTCTTTCATATTCATGTTTCTCTCTTTCTCTCTCTCTCTCTCTCTCTCTCTCTCTCTCTCTCTCTCTCTTTCTCTCCCTCTCCCTCCCTCTGTCCCTTCATTCCCCGGTGAGGATTTACAACAACAACAAAATGTATAGGGGGATCTTAGCAGTGGTGACATTTCATGGTGAGACCAGGGACAAGGAGGGGAACTCTGCGCCAGCACCTTATATTACAACACAACAGCAGCAGCAACTGTTTTAGACTATTGAGCACAACTGTGAGTGCCAGAGGCAGGATTCAAGGGCTTGTCCATTGTCAAAGCCCATGATCTGTCTACTGGCCACACACACTGCTTCCCAGTCATCCAGATGCTCTCAGTGCCACGTGCTCTGGGCACGAGGAAGGACACAGGGACAAAGACACCGCGGCTGTCCTCCGAGAACGTGGGATCTCATGGAGAAGACTGGACGTGCTCCCCAAAGCACAGCAGAGCCGAGTGTAAGACTACAACAGCATCTTTATGCTCCCTACGTGTCCCATGAGGGTTTGCACCACTCTTTATTTCAATATACAAGAAGAGAAAGAAAACCAACTCCAAGATGCTAACATTTCTAACCGATTCAAATTCATGACCCCCAAAATAAACGTATTCCCTCTTATAAGAAAATTTACAACACTGTTTCTAGATTTTTCCATCGCACTTCCTAAACCACATTTTTATAAACAAACGCGTTAATAAATCCATTAAAAGGCTCAGAATTTCCCACACAGATGTCCCTAAGTAACAACATTCACTCCTGTTTCAGATCACTCCTGGGCAGGGATGGGGAACGTCGGGCTCATGTCCCACATAAGGCCCGCGAAAGCATTCGGCCTGGCCCCGCGGAGGCATTAGGGGTGAGTTCATTAAATGTTTGACCAAACACAGCAGGCTAATTTTTAAGTTGATAATTTTGTATGGCCCGTGAATGATATTATGCATATCCAAATGGCCCTTGGCAGAAAAACAGGTCCCCACCCCTGCTCTAGTGCTAACAGGTTCAAAGGCCAATGCTTGTTCCAGAGAACACAATGGGAAAATTATTGTAGTTTTTGTCTTCCTCGAAGGCAGAATTAATCCACTAACTCACCACAAGAGCATGAAAAAAATATATAGGCTGGCAACTCAGACATAAGTGAAAATATTTTTCAGCAGGAAATAGCAAGCAGCATGAGAAGGAACCGAAGATAAATCAGGCGCAGGAACATGCAGATAGCGCTGAGGCAGTAAATCCCAGCCAGCATTCCTTTCCCAGACTGGAAGCTCCTGTGTGTCCCTTTACAGGGGTGTCCACAGACGATACGGCCCATCCGACCTGCCCAGACGGTGCCCATTCATCATCCACATGAACCCCGTGTTACAGGAGCCCACGCTTCTACCACCCCACCTATGTTCTCTTTGTTTTTCCTCACCTTACTTTCTGTTCAGAATTCACTCATCATCCCTTCTCTCCCCCACCCAAATTTTGCCTCTCCTCAGAAGCCACCTTTTGGACGAACTGTTCCTTAGGGCTTATATTAGTTTCTTAGGGCTGCTTTCACAATGTACCCCAAACTGGGTGGCTTAAAACCACAGAAATCTATTCTCTCAGAGTTATGGAGGCCAGAAGTCCGAAATCAAAGTGCTGGCTGGGTTGGTGCCATCTGGAGGCTCCGAGGCAGAATCTGTCCCATGCCACTCCTCTAGAATCCGGTGGCTGCCTTGGCATTCCTTGGCTTGTAGACACACCCCTCCAATTTTGGCTCCATCTCCACATAGCCCTCTTCCCTGTGTCTCTCTCTGTCTTCACAGGAACTTCTTTTTTTTTTTTTTTTAATATATTTTATTGATTTTTTACAGAGAGGAAGGGAGAGAGAGAGATAGTTAGAAACATCGATGAGAGAGAAACATCAATCAGCTGCCTCCTGCACACCCCCTACTGGGGATGTGCCCGCAACCAAGGTACATGCCCTTGACTGGAATCGAACCTGGGACCCTTCAGTCTGCAGGCCGACACTCTATCCACTGAGCCAAACCAGTCAGGGCTTCACAGGAACTTCTTATGAGAATACCAGTCATTGGATTTAAGGCC
This sequence comes from Plecotus auritus, assembly GCF_963455305.1. Taxonomy (NCBI): domain Eukaryota; kingdom Metazoa; phylum Chordata; class Mammalia; order Chiroptera; family Vespertilionidae; genus Plecotus; species Plecotus auritus. Next base: position 7,845,509 of record NC_137771.1, on the reverse strand, counting down.
CACCCTTCTCCAGTATGACCTCATCCTAACTAACTATATCTGCAAAGGCAGTATCTCCAAAAAAAAAGGTCACATTTTGAAGTTCCGGGTAGACATGAATTTTGGAGGGACACAAGTCAGCCCAATATAGGAGTAAACCCCATATTGATTATTTACGAATTCCTCCGTAACCCCCACCAGCAATTTTCCATATACTCTGTCCCATTTTGACCTAATTACTGCACATGCACATCTTAATTCTCAGCCCCTTGAGAGTGAAAACAGAGTTGTGCATGCTTCCATTATCCGAATGGTGGTCAGCACAAATGCTCCCTCAATCAATATTATTGATTGATAAAGACCCGTGCATTGTTTTGTCATTTAAATAGAGGCTCTTTAGCTATAGCTTAGCAAGCACTCGGGGCCTGCACATCGAATTCACTTTTTTTTTTTTCCAATTTCATTTGCCTATGTTTCCCTCCTCCACCCCTCCCCCCAAATTTAAATCTCTTGTCCTCATCAGATTCTTTGGCTTTCAATAGAAATATGATACCTTTCCAAAGTTCCACAAACAGGGTCAGAAGGCATGGCGTGTCTTTGTCCCAGAGGTCATCACTTAAACAATGTACGGTAGCCATACAGATGTCACAGCCAAGATAGCGCCTGCCAGTACCTGCCAGGCATTGTCATCAACCTGTCTGAGCCTCTACTCAAAACCTACGCATAGGCCAAGTTATGATTAACTTTACCTAATTGCAGAGCAGTGGTTATCAACCAGGGTGAGATTTTTGCCCCCAGATGGGCATTTCACAGCATCTGGAGATAGTCTTGTTGTCATACTGGGTGCTGGATACTACTAGCCCCTAGTGGGAGAGGCCACGGAGGTTGCTAGGCACCTACAATGCACGGGACAGCCCCCTTTGCAACAAGGAATTATCGGGTCCCAAACACCAAAAAGTTGAGAAGCCCTACCAGAGATTATTCTACACCTGCTTTTCTAGACTCACCGTCAGCCATCTGTGTGCTCAGTTGGAATGTGGAGCACGAACTCATCAAGGAAAAGGAATATTTCTCAACCTTTTTTTTTTTTTATTACCTTCTCCACCCCAGAAGCTTTTCTGGGACATTTATTCCTAGTTGTGCCTCCTCCACCATTAATTTTAATATCATAGATATACTGTATATCTGTTTGTGTGCTATATGTATATGTGTTTTCTATACACTCCATGAAACACTATGGCTATAGTAGTTATTGAAGAACAAACCAATATTTTAGCAGGAAATAAATGAATCTTTTACAGAAGATTACAGCATTTTTAAAATTGTAATAAAATACACATAACACAGAATTTCATCTTGCAAAACTAAAGCTCTACACCCCTTAACATATAACTCCTCATCCCTCCCCCTGAAAGCCAGGCCCTGGCAACCACTGCTCTACTTCCTGTCTAGATGAGTTTGTATATTTGGCTTATTTCACTTAGCATAATGTCCTTAGGTTCATCCATGTGGTAGCTTATGTGAGAATTTTCTTCTTTTTTAAGGCTGAATACTATTCCATTGCATGTATATAGTACATATAGTATCATTCATCTCCCTGGAGATGTTTGGGTTGCTTCCACCTTTTCTCTGGGTTTTATTAAATGTATTGGGATAACATTGGTTAATGACATTATATAAACTTCAGGTGTACAACTTTATAACACAACATCTGAAATGCTGAGAGAAGCAATAAAAGTGAAATGCTTTTACCTATTTTTATCACCTTGGCAAGATCCATTTCAGCTTCAACATTTTCTGGCTTCTTGCTCTAAGCCAGTGCGAGGAACATTCTTCAGGCTCCTACTTATTCAGAGAGATGCAATGTTTATGATACACCAGCCTCGTATTCCTACCTCTCATAGTTCATTTCACAAACATGTTTGGGTGCTATGAGTAAGGCACTGTAACAGATAAAGAGGAGACAGAAATGATACCTGTTTAATAAGCATCTTGCTACTATGTGATGGAGACTGTGATAAGTGCTTTCTATAATTATCTCTAACTTCATGATTCAAGTATTATTATTATTATTATTATTATTATTATACCTTTGGTATTATTATTGTTATTCACTGACACCTAGAAAAGTTTGGTGACTTGTCCAAGTATATGGTCAAAGTAGGATTCAAACCCAGGAATAACTAAGTGCAGACTCCAAAACTGACCCAAGAGGCGGAGCCACCTCTCAATTTAAAAAGGTGAATAAGACTCAGTCCCTACTCTCATAAAACCAATGGCCTCCTGGCTATGGACGGCATCTACCAAGTAACCAGACGAGGAGGTGCTAACCAAAGGTGCCTTTAAAAAGGTATACATTCCATAAACTTAACTAAGGAGGTAGTAAAAAACCTATACTCAGAAAACTATAGGACATTGAAAAAAGAGATAGAGGAAGACATAAATAAATGGAAGAATATACCGTGTTGATGGATTGGTAGAATCAACATCATTAAAATGTCCATACTACCCAAAGCAATTTATAGGTTCAATGCAATCCCCATTAAAATACCAATGGCATATTTCACAGACCTAGAACAAACTCTCCAAAAATTCATATGGAATAAAAAAATACCCCAAATAGCCACAGCAATCCTGAGAAAGAAGAACAAAGTTGGAGGGATCACAATACCAGATATCAAGCTATATATAAAGTCACTATTCTCAAAACTGCCTGATACTGGCACAAGAACAGACATATAGAACAATGGAATAGGACAGAGAACCCAGAAATCAACCCAAACCACTATGCTCAATTAATATTTGAGAAAGGAGGCAAGAGCATACAATGGACTCAAGACAGTCTCTTCACCAAATGGTGTTGGGGAAATTGGTCAGATACATGCAAAAGAATGAAACTAGAACACCAACTTACACCATACACAAAAATAAACTCAAAATGGATAAAGGACTTAAACGTAAGGCAGGAAACCAGAAAAATCTTACAAGAATCCATAGGCAATAAAATATCAGACCTATGTCGTAGCAACACCTTTACCAATACAGCTCCTAGGGCAATGGAAACTAAGGAGAAAATAAACAAATGGGACTACATCAAAATAAAAAGCTTCTGCACAGCAAAAGGAACCATCAACAAAACAACAAGAAAGCCCACGGCATGGGAGAACATATTTGCCAATGTTATCTCCGATAAGGATTTAATTTCCAACATTTACAGGGAACTCATACAACTTACCAAAAGGAAGATAAACAATCTAATCAAAAAATGGGCAAAGGAGCTAAATAGACACTTTTCTAAAGAGGACATACAGAAGCCAAGAGACATATGAAAACATGCTCAAAGTCACTAATCATCTGAGAGATACAAATCAAAACAACAATGAGATACCATCTCACACCTGTCAGAATGACAATCATCAACAAATCAACAAAGGACAAGTGCTGGAGAGGATGCTGAGAAAAAGGAACCCTCATGCACTGCTGGTGGGAATGCAGACTGGTGCAGCCACTCTGGAGAACAGTATGGCGTTTCCTCAAAAAGTTAAAAATGGAACTCCCATTTGACCCAGTAATCCCACTTCTAGGAATATATCAGAAATCAGAGACACCAATCAGAAAGGATATATGAACCCCTGTGTTCACAGCAGCACAATTTACAATAGCTAAAATTTGGAATCAGCCTAAGTGCCCATCAGCAGATGAGTGGATTAAAAACCTGTGGTATGCCCTAGCCAGTTTGGCTCAGTGGGTAGAGCATTGGCCTGCGGACTGAAGGGTCCCAGATTCCATTCTGGTAAAGGGCACATGCCTGGGTTGTGGGCTCAGTCCCCAGTAGGGGGTGGCAGGAAGCAGCAAATCAATGATTCTCTGTCATCATTGATGTTTCTATCTCTCTCTCCCTCTCTTCCTCTCTGAAATCAATAAAAATATATATTTTAAAAAGTTAATTAAAATTTTTTTGAAAAAAATAAAATAAAAACCTGTGGTACATCTACACAATGGAATACTACACTGCTGTATAAAAGAAAGAATCCTTACCATTTGCAACAGCATGGATGGACCTGGAGAGCATTATGCTAAGCAAAATAAGTCTGTCGGAGAAAGATAAATATCACATGATCTCACTCATTTATGGAATGTAATGAACAACATAAACTGATGAACAAATACAGATCCAGAGACATAGAAGCATCAAACAGACCATCCAATCTAAGAGGGAAGGCAGGGAAGGGTGGGGTGGGTGGTAAGAGATCAACCAGAGGACTTGTATGCATGCATATGAGCATAACCAATGGACACAGACAGTAGGGCGGGGGGGGGATGTGCTGGGGGGGGAGAGCTTCTGCACAGCAAAGTGGGGGGAAAAGGAGACTCATGTAATACTTTAAACAATAAAGAATTTAAGTTTAAAAAAAAATACACATTCCAGGAGACCCAAGGAGGGCTTCCGCCTGGAGGTCAGCAGCATGTTCTCAGAGAAGGTGGTAAGTTGCATCTTGATAACTAGGAACATTACAAATCAGGGGAGAGGGGAGCCAAAATGTTAAAGGTCGGCAAGTGTACGATGCGTTTGAGGGAAAGTGCAAACTGTGACTCCATGTGTCCAGTGTGGAAGGAGCTAAGGCTGGACGGGGAGGTGGGAGTAGTCTGGGGAGAGAGCGCAAGGCCGTCAGCAGAGCCTCGGAGAAGAGGACATGGGAAGGAAGGGCCATGAGAGGGCCCAACTCCTGCACACAAGGAAGGCACCTTCATGCTGACGGCCACATTGTTATTGCCTGCCCGAAGGTCAGTTGGGTCTGGAGAAGGCAGGGACCAAGAGCCAGAAAAGGTTCCTCTGCGCCCTTTCAGTTCAAAGGGATGGATCCAGACTTTCATACACACTTGCGATGTGGTTAATCCGATGGTCCAATATTTACAGGAAAACGGGACGAAAAGTTGTCATCGCAGACATTTACTGAGCTGGAATGTTGGCGTTTGCAGCCCAAATCGCTTTTCCAACCAGGCTCAACGGTGGGCAAGTGATTTGACCAAACATATCAGGACTCCATTCATTTATTCATCCTGTAAGCAGCATCTACTTTTGTGCAGGTAATTAGCGGCCTAGTGGGGGAGATAAGACGTGTAGGCAGATAATGAGGTTACAAGGCAGAAAGTTCCAAAGGCCACAGTACAGGATGTGGAACTCTAGGGAGCAGGGCTGGGGAGGGGGGAGGGGGAGAGAGGGAGAGAGGAGGCGGGGCGAGGCTTTCTCCCACCACAGGATGAGGAAGGGCCATGGAGTGGCTTTTTGCAGCTATTACCTTAGAGAGCTGCAGCACGATACCCATTCCTGCTTTACTGATGAAAGAACTACAGGAGTGCACAGTATGCCTGCATTTATTAGTTTTACGTTTCAGACCTTGGCTATGCTGAATGTATATGAGACAGAAGAGACGCCATACACCAAAAAACAGAACACACCATCCTTTCCTGCACGTGTCTGCACATTTTGAATACATATGGAAAAAATATTTTAAAAAATAGACTATGAACTAGATCATAAAAGAAACCTCAATACATTCCAAAGGAATAGGATCATAGGTACCATATTGACCATGTTCTTCAGCTATATTTCAGTCGAATTAGAATTTAATATCAAAGGATGACCACAAAAATACCATATGTCTGGAACATGAAATAATATTAACAAATAACCTATAAGTTACAGAGGAAATAAAAAAAGGGAAATGTAAAATATTCTTAGAGCTGATGATAACGAAAACATTTCCCGTAATGCTGATGATCCAACAAAGACCGCTTCGGCCATGGCTGGTGCTATGCGTGAGTGGCACCGCCACGGGGAGCTTTTCACTGGAGTAAGAAACTGCATAGTTTTTAACATTGAAGCTATAAGAAATCAGACCTTTTTGTCATAACCGGTTTGGCTCAGTGGATAGAGCATCGGCCTGTGGACTGAAGGTTCCCAGGTTCGATCCCGGTCAAGGGCACGTACCTTAGTTGCGGGCACATCCCCAGTAGGGAGTGTGCAGGAGGCAGCTGATTGATGTTTCTAACTCTCTATCCCTATCCCTTTCTCTCTGTAAAAAAAAAAATCAATAAAATATATTAAGAAAAAGAAATTAGACTTTTTAAGGATAATACACTGTGGCGTATATGGTTCAACCATTAAGAGTTTGTTTTTCCCCCCCAGAATCAATAACATTCTCTACTCAATGAAGAAATAACTCTCAATAAAAATAAAGATTTTTTAAAAGCCCAGCTGGCATGGCTCAGCAGTTGAGCGTCAACCTATGAACTAGGAGGTCACCGTTCAATTCCTGGTCAGGGCACATGCCCGGGTTGCAGGCTCAATCCCCTGCGTGGGGCACGTGCAGGAGGCAGCCAATCGGTGATTCTCTCTCATCATTGATGTTTCTATCTCTCTTTCCCTCTCCTTCCCTCTCTGAAATCAATAAAGATATATTTTTAAAAGGAGATCACAAAAAAAGGGAAAAGAAAGAACTCGATGGTGTGCTGTTGGCAATGATCTTGACGCCACATCCAAATGCTTAGCACAATGAAAAGAATGGCTTTCCTTGCCACACGCAACCAAGGAAACAGGAATTCACACTCTGCTCTTTCCCGAGTCAAAATGGGAAATTTTGGAGACTTCAGGATGCATGTGACATGCCAGTGGAGTTAGCCTGGGATGGCGCACTGGAAAGAGACCTTCCTGGGAGACGTGCCCACAATTTCTGGTCCCTGTTCTGGCTGCATCGTCATAACTATCTGAGAGAGCCGCCAACTGTTTGCTGCTGTTCTCAGTGGCACGGGCTGCGAAGGAGGAATTTCTAATTTAGTACAGGAAGTGGACACATGTTGCTTTTCCCAGCACGATGCCCCAGTTCTTTCGGTAGCAGCATCCTCACATTTCTCGGGAAATAATCCATTCCTCTTCCAGGCAGTATGGTCCACATGGACGCCATCCTAAGTTTGAGGGATGGGTACGAACCCTAGTCTGCCCAATGAGTCCAGAATTTCCTGGGCACCATCGCTGGCTAAGGCCTGGGAAGCTGGATCTGTAACCAATCTGTCTTTTGGGGAGCTTTTCGCAGGGGCTCTTGTGGAAAGTGATGCTCTCCGTCCTTTTGAGAGCATAGGCCGGAAGGTATGCAAGTCTGAGGCAGCTTGGGGTCATCTTTGCCGCCACGGGGACAGGGGCCTAGAATAAAGGCAACTCAGGGAGGGGGGAAGGAGCCAAGAGATGAAGAGGGACATTCTTGATGCCTGAAGTTAGACGTATCCCTGGACTTTCTGATTAGGCAAGACAGTGAATTCGTCTTTAAAAATTAAGGTAATTTAAGATTTATCACTTGCAAGAAAAAGAGCAACTAATAAAACATTTAAAAAAACAAAACCCAAACCAACTGGATTTGTACTCAGACTTTTGCTCAACCTATCTAGCATCAACAAAATACAGAACCCTTCTTAAAAGAGAAGGAACAGCCCTGACCGGTGTGGCTCAGTGGATAGAGCGTCGGCCTGCGGACTCAAGGGTCCCAGGTTCAATTCTGGTCAAGGGCATGTACCTTGGTTGCGGGCACATACCTGGTGGGGAGTGTGCAGGAGGCAGCTGATCGATGTTTCTCGCTCATCAATGTTTTTAACTCTCTATCCCTCTCCCTTTCTCTCTGTAAAAAATCAATTAAATATATTAAAAAAAAAGAGAGAGAAGGAACAGCATTATTTTATTCACTGATATAAAAACTATTATTCTTAATTTTAAATTGTGTTTTATTTATTTATAAACAAAGAATTATAATGACATTTAAAATGCATTGACCACCTGGTTGATGTGGCCCAGCGGTTGAGCGGTGACCCAGGAACCAAGAGGTTACCGGTTTGATTCCCGGTCAGGGCACATGCCTGAGTTGCAGGCTCGATTCCCAGTAAAGGCAGCCAATCCATGATGTTGCTATCTCTCTATCCCTCTCCCTTCCTCTCTCTCTAAAAATCAATACAATGCATATTTTAAAAAATAAAAAATAAATAAAATGCATTGACCTACATTTGGACAGCTGCCTGTACTCCGAAACCCCACTAAACACAGAGGCTACTGGTTTTAGAAACCCCGGACTGAGGCTTTTCCTGGCATCCTCATCCTTCTTTGCATGGTGGCCTTTCAACATTCCAGTTCTTGTGGGTTTCAGACTCCTTTCTCATAAGCCTAGTGAAAAAATTAACCGGACAGGCCAATGATTAGACCTTCACTTACATAAACACATTGGGTCTTCCGATGGTTTATGGGCAAACTTTGGGGGTGCCTTCAGTCCTGCCACCTTGAAGTTGGTACACTCTCTGCTCCCCAAGAGAGGAATACAGGACTTAGGAAAGGAACAGAGAACACGTGTATCAAATTCTGAGCATATTTGTATGCATAAGTGATTTTCAACAGGCAAAACCAGATGACATATCAATATTTAGATTAAAAATTTACATGAAGGGGCCAGAAGTACCATCCAACTTATGGAGAATTTTAAACTTCTCGCTGTCACTCATTTGCACTTTAAGAGAGCTATCAGTCAAGGACTTTTTTTTTTGTTTTGTTACTGGAGAGATGATTCTCTTGGAAGGCTATGTTTTCCTTTTTTAGGCATCACAGCTTGAAAGTGCTCATCCTGAAATTACGTGGGATTCATTTTTCATGCCTTGAATTAAAGGGATATTGCCCTGGATAAAAAGATATCCATGGGGAAAAGGATTATTTGCAATTCAGAAATGTTAGCCTAGTGCAGTGGTCGGCAAACTCATTAGTCAACAGAGCCGCAAACCGCGGCTCGCGAGCCGCATGTGGCTCGCGAGCCGCGGTTTGCCGACCACTGGCCTAGCTCATTCGGTGGCAGTCATATAAGCTGGGACCAATATTGTAATCTAATTTATCGGTTTTATTTATTTATTTTCTAGTTCTTCTTGCTTTTTTTGTCCATTTACTTTCTTTGTTCTTTAAAAATCTTTATTGTTGAGAGTATTACAGATATCCCGCTTTTCCCTCCATTGCCCCCTTCAGCCTGGTTCCTGCCCCACCCCAGGTGCCCATGGGTAATGCTTATATGCATAATTTATAGTTTTTAAAACCATAGATGTTTTGGCTAAGGCAGTGGTGGGCAAACTGCGGCTCGTGAGCCACATGCGGCTCTTTGGCCCCTTGCGTGTGGCTCTTCCACAAAATACCACGGCCTGGGTGAGTCTATTTTGAAGAAGTGGCATTAGAAGAAGTTTAAGTTTAAAAAATTTGGCTCTCAAAAGTAATTTCGATCGTTGTACTGTTGATATTTGGCTCTGTTGACTAATGAGTTTGCCGACCACCGGGCTAAGGTAATGCAAAGATGAATCCTTTTTCCGACAGCTCAGCGGGTCTCCCAAGCTGTGACTGTCAAAATGGTAGAGACTCACCGCCCCCCCCCCCCCCCCCCACACACACACAAATCAATTCTATGTCATAGGGAACCCTATCACTGAGCTTTTCCATTAAAAAAGAAAGAGGAAAGAGCAAGCGAAGGCCAGGACTCCTGAGCATGTGTGTAAGGGGTGGAAAGCAGCAGAGCCTAAAGCAAAGGGAATTGAAATACTTCTAAGAGGAGCCCTCACCCAGCCACCCTCACCCTTTCTAGAACATCGCCTGTCTCCTGCCCCAGCCCAGAAGGAAGACACTGAACCACTCATTAAAGTGGCCCTGCTCTTCCTCGTTCTTCGCTTTGATGACAATGACCACCAGAAACTTTTTCCCCCTGGGGGTATTCTTGGTATTTAACTTCTGAATTTAGTTGGGGTTGGCTTTGCCAGTTCTTTCTGGCAGGCGGCAAGCAAAGGTGGCCTGCTGTCGGTGGCACGTGCAGTCCCCCCTGGCCCTTCTCCCCGAGTCTCTCCTAAGGACTCCTGGTTAGTTCTCATGCTGAATAGCCTCCAACTCTGTCCACATCACCTTCGCTTTGCTCTCTGAGCTCCATGACGTGGTTCAGCAATACTGGCCTCTGCTCTCTGTGGGCTTGGAAAGTAACAAGGGCTGGGACTCCTTGCCTCCCCATCGCTCTGGGGCCCTTGTGGTCCCATTTCCCACCCAGCCTCCTGTGGGTGTGCACACTGGGGGGTGATGCCTGCACCCCATCCCTGTTCCTGGTGACCGGCATGGACCAAGGCCTCCATTAAGCATCATCTATATCGCTTTCCTGAACCCCCACCTCCAGCCTCGGGCCAAGGGAACAGTGTAACTCTCCCATTTCATGGTTCTTTAAAATAATAGGGTGATGGTAGTGGACAGATGGTGGTCTTTGAAGTTTAACCCAACTCTGTGATTTTCGGCTAATACTTAGCCACAGTTGTCACTTTACAAGTTGAATCAGGGACATAAGACTCCTGGAACCTGGTGGTATTCAGAATGGACGGTAAATTTCATAAACACTGGTTTCTCTTTTTCTTTCTTTTTTAAGGACTAAAAATGACTTTGACTTAACTGTTTTTTAAAATTTCTACCCTTTAGGCAATCACTGACTGTCGGGACATTTGAACTTGAGCCCTGTTAACCCAGAACTGGCCTCCTTTTCCCTACAGGCAGCACTGGATATGTGGGAGAGCACGCCCCCTCGTGGCCAGTCAGAGAGAGTTGCAGTTAGTTTCCATTTCTCACATCCAACATTTTTTTTTTTTTTTTTTTTAAAGATGCAAAATCACTTCCGGACCTACATGCTGAGAGGTGTGTTTGGAGAGGGTTGAGGTCACAGCAAATGAGATATGGATGTTGCCTTCAAGGCGTTCAGGTAACCAACTATCCTGGTTTGACGGGGATTGAAGGATTTCCTGGGACCCAGACTTCCAGTGCAAAAAAATCAGGAAGTCCTGAACAGACCTGGACAAGTTGGTCTCCTAGGTTTATTCCATTCACTCTGTTGCTATGCAGAGACAGGGCCTCTCAAGGGATTAAACTAGAGGACTGGCTGTTTACTGGCAACAAGGATTGAGAAACGTCGTAGAAGGGCACCGTTTCCTGAAAGGGCAGGTGTAAGCAGGGCGCCAGATCAGAGGCAAGCTGGGGGACATCAGGAACGGAAGGACACTCGGTCCTTCACTTGTGTCTAAACAGCAAAGTGCTGGACTCTCTGATGAGCTTGTTTCACTGCCTCTAGACTGGTCTTCATCCAAGAAAGTCCTGCACAGGTTTATCAGCGATTGGGTCGTTTTCCTCTTTTGGCAAGACCACCTCCAGGTTTCTCTCTCCACGGTTCCATCCCCCAGAGCCAAAGTGGGGAAACTCGAGTTGTCCGTTTCACCCTCCAGGGCTTGGCCAACTGAAACATTAGAAACCTATCAGGAATTAATATCCCCTGACTAATCTCTGGCAGCTAAGATAATAATTATGGTTTAGTCACGCAGTGTCGAACAGAAGAAAAGGCACCGTGTGCCCAACGGATATTGGAAAGAGAACCAAGACAGGCAGCTGCACTCACCTGGGCTGGAACCGGGCCAGGACCGCAGAGCTAACACTCACCACTTAGGTGCAGGTGTTTCAATGAATGAAACAGATCGACCTCCCCACCCTTGGAATCACTTTTCAAATTACCCAAATGCCACCCACCCTGGTTGGTCCTGGAAGGCTGCCTTTGCCTAGACTTGCCCAGTGAATCAAAGCTGATCAGATTACACGGTAAAAGGGCCCGGCTGTTGACTCCAGGCCTTCCGAGCCTCCTCTCTGTGGTGAGGCTGCAAATAGAAATGTCTCAGGTTATTGTTATAGAAACTAGAGGCCCCGGGCACAAAATTTGTGCATGGGGAGGGGGGGGGGTGTCCCTCAGCCCAGCCTGCACCCTCTCCAATCTGGGACCCCTCGAGGGATGGTAGGATTGGGCCTAAACGGGCAGTCGGACATCCCTCTCACAATCCAGGACTGCTGGCTCCCAACTGCTCGCCTGCCTGCCTTCCTGATTGCCCCTAACCGCTTCTGCCTGCCAGCCTGATCACCCCTAACCACTCCCCTGCCATCCTGATTGATGCCTAACTGCTCCCCTGCCAGCCTGTTTGCCCCTAACTGCCCTCCCCTGCAGGCCTGGTCACCCCTAACTGCCCTCCCCTGCAGGCCTGGTCCCTCCCAACTGCCCTCCCCTGATGGCCTGATCGCCCACAACTGCCTTCCCTTGAAGACCTGGTCCCTCCCAACTGCCCTCCCCTGCTGGCTATCTTGTGATGGCCATCTTGTGTCCACATGGGGGCAGCCATCTTTGACCACATGGGGGCAGCCATCTTGTGTGTTGGAGTGATGGTCAATTTGCATATTACTTTTTTATTAGATAGGATGTGGTTTCAACTGGAGGCGGTTGTGCCCCTGGGTGTACCTTGGACAATGTCTGGAGACATTTTGATTGTCACAACGTGGTGAGTGCGACTGTTGCCTAGTGGGTGGGGGCCAGGGATGCTGCTAACACTCTCTAGTGACAGCACAGCCCCCACCCACAACAAGGAAGTATCCAGCCCCAAACATCAGTAGGGCTGAGGTTGGGAAACCTTGCAAGAGAGCACATAGCTGTTAGGTTCTTCTGGCCTCCTTTTACTCCAACTGTTCAACCAAAGCAGAACATGAAACAGTCAGCGTGATGTGAAGAGACTGATAATTTCTTCAGTTTATGGGGAGCAACAGAAAGCACTGAGTTAATGCCATTGTTGTAAATTGGTGCTGCTCCAGGGTCAAATCCAGCCTCAGAGGTTGGTGGTCAAACCCAGCCGACGGCCAACTCCATCCAAAAGGAAGGTAGAAATACAGAAATAGCCCTAGCCAGTTTGGCTCAGTGGATAGAGCATCAGCTGGTGGGCGGAAGGGTCCCAGGTTCGATTCTGGTCAAGGCACATGTCTGGGTTGCAGGCTCAATCCCCAATGTGGGGCGTGCAGAGGGCAGCCAATCAATGATTCTCTCTCAACACTGATGTTTCTATCTCTCTCTTCCTCTCCCTTCCTCTCTGAAATCAATAAAAATATATTTAAAAAAAAAGAAATACAGAAATAATGTACTGGGGAAACTCAGTGTATAGCCACAAATCTGGGCTCATGTACACTGGGCTTACAGTGCACCTGATCAAATGAATAAGATTAATATAGTTTTTAAAATATATTTTATTGATTTCATAGAGGAAGGGAGAGGGAGAAAGAGATAGAAATGATGAGAGAGAATCATTGATTGGCTGCCTCCTACATGCCCCCTACAGGAGATTGAGCCCACAACCCGGGCATGTGCCCTTGACTGGAATCGAACCTGGAATGCTTCAGTCCACAGGCTGATGCTCTATCCACTGAGCCAAACAGGTTAGGGCTAATATAGTTTTTAAACACAGCCAACAAGGAAATTTACATAATAAGACTGGGGAGTCTTGTAGTGCCAGAAAGTAAGAAAGTGCTCAAATAGCCGAAACCGGTTTGGCTCAGTGGATAGAGGGTTGGCCTGGGGACTGAAGGGTCCCAGGTTCGATTCCGGTCAAGGGCATGTACCTTGGTTGCGGGCACATCCCCAGTAGGGGGTGTGCAGGAGGCAGCTGATTGATGTTTCTCTCTTATCGATGTTTCTAACTCTCTATCCCTCTCCCTTCCTCTCTGTAAAAAATCAATAAAATATATTTTAAAAAAAGAAAGAAAGAAAAAAAAGAAAGTGCTCAAATAAAAAAAAAATACAATGATGAGGGATGTCAAAGGGATACATGAGCCAGCTGTGACATCTCCCAATGGCCAAAGCTGGCAACAAGCTGAACAACAAAATAAGGAAGGTAGTGCTGGATTCTAAATCAAAGTGTAAAATAACTGTCCATGCGTCCATCCTATCTAATAAAGAGGGAATATGCTAATTGACCCTCACACTGTCGCAAAGATGGCGGTGCCCACAGCCAATAAGGAGGGAATATACTAATTGACTGCCACGCCCTCAAAGAATTCGGTGCCCACAGCCACAAGATGGTGGTGCCCGGTCCCCTCAGCCCTGCCGGGGCAGCAGGTGCGTGGCAAGCCTCCACAGGCCTGCCTCTGGAGTCCCCCAGTCCCCTCAGCCCCCCAGCCACCCAGGGCCGCCCGAGGCTCAGGTAACCAGGGCCGGCCGAGGCTTGCGCTGCCAGCAGTGGCAGTAGCAGAGGTGTGATGGGGCATCGTCTTCCTCTGATTGCTGGGTCGCCTCCCGCCCCTGAGGGCTCCCGGACTGTGAGAGGGGGCAGGCCAGGCTGAGGGACCCCCACTCCAGTGCATGAATTTTCATGCACCGGGCCTCGAGTGCTAACATAAATCGATAAGCAAGAGTAAATACATCTATCCTGGGTTGGAGGATAAGAAAGCTTATTTTTAATTTTTTTTAAGAAGTCTTTTAGAGACGTGTTAAAAATGCGGACCGTGTGGTCAGCATTTTATATGAAGATGTCTGAGGTATGTAGTCGAGAGGGTAAAAATGATGGACTTCCTCTTATCGCTACCACTTCCAGCTTTAGGAAAATTGCTCCTCTCTCTGAAGCCTCATTTTTTTCTGCACGTGTGAGATGAAGGTAGGAATGGAATCTATCTCATTGTGGTGCGAGGATTGAATGAGATCCTCCCTATAAATCTTCGCACGGTGCCAGTTATTAACAATTTAGGAATTGAAGAACATTTTCTTTCCCCTCTGTATTATCTGGCAGCAGACGTCTCCTTCTTGCCACTGAACTGTGAAGTCTGTGAGGTCAGGGACTTAATCTCTGACACATCAGCACCCACCGCAGAGTAATTTGAAATAAGCACATGTTGAATTATGTGCGTCTTCTAGTTCTTAGCTATTGCATCCAGTTTAATCACACCTCGTGATCATCATGAATTGACGCTGCATGTGCTCGTGTGGACGCACTGGATTTTCTGGGTGTGAAAGCAGTAACAAAGGTAAGCTACATTGACGGTGTCAGAGCAGGCTAGCTACCAGGGTCAAATTAGCTACAGAGCATGGCTAGGGTGGCCCAGTGGTTGAGTGTCGACCTCTGAACCAGGAGGTCATGGTTTGATTCCCGTCAGGATACATGCCCAGGTTGCAGGCTCGATCCCCAGTAGGGGGCATGCAGGAGGCAGCCGATCAATGATTTTTCTCTCATTGTTGATGTTTCTAACTCTCTCCCCCTCTTCCTTCCTCTCTGAAATCAATAAAAATATATATTTTTTATTTAAAAGAAAATTAGCCGGAGAAACCCTTAATTCTCTTTGTCTACACATAAGAACAGAGCAAGACGGTGTCAGAGCTGGCTCAGAATGTAATGGGGTGCGTCTGTGTGAAATTTCAGATTTTCCATCATGTGGGTGGTGATACCTGGGCTGGGGTCTTAGTTAATAACTGCTCTCAAGGACAACTAGAGGACGCTTCAGGCTGAATTAGGGTGAATACCAAGAAATTGCTACGTACTCACAAGCTCTGTGAAGGCTATATATTCAAGGGTAGTTTTTTTCCAAACACAATGATTTTTCATTCCCTTCTTTCCCCACCCCCATGCTCAACCCTCTTCCCAGGATTCTGACAATTGTGGATGCAAGTCCCTCATCATTTTTTCAGCACCCTTCAGCATTTTCTATGATGATGTCTGAGTTATTTAGTCGAGAGGGTAAAAATGATGGACTGTGGAAGGTGCTTAAAAACTGCTCGAGAAATTGAAATGTAAAATTTCCTTATGACACACGTTCTGTTTTTCCTGGCAAATAACGTCTTCATTAATTCTTGCCACTAGCTGGTGCTAGGACACCACTTAGTAAGCATGCAATTGCATTGAATCAGCTGCCATCTGTCACCCTAAGTGGGTCGTTCCTCTTTGCTTGACACCACGCCCCTCTATCATTGCACTGGATAGCTTCCGAAGTGGAGGCAGCAGGTCTCCGGTCCTCCCCTGAGTGGGTGGGTGCCTCCCCTGACAGCCACACTTACAAACATCGAAGAGATTTCCTTTTGAATGAGATCATCTTTAAAGTCTCCTTCAACACTAGAATTTTCTAACTGTGTTGTCACTCCCATCGCACGAACTGATTTTTAAAAATTATTCTTGAATCTTATGTAAATGGTGCGATTTCTTTGCTAGAGATTTTTAAAGACAAAGATATCCTAAGAAAAAGAATGATTCCCAATTTGTGTTGCTCGAGTCCTCCTTGAAGGAAGGAATAGAGCTAGACAGCTAGCTAGAACTCTCTTCTTATTTTACAATTTTACATGGACACGTTTATATGGGATGTAATTGTAGCGTTTATGTGTTTCTTATTAATGAATCAGCATCACGCCCTCCATCCAACACCACAGGGCTTTTTTCCTCTCCCCCTGTTTCATGTTTATATTTTTCGATGCACGATTTTTTCCCTTTTCTTGTCTTATTATGCTAGCATGGAGACAGGATGACAGTCAATGTCCTTTTTTTAAAAAAAAATATTTTATTTATTTATTTTTTTACAGAGAGGGAGAGAGGTAGAGAGTTAGAAACATCGATGAGAGAGAAACATCGATCAGCTGCCTCCTGCACACCTCCTACTGGGGATGTGCCCACAACCAAGGTACATGCCCTTGACCGGAATTGAACCTGGGACCTTTCAGTCTGCAGGCTGATGCTCTATCCACTGAGCCAAACCGGTTTCGGCAACAGCTGATGTCCTTGATTTGCTCCTGCCAGCCAGGGAAGAGCTTTCCCATTTCACCATTAGTGTATTTGCTGCAGGTTTTGTTTGCTAAGCTTTATCATAGATGTGTTGTATTTTATCAAATGCTTCCTTTTGCATATATTAAACCAATCACATGATATTTCTCTTTTACTTTCTGAATGTTGTGAATAACAGTAATTAATTTTCTTAAGGATAAGCCACCTGGCATTCCTGGTACCAACTCCACTGGCTCATTGCGTTTTATCCATTTCAAATGATACTGGATTTGGTTTGCTAATGTGTTTACAGAACTTCCGCCTGTTTGTTCATGAGTGAGAGTGACTGCTTTCGGGCTTTTCCTTGGCTAGTACTGGGTAGTATTAAGGGGATGCTAGCCTCACAGGATGGCATTGGGGAATCCCCTCCTTTTTTGTGAGTGAAATAATGTGTGTGAGGTTACAATAATGTCTTGTATGAATATTTGGTGAAAGTCCTACTAGGAAGGCCTTCTGAGTCTGAAATTTTTATTGTAAAATGTTTTTCCTACCAATTAATTTTTGTCAGTGGTTGTAGAAATTTTCAAGCATTTTATTTCTTCTTTAATCACTTTTGCTAAGTTGTTTTTCTTTAAGAATTTGTCCATTTTTAAAAATATATATATATTATTGATATTTTACAGAGAGGAAGGGAGAGGGATAGAGAGCTAGAAACATCGATGAGAGAGAATCATCGATCAGCTGCCTCCTGCACACCTCCCACTGGGGATGTGCCCGCAACCAAGGTACATGCCCTTGACCGGAATTGAACCTGGGACCTTTCAGTCCGCAGGCCAACGCTCTATCCACTGAGCCAAACGGGTTTCGGCCATTTTTAAAAATTTTCAAATTTGTTGTCATATAATTGTTCATCATATCTTATCTTGTATTTAATATCTATGACACCTGTAGTGTATCCCTTTTGTCATTCCTGGTATGGGTTATTTGCGAATTCTGTCTCTCTCTTTTTTTAATCATGATGATTTGTCAATGTTATAATTTTTTTTAAGAACTAACTTTTGGTTTTGTTGATTTTTCCTATTATATATTTATTTCCAATTATTTCTGTTATTTATTATTATTTTCTTCTTTGCAACTTTTTTTGTGGGGTTATCTTTTTACCCCATGACTATCTACTTATAATTTGATTGCCATTTTTATATAGCAATCTGTTTACTGGTAATAAATAACAGTTGCTTAACTTTCACTCCATAGCTGGTTTGGTTGACTGGGGTATAGTACGAAATAGGCAAAGGCAGAAATTTTGATTCTTCCTTTGGTTGATGATCTTCCTTCAAGTTCATGGCTACAATTCCTGTGCCTTACAGAGGCCACTGAAATCCTGCCTGCCATGCAGGAGGCAGCCAATCAATTATTCTCTCTCATCATTGATGTTTCTATCTCCCTCTCCCTCTTCCTTCCTCTCTGAAATCAATAAAAATGTACCCTATCTAATAAAGAGGGAATATGCTAATTGGCCATCACTCCATCACAAAGATGGCTGCACCCACAGCTGAGGCCAAGTTCCCAAAAGGAGCCTTAACGAGCAATCAGCAGGGACCTGAGGCTACACCCTCCCCCGCCCCTGTGGGGCTTGACAGGGGACCTCAGGCTGTGTCCCCCACCTGGCAGGGCTTGACAGGGGATCTCAGGCCTCGCCCCCCACCTGGCAGGGCTTGACAGGGTCCTCAAGGTGCACTTCCTGTCCTGGTGCTGGGCTAGGGCACCTCCGGCTGCGACCCCTGCCCCTGCGACAGGGGACCTGAGGCCATGCCCCCCACTCAGTGGGGCTTGATGGGGGACCTCAAGGTGCGCTTCCTGTCCTGGTACTGGGCTAGAGGACCTCAGGCTGCTCCCCCCACCAGCACCGGGCCAGGGGACCTGGCTGTGCCCCCCTGCCTGGCGGGGTTTGACAGGGGACCTCAGGCCATGCTCCCCACCCAGCGGGGCTTGATGGGGGTCCTCAAGGTGCACCCCCAGTGCTGGGTTGGGGGAACTCAGGCCACGCCCCCCGCCCAGCAGGGCTTGATAAGGGGATCTCAGGCCATGTCCCCCACCTGGTGGGACTTGATGGAGGACCTCAAGGCACGCCCTCCCCCCCCCCCAGTCTGGGCTGGGGGACCTCAGGCCACAACCCCTGTCCTGGCTCCAGGCCAGGGGACCTGAGGCTATGTCCCCTGCCCGGTGGGGCTTGACAAGGGTGGGACTGGCTGGGTCTGGATCTAGCCCAATGGGGGGGGGGGGGCGCCAGCCGGGTCTGGGTCTCACGTAATTTTGAGGTGCATATGGGTGGCGGGGCCTTGACTCTGGGTCCCGAAGTGCGTCCCAGATTCTGACAGGAGGAAGGTTTTCATATACATTTTACTAATTTTCTTTCATCTCTGACACTTCTATTATAGAGAAAGGGCAAATAGCAATATTAAATTATTTCCTCTAATTAATCCCCTTTTAATGTGCATGAATTTCGTGCACCGGGCCACTAGTTAAAAAATAAAACAACAGGCTGAAAGAAGTAACCATTTCCTATTACATTGACTTGACCTTTGAGGACATTGTTAAGTTTTAGCCTATCGAGGATAAGGTGCTGAAACATTAACATAGATATTATTTTATTTAACTAAGAATATCCAATGAACCAGAACATCAATCATTTCGACAGAGTCAAAAACACAGTCAATCAAAAACATTTGGATAATTTCCAAGTGGATCAAAAATCTAAATTTTATAAATAAAATCATATAAGTACCTGAAAAAACAAGTTGGCAACACACACACACACACACACACAATAGTCAAGTCAACTACCAAAAACAAAACAAAACAAATATCTTTTAAATAGTGAAAACACAATAAGCACAGGCAAAAGAAATAACAAACAAGAAAAAGGTTTTAAAGCTCACATCATAGATAAAGAATTTATAGCAAATGCTTCTAAAAGTTGAGAAGAAAATGTGATTTTTAATGGATAAAAATTATAAACAGTTCATAGAAAATGAAAAGCAAATGGTCTTTCAAGATATGAAAAGATGCTCAACCTCCCTCATAATAGGATAAATGAGAAAACTACACTGATGCACTATTTCTCATGAGTCCGAATGACAAAAATTAAAACTCTGACACCACACACTACAGGTAAAGGGTGCTGGGGACACAGGAATTCTCCAACGTTATTAGTAGGAATACAAAGTAATGTAAACCCCGAGGAGGAGATTTTGGCGATATCTAGCAATTCCATATGCATTTATCCTTCCACGCAGCTATCCCATTTCTAGGAATCTACCTAGGAATCAACCAAATGGTGGAACAACTGGTTGCTATGATGTGCACTGACCACCAGGGGGCAGACGCTCAACATCAGGGGCAACTCCTGCTTTGAGCGTCTGCCCCTGAGAGGGAGGCAACCAGCAGTGCAGCAGTGGCAATGGGGTGGGGGGGAGGGAGGGGCCAGCCAGTGGGCGGCACCAGACCACCAGCCAAGGTGGGTGCCAGCGGTGGGGGGGGGGGGGGGGGCGATCGCCCCACCCGCTGGTCCCCCACAGATGGCCCTGATTGCCGGCCAGGCCTAGGAACCCTACCCTATATATTGGGAACAGTCTCTTGGATTTAACATTAAAACCTGGCAAGGCTACTCTAAGACTGAAAAAACAGGATGATGCAGCGATGACGTGCATGGACTCTGGCTTGCACATTCTGTGGTCAGCCCTGATTCTGACACATAACTGTGTGACAAAGCCAATTACTAAACTTCTCTCTGCTTCAGTTTCTCCACCCATAAGATGGGGAAAATGCTACTCCTGCCTCAGAAGGATCATGTTATGTTCTACTTTTTATAATCAGGGCAAAAAAATGTAGCTGCCCATACAACAGCAAGATGCCTTTCACCTGTATGAAAAGTATGGTCACTGGTGCATGCAGCATCCGGATTGCAAGAGGGATGTCCAATTGCTGGTTTAGGCCTGACATCCCCCATGGGGTCCCGGATTGTGAGGGGTTGCAGGCTGGGCTGAGGGACGCCCCTCCTCCCCTTCGCCTGCCCCATGCACAAATTTCATGCACCGGGCCTCCACTGTGCCATAAAAACGAATGAGGAATATCAATATATACTGAAATGGAGTGAAATCAGGATGTATTGGTAAAAGAAAATATCATCTGCAAAACAGTGAATATAGTGTACCATCTTCTGAGTAAAGAAAGGGAGGATAACCATAGCCAGTTTTGCTCAGTGGATAGAGCATTGGCCTGCGGACCTAAGGGTCCAGGGTTTAATTCCGGTCAACAGCACGTATCTCAAAAAAAGTTGCAAGTTCCTTTCCAGTCCGGGCCCTGGTCAGGGCTTGTGCAGGGGGCAACCAATCGATGTGTTTCTCTCACATCGATAGTTCTTTCTGTCTTTCCCTCTCTCTTCCACTCCCTTTAGAAATCAATGGAAAAATATCCTCGGGTCAGGTTTAAAAACAAAACAAAATGTGGGGGGAGGATAGCCTGGCCAGTGTGGCTCAGTGGTTGAGCATCGACCTCGGAACTAGGAGTCAGGGTTCAATTCCCGCCTGGTCAGGGCACATGCCTGGGTTGTGGGCTCAGTCCCCAGTAGGGGGCATGCAGGAGGCAGCCAATCCATGATTCTCTCTCATCATTGATGTTTCTATTCTTCTCTCCCTCTCCCTTTTTCTCTTAAATCAATAATATACATATATATATATATATATATATATATATATATATATATATATATATTAAAAGTATTAAAAAAAGAAGAAAAGTACTAAATTATATATCAAATTGATGCTGGACCACAAGATAAAAGTGCTATTTCAAGTTACTTTCGGGTGCAGCGAGTGGACTGTGCATCATTAGTGGAGTACCCTCGGGTTGAAAAGAGCTGCAAAGAAAGACTGAACTTCATTCAATATTCTTTCTGTCAGTAGCAACCTTGGCGTTGCAACTTTGAAATTATTACCTGTGCATTGTAGGTTAATAAGTCATTACAGACAGTGCCCTCGGCCGTCCCGGATCTGTCTCTTGCTTTAATAGTGTTTGGACGGAACAGACCCAGGGACACCCCTTCTTCCAGCCTCCAACCGCCCTCCACCGTCTTTCCCAGTCACCACTTTGGAACCACCTCTGAGACCAGCCAACACTGGTTTTTTTTCTACCTTAACTCCTTGTTACCAAACAACCAAGAGCTTCCAAATTCGTCAGAATTATTCCACTGAGGTGGAGGCTGCGGTCAGCTGCCTGACCAACCTGCCTCCGTGGGCCTCCCACACCTGCCTCTCTCTGGGCTTCCGTTTAGACTGAGATGAGACGATGTGGCTTTAGGGGGCGAGTTGGCGGAGAAGAAGCGCGAGGGCACCGGGCATCTCTTAAAGATGCAAAACCAGCGCGGTGCCCGCATTCTCTTCCAGGACGTGCTGAAGCCTCCCAGGATGAATGGGGCAAAACTAAGACTCCACGGAGGTGGCCAGGGCCTTGGAGAGGATCCTGACCCAGGCCCTTTGGGAGCTGCAGGCGCTGGGTTCCACCCCACAGACCCTCAGCTCTGTGACTTCCTGGAGAACCACTTCCGGGGTGAGGAGGTGAAACTCATCAAGAAGACGGGGGACACCTGACTCACCTCTGCAGGCTGTGGGCTGCCAGGCTAGGCTGGGCGAGTGTCTCTTTGAAAGGCTCACTTGCAAGCATGACTAGGAGCCTTTGGAGCCCAGAGGCCTTTGAGGGGCCCCTCTGCATTCTCCTGGTGTCTGGCCTTTGCCTGAGCCTCTCCCCGAAACTACTAGCCATTCTTTTAACCACCCTGGAGCCATCTCCCAGAAAACAATAAAGCTTTTTGCAGCAACGAAACAAAACAAAAAAGTCATTACAGCAAAAAAAAAATTATGGTTAGAAATCAAGACTTTTAGTATAACAGAAAAGACACACAAATACAGACTCAAAGAAGTTCAGTGGGAAACACAATAATGTTACGTTTGAAGCAGAAACATTACTATAAATATTTGAAGTTTTTTTTGTTTTTGGAAAATAGGTATTTTCTAAGCCAATTAACAGGAGCAATAACAACTCAATAGCAACCAATACACCATTCCCCACTAAAAACAAACAAGGCCTATTAGAGAAATAGCTAAGTCTAAATTGGAGGCAGAAAATGTTTGCGTTGATCCAGCTGGGAATGAGGCACACGGTGGCTGCTTTTTGAGAATCATTAGCCAGGTGGGCCCTAACAAAATCCTCATAAGACGGGGTAGAGCGAGTTTGAGGACAGACACACAGAGGAGAAGGCTGTGTGACCATGGAGGCAGAGTTAGAGTGAGGCAGCCACAAGCCAAGGAACCTGGATGGCCCCCAGAAGCTGGGAGAGGCAAGAAACAGACCCTCCCCAGGATCTTCCATGGGTAGAGCAGCCCTGCCAAGGGTCCCACATTGAGGATGGAGCCCGCAATCAGGCATGTGCCCTGACTGGGAATCAGACTGTGATCTCCCCATTCATAGGTTGACACTCAACCACTGAGCCACCCCAGCTGGGAACCCCCCATTAGTTTTACATTAACATTGCAATGGCAGATAGCCCAGTCCAGCAAGGTGAAGTGTATTTGGTTAGTGCATCCATTTCCTGTGGCTGCTGTAATGAGGTACCACAACCAGGGGTGGCTTAAAACAATCGAATTTTATTCTCTAACTAGAGGCCTGGTGCATGAAATTCGTGCACGGGGCCAGGGGGTGGCGGGGCTCAGGCCAAGCCTGCACCCTCTCCAATCCGAAACCACTGGCTCCTAACCGCTCACTTGCCTGCCTGCCTGATGCCCCTAACTGCTCCCCTCCTGGCCTGATCCCCCTAACTGCCTAATTGCTCTCCCCTGCCGGCCTGATCCCCCTAACTGCCCTCCCCTCCTGGCCTGATCCCCCTAACTGCCTATTTGCTCTCCCCTCCTGGCCTGATCCCCCTAACTGCCTATCTGCTCTCCCTTCCTCTCCGCGCCCTTTGGACCCCTGCCGCGACCCCGCCCCCATCCTGATTGGTTGTTACGTGACAGCGTCCTGGACAATTTGCATATTCCTCTATTATTAGTATAGACCAGCCGTGGGCAAACTACGGCCCGCAGGCCGGATCCGGCCCGTTCGGCTGTTCTATCCGGCCCGGGGAGCCGAAAGAGCGGAGGGTTCTCTTGCTCTCCCCTCCGCTCCTTTACTTTGAATTTATATTAGTTCACACAAACACTCCATCCATGCTTTTGTTCCAGCCCTCTGGTCCAGTTTAAGAACCCATTGTGGCCCTCGAGTCAAAAAGTTTGCCCACCCCTGGTATAGACCGTTCTGGAGGCCAGAAGCCCAAAATCAAGTTGTTACAAGACTAGATCACCTCTAGAGGCTGCAGGGAAGGGTCTGTTTTGTTCTTCTTCCAACTCCTGGGGGCTACTATTCCTTAGCTTGTGGCCGCATCACTCCAGTCTCTGTCTCTGTGGTCCCTTGGCCTCCTCCTCTTCTGTCTCCTCCTTTACTCTGTCTTAAGGACACTTACTGGATTTAGGGCCCATCTGGGCAATCCAGGGTGATCCCACCTCAATTAACTACGTTTGGAAAGACCACTTTGCCAAATAAGGTCACATTCACAGGCTCTAGGGACTTGCACATGGACATGTCTTTTGGGGCCACCATTGACCCCTCCACACCTAGACACAGGTTTTCTTCCCAGTGCTCTGAGTCCCTTAAAGAAGGCTAGAGGCCATGCCATGGGGAAAGCAATCTAACTACTACCCATCCCACGAGATAAAGTTTTCCGGAAGAGAGTTAAGAGTCTCATAGAACTGAAGGAAAAGGCTCAGTCCTGGCTGTGTTTATGTGGGTGGCCTGGCCTAGTGCCTGGACGGGCAGGTTCTACCATCTCTCCACTCACCAGTCCTCCACACTTGTGTGTCCGGGTCTGCTGTTCTCCTCAGGGAGACCCTCCACAGGACCCTCTGCCTGGGCAATCCCGCTCATTCTTCAGACTCAGCTCAAATATCCCTTCTTTCATGTCAGAGCGCCCACGGGACATCTTTATCTGTAGCAGTGACCTGCGGAGTTGGGGGACACACTCAAGAATTGCTTGGGGTACAGGAACAGTTGAGCACTCCTCTTTATATTTAGTTTCTATCTTCAAAAATAAAAAAGAAATCAACCTTTTCTAAAATTCAACACGCAACTTGGCGGAGATACGTGTATATACAATTTATTCACATATATTAGGTTGCACATGTGAAGTTGTCATTACTGAACTATTTTTTGTTCTATAAATGTGGCAGTTTCATGTAGTTCATCTAATATTACCTGAGAGTGAGTGCTTGCAGAGTGGTTACTCACGGGAATCAAAAGTTTCCGGTCAGTAGTGTCAAATCATGCTGTCTTACCTTGCTATTGCTTCCCCGCACCAGTAAGCCTGAAGGTGGAGAACTGAGCCTTTAATGTCTCGAGTCTCCTGCACACACCTAACCTTGACCCTGGGTTAGCATAGCAGATGCTTCCTCAGTTTGCATTTTGCATCTTGCATGCCTCTGGTGCCTTGGGAATGAAGAATATCATAGTTCTGGGCTCTGGACTGTGATGATTGAATGGAATCTGAGCCCACACCTAACAAAATAAACTCTTCTCCCCAGAACTGCCTCTGCCTGTCCCGTGCCACCCGATGGCCCAGCTCCTTCCGTCAGGCCCTGGAGGAGCCATTGCACACCCACCAAATGCAGGGGAGCATGTCAAAGGCACGCAAAGCTCCGGCTGCCCTTACATCTGAGCTCCAGTACCCTGTGTGCTGGGCATGAGTGACAAGCGGGGCCATCGGTCTGGGTGTCCCCATGGCATGGAGGCTTTGCCTGCTGAGTTCCCAGCAGCCATGATTAGACTTTACTACCCAGGAGAGGTAGTGGCAGTGAGCTGGGCTGCCACAAAGAGTAAGATGACATTAAACCATGTCTCTGACATAGACATCAAGGTGATGCTTCGGTGGCATAATTTCAGGGATGGCGGTAGGGCCTTTGTTCCAAAGCTCTTTTACCACCGGCCCAGTTCCTGAAATGTTACCAGTAGTGACATTCCTTTGTTCTTCTTCTTCCCCATTCTTTCCCCCTCAGGTGGGTCCATTGGCAGCCTGTGGGGGGCAGACCCATCCATGGGGTCCGGACTTGAGGCCTGGGGGACAGAAGTGAACAAAGGCAGGAGGGAGCGTACCAAGGAAAGTCTTTTGTCACCACCATCTCCGGGATTGTGTTGCTGTGTGTTCACCTGCAGGACAGCGGTCTGTAAACACCATGGCTGTTTAGTCCCTGTGAATGCAGAATGCTCCTCAGACCCCAAACAAACCACAGACCCAAGGGGCTATTTTCACTGGCATGCTTTATGAATTACTGGGATACTTTCATCTCACTGTTAACATCTATGGCACAGTGCCTGGCTCACAGGAGGCGCTCAATCAATATTTGTTGAATGCACAGCCCATAGACGTTGTTGGACTTTAGTTTCATTAAAGCGTTTCTGACCACTCAAGGCGCGTGTTGAGTGAAACGAAAGCATGTCAGGGTTAGTCACCACGAAGGATGGGGAAATGAGCAGCTGGGTCTGCCTTTGTATTCCACTCGCCTATTGTTCTAAGCCACATTTCTTTCACCATGGATTCCTCCAACGTGAGTGAAAAATTGGAATGACGGTTTGGGAAGGTCTAGTCACATCTGTCTGTCACAAAGGAAGCATGGTGGCTGCCAACCCATTGTTTGGAAGAATCAAGGGAATGGATCAAGGTCAGAGTGGAAGAGGCCAGTGTTGCTCTCCATGTGGGATGGGCTGGATGGACGGTGGGAGCTGCCCTCACAGATGGGTTACTGGGCGGGGGGGGGGGGGGGGGAAAGGGGTGTTTCCAAGGGCAGATGTAGCAAATTATATCCAACTGGGTGACTTGAAACAACAGGAATGTATTCTCTCACAGCCCTGGAGGCCACGAGTCTGAAACCCAGGCCTTGGCAGGCCCATCTCCTTATGAAGACTCCAGGGGAGCTTCCAGCACTTCCAGCTTCTGGTGGTTCCAGGTGTTCCTTGGCTTGTGGCAGCATCACTCCCATGTCTGCCTCCACCTTCACACGGCCTCTCCTCTGTGTCTTCGCCTCCTCCTATAAGAGCACTTGTTATTGGATGTAGGGCCAACCCAGTTAATCCAGAATATTTCAACTTGAGATCCTTAACTTAATTACATCTGCAAAGACCCTTTTCCCAAATAAAGTCAGCTTCACAGAGACTGGGGCTCAGGACTCAGACCTATTTTTTTTGGAGGGGGGGTTGGGGGGGCGGCACAGTTTAACCACTACAAGTGGGGTCAACCCCAGTTGTTTTCTGAACGTGATGCTGATAAAATGATCTGTGGAGATCATTGAGAAATTCCCAGTCAACATCAAGCATATTTCTTCTTTAAAAGAAGAAAATGTTGAATTTAATTTCATGTGCCTAGCACTTATGACTCATTTTTTCAGGAGTCTACTTCACACCTTTAAATTATTTTTCTTCGACATATTGGAAAATCTCTTCCAACAACTGATCTGTCACTTTGCACTTAAAAACACACACAACTGACTTTTGAAATTTACTAAGTTGCATTTTTATTAGAAACTAGAGGCTTGATGCATGAAATTGGTGCAAGAGTAGGCCTTCCTTCCCCCAGCTGCCGGCACTGGCCTCCCTCAGGCACTCAGGACCCGGGCTTCCCTCCGGCCACCGGCAGGCACCTGGGACCTGGGCTTCCCTCACAGCCCTGGCTTCATCCAGAAGGTGGTCCCGTCTAATTAGCATATTACGCTTTTATTATTATAGACTAGAGGCCCGATGCATGAAATTCGTGCACTTGGGGGGGGGGGGGCCCTCAGCCCAGCCTGCACCCTCTCCAATCTGGGACCCCTTGGGGGATGTCTGACTGCTGGTTTAGGCCCGATCTCACTGGACATCCCTCTCACAGTCCAGGACTGCTGGCTCCCAACAGTTCACCTGCCTGCCTGCCTGATTGCCCCTACTTCTGCCTGCCAGCCTGATCGACACCTAACTGCTTCCCTGCCAGCCCGATTGCCCCCAACTGCCCTCCCCTGCCGGCCTGGTCACCCCTAACTGCCCTCCCCTGCCGGCCTGGTCACCCATAACTGCCCTCCCCTGCGGGCCTGGTCCCCCCACAACTGCTCTCCTTCCCCTGCAGGCCCAGTCGCCCCCAACTGCCCTCCCCTGCCGGCCATCTTTTGGTGGCCATCTTTGACCTTATGGGGGCAGCCATCTTTGACCACATGGGGTTAGCATCTTGTGTGAGGGTGTGAGGGTCAATTTGCATATTATATCTTTATTATATAGTATAATGAGCTAGCTCCAAAAAAAAAAAAATGCTTTCATGGGAGATAGATGAGACCTTTCTATCATTTTGAAAATAAATAATGTATTAAAATGTTTTCATATTTTTAAAAAGTCAGATCAGATGATCAACTGAAGGGAAACAGATAGATAGAGACAAAGGGTGATTGTGAAGTTATTGTCCATTTAAATAAATTAATTTAAATCTTTCTGTGAGCATCATGCTTGTAAGAAAAATTGCAAGTAATTCCTAGTCAAGTCTTGATATTTAAACATAAAAAAAAAAAACGACACCTTTTTTTACTTCTATTTTTCCTAGAGGACAAAATCCTGCTCTCTAGAAAAATGGAAGTTCTTTTATTATGACCCCATTTGTCACAGTGTTGTTTGGAATTCAAAAATTTATAAATATCCTAAGTATTTATTGGCAGAGAAAAGCCTAAGTAATGGGGTAGAATCGTGATCTAACACTCTACACCAGTGATTTTCAACAGTGTGCTGCAAGAATTTTTAAAACATGCAATACCTGACTATGTAGCCAGGGGCACTGACCTCTTTTCCCTTAGATTGTCAAATAAAAAAAAAAAATGACAATATTCCCGGGCTAGTGTTGCCAAATGGTTAGAGCATTTGCCCAATCACTGAAGGGTGGAGGGTTTGATCCTTGGCCCCAGATGGGGCGTCTATGGTAGGCAACCAATAGACACGTCTCTCTCACATCGATGTTTCTCTCTCTCCCTTCCCTCCCTTCCACTCTCTCTAAAAACCAATGGGAAAAAATATCCTCGGTAAGGATTAACAACAAAAAATGACATTGTTTTTGTCAGATCAACACAAATTCTACTCTTTGGTGTGCCGCAGAATTTTGGTAGTTAGTTTATGTGTGTCGGGAGATGAAAAGGGTTGAAAATCACTGTGCCAGGCCTGCTGCACAGGTGGCTGGCAGCTCCGTGTATCAGCGAGGGTAACCCTCGCAAAAATAATGGCGACGGAGAAAGCAAGTTGGTGATACAAGTGGGAAACATATACAACGCTATATCTTGATTATGGCTACATACACCTAAAATAAGAAGGGCAGGAAAATATACGCGTTTCCGAATGAAATGCACCCTGTGCAGAGGAATGATCCCCCTGGGAAGGAAGTATGAGGAGCTGATGTCAGAAGGGACCATATGTGCAAGTTTTTATTTAGAAAAAACAAACAAATTATAGAGAAAATGGGAGAAAATGGTAGGGTTTGCTTGAGCTCAGTGGTGGGTATATGGGGCTTTGTTATTATTCTGTGTTTTTCTGTGTGTTTGAAATATTTTATGACTAGAAAAAGGTTCTTATTTTCCACTGGCTGAAGAGACTGTGTCTTTGTGCTCTGGTTGAGCTGAGAGGGAGGCAACTGATTTTAACCAACGACACGTGGATGGAACAAAGGCGAGGAGGGCCAGAGAGCATCAAACCAAATGCGTTTCGGGCATTTCGAACGCTGTGATTTCAGGCAACTATTTGAACCTCAATTTCTTCCCTTGCAAAATGGAGGTAATCTGTCTTGCCGACCTCACCGGGATGTGTGAGTAGATGAGCTATGAGAACAGTAGGGACATTGGGTAATTGCTGCGAATGGTGGCACAGTTACTGTGTTTTCCGACAGGCACTGCCCATCCATTGTTTACTTCACGGCTGATGACAGCGCTAGGATGTGTTCTGTTTTCCACGTTGTTTCACATAAAACATCGTAAGCTCAGAGACAGATGACTGCCCCGGGCTCTTCCTTCCAGAACCAGGCTTTCATAAGACGCAGAGTTAACCTCGGTGCCTGCTCCCAGGTGGCTCTAATGAAAGAGTGCACGGGGCTGTTCCCTGGACTCCCATCTCCTTGGCAGCTCTGATGGTTTCCAGTCCTGTCCTGCGGGGAGCGCGCCAGGGAACATAGTTTACACCTGACATAGCTGAGCCTATTCCCTTTCAGGCTGTGGCACCAGGTGGATGTGGTTTGTTTTCTGCTGGGACAGTCATGCTTTCTGAATCATCTCATGGAAGTTCTTAGGAAGAAACTACGGGCCAAAAAGCTTGCAGTTGACTCATCTGGGGATTACAGCTGTGAAGTAGCAGGAGAGGACGTGGGGCCTGGCCTTTTCCACATCACTACTTAGGAACCGTGCACTCGGGAGTCCTGATATCTGGCAAATTCAACCATCGGATTTAACATACTGAGCATTCGTGGTTTTTTCTTCTTGTTTTATGTTTTAAATATATTTTTATTGATTTCAGAGAGGAAGAGGGAGAGCTAGAGACATCAATGATGAGAATCACTGATCGGCTGCCTCCTGGGCACCCCACACTGGGGATTGAGCCCACAACCCAGGCAGGTGCTCTGACCTGAAATCGAACCGTGGCCTCCTGGTCCATAGGTTAACGTTCAACCACTGAGCCACGCCGGCTGGATAACATACTGAATCTTTGCTATGAGGAAAGCCTGATTCTCCCAGCTCTCCTGTTCCTAGCATCCAACTTGTATGAGAGGGGATAGGATTGGCGGGGAGTTGACCCAGGGCGTGGCACTGGAATTCTTCTGGAGCAGCATAGGTGGGGGTGACAGAGGCAGAGAGAGACAGAGCCTGGCCACAGCAGTCTCCAGACCAGCAGAGCATTTGTAGCCGAGGACCAAGGAGAAGTGAGCTGTCCCAGGAACAGGAATCTGGAACGTGCTCCCAGACCCACAGGCAGCCAGAACACCCTTCACCAGGGTATTACCTCCTGTTCTTGTGTAACCCAGCCCAGCACACCTGAGGGCAGGTCCCCAGGGCTAACGGGCAGGAGGAGGTGTGGCTAGCTGCTCCCTCACCTGACTCTCTCTGGTGCAGAGAAATCAGGAGCCAGGCCAACCTTCTAAAACGTGTGGGGATCAGAGCAGGCTAAAGAAGTCCCTGAGTTGCCACTTGTCTTCTCGTCCCATTTGTCTGCTTGGCCTTCACCTCTCTGCTTTGGCAGATGCCTGGGCGAGAGGCAGAGCTACATTTTCCCCACGGTTGTACTTCCTGTTGCCATTTATAATTCGCTCTCAACGGGGTCAAGAGACAGAGGTTGACATAACCTACCAGCTCATCTGGAAATGTTCCTCCGTGTGGCCCGACTCGATCGAGATCTCCAATCAAAGCTCTGACTCAATGTTATACTCAACCATCTGTTTTATTTTAAACATGTCCACACTGCATTGAGCATCAACACAGATGTGACTTAGAAACCCACAGCCCGGTCCCAGCAGGTGATGGGTCCAGTGTACGACTTGGGGTGGACCGTTACTGTTCACAGTGAAAGAAAAAAAGAAAGAAAAGATGAAATGGACATTATTCCCAACTCCTGTTTGGGAATCTGAGTGATGAACCAGGAAGGTTTTAAGCTCATAATGCTCTTCTTAACCCCTTTCTCTCAATCAAAGATGATGTTCAAACATGGAACCTGGGCTGGTGGACCAGCTGGACTTAGGCAACAGAAGGGCACACTGTTTATAATAACGTCCACATGTTACTGCAAACAAAAAGCGGGGTGGGGAACAGCTGCGCTGATAGTTTACTTTTTCCTGTTTGATGAGCTCGTGCAAGTTTACAGGATATCAGATCTGCACAAACACAGTCACGACGGAGCATCTGCTAAGTGTAAAGACTTTCTGTTTAGGAAAAAGCCTTCAGCTGACCCCTGGGAAGCAATGTACTGAACTGAGTGGTGCCCACACAGAACAGCAGCTTGGGCACCTGGATTCTGATTTTTCAACTACGACCCCACAGAAGTATGTGGGATCTCATGAAGACCGGGAGCATCTTCTGTTTTTAAATCCAGCTGCTTTAAAAAAATTAGTATTTTATAAGATTATTCCCTCTAAGGCAGGAAGGGAATGTTAGAAACCCGGCAGGTTCTGGCTTTCTTCTGTTTGGGAACCACCGTGGTTCTTGGTGTCTGGGATAGGTGAGCCTCTGGCACCGCCAGGCCTCCAGTAGCCTCCTGAGCCACCATCAGGGCTGAGGTCTCCATAGTCTAGATCAGCAGTCGCCAACCTTTCAGACCTCACGGACCACCAGTGGTCCATGGACCACCGGTTGGCGACCACTGGTCTAGATCAAAGCAGCCAATCTGAAGAGCCTGCGTCATGGGGATGAGAAGGCCACCCCCTTAGTACTGGCTCCCCAGCATCTGAGGGAAGCAGAGGGTCAAGTAGGAGCAAACCTTTGAGTCATCAAGTCATCGCGGGAAATGAGGGGAAAGCAAGCCTGGAGGCTGCCCGGTAGCTTGTTCCTTGTTGTGAGACTTACATACTGCTCCAGGTGAGATTCTTCCACTTGATTATTCACACCAAATCGGGCTTTAAAGATAGACCAAACCAGACCGGAATGTGTACGTTTCAACAGATCAAACTGCAAAATGCTGATGCCATTTACTGACATAGCACTAGACCCAAGGACTCCACTGGTATAAATATTTCCAGATTCCTTTGCATTTTAACAATAACAGAGAATGGTTAGAACAAAGGCATGAGTACGGCATCTGCCATCGATGGAATTACATTGTCTGTCTGAGTGACAAATCAATCTATAGAGTGTGCTCCATTTCCTATGCATTTTGTTTTTTAAGTCATCTTTTCCAAAACTTGTATGTTAAAAAAGAGTTTCTCAAAAGACAAAATATTTAAAGGAGCAAGTCTTGTGGATGGATGATCGTTCCTGCGGTTACTCTTGGCAGGCGGAGGGATCACCATGGATTCTGAGTTGGGGGGCAGGCATTTCCATGGGTCATCTTCTCCCATGTGCACGGGGACAGGGGAGGTCGGAAAGTCTTTTTTAAACATGTTGGCAGAAGGGCACAATTCTTCAGCTCGTTAGGGCCTGTGAAAACAAAGAGAGAGGGGATGGTCACTCCTTTTACTGGCACTGGGAACAGGAAGCCCATGAGTCATGTGCCTATTGTCCTTCTCAGTCTTCCAATCCTGGAGGCTTGCACTCTTCTTTCTCAACCATTCTTCCTCCATGCCTGGGTCCCACACAGCCAGGGTCCGATTCCTGGGCATCTCCAAATACATAATTCCAAAGCCATTGTGAATCGTGTCTCTCAAACCCCCAGATCCATGGCATCTGTCCTCTTCCTGCTCCCCAGACTCCCCAGTCCCATATCACCTTCCCAAGAGAAATACAAAAAAAAAGGTTTCCTCTGGCTATGAATTCGAATGTTCTGAATTCTTGGGGAATTTTAATAAAGAGGACGAATTCCTTCTTATCAGTAGCCAATGCTAGGAGTACACTACCATGTGTGTGGGTGTGTCCAGGGCAGGATGGAGGGAGGGACCCCATCCCAGCAGAATTCCTCATCCCTGTGAGACCTGGCCCCACAGCAGATGGTCTTCTGGAAACCTCCCACCTCTGATGATCGGGAGCAGGGTGATGAGGTGTCAAGTTCACACTTGGTTCGGGTTTTCTCTCAAGTCGTTAGTTGGAAAATTAAGACAAGAGGTCAAGTTTGGTCAGAGTTCAATGGAAGTCAATCATAGAGTCACCTCTGGCTATGACTCTCTTTTTTTAGGAACATGTAAGGCCCACGCACACACTTGTTCTTCTGGGGAAACTTCAGATGCAGGACTTCTGGAGGCTGGGACTTTTGATCTTGACCTTCATTTAAAGGTTTCCATTAGCTCAAAGGTCAGAGCTCTAGAAGTGACTACCTTCACTCATCTTCACTCATCTATCACATGGGTGTAAGTTGTTTACTTACGAGTACCTTCCCGACATTTTTCGCACGAACACAATGATGATCCCAGCAATGAATCCAATGCCTAGTAGGACGCCAACTATGATTCCAATCAGGGTCCCAGTTGCAAAGCCATCTGAATGAGAAGGAAGAAACCATGAGCCCAGATAAGCAATACACCTACCATACAATGTGTCATCCACAGCGCCACTGCCCTACTGTAGATAGAAATCACGTTCCATGCTGTTTCTCCTGTATCCAGTGGAAGCTATTTCAGAAGAGGAGAAACTCTGGACTACTCTAATCTCATCTAATGAATGGAAAGATTTCTGGGTCTCAAGATTGTTGAAGTATACCATTCATACAGCGTGGATTCACAGTTAATCACTGGGTAGTGTTTGTGTACAGCTATTAAGTTAGCCCTCATTTTCACTCTTAATAACAATAAACTGTGATTTGACATCATTCTCCACAGATGTCATTAAGTGAATAGACTCATTTGTGGTTTGATTATTTTCAAATTCAGGCAATTCCCTTTTCTCTCTTAAAAGAAGTTTGAAACCTGTTTCTTGGAGGGTTCTCTATTCTGCACTTGTTGACTCCAATCCAGAAAAGAATGTAATTCATCACAAAGATTAGGTTCAAAGAAACCCCCCACTTTTTAAAAAAAATCTGAAAAGAATATTTTGATACCCAAACCTAGCTTACCTTTTGCACCTGTTGTCTGTGTGTCTCCTGTAAAGAGAAATGTAATGATATAGAATTATTAGGATTTAATAACTGTAATTTAACAATTGGCAAAAGATGAGCTTACTCTAAGAGGAAGGTAGCAAAACACAAGCAAAGAAGATAATTTCTTAAATAAATTGGATCGGGGATTTTTAAGCAAGCTTTGACATGATCCTGTCTTCAAAACGATTATTACTGAATTTATGAACACTTCTTCATGCCTATGGGTCCAAAGTACGTTTGTGTACATTACTTTTCTGCTATCAACTCAAGGCAACTGGCCCACAGAGGTCTTAAATAAATGATTAGAAAGTTTCAGAGCTTAGGGTAACAAAGAATCCAAGGCTGTTGATTCTTGGTCCAATGTCAAGGTCATGGAAAACTTACCCACTGTGATGAGGTCTGTTTTGAAGAATTTTCATTTTGAGAGCAATATGCTCTAGTTTTGGAAGGTGTGACCAAGATTGAGATTTGTCTTTTGATATTAATTCCCTGCCTTTTTTTTCAGTAGCAAGATTCACATCTTACAGGGCAGTAGCAACATGCACAGCTCAGTTTAATGAAAGAATACACACTTTGTATTCAGGCCACTGTGATGTTAGGATTTCTACCTGCAGCCAAACCTAGTTCAATAGTTGCAATGTGAATATTTTCATTTACCTATCACGTGGGTATCAGTTATTTACTTACAAGTATCTTCCTGTAAGTAAATAAGAAAATGGTGAGTTTCAGATAATTTTACACAATTCCTATTTAAAATTAAAGGTTTTGTTTTGTTCTTTCCCATTAACCTCTCTGTAGAGAGTCCTTAACTCCTCTGGGGGGTATTTGTTTATCTAGTTTGCAGATGGAGAAAAATCAAGGTGCCTTGATTTCATGATACAATGGAGAGAAGTGAACCAATCAGGCCCTTCCCTACAACCTTAGCTCACACCTTGCAAAATGCAGATACCCAAGAACGTTCTTAATGAAAGATGAAACCAGCCATCCATCATCTACAAAATGCTTGCTTTCCCTAATGGTTGGGTTTGAAAGAAGCCATCCCTTTGTCTCCAGAAAGACACCTTTTCAAGAGGGCACCAGGGTAGGTAGGGGTCTCCTGGCATGAGCTGAACCTAGGCTCGGAAGCACTCACACGGAGCTCAAGTGGATGGTGCTATCCCACCATAAACGTGTTTTGGAGGCTGCTGGACCTGAGTCTTGCCCAGAACAACAGCATCGTCAAATCAACTCCTCAAATGTCATCTCCAGCTGCCAAATACCGGCAGAAACAGGTCTAATTGTTTGCTTATCATGTCTTAACATGGTGGCTGCCAATTCCAACCTCAGAACACGCCATCATCACCATCAATGACACCATGAGTTAGGAAATACCAAAAATAAAGTTTATGGAAGATTCCTTACTAAATTAGAATGGATTAGTCCTGTCCTCCCTAGCTCCCTTGCAATTACATGGCTGTGATCATAAAATGTGTCGTAAATGTGAACATCATCACACTTGGGCGTTTCATGGGAAAGACATTTGCTCCCCTAATGAAATTACCTCTTAAGAAACCCAAATGCTTAAAATTACATTTTAACTCATGTAACGATTTCTTGGGACACTGACATATGAAGTGGGAATGTACTGTGAGTCACAGGTTTTGTGACAGGATGGGGTAGGGGATACCACTGAAGAGTAACAGGAGTGTTTTCCAGGCAATTGAGAATTTTTTTTAAGGATTAGGAGAGGTATCTTGGCATGACAGAAAGAATACTCAGCTTGGAAGGTTCCATTTTCTGCCGCCCATTAGCTGTTAACAATTTCTTTATTTTCTTCTTGTTTGTTTGTGTTTTTGTAAATCCTCACCAGAGGATATTTTTCCATTGATTTTTGAAGAGAGTGGAAAAGAGGAGGAGAGAGAAAGAGAGAGAGAAAGAGAGAAACATAGATCTGAGAGAGACACATGAATTAATTGCCTCCCCCACACACCCCAACCAAGGCTGGGATTGAGGCTGCAACTAAGGTACATGCCCTTGACCAGAATTGAACCAGGCACCCTTCAGTATACGGCCGATGCTCTATCCACTGAGCCAAACAGGGTAAGCTGTTAACCAGGTAATGCTCCATTTCTTTAGCATCTTCGGGTGACCTTTAAGCTTTACTTTCAAAGCACTTTCAGAAAGTTGTTTTTTTCTATTGTGGTAAAATATACATAACACAAAATTTACCCTCTTCATCATTTTTGTGTACAATTCAATGGTAGAAAGCACATTCATATTTTTGTGCCATCATCACCAACATCCATCTCCAGAACTCATCTCACAACACTGACATTATATACCCATTAAACAGTAACTCCCTACTCCCTCACCCCCAACCCCAGACGACCATCCTTCTGCTTTCTGTCTCTATAATTCTGACTACTTTGTGTAGTGTACCTCATCTAAGTGGGATCATACATCATCTGCCTTTTGGTGACTAGCTTATTCTAATTAGCATAATGTCTCAAGGTTTACCCATTTGTACTATGTGTCAATTTTATTCCTTTTACAGGCTGAATAATATTCCATTGTATGTATTCAAGGTGCCTTGATTTTGTTTATCCATTCATCTGTCAATAAATTCCACATTTTAGCTACAGTAAAATAATGTTGCTATGAATGTAGGTGTACAGATATAAAGTGTGTTTTTTTTAAATATATTTTATTGATTTTTTTACAGAGAGGAAGGGAGAAGGATAGAGAGTTAGAAACATCGATGAGAGAGAAACATCGACCAGCTGCCTCTTGCACACCCCCTACTGGGGATGTGCCCGCAACCAAGGTACATGCCCTTGACCGGAATCGAACCCGGGACCCTTGAGTCCACAGGCTGACGCTCTATCCACTGAGCCAAACCGGTTAGGGCAAGTGTTTTGTTTTTTTTTTAATCCTCACTTGAGGACATGTTTCTATAGAGGAAGGAAGGAAGAGAGAGAGTGAGAGAATGAGAGAGAAAAACATCAGTTGGCTGCCTCCTGTAATGCCCCAACTGGGGATCGAACCTGAAACCTGGATCAATGCCCTGATTGGGAATTGAACCGCCATCTGTCAGTGTACGAGACGATGCTCCAACTAACTGAGCCACACTGGCCAGGGCTAAAGCATTTTTTAAAAATCCTCAGAAGTGCTATAGATTTTGTAAAACCAGGTTGGCTTTGGGTCTGGAAATGTATATTGACACTAAAGAATAACTTTCTAGGTGTTCAGATGTACATTTGGTTTGAGGAACCACTGTACTAGGCAAAGTCTTTGTGTTTCCTTTCATTTAAAGATGGAAATACCTATCACTTGTTCTCAAGGCAGAGAACTCTGTTCAGCAGCCCAATTTTATCTAGATAAAATGATTTATACAAAACAGCTCAAGTTAGTAATCACTCATTGCAGTTATGGTTAGTTCCTTTTCTTGTTCACCCCTATATACTACAAAATGAGTGCATATTTTAAAAAAAAGGACTTAATTTCTTTTTAAAAAGCTCTAGAAATAGAAAGCTATCTCTTTCTATCGCTGAGTTGTAATGGCAAGGATCTGTCCTCGTTTTTGTCAGTGATGATCGAAACCTCATTATCATGGCAAAGACCCAACGTTCTCCTTTCTAATTTCTCTCCAAGATGTTCCACTCATAAAGCTGCAGGTGTCAGCTGTGTATCACAAGTACAACCCCAAATCCTGGTAAGAAAAGATTCTTGCTCTGTGGGTACAGACATGAATTCCATATGAGATGGCAAACAGTACTATAGAACCCATTGATATTTACATAAGTTGGCTGAGTTTTACGCTTTTAGGTAAACACACAAAGTTCTTAGTGTAGCATTCTATCCACTTATGGTCAGCAACATGACACCAGTAGCTACTCCTCTTGCCCTGGTGGGGGTAGTATCCCTTGTTCTCAAGGCAGAGAACTCCGCTCAGCAGCCCAATAAATCAAATTGGATTTATCAACCTAACACATCGAGTTCTGAACCTACCACATAATGCTTGGTTTGGAATTCACTCTTGCATTCCAAAAATATGCCCTGCTGATTATTACACTTGGTCATGGCTTCTAGAGGGTAATGATTATGCAAAACAAGATCAATTCGTGTTGGGGTGACCGGGTTTCTTACCCCTGGGGTGACTAGTGGCCTCATTCAAGGCCGTGGTGCTCTGGGCTTCTTCTTGGGTGTGGCCTGTGCTTTCTGAAGTTGGCAGGTCCTCTATAGGAGTGTCCATGTGTTTTGTATTTGTGGGCACCTATTGGAGACGTAAATGAAGCAAAACAGAAATATAACATCATGTTTTAAAATATATACACAGTCCTATAACAGAAAAGAAGACAGTAGGTCCTCGGGTTACGTCGGAGATCCGTTCCTACGGCGCGATGTAACGTGATTTTCGCCGTAATCGGGGGACCCACCTACATAAGCACGTATGTCACTCACATGGAGCACATACACAGCAGTAATGAAGTGAAACAGTAAAAACAATTTAAAAGAAAGATAACAATTCCTGACCTTTACTTGTGGTAAATAAATAATAAAAAACATAAAGCATATATGTACATACGTCGAAATGGGGGAACTTTTTTTTTAAATATAAATAAATGGGAGATGGCGACATAACCATGAAACGACGTAGGTCGAGTCTGACATAACCCGAGGACTGTCTGTATACAGGGGTGGCATAAATATATAAAATATATGATGACATAAATTTAAAGTGGAAACCAGAAAGCAAACCAACGGAATAACGGGAACACGAATAAAACCATGCCTCCAGAAATGAATACCGAGTGTTTACTTCCATGGGTCTTAATTCTTGCTGACTTAGACTAAATGTTACCGTGTAGTTGGAAGCTGTGAGGATTAGGCAATTGTGGCATATTGTGTGCAAAGAGGTAAAGGGTAGTATATGACAGTGGTCGGCAAACTCATTAGTCAACAGAGCGGCAAACGGCGGCTCGTGAGCCACATCCACATG
Source organism: Plecotus auritus (assembly GCF_963455305.1). NCBI lineage: Eukaryota > Metazoa > Chordata > Mammalia > Chiroptera > Vespertilionidae > Plecotus > Plecotus auritus. Next base: position 7,806,094 of record NC_137771.1, on the reverse strand, counting down.
TGGCTTGCGAGCTGCGGTTTGCCGACCACTGTCCTAGGGTCTTAATTCTTCAGAAAATACCAGCTCACTAGCTTTAATTCTTCCTCTCCCTTGAATTTGAATGGCATTTCCTTCCTGCAACATTTTGGGGGCATATATTATGTTGTATTATACTTTAATGCCCTATCTCTCCCAATAACCTTTTTAAAAACGTACTATGTGCCAGCCCCTTTAAATGCCTCATTTACTGCACATACACACACAAAAAAAACACCCTATGAAGTAGATCTTATTATTAGTCCTACAGTATGAAAAAGGCTTAGAGAGGTTCGAAAATATGCCCAAACTCACATAGCCAATAAGGGGCAGAATAAGACTTGGAAGTGGTTCTGTTGACTCCAAAGTTTAGGCCAATGTAACATTCACAAATATACTAATGAGCACAAGCAACAGAAGCAAAAATAGGTAAATGGGACCTCATCCAACTTAAAAACTTCGTGCATCCAAGGACACAATCAACAAAGGGAAAAGGCAACCTAGGGAATAGGAGACAATGTTTGCAATTCATATGCCTGGTAAGGGTATGAAGAAATCCTCCAGCTCCACAATAGGAAATCAAATAACCTGAGGACTTTAATACAATAGCCAACAAGCATATGAAAAGATTCTTAATATCATTAATCGTCAGCGAAATGCAAATCAGTACCTCAATGAGATTATCACCTCACACCTGGTAGCATGGCTACTATCAAAAGAACAGAAAACACTGTGTTGGCAAGACTGTTGAGAAAACGGAACCACTGTGCACTGTTGGTGTAACTGGAAGTGGTGCAACCACTAGGGAAACAGGATAGAGGTTCCTCAGAAAAATTAGGAATATAATGACCATATGATCCAAAAATCCCACTTCGGAGTCTAGACCCAAGAGAACTGAAAGCAAGGTCTTGAGATATTTGTACACCCATGTTCAAAGCAGCACTATTCATAATAGCCAAAAGCAACCCAAAAGTCCATCAATGCTGAATGAATAGTAAAAATGTCGTATATCCATTTAATGGAATATTATTCAGTCCTTAAAAAGAAGGAAATTTGGACACATGCTACAACATGGATGAACCTTGAGGACATTAAGCCAAGTGAAATAAGCCAGTCAGTCACTAAAAGGCAAATACGGTGTGATTCCACTGACATGAGGCACTTAGAGCAGTCAGAATAGAGTTAAAAAGTAGAATGGTAGTCACCAGAGATTGGAGGGAGGAGGAAAAGGTGAGTTGTTTAATGGGTGCAGTTTCAGATTTGCAAGATGAAGACAGTCTGGAGATCTGTTTCACAAGATGAATATACTTAATACTACTGAATTGTGGGCACACTTAAAAATGGTTCAGTTGGCCCCGGCCAGGTGACTACAATGTTTAGAGCATTGTCCCATATGCCAAACGTTGCAGGTTCAATTCCCGGATAGGGCATATACCTAGGTTGTGAGTTTGATCCCAGGTTGGGTGCATACAGGAGGCAACTGATTGGTGTTTCTCACATCAATGTTTCTGTTTCTTTCTCTCTGTTTCTTTCTCTCTCTCTCTCTCTCTCTCTCTCTCTCTCTCTCTCTCTCTCTGCCCCTCTCTGTCTGTCTCTTGCCTCCTTCACCTCTCTCTAAAATCAATAAACATATCCTCAGGTGAGGATTTTTTAAAAATGGCTCAGATGATAAATTTTACTAGTATGTTATGTGTTCTTTAACATAATAAAAAATTTGCTAATGAGTATCTACCATGTGCCTCGTATAGTTCTCAACCCTGGGGATAGTCTTAAATAGGGGTTGGCACACTTTTCTGTAGAAGGCCAAATGGTAAATATTTTCTCTGTTATAACCAACTACTCAACTCTGCTCTTAGGGTATGAAAGCAGCCTGAGATCATTCTCAACTGAATAGGCACTGCTGTGTTCCGGTAAAACTTTACTGACAAGGACAGGGGGTAGGCCCAATCTCGTGAGTAGTTTGCTGTCCTCTGGCTGAGAGAGTCACTCCTGGGGGGATGGGGATGGGATTCCTTTAGGCCTTTTTGAGATAATGAGTGAACTTAAGAATCATGAGAAAAAAAATCAACCATGGACCGATCTGGGGAGTGTTCAAAGCAGAGAAAACAGAAACCTAAGTTGGAATAAGTTCAAAGGTCAGAAGGGCCAACATGGCTGAAATAGAGAACTCGAGAGGGACAGTGGTACCAGAGGACGTCACTGAGGTGGGCAAGAGCCTCTGTCCCATGTCAGTACATTAAAAGCTCCTTAAGGGTGGAAGATGTGGCCTATATCCCTCCTCAATGCCTCCAAGAGCCTGGCATCTGGTCTTGCCCATGGCAGGGGCTTAAGATATGTATGACCTGATTAAAGGTCATTAGGGTGGGGTCATTAGGGTCATTAGGAATGTGTCAGTTGGGACTCCACATAGTCTACACCAGTATGGTCTGTGGGTGCTTATTACCAGTCACAGTATGACAGGAAGTTGTGAATACATATCTAGAAACGTTTATAGCAATCCAAGATGTGTCTTGTATTAACACATGGGCTATAGTAGACTGGACATCTATAAACCAACCTCCTTACCAGTTTGAGAAGCCCTGATGTAGACACTCGAAGCACCTGTGGTCAGCACACCAGTTACCTGCCAGCTGGATGAAACTGGGAAGTCGCTTTTGTTGCAAGCCATGTGACAACTCCTTTGAATGGTCCCGCTGATTACACATATACATATATAAATACATGTATACATATATGTCTTTGCATGTGATTGCATGCTTACAAACCAAATTCCTCCCTTCCTGGGACACTCACCTGACTTGTGAAGCCAGCAGGCTTATGGGACTGTTCATTGGCACCTGGGGTCATCGTATTATCATCCACACCTGGGGTCACCATGCCATTTTCCATACTTGGGGTTGTAACATCATCTTCTGGCAGGACTGTGCTGGCTAAAAAAGGAAGACCCAGTCAGGGCTCATGGTGGATGTAGCGTGGGCAGACCTAACGGGCTGGCTACAATGAGATGATTTTTCCCCATTTCTTTTTGGGATTTGTTGTTACATTTCCTGCTTAGCACAAACCATCTTCCTTGCTGCACCTCTGGCACGTACGATGGCCTGGTTGTCGCCATTGCCCAAGAAAGGAGGGTGGAAAGAGAAAAAGCTGAAGCAGCCAGCCCCTCCTTGACATCCCCCTGGGGCAGACTGTACACCTCTCTTTTTCAGGTACTATTTCAGATGATGAAGTAATGTATTCAGGTTACTAGCATATCATGTAGACCTGGAAAAATTCTAAATTATAGGCACCTTGGGAGAGTTCTAAAACCACTTTGCAGGCTGTATCTCCAACCTACTGAATCAGAAATGTCCAAAAGGCAGGGTCTCCATCTTTCCAAAGTCAAGTTGGCTCTCCATTTAACTTTAAGACTGCTTGCTGCCTACCTGAATGATTAGCATTGGCTTTGACCACTGACCTCAGAGATTACATGAGTTCAACATCCTATCTTACCGTTGGGCTAATGTCTGCAGGGGAAGGTCAGCAATATACTTAAGGATGCCAGCGATAACTAAGTGAACTCTCCGTGCACCAAGAGCTACGCTACTGAGAAACCTCACTGGCCCTGGACCTGGCTCTCCTGCATTGACACTGGGTGAATGACCCTGTTGTGCCAAAGAAAAGGTTTCTGGAGGAGCAGGGGATAGCAAATTCTAAAACCGGGCAGAGAACAGATGAAAACAGTGGCCTCTTCTTCAACCTGTATCCCAGTGATCTGAGCTAATCATGACCAAGCCGGAGCACCATCTCAACTCACCAGATAATCCTTTCGCTAGTTAAAAATCTGACTCACTGGCCACAGGCTCCGTCCGCAGACTCAGAGGGGCTCTGGAAATCCCATGACTAAGTACAGTTGCAAAATAAGGGAGCACACGCATCCCAGGAGCAGAGGGAGGGGTGCTTGGGGACTGCTTTGAGGATGTAATTAAAGAGCGGATGTTTGCAACCAGGCCGTGCTCAAGTCAGCCAGCAGCCCGTCCTTGCTTTAAGATGCCTATTCCTCCCCATGCTTCTTGCCGGCCCAGCCACAGGCACCGCTAATAAATATTTGATCACAGCGTCTTTGCTGATGCAGAGGGAGAAAGCCTCTAGAGCAGAGGTTCTCAACCTTCCTAATGCCTCGACTCTTTAATACAGTTCCTCATGTGGTGGTGACCCCCAACCATAAAATTATTTTCGTTGCTACTTCCTAACTGTAATTTTGCTACTGTTATGAATCGTAATGTAAATATCTGTTAGGCTGTGGAGCCTAAGACCATCGGAAAACACAGATATTTACATTAAGATTCATAACAGTAGCAAAATTACAGTTAGGAAGTAGCAACGAAAATAATTTTATGGTTGGGGGTCACCACCACATGAGGAACTGTATGGAAGGGTCGAGGCATTAGGAAGGTTGAGAACCACTGCTCTAGAGCAAATGCGTTTGTTCTCTCTGCAACTAGTCCTACTCCAGGGCTGCCCATCAATCTCTTTGGATGAACCTAAGAGTATGCATGTTTCATCTGGGTGGCAAAAGCCTTTCACCAGTTAGCAATAACCGAACAACAACTCAGCGCATGCAAATGGTTCGTCTTCCCTCTGAGCCATTTGCTGGGGTGGGGGAGAGGTGGGGCAGTGATTGGCCCCCACGAGGCTTTAGGCCTGTGCTGTAGGCAGATGTTGAATATATTAATGGATTCTCAGGGGGGAAATATCCCTTTGCCTGGCAAGTAGTCCTTATTAAACACACACACACACACACACACACACACACACACACACCTAAATATGCGATTTTCTTTTCTTCCCCTCTTACTTTGAGTTCAATTAACAAGTCATCAATGTAAAAAAATGTTTTCCGGCGCTGCTCAGCAAAATCACGTGCTGTGGGGCATCTTCTAACTTTAAAAAACAAATTCCCCTTGCTTTAAAAGAGAAAAAAAAATAGTACTGAATGAAGTTGGTCTGAATTCTTTCGTAGAAAGTTCAGTTCATTGAAAGCGGAACGATAAACATTCCTCCTGGTTCCTTCCTACGCTTGGCCCGCAGAGCCGGCACTAAAACCGCTCTGAATAGACAAAGGACGTTTTTATGAATGACGCTCGTCATTAAGATGCATGTCCTTTTTGTCTCACGGCCCCGGCATTCTCTTGGCTCCATGGGAAAGTTGAGCTTTAACAAGAGATCCTCAGCTGTCTCTCCCCTTAGGTTGGCTAAAGGCTGTCCTGCGTGTCGCGTTCCCCCAGCCAGCATTTGCCATCCTTTTCCCTTGAATGTTGAAATTCAAATCACGTGTGGATGCCTGGGCCCTCCAATCCTTCTTCCTTCCTGAAACACATGTGCGCACAGGCAACACACACACACACACACACACACACACACACACACACACGCACAACTGTTTACGTAGGTGCAGTGAGGAGACTGCAATTACAGGGCCGGCCAGGAGCAGTGTGCCCTCATGCTCACGTGAAGGAACGCCTTTCCTGTCACACCCAGCCCCCCCACCCCAGCCGTGGCACAGAACCAATGGAAGTTCCCAAATGCGGTGGCAACCCATCCATTTGCTCAGGAATATTTTTGTGTGTGATGTTCTTTAAAAAAACTAGGCCAATGTTTATACGGCCGATGAGAAGATGGTGTGGATAAATCAGTTTCACCTTAAGGTTCTTAAATTTGAGAGCAAACAAGAACTAAAGAGATGCTTAATGGTAGGAAAGTGCTCATTATGAATCGTTATAATCTTGGCATTAAATAAATGATTCTATGTATATGTATGGGATGGCATTTCTTTTAAAACATCTCGGAATTTAAATGCAATGATAAATCACACTGTTATTGTCACGGTTTGCAGTATCCCGAATGCTTGATAAAAATCTTTAAGTGCTTTCAAACCTCTGCTTTTACTGACATTTCTTTGATTAGCAGTGGTGAGCTATTTCATCGGTTGGCCATCAGAAATATCTTTGTGACCATTTTTCTCTTATGGTATTCATGTTTTTTTATAGTTTTGTAGATTTTTTTTAATATAACCTTAAGAATATATTCCCTGGAATAAATGCTACAAACATTTTATTCCTTTGTAACTGGCGAGTTTTGTTGCTAATCAAATGTATTAAGCTTATTTTGTCTCCCTGATGTCACAATTATCAACCCTACCTTATAAATATTCACCTATATTTTCCTTATGGTTTAGTTCTTTTTTTTTATTGTTTAAAGTATTACATATGTCTCTTTCCCCCTCCCCATTAAACCCCCCCCCCTCACCCCTGCCACTCCTGCCCCCAGGACAAGCCCCCACTGCCCCAGGGTTCATGTCCATTGGTTATGCTAATATGCATGCATACAAGTCCTTCGGTTAATCTCTCCTCCCCCCCTCCCCCTGCCTTCTCTCTGAGGTCGAATGGTCTGTTCAGTGTTTCTTTGTCTCTGGATCTATTTTTGTTCATTAGTTTATATTCTTCATTATATCCCACATATGAGTGAGATCATGTGATATTTATCTTTCTCCGACTGGCTTATTTTGCTTAGCATAATGCTCTCCAGGTCCATCCATGCTGTTGCAAATGGTAAAAGTTGCTTCTTTTTTTATAGCAGCATAGTATTCCATTGTGTAGATGTACCACAGCTTTTTAATCCATTCATCTGCTGATGGGGGCTATTTCCAAATCTTAACTATTATAAATTGTGCTGCTATGGACATAGGGGTGCCTATGTCCTTTCTGATTGGTGTTTCTGATTTCTTGGGATACAGTCCCAGAATTGGAATTACTGGGTCAAATGGGAGTTCCAGTTTTAGGTTTTGAGGAAACTCCATACTGTTCTCCACAGTGGCTGCACCAGTCTGCAATCCCACCAGCAGTGCACGAGGGTTCCTTTTTCTCAGCATCCTCTCCAGCACTTGTCCTTTGTTGATTTGTTGATGATTGCCATTCTGACAGGTGTGAGATGGCACCTCATTGTCATTTTGATTTGCATCTCTCGGATGATTAGTGACTTTGAGCAGGTTTTCATATGTCTCTTGGCTTCTGTATGTCCTCTTTAGAAAAGTTTCTATTTAGCTCCTTTGCCCATTTTTTGATTAGATTGTTTATCTTCCTTTTGTTAAGTTGTATGAGTTCCCTGTAAATGTTGGAGATTAAACCCTTATCTGAGATAACATTGGCAAATATGTTCTCCCATGCCGTGGGCTTTCTTGTTGTTTTGTTGATGGTTCCTTTTGCTGTGCAGAAGCTTTTTATTCTGATGTAGTCCCATTTGTTTATTTTCTCCTTAGTTTCCATTGCCCTAGGAGCTGTATTGGTAAAGGTATTGCTATGACATAGGTCTGATAATTTATTGCCTATGGATTCTTGTAAGATTTTTCTGGATTCCTGCCTTACGTTTAAGTCCTTTATCCATTTTGAGTTTATTTTTGTGTATGGTGTAAGTTGGTGTTCTAGTTTCATTTTTTTGCATGTATCTGACCAAATTTCCCAGCACCATTTATTGAAGAGACTGTCTTGACTCCATTGTATGCTCTTGCCTCCTTTGTCAAATATTAATTGAGCATAATGGCTTGGGTTGATTTCTGGGTTCTCTGTTCTATTCCATTGTTCTATATGTCTGTTCTTGTGCCAGTATCAGGCAGTTTTGAGGACAGTGGCTTTATATATAGCTTGATATCTGGTATTGTGATCCCTCCAACTTTGTTCTTTCTCAGGATTGCTGTGGCTATTTGGGGTATTTTTTTATTCCATATGAATTTTTGGAGAGTTTGTTCTAGGTCTGTGAAATATGCCATTGGTATTTTAATGGGGATTTCATTGAACCTATAAATTGCTTTGGGTAGTATGGACATTTTAATGATGTTGATTCTACCAATCCGTGAACAGGGTATGTTCTTCCATTTGTTTATGTCTTCCTCTATCTCTTTTTTCAGTGTCCTGTAGTTTTCCAAGTACAGGTCTTTTACCTCCTTAAGTTTATTCCTAGGTATCTTAATTTTTTTGTTGCGATGGTAAATGGGAATTTTTTTTTTTTTTTTCAGTTTCTCTTTCTGTGAGTTCATTATTGGGGAGGGCCAGTCCTGGGAACTCTGCATGGAAGGGGTTTTGATTTCATCTGGAGTCATTTGATTTCTTTTCGAAGTGGCATAACCTGAGTCCAAGAGGCCACTTTGGGTGCTGTGTGAACCGAGTGTGTGTTTCGGGGATGATGCTGGGGTCAGACCGGAACAGGGGGTCACTTAGGCTATTTCTGTCATCCAGGCAGGAGTGGGTGGTGGTCGCACCAGGACAGTGGAGAAAGGAAAGAACTGGACAGCTAATGGCTGAGAAGTGTCTGAAGTATTACCCAGCAATAATGAGAAACCAATACAAAACCTCAGAGCCAAGAACTCGTTTTCCCACCTGTCACAGCTCTGTTGTTAACAACATTTCACTGGACGTACGAGTGAAGTAGGATGTGCCTACATGATGCTAAGTCCTCTAACGGACTCCCCCTGTTTTATTAGGAGAGCCGCAAAAATCCCGCACGTACGTTTAGGTAAAGAGCCTCTGTCTGGTTCGCCCCACGTGAGGGAGACCGCCCTGCCATCCCCTTTCTGTGGACCCGAAGCTTCAGGATGGGACGGCTCGGGAGCCGCTTGGACAGTGTTTTATCTTGAGGAGGGAAGGTGATTTTAAAAATAGGGAAGCCACAAGCCCAGTTACCCTTGGGGTTTTCAGAGAAAACCTGTGGTGTTAGCCCACTGATGAAGGCATCTCGCCTGCTGCCTGGTGATGTCGGGCATCTTCAAGCTGCTCCAGTGTATACACAATACGCCTTTGAAGATGGTGGACTGCATGGCCTTGGAGTGACTTGTGGCCACTGAGAAGCAGACTCTCTCTCTCTCTCTTTTTTTTCTTACAACATCCTAGGAAGTTCTGGTTTTCCCCTGTAGGAGACTTAATAAACATTTAATCCTAGCATCCCCGCAGTTACATTCGGGATGAAGTAATGCTGGGGGGAGGGGGTACCAAAACATCTATTTGAAAAACAAACCAAAAAAAATGCTAATGTCTCGTCCTTCCTCCAGACACAGGCTTTGGCGCATTATTTCTCCATCCTGTTTCAATACTGTGCTCAGAAGCCTGAAAATCAACACCCCGCCCCCTCCACACCTGGAGAAAGATGCCAACCCCCAACATCTTCCAGGCCCCTGAGGACCCCCCACTGGTACAACCCTTCACCTCAATTCCCAGCGTCCCCTTTAGCTGCTGATCACCATGCAGTGGGTTCTGAGAAGGGCAAGAAGGTGTCCGGCTCTGCTTTTATTTACCACATCTTCCGAGTTGCTCCTCGTGTCCTGCAGGCTGCTGGCCTCCTCCCCTTGTGCAGACGGACACCTTTCTTTGAAATGTTGGAAGCCACTCCCTGACCCAGAGCTGTGTGCCGGACCCTCAGCTCCCGGCAGACCGTGGGTTGTGGTCACTATGATCCCTGATGTGGCCGATGGGTTTCCCCTCCACCCGTGCCCTCTCCATGGCTCCTGGTAGATGGCTGACTGGATCAAAGCTTTGGCCAGGGAAAAACCTAGGCCACTCCGAGAAGGCGTGGCCCTGCCCCTCGGGGTCCCCCAGAAACGGCACTCCCTCAGTCTTCCTCTGGGCGGCAAAGGGCTACATAAAGCACACACTGTCCCACACGCCCGGGGCCTGGCACCATGGTTCGTACTTCATAGACGTTTACTCAGCAACTGACTGAAAGAGTCCACCTCCAGCCAAGAGGGAAATTTCTTTTCAATGATCCCTTATAGCAGGGGTGCGGAACCTTTTTTCTGCCAAGGGCTCTTTGGATATTTATAACATCACTCGAAGGTCATACAAAATGATCAACTTAAAAACGAGCCCGCTATATTTGGTCAAACGTTTAATGAACTCACCCCTAATGCCTTGGCAGGGCCAGGCCACATGATTTCGGGGGCCTTATACTCCTGTGGGCTGGACGTTGCCCACACTTGCCTTATCTATAATAAAAGGGTAATATGCTAATTAGGCTGGACATCATTCCGGACGTCCTTCCCAGACAAAGGCGGGACCAGAGCGAAGCCCGGGTCCCGGATGCCTGTCGGTGACTGGAGGGAAGCCAGGGTCCTGGGTGCCAGAGGGAAGCCGGTGCCAGCAGCCGGGGGAAGGAAGGCCTCCTGCACGAATTTTATGCATCAGGCCTCTAGTCTATAATGATAAAAGCGTAATATGCTAATTAGACCGGATGTCCTTCTGGAAGACCTTCTGGACGAAGCCAGGGCTGCAAGGGAAGCCCGGGTCCCGGAAGGCCTAGTCTTACACGAATTTTGTGCATTGGGCCTCTAGTATGATAACATTCCTGCCACTGTCCACTGTGCTTCACCCAGGAGTTGTTAGTACCTCTGCCGGATAAAGAGACAGCATGGTGGGCCTGGTCGGCATGGCTCAGTGATTGAGTGTTGACCTATGAACTGGGAGGTCATGGTTCAACTCCTGGTTGGGACACATGCCCAGGTTGCGGACTCAATCTCCAGTTGGGGGCCTGTAGGAGGCAGCTGATCGATGATTCTCTCTCATCATTGATGTTTCTATCTCTCTCTCCCTCTCCCTTCCTCTCTGAAATCAATAAAAATATATATTTTTAAAGAGAGAGAGAGAGAGAGACAGACAGACAGACAGTGTGGCTGAAAACACAATGGTTCACCAGGAGGGTGGACTTTACTGCTCTGAGGTTTGCTGTTTAAAGAGCAGCAGCCGGTCCACTCACAGTGTCAGGTCCTGTCAGCCCCTGCAGGCCAAGGCACCTGCCTGCCTGCCTGCCTGCCTGCCGTGGCACTGGGGGCATGTGCCTCTCCTGAAAACTCAAGAGACCGTGTCAAGGCTGAGGCCATCAGACAAGTTCGCTAGTTCCTCCAGAGACCTCAGAAGAAATGCTACATATTAAGGTTTGGAGCAGCCGGTACCCCCTGATGTCAGGGAGGGGTGGGTACAGGCACCCAGGGGGCAGTTTTCTTTGGGCTCTGGGTGGGGCAGCCCCTCCAAGTCAGCTACCAAAGCGGAAGGCAGCATTCTGCAGGCCTCTGCGGTGGAACATGGGCAATAAAGAAAGGAGAGGGACAGCCCTGGCCAGTGTTGCTCAGTGGTTAAGGCGTCAGCCTGAGCACTGGAGGGTCACACGTTCGAATCCCAGTCAAGGGCATGTACCTTGGTTGTAGATTCAACCCCCGGTCCAGGGCTGGTCAGGGTGCGTGTGTGTGTGGGGGGGGAGAGGGGGCAACTAATCAATGTGTCCCTCTCACAGTGATGTTTCTCTCTCTCTCCCCGCCTTCTACTCTGGCTAAAAATCAATGAAAAAATATCCTCACTCCTTGAGGATTGAAAAAAAGTAAGAAGCAGAGGGACCAATGGTGTCTGGGGACGCACTTTTTATTTCAATGGCAGGGACTCACACCGAGTCACTGGCAGGGGAGGGGACAGGACATTCCTTTGTGATGGGGCGAAAGGAACTGAGACCTACTGTGTGCCTTCACAGGTCTTTGCAATTAATGTCCGGGACCATCCATTATATTTCAAGAATGGCTGCTACTTATGAAATTTACAAGAGAATAGCCAAAACCTGGTGCCAAGCACCCTCGCATCATCTCCACAAAAGCCTTGCAAGGGAATAGCATCCTCATTTTGAGGATGAGGATGATGAGGCTGAGAGTAAACCACCCATGCAGCCAGCCAGTGGTGATGCTGAGATCAGACACCAGGCTCTGCCAGACGCCAAAACCCCTGCTCTAACCACTGTGCAACACCACCTTCACATGTATCGGTCACTTTTCCGCAGGTCCCGCTCGCCCCATTCCTCTCTACCCCCCATAGGAAGGGCTGGTGTAGAATCAGAGCAGCCCTGATTGTGGGCTATGGATGCCAAGGGCACCGGCTGGTTCATCTTTCAGCTCCATCCAAACCCTTCCTCGTCTCTACCTGATCCAGGCAAAGTACCTCTTCCTTCAGATCCCTCCCCAGGGGCCAGGAGAAAGTACGCTCCTCTAAACTGGTCTAGGACTGGATAACACTGGCACCCACTGTTTTCTCCCGACTAGCATCAGTGAGCTACGTGTGGGCCACGTCCCTTCGGCTGTGGGTTCATGGCCCTGCCACGAGCACGCCTCTGTTAGCCAAATGAATGAATACATGAATAGTCACCCTTTTCAGGGCTCCCGGAGGTGAATCAACTTAGCCACTCACCCCCAATCACAATCAGGGCTCAGAACTCCTCCGATGTTAAAATGAGAGGCTGTTGGTGGTAACCTCAACTGAGATTACTCAACCTGGGGGGAGGTTTCTCTCTTGACCAAGAGCAGAATGTTCTCAGTAAGAGGAAATGAATTCACAGCCTGTCGCCTGGAGTCAACACCTCTGTAAGGACTTTCCTGGACCTCGCCAGGCCGGAGTCCCGTACAAAGGAGCGCTTAGTGCTTGAAGAACCGAATGACAAAGCCTGCTTTAGAAGTGCTGCCCCCGCAGAGCATCCCTCCGGGTGGTGGACTTTTTGGGAAACACTGGCCATCTGCTAGGAAACTGAGCCTCTGCTTGACTCACGGCCGTCAGCTGGGCAGGCCCCGATTTTGCAAGAGTGAGCAAAGGAGCCCGTTTGGATCTGACCTCACTGTCCACCCATGCGGCTCACAGACTGTCCAGCTGTGAGCCCAGGAGGATGAGTCCCTGCAGGAATGTGCAGAATGTGCTGTGTGTGTTTCCACGAGCTGCCTGTGGCCTTGATCCTAAGCCTGGCTTGGGAGTGTGATTTGCAAAAAAATAATTATTCTTAGTGAGGGGGATCTCTACAACTCTCCCTAGCATCTCTTCCCCCTTGATCCCATGAATGGGAAATTCAGGCAGCAAACTTTGTCTCCAGAGCATATTTCTGATGTCCGTTTAGTTTAGTGTCTCCCCAGGTACCCATCAGACACATTAAATTGGATGTCTCACTAGTACTTCAACCTCACTGTGTCTATGACAGAGTGTATACACTCCTGCTCCTTCTCAGCAAATTGGTTCCTAACCTCTCATCCCTCCTCCCTGAGTTCTGTCATGTGCTTTCTTGTCATTCTTGCCCAAAGGCTTGGGTCACTGAGTTTCTTCCCGCCCCTCCTGCCACATGTTTACTATGTACCAACCATGTGTTCTTTTAAGTGGTAAAGATGGATGACATGGGTCCATGGGTCCTCCCCTCTTCTCTAAAGGGCAAGAGGTACACAAACAAGGAAAATATAGGAGAAAGACTAGCCATAGCAATCTTGGAAAAGAACACAGTAGGACTCACACGTCCTGATTTCAACACTTATTACAAAGCTACCTAATCAAGATACTTTAATACTGGCATAAGAATAGATGTATAGATGAAGGAATAGAATGAAGACTCCAGAAATAAACCCATATATATTAAAGTTAACTCCAAATGAATTGGAGGCCTAAATGTAGGAGCTAAAATTATGCAACTGTTGGAAGAAAGCATAAGAGTAAATCTTTGTAGCCTTAGATTAGGCAATCTTCCTAAGCAACAAAAGAAAAAAAAGATAACTTGGACTTCATCAAAACTTTAAAAAATTGTGCTTCAATTGATACTATCAAGAGATTGAAAAGGTGCGTGGCTCAGTGGTTGAGCTTTGACCTTTGAACCAAAAGGTCACGGTTTGATTCCTGGTCAGGGCACATGCCCAGGTTGTGAGCTCAATTCCCAGGGTGGGTGTGCAGGAGGCAGCCAATCAATGATCCTCTCTCATTATTGATGTTTCTATCTCTCTCTCTCCCTCTCCCTTACTCTCTGAAATCAATAAAAATAGATATTTTTTTAAAAAAGAGATTGAAAAGACAACCCACAGAATGGAAGGAATATTTGTAATTTATACATCTGATGAAGATTTAGGTCTAGGTTTTAGATTATACAAAGAATCCTATGTAATAAAAGGCTAATATGCAAATAGACCGAACGGCGAACAACAAAACATCCTGTCGCTATGACGTGCGCTGAGAACCAGGGCGTGCGCGCGGAACATGGTGGGTGTTGGCAGCAGGCAGCAGAGTGTGGAACATGGCAGGTGTCAGCCGCGGCGGGATGGTGGAGCAGGTGATCGGGGCACCAGATGAAGGCGGGGTGCCAGTCACTGTCATCGGGGCAAACCTCTGGTGGTTACTGAAAATTCTTTGCTCCCATGTGCCGCAGTCCCGCCTGGCACTCGTACTTGCTACCGGCACCTGCCCCGATCGCTTGGCACCATCAGCGGGTGCGAGCAGTGGCTGCCAGCCCTGATCGCCCCTCAGGGCTTCTCTACTTCCCCCTGCTCCTGAGGGGTGATCGGGGCAGCAGCCATCGCTCTCACCCACTAATGGCACTGGCCCCACTCTCACCCGCTGCTGGTGCCAGCCCCAATTGCTCTGTGTCATCAGTGGGTGCGAGCGGGGCCAGCACCATTAGCATGTGGGAGCGGCGGTGGTGGGGCGGGGACCAGGGCTGTGGTGGGAGGAGGCCAGGCGGGGGCACGGAGGATGGGCCAAGACCTGCCCCTGTGCCCACTGCAGCATAATGGCCCACAGTTCCTTTTGAGGTGCATAAATCTGTGCATTGGGCCCCTAGTTCAACAATAAGAGGACAGCCCGATTTTAAAAGGAGAAAAGAATATGAATAGACATTTCTGCAAAGAAGATATACAAATGGCCAATAAGCACATGAAAAGATATTCAGCATCGTTAGGCATTAAGGAAATGCAAATCAGAAAATAGCTAGTATTAAAAACAAACAGAAAATAACAAGAGTTGGCAAGGATGTAAAGAAATCAGAACCCCTTTGCATTGTTGGTAGGGATGTAAAATGATGCAACCACTTTGGAAAACAGTTGGCAGTTCCTCAAAACGTTAAACATAGAGTTACCATTCCCCTCCTAGAGAAATGAAAACATGTCCTCACAAAGACCTGTACATGAATGTTCACAGCAGCTTCACTTTGAATAGCCCCCAACTGGAAAACAACCCAAATGTCCATCAATTGGTGAATGGATAAACAAAATGTTTTATATCCATACTAGAGGCCCAGTGAACAAAATTCATGCATTTGGGGTGGGGGGGTCCCTCGGCCTGGATTGTGAGAGGGCGCAGGCCAGGCCGAGGGACCCCACTGGTGCATGATCAGGGCTGGGGAGGGACATGGGAGGTTGGCCAGCCAGGGAGGGACCACGGGAGGGCTCCAGGTCATGTCCGGCCCATCTTGCTCAATCCCGATCGGCTGGAACCCAGCAGCAAGTTAACCTATCGGTCGGAGTGTCTGCCCCCTGGTGGTCAGTGCACGTCATAGCAAGCAGTTGAGCGGCCTTAGCATATCATTAGCATATTATGCTTTGATTGGTTGAATGGCCAACCGGACGACCAGAAACTTAGCATATTAGGCTTTTATTATATAGGATAGCGGAATATTATTCAGCCATAAAAAGGAATGAAATTCTACACATGCTACAACATGGATGAACCTTGAAACATCATGCTAAGTGAAAGAAGTCAGACACAAAAGGCCACATATTGTATGATGACATTTATGTGAAATACCCAGAAGAGGCAAACCCAGAGAGACAGGAAGTAGATTACTGGTTGCCAGGGGATCAAGGAGAAGAAATACGAGCCCTTGCTAATGGTTTGGGAGTTTGGGGAAGGAGGGTGATGAAATGTTCTAAAATTGACCCTGGTGCCCTAGCTGGTTGGGCTCAGAGGATAGAGTGTCAGCCTGTGGACTGAAGGGTCCTGGGTTCGATTCCAGTCAAGCACACATGCCTGGGCTGTGGGCTCGATCCCCAGTGTGGGGCATTCAGGAGGCAGCCGATCAATGATTCTCTCTCATCATTGATGTTTCTCTCTCTCTCTGTCTCTCTCTCTCTCTCTCTCTCTCTCTCCCTCTTCCTTCCTCTCTCAAATCAATAAAAATATATTTTTTAAAAAATAAAATTGACCCTCGTGATGTCTGCACAATTCTATATACATATACTAAAAACCACTACATTGTTCAATTTAAAGGGGTTAGGTTTATGATATATGAATTATATATCAATAACAGTGATGAATGTTGTAAGAGGTGAATAAGAAGAAGCCAGGAAATGAAAGAATGAAAATCAGGAAATCCCTGGCTGCAAGTCTTGCTGGCTCTTAATTCCCAAAAATTTGATCTCATCACTCCTTCTGTTGTCACTAACCACACAGTCTCTTTTCCTCCTGACTTGTCCCATAACCTAGATTCATATGGTGTCCTCGTCACTGCCTTTTTTTTCTGACAATCACTGTTCATGGCCCGCCCACTCCCACTTTCTATTATTGCCTAGAGCCCACAGAAAAAGGTCCACCTCCCTCACTCAACACGGACTCATCCTTCTCCCGAATTTCCTGCCACTCCCCAACTCAGTCGCCCGGCCTCCAGCCAGCCTTCCCGGCCCCGCCCAGACCGCTTCCCACATAATTCTAGGTGGTTTGCATTTCCGTGCAGCCTCTCTCTCCCATACTGCCCTTCCCTGCCTGACGCCTTGTCCAACCAACCTCACCACTTTTCACCGCCAAGATCAAGTCCCATCTTCCCCACAAGGCTTTTTCTGGATCTCAGCGGAATCTCATCTCCAGACTCTTAGCAGCCGATAGCAAATGGTGTGAGCGGCTCAGGACACGCAATTTTCCTCATACGTTCTTTTACTATACAGGCTACTATTCTGAGTTGTGATCCCACTTGCTGCTTCCTCTCGAACTCTTAAAACTCTCAATAATGTGTATTTTGTAAATGCTTTAAGGATGCAGAGACCACCTCCTTCAATTCGGTACCCCTGGCATAGTTCTTCCATCTGAATTATGTACTGAACAAATAATAACATTGGTTGTTGCTGCTCTACAAGGTACTTGAAGAAATCCACTGGCTGACTTTTCTGGGTGTCCTTGGCTGCCTCAACCCTCAGCATCGCTGGCTGTTGTGCTTAATAATTAGAGGCTTAGGCTCTGAGGATGAGCTGCCTAAATCCAAGTCTCACCACTGCCATTTGCTTGCGCTGTGTCTGTGTGTAAGTTCCTAAACCTCTCTGAACCTCTCCGCTCCTCTGTAAAATACAAATAGTTGCGCCCTTGTAGTTCTGTTGTGCAGATTAAGTGAAGCAGAGCTTGGAAAGAGCTGGACACGAGCTAAGTGCTCAGTGAATGTTCGCTGTTATCACGGAGTTACTGCTATTCACACCTTCCATGCAGAATCTAGTTCCCTTAGCTTTACAGATTCAGAAATGTAACCTTATCAGGGGGCGATCCAGCTCACATGAAACGGTTTCACGTTACCCCAAACTCACAAGAGGCCAGGAAACCAGCTAGTTTATTTAGAACAGGATGTGGTCCCCACTGCTTCAGAGAAGGCATGTCCCTCTCAAGCGTGAAATACCTGAGACATTATTTGGTGCATGTGCCACTCAGGAGAAGGGCGAGGCGTCGGGTGAATCACTTCCAGGCTGCGACAGAACAGCCATCTCTCAGTCATCACAGCATTGCTGTCGTTGGGATCAGACTCCCACGTGACCAGACATGACATCTGGCCTACTAGCTGCAAGCAGGGGTGACGTTGCCTTGCCTGACTCGCATACCAGTTTCTCAACAAATATTTGTTAAATACATGAATTCCTTGGGCAAGGCAGGTTTGACATCACCAAACGCTTTGGGCAGGATTCACTGGGTCACCGCGTTGCTTATAGGAGTGATGTTTTATCCCCCCAGATGGAGACACCTTGATGAATTGCAGGAAACACTCCCTGCTTATCGGTCACATGTTTACACATATTCCAGCATGCCCCCCTGCCCCACTTCCCATCTGTTTTCTATGGAACTGGCATTCCCCGGCGTGCTACAAAGTCACAGTGACAGTCATTACCCAGTGACATTCCCTCTGCACAGGGGTCAGGAGCACATCTTCCTTCCTTTTGGTAGGTTTGTTGTTTTGGGCTCCCCTCTTCCTCCCTCCCCCCCCGCCCCCACCGCACCATGCATGCAATTTAGTGTTGCATTAACAATTTCAGTTTGCAGGTCCTCGGGCAGCTAGGTGAATGAGGTGGTCAGGCCTGCAGGTCTCCCTGCCAACCTAGCTTGATTCCAGCTGGATTGCCCTCAAAGGACAAGCCAGGCTCCCCCAGGGCAGAGGCACTGGGCCAAGAGAATAGGGGCGTCCGCCCACCCCCTACGCCGAAGCTGAACGGAGTGCCTGCCCGGACTGGCCCGCTGTGGGCAGGCTGGCTGGTGGGTGCTGGGTGAGACCCAAGGGAAGGAAGCAACCAGCTCAACTTCCTGCCGTGGATGAGCTTGGCACACCGGTCCTGTTGTTCCCTAACCCGGCTCCATCTCTCACAGCCCTCGGATAAAATGCCGATCACCGTCCTTTCCCCACGGTTCCAGAAATCAGCAGCGAAAGGGTTCACACATGCGATCGGAAGCTGCCTTAGTGTTTGCTCATCCCACGGGAATCCTAAAACTATCTCAGCAACTGTTTCTTGGCTTTAGAAGTACCTGCCCCACCCGCCTCGTCCCTGTTCACCTCCCCCGTCCAATCATGGGATTCTCTGTCAACAAAACCACTCTCCCTGAGAGGTGAGCGGTGTCAGGATCTTAGTCAGATTTCTCAAGCGAGTGTCACAAGAGTAGTGCTAAGTATTCCTGTCCCCCCCTCCGCCCCCCGTCTCTCTGTCCTCTCCTATAACATTTCCACAAGTTCTAACCTGGCATGCCTACTTTTCGAAGCCAGAAATATGACAAATATTCAGATAAGCCCGTGGAATTTAAAGAAGAGGTGTGTGGCCGGCTGGTGCGGCGTTCAGAGCGTGCTTGTAGGTTAGGTGTGTACACTCTGCGGCTGCACCTAGCCCTGCGCCAAGCATTCCGGGCGTGCTGAGCTGCCATTTGGGGAATGAACGGATGCATCCTATTGTAACAGATTGCGATATCTTCATTCTTCAAAGAATATGACAGCGTTCAGTGCAAAGAACTTCTTACACCTCTTAAATTTTTTTTTCATGTTTAAAGAACTTACAGGGAGGCTCACCTTTCCTTTCAAGTTCAACCTTTGTATGTGGGTCTCTTTTCTATTTTGGGCAAAAAGAGCTTGGGGTTGCCCTGACCTGTTTGGTTCAGTGGCTAGAGCGTCGGCCTGCGGACTGGAAGGTCCCAGGTTCGATTCCGGTCAAGGGCATGTACCTTGGTTGCCAGCACATCCCCAGTAGGAGGTGTGCAGGAGGCAGCTGATTGATGTTGCTCTCTCATTGATGTTTCTAACTCTCTATCCGTCTCTCTTCCTCTGTAAAAAAATTAATAAAATATATTTTTTAAAAAAAAAGAGCTTGGGGTTGGAGTTAAACCCATTTCTGAAGCCCGATTCTGTTGTATCCTGAAGATAATAATAAGCAATTTAAGGAGCTGTGATGATTAAATGCGGTGACTGACATTCCTAGAAGGTGGTGGGGATGGGAATGGGAGAGGGGAGGGAGGTGTGCGATGGAGAGCTGCTTCATCATTTGCTCACCCCATGGGAATCTTAAGACTTCAGAGGCCTGAGAAGGAGAGAGGGGGCTGCATACCTCTGCTCAGCCAGGGTTCCTCCCTACGCTCGCAGGCCTGACTTAGCCCTCTCATGCGTGGATACTTATTAAAAATGTGCTTTCCGCCCTTGCCGATGTGGTTCAGGGGATAGAGCATCGGGCCAAGCACTGGAAGGGTAGCAGGTTCGATTCCCAAGCAAGGGCAGTACCTGGGTGGCCGGTTCGATCACTGGCCCCCATGGGGGCACATCGATGTTTCTCTCTTTCTCCCTCTCCCTCCCTCCCTCTCTCTCCTCAGTCCCTTCCACTCTCTCTAAAAATCAATGGAAAAAAATATGCTTGGGTGAGGATAACAACAACAAAAAAAGTGCTTTTCTATATTCAATGCTATTTTGGATCCCATACACCAAGTGAAATGCTAGGCCTCCCTCACACAGCTCTAACGGACCTGCCCTTTACGAAACGCTCGGCTGATGCTACAGAAACTCTTAGCAACTCATGAAGATTTCAGGGCCTCCGAAACTGGCAAGGGTTTCGGGGAAATCACAGGAAAAGTTGTTTGCCGCATGATTAATCCTGGGTGGACTGGTCCCGGAAGAGCACAGGGGTTTGCAGCAAGCAGCGGCCTGCAGGATCTCGCCCAATAAGCGATCCTGAAGTGCGTGCTTTGGATGAGATTTCAGAGCCAGGGTGGGGCTGACCACTGAGGAAAATGCCAGATGTGTGGACAACGGAGGGCCTTTGAACCCTCTAACTCCACAGAGACAACACATGGGACCAGATGATAAAACTGACTCGGAGTATAACACTAGATGAGGGAGGCCGCGTGGGGAGCAGGATCCTGGGAGAAAGATAATTCATCACCATAATTACCCCCAGCCCTGCTCCTCAACCTGGGCCAACAACAGCTCAGCTCAATGAAGCTATTCATCCTGATGCAAGTCGCCTCACTCATTATCCTCAGACAAAACCCCTCGGGGCCTCAGCTCCTGGCAGGCAGGCCAGCAAATCAGCATCCACACAGCCACCCTCACCCATAGCCCGGGGGCTTGTCTTCAGCAGTCCGTGGCGGTTTTTTCAGAGGAGGCTTCCCGCCAGCTACCCTTCAGGAGTACCTGACACTCAGGAACCGGCTTCAGGATAATTACAGCTTAACCCTTCCCTGGAGCAAACAGAGGATGCCAGCCCAGCTGCGGGCTCCCCCCCCCCCACCCCCTCCCCTGCTCCGTTTGGGGACCTCCCACACCTTGCCCCGGTGAGCTGGTGAGCTCAACACCATATCATCTGCACACTGTCTTGCCAAAAAGGAAATGTAACTGCACTGCAGAGGCGGGTATATCGCAGGGAAAAGAGAAGTGACAAAGATAGGGCCACCACGAACAGCCCGCGGGCCTGCGGAGAGGGTTGCTCCATCTCGGAAGCAGACAGCTGGGCACAGAGCACCATCTCCTGTGTCACTTCCCCCGGGCTGGGTATTTCTGTCCTTGCGTGGAATTGCAAGAGCCTCCTCCCTCAAGCCACTCCCTACGAGGATTCCTCTGGCACTGGGGCTGCCCTGATCCTGTTTGGAAAACCTAAGAGTTTACCTTTCAGAGCACAGCTCAGCAGCCTCCAGTTCTAAAGATCTCTAGTTAGATGAGAATCCCTTCGACCAATATTGAGTGAGCAAACACTGCGCGCCGGACATTGCTGTGTCCTTGGGAACTTAGATTCTTGGGGGAAAACAGATGATAAAAACCCAAGAAAAGAAGTAAAATATTGACCAACGTCCTGGGATGCCATCAACTGGGCAGAAAGGTAAGGGATGAGAAGAGGACGAGCGAGCTAGAAGAGGGACAGGGAGTGAGTGGAACGATGCAGATGACCAGGTAGGCAGTGCCCCCATCATCAGCCCCCATCATCAGACCTAACATACTTGAAGTCTGAGGCGTCACCAACACTCATGTAGGCATGGACACGGTTGCACAAGCTCAACACAGGGTCTCAAACCAACTTAAACCTCCGGTCCCAGCCACCCTCCATTCCCTCCTGCTACTCGGAGCCCTCCACTCCATCCTTCCCTCCCACACTATCCTCCATCCAGAGGGTCCCCAGTGAGGGTCCTGAGTGTGTCTGGGGGCGCACAAGTTGGCAGCCCCTAGAGGGAGAGCATCGGTTCACAGGGGGAACCCTCCCCCCACGCCGGCACTCCTGGATGTCCCTCGGCATCCCATGAGCCCAGTCTCCTTGGAGGGAGGCCACGGCATTCCTCCAACACGCGGGCCTGTAGGGAAGCCCAGTCCCGGCCAGGGAAGGCTCCTGCTGTTACCCGTCAGCCGTCACCCTTTCTCCTGTGAGCTGAGCTGAGCAGGGCATGCCCGGAGGTGGGCTGTCTGTGAGGGAGACCCCTCTACTCCTCGCTTCTGCTGTCTGTGGATTCGGGGTCTCCTTCTCGCACCGCGTTCAGCTCTTTCTTTGGGACCTGGCACCAGCTAAGCGCTGCCTCCCCTTCTCCCGGATCCTCCAGACTCGCAGGCACACCCTCCCCGCGCCCCTCTGCTCTCCTAGGCAACCTCAAAACACCAGGCCCGGCCATTCCCGAAGATCCCGGCCCCCCGAGGTCCTCAGCAGCAGCTGCGGGGAGGGAGCCCCACTCACGCGGGTCTTACCTCCTTCTGCCGGAGCCCAGAGCAATGCACTCCCCCAAACCAACAGCAGCACCGGCGGCACCTTCCACATCTTCTCGGGCAGCTTGTTCCCCTCGGCCCGAGCAGCTGGTTTCGGGGAAGATTCACAGGCCCTCGCCTGGAGGAGCGCTCAAGGGGGGGACTGGAAGGCGGGGAGCAAACGTCCCAGGGCAAGAGGGGTCCCCCAGCGTCCTCGGGCCGCGGCAGTCGGCGGAGCAAACTTTGCAGCTGGGAGCTTTGGGCGCGGGGCCGGCATTTATGTGCGCCGGGGAGGGCGGGAGCGCCCGCGGTAAGGTGGTCTCCGTCGGGGCCCACGAGGACCGCCCTCTCGCTCTGTTTGGCCAGCGCGGGCGCGATGACCTCAGGCCAGGTTTAGAGTTACAGGGCCGCCGCTGCGGGGCTGGCCAAGGCGCGGAGGGCCCCCCGCCCTGGCAACATCGGCGTTTACTCTGTCCCCCAACAGGAAGGAAAGGGGGTACGTGCAACAAGCAATTTATTTTTAAAAAGTTTTTCAACTTTATTTATTCTGTTTTTTTAAGTGCAAGGCACAAGCCTAGGTTTTTTTTTTTTCTTCTTCTTCTTGTTATGAGAAGTAAACGGTGCTTTGTGTGGCCAGTAATTTTAGAACCAAGCATGGGATTGTTCTTGTAAATATTGAATTTGATGGCTTTAAAAAAAAAAGTGGCCGTCCTCGTCTGGGTGGGCCGGAGGAGGCTAAATTGCGCCCTTGTCCTGAAGGGACCGGAGGGGGTGGGCTGGGGGGGGAGGGGGGAGGCCGCCTGAGAGCTGGCGGGAGCTTGGCAGGGTTGGTGGCTTTGGCAGTTTGGGGGCGGGGGACGCTGAGCTCTAGATGCGCCCTCTGACTTTGGACGCCTGGCTGTGAGGCTGGGGCTGGTGGATGCATGCGGGCAGCTTACCTGGTCACAAACCTGTGTCCACCATTTAGGGTTTTTTAATTAATTAATTTATTTTTAAGGATACTGAAAGGGAGAGGGGGAGACACAGAGGGAAACATCAATGTGAGAGGGAGACACACACACACACACATCCATTGGTTGCCTCCCTCATGCGCCCGCTAAGGGCCAGGGATCAAGTCTGCAACCGAGGTACCTGCCCTTGACCGGAATCGAACCCAGTTCCCTTCAGTCCACAGGCCGGCGCTCTGTCCACGGAGCCAAACAGGCTAGAGGGCTACAACTTAGAGTTTTTACCTTCTTTCCTTCTGAACTGTTGGGATTTTTATTTTTTTATTTTTTTTTAAGGAGAGGCATTGGGGTAGTAGCCTCTGCCCCACTTCCAGATGCCTTTCATTTCATTTTAACAAAAAACCTGAAAGAATGCTCTCAAGCTCCATCCTGGGGTGAAAATGGGTTGTTTTCAGATCCTTGCCCCGGACTTACTTATGCAAATTTGCTTCATCATAAGAATCACAAGGAGAGACTGCTACAAAGGCTCAGATTCCTGGGTCCCATCCTTCTCATTACTGAGACCCTTTGGGAATTCATATTTGAAGCCAGCGTCCCCGGAGACCTGGCCCAAAGGGATGTTTAGTGTTGGTTAAGTGCAGGTGCAGCCTCCTGGGGTCTGGGGGAGGGGGACCTGCATTTCAAAGATCTCCTGAGGCCTGAAGTAGGAGAGGAAGGGCAAGGGGAGTCCGGGTGTTGGGAACCTAAAGAGAAACCTGGGGATAGAGAAGAGGGTATGAACTGACTTGCCCAGCCTGCTGCTATTTTTTTATTTATTGTTGCTGCATTTTCAGGGCTGTTTGTTGCACAGACCGAATGGCGCAGGCATTGCCTGTAGAGTCTGCTAGCTGGAGAAGAGATGCAAATTCGCTCCAAAGTCAAGACAATAAAGACATCTTCACTGGGGAATGGAGACCACGTGGAGCCTAGGCGGGAGGTGGGTTAAATGCTGCTGATTTAGAGGGTGCCTGGGCCAGGTTCCTGTGAAAGGACACCTCCCCCGCCCCGCAGCTCCAGGTCCCTGCCGCCCAGGTGGTGTAGGCAGCGGAAGGCACCACGTGTCTGACGGGTGAGGTCAGGCTAAACCTGGGTTCAGCAACCTCGGTCCTTGGATTCTGGCTAGGAAAGAATTCAGAGTCCAGACCCAAACTAAGAGAATGTTTACCAGGTAAATTACAGAGGTAGAAAAAGTGATTCCTAGAAGATGTGGGCCTAGCAAACAAGTTGTAGAGGTAAAGGAAGGGCCCCTGGAGCTTGGCAGTGAAGAAGCTAATGGTAATGTGCCTGGGGGTGGGAGGGAGAGGAGGGGAGAAGGGGCAAGGCAGGGGTGTGCTCTCTGGAGGGAGAATGCACTGGGTCCTCTATCCTAAGGGTGTTAAGGGCAGAGATTTTAGGGGAGATCCAGGGAAAGGTCTTAATAGAATATTCAGCAGCTTTCCATTCAGGGTTGTGGTCTCCACTGATTGGCTGGCCAGCACCAGGGAAGGGGGTCATTATTCAGTGCAGCTGGTCCTGAGGTCAGCAGCCAGTGGCTGGTTTTATTGCTTACCTGGGCCTGGAGCTGAAATACAACTGAGGCATAGATGTTATCTCTAGGAGGAAAGGTCCAGGGTCCAAACCTCATGACCAGCGATATGCCAGGGGAGGAAAGGTCACCCTGGGGGCCAGGTCCTAACCTACAATTGATTGTCCCTTGCTAGGCACCTGGGGCTTACCATCCTGGTGACCGTCTGCACCTGGCCCGTCTTCCTTGCTCTGCTCGTGTCTGCCAACAGCACAGGGATGTGTCTAGAAGATGCTACCAGGTTGGTCACCTGACTTTGTGGGAGAGGATGGAGGAGGAGGAGGTGACAGGAAGTTGCACCCTGTTGGACGCCATCCCGGGGATGGGAAGAAGGGCCACAGAATCTATGGACAGGGTCCCAGTGCTGACTGAGTAACTGGGCAGAGTGGCTGGACCTAGTTGGGGGGACCTTCCTCAACAATGCAAACAGCAGAGTTGAGAGAGAGGGCGCTGGGCTTGGCACAGGGTAGGAGCCAGGGCGCACCTGGGTGACTTGGGGTAAGTCACGTGGGGTTTGGAAGCCTGAGTGAGACCAGCCCGGAAGAGGGGAAGAAGGGGACAGGCAGGGAACATGCCAGCGCTTCCTTCATTCTCGAGGAACAGCTTGTGCTCCTAAAGTGGTGACGGGTAAGATAACGGTGACGTTGGCTCTGCGCACCATGAACGCCAGGAATCCAGTGCTATCTCCATGACGCCTCGAAACAACCCTGGGTTAAGAACACTGATAATGCTCATCCTATGAGTAAGGAAAAGAGCTTCCAAAGCACAGTGGTTTCCCAAGGAGCGGGCCTCTGGTTTGCCAGAGTGGGGCTGAGAATTTGCATGTCTGACAAGTTCCCAGGTGCTGCCTGCTGGTCCTGGGGCCCTGCTTTGAGAACCACTGGTTTAGAGACCACACATATCTTCTGAACCTCCGGAGCCAGTGGTGTGGTGGAGCCACAGTTCCTCTATCACAGGACTAGTGCGCGCTCTCTCTCTCTCTCTCTCTTTTAAAATATATTTTTATTGATTTCAGATATGAAGGGGAGAGAGGGAGAAAGAAAGAGAGACAGAAACATTAATGATGAGAGAGAATCATTGATTGGCTGCCTCCTGGAGGCCCCCTACTGGGGATCGAGCCAGCAACCCAGACATGTGCCCTGACCAGGAATTGAACATGACCTCCTGGTTCATAGGTCGACGCTCAACCACTGAGCCACGCCAGCCGGGCAGGACTAGTGCTCTCCTGCTTAAGGACCTGGAGGGAGAGGTCTGAGAGCTGCTTTCAGGGTGCAGGAGCCCCCTCCTCAGGGTGTGGGGGAAGGAGAACCAGAGCCTCCAGCGTGGGAGCATCCAGGCTGAGGGATGGTGGAGAGTTCATATTAGGGTCTCGTGTTCCCTGCGTTCTCCCATAGCAGCAGGCCCAGCTTCCCCAGGCTGCCTCGCCTGGAGATTTCTCAGCATCTTCCCCGGCTTCCAACACGCACTGCTCCAGAGCTGAGACGGTGCCTGCTGGAATCTGTAATGTTAAAGGCACCTCCGTGACTCCGGAATCATGCCCTTAGGGGTGGGAGCTGGGCCCCAAATGTATTTAGCAGGAATAGAATGAGGCTGGGGTGGGAAGGAACCCCCAGCAGCTTAGTTTGCTAGAAAAAAGCCTCAGTATTTTGGAATCAAAATTCAGCTCCAGGATGGCCTTGGGCAACACCGGCCTCAATTTCTGCTTCTTTAAAATGGGCACGTTATTTCCCACTTGGAGGTTTCTATGCACAGCAAGGAGTGTGACTGCTATGCTTGCTATGATGATTAAGCCCTGCCTTATCCTGCCTGCTCCTCAGCCTCTTGAGTCCTCTGGTGCCACCTATGCTCACCTGAACACTCAGCCAGCCCCAGCCTCTCGGGCAGGTGTCTTGGCATGGACCCAATAGAACTGGCTCCTTTTGGCCTTAGGAAACCCAGCTGGACCTGTGCATGGGGATGAGCATCAGCTCGTCCTCTCTTCATGGTGGGCCTCATTCCTGAGAGCCACCACCTGGATCCCTGTCCCTCTCTCTGGGCCCAAGGCCCCTCCGGGGAATCAGATTACCTCCAGGCTCCACCCAGGAACTGTCCTGCACCAGACCTGGAGGCTGGCTCCTGCTTCCCACAAAGGGGGAGCTGGATTGGATTTCTGACCAACTGGGCTGCCTGTTTGCCAGAGCACCCCATTACTCTCCCAGGGGTCTCCCCAGTGCTGATGGCCCCTCCCACGGTCACACTCCCTGTCACGTGTCCGAGTCCAGTGGGCTGCGCACGACTTCTGCTTGCGGACCCTCTAAAAGAATTTTGTAAAGGAGGAGAAACCAAGATGGCGGCATAGGTAAACACCTAAACTGCTGCCTCGCACAACAATTTCAAAACTACAACTAAAAGACAAAATGGACATCATCCAGAACCACAGGAAGGCTGGCTGAGTGGAAATTCTACAACTAGAAGGAAAGAGAAAAGCACACTGAGACTCAGAGGAGCTGCAGGAGGCAGAGGTACTGAGACACGTGCACGGAGAGGACTGGCAACTGAGTGCGCGGCTGGCTTTCTCAAGCGGGAGGGAGACAAAAGCTCCTGACTGCACTGAACTCCAGTTCCGGTCGAGACTCTGGGGACCCAGACTCATACGGGGTGAAACTGGATTGTCAGGAAAGAGAAAAGCACACTGAGACTCAGAGGAACTGTGGAAGGCAGAGGTACTGAGGCACGCACGCAGAGAGGGCGGGCAACTGAGTGCGCGGCTGGCTTTCTCAAGCGGGAGGGAGACAAAAGCTCCTGACTGCACTGAACTCCAGTTCCGGGTGAGGCCTGGGGATCCAGACTCATTTGGGGAGAAACTGGACTGTCTGGCAGCAGGCGGAACTCGAGGGCGGCTTTCTCTCAGAGATGCTTGCAGTGATTACCATGGGACACTGAGACACAGGGGCCTATTAGGGCAGGGCTGATGGGAAACCAATGCTGTCTGCTCCACCCTGAGACTCCACCCCATCCAAGCTGAGCACAGAGGCTTTTGCAAGTCTTGTCTCATAAGGGTGTCTCCAGCACAGAAGTTCTCCCAGTGTAGACACAGCTGATCCTCACAGCCAATTGGCCTGGAGGTCAATTTCTCCCAGTGTTACCAACAACAATCTAGGCTTAATTACAAGTCTGTGCACACAGCCCACAAAGGGGTGCACCAAGAGTGTCCACCTCAGGTAACTGGGGAGGCTGAGCCACTAGGCCCTATAGGACACCTAGCACACAAAGCCACTCTATCAACTCAGAGGAGCAGCCAAAATGTGGAGACAAAGAAACAGATCACAAATGAAAGAAATGGAGGAAAGCAAACGACTGGATATAGAGTTCAAAACCACGGTCATAAGGTTTTTCAAGAATTTTCTAGAAAAGGCCGATAAATTTAGCGAGACCCTCGAGGATATGAAAAAGGACCAACTAGAAATTAAGCATACACTGACTGAAATAAAAAAGTATTATACAGAGATCTAACAGCAGACTAGAGGATCGCAAGAATCAAGTCAAAAATTTGAAATACAAAGAAGCAAAAAACACTCAACTGGAAAAGAAAAAAGAATCCAAAAATATGAAGATAGTATAAGGAGCCTCTGGGACAACTTCAAGCGTACCAACATCAGAATTATGGGGGTGCCAGAAGAAGAGAGAGAGCAAGATACTGAAAACCTATTTGAAGAAATAATGACCAAAAACTTCCCCCACCTGGTGAAAGATTAGACTTACAAGTCCAGGAAGCACAGAGAACCCCCAACAAAGGAATCCAAAGAGGACCACACCAAGACACATCATAATTAAAATGCCAAGAGCAAAAGACAAAGAGAGAATATTAAAAGCAGCAAGAGAAAAACAGTTAATTACCTACAAGGGAGCACCCATACGACTGTCAGCTGATTTCTCAACAGAAACTATGCAGGCCAGACGGGAGTGGCAAGAAATATTCAAAGTGATGAATAGCAAGAACCTACAACCAAGATTACTCTACCCAGCAAAGCTATTATTCAGAATTGAAGGGCAGATAAAGAGCTTCACAGATAAGAAAAAGCTAAAGGAGTTCATCACCACCAAACCAGTATTATATGAAATGCTGAAAGGTATTCTTTAAGAAGAGGAAGAAGAAGAAAAAGGTAAAGATAACAATTATGAACAACAAATATGTATCTATCAACAAGTGAATCTAAAAATCAAGTGAATAGAAAAATCTGATGAACAGAATAAACTGGTGAATATAATAGAATCAGGGGCATAGAAAGGGAGTGGACTGACAGTTCTCGGGGGGGAAGGGGTGTGGGGGTGCGGGAAGAGACTGGACAAATATCGTACACCTATGGATGAGGACTGTGGGGAGGGGTAATGGCAGAGGGTGGGGTGGGAACTGGGTGGAGGGGAGCTATGTGGGAAAAAGAGGAACAATTGTAATAATCTGAACAATAAAGATTTATTAAATTAAAAAAAAAGAATTTTGAAAAACCAGGTACCAATTAATTTTCATTATATTTTACTAAGTATATGTTTCACAGGAAGTAGGACATATTAAACACTTCATAAAAAGAAATAAGATGAAGACAGACAGTGATTGGTAAATATATTTCATGATATGACTCAATAACATTGACTGAATGAGTGCACTGACTGTTAAAAATATGAAATTTTTATTTTTATTATTTAAAAATATATTTTTTATTGATTTCAGAGAGAAAGGGAGAGGGGGAGAGAGATAGAAACATATATGATGAGGGAAAATCATCGATTGGTCTCCTCCGCATGCCCCACACTGGGGATCGAGCCCGCAACCCAGGCATATATCCTGACCGGGAATCGAACCATGACTTCCTGGTTCATAGGCTGACACTCAACCACTGAGTCACGCCAGCTGGGTGAAATTTTTATCTCTGAATTTTAATCCATGCATTTTGACATTTTTTTGGGTAGAAGATCTGGAAAACTTTCCAGTTACACTAAAAATAATCAGCATTATTAACAGAGAATCTTTTTTAGAAACATGAACTGCATTTATTAACTTTTCATTATAAAAATATGCATCCATTAAAGAAAACGTGGAAAATAGGAAAGTAGAAAAATTATCATATGCCTTTATTTTTTATATATTTTTATTGATTTCAGAGAGGTAGAGATAGAAACATCAATGATGAGAGAGAATCATTGATTGGCTGCCTCCTGCACACCCCCTACTGGGGATCGAGCTCACAACCAGGCATGTGCCCCCGACCAGAATCAAACCTGGACCCTTCAGTCCACAGGCCGATGCTCTATCCATGGAACCAAACCGGCTAGGGCTGCAACTTTCTATTTTGATATCATTTTAAATTTGCAGAAAAGTTGCAATAGTCAAAGCACTCCCACATACCGTTGATCCAGATTCACCAGAGTGTTTATGGTTAGCCCCTATGCTTCATCCTCGGCTCTCTATTGATGTGCATTTGCATATTGGTGTTGCTCTGATCCACCCGAGAGTCCTCGTGCTGTGTGCCCTCAGCCATAGCTACTTGGGTGTGAATTTCCCGAGGGCAGAGACATTCTCTTTTGTAGCCACGGTAGGAATTGCGAAATCACAAAATTTAATATTAAGACAACACTATTGCCTAATCCACAGTTCCATATTCAAATTTTGACAAATTTCCCAATGATATGCCCTTTATAATTTTTTCCCTCCCAGAATCTAATCTGGGATCACACATTGCCTTGACTGTCCTGTCTCGAGAAGATTCCAGAATTCTGCTCAGCCTTTCTTTTTCTTGAACTTGATGCTTTTTGAAGTTATCTTGGAGACCGTCCTTGGGTTTGGGCCCCTCTGACCTTTCCTGGCGAGGAGATGCAGGTATGCCTCCTTGGCTGGATGTTGCGATGCTGCGTTTTCTCAGTGAGGAGGCCCAGGATGCCTGGCCCCAATGCCCCTGAGTGTTAACTTTGTCCCCTTAGTAAAGATGATCTTATCCTCAACTCAGAACACCCCACCCTTAACAGCAGGTACACAAAACAGGGCGAGACAATGTTTCACGTGGTACCCTGGGACGAGAGAGTTTTCACCCCAGAGAATGTCCCATATTAAGACGAGATGGCCCAGCTGGCGTGGCTCCGTGGTTGAGCGTTGACCTATGAACCAGGAGGTCACGGTTCAATTCCCGGTCAGGGCACATGCCCAGATTGTGGGCTTGATCTGCAGTGGGGGGCATGCAGGAGGCAGCCCGATCAATGATTCTCCCTCATCAGTCATGTTCCTATCTCTCTCTCTGCCTTTCCCTTCCTCTCTGAAATCAACAAAATTATCTTAAAAAATGGGATGGAGAAGGAGCGCCTTTCTCTCCCAAATGGCAGGAGGGTCGCTGTGCAGGTGCTGCTTTCTCAGGCAGGTACAGAGGAGACGTACACGCATCGAGGATGTGAGCAACAGATTCCTTTCTGGTGTGCACCTGGGTAAGTCGGTGCGCCTCCCCAGTGTGAAGACCCCTGTCCCGTCCCCCTCCCTGGTGGGACCTCCTCCCAGCATTAGGGCCCCCTCACCTCATCCTGCTGTAGTTTCAGGACCGAGCCCAATGTGCTGATACATTCATCTTTGTAGGCCCATCTCTGGAACCTGCTCCATAAATACTTGTGAAAGGAGAGCTTAGGGTTTTTAAAAAATGTGTTTTTATTGATTTCAGAGAACAAGGGAGAAGGAGAAGGAGAGAGAAACATTGATGCGAGAGCAAACTATCACTCAGCTGCCTCCTTACCAGGGATGGAGCCTGTTAATCAGCCACATGCCAGGACTGGGAATCAAACCGGCAACCTTTCAGTGCACGGGACAATGCCCAGCCAGCTGAGCCGCACCAGCCAGGGCAGAGCTTGCGATTTTAGCGGACCTGCTAGCAGACCCTCCCTGAAAGGCGAACATGGTGGATGGTTAGCATGGTGGTGTGTGGGAAGGCTAAATAGCCATCTCGGACGGTGATTTAAGAAAATGGAATTTATTTAAGGGAAGGGAAGGGCTGCAGAGCACCCAGCCAAGGGGACATTGGGCCCATGATGGCAGCCCCCATCATCGATGGAGTTTCACCCCATATGCAGTCACTGTCGGGGAAACTTGTCATCAGTGGGTTTGGGGGCTGAGCCAGTGGGCCTGGAATGTGGATGGAATGCAGGTGTGCGCTCGGGTCTCTTCAGGACAATTTCAATCCCTTATATGGTCTGACCCCTGGTGTCTAGCGAGCTTTCTTCCTGGCCTTTGTCCCCTGTGGTGGGGAGCTTACAAATGGCCTTGAAGGGTTGTATTGCCCGGACAGTCCTAACATTTCCCTCCTCTTTCTGCTTGTGAATCATTATTCTTAATTAACGGTTACCCCACATATCAGAAAGCAGCCAGCCGCCAGCTTAGCATGTCCATTACTCTCAGGGATGGTGAAACTCTCAGATGCCCGAGGCTGAGAAAACCTGCTGAGTGACTTGGGAGGTAAAAGCTCCCCCGGCAACACTTATCTGTTTTGCTGCTTTTCTGGGCCTGGAGCTGAAATACAACGGAGGCCTAGATGTTATCTTAGGGAGGAAAAGGTCAGGGGGTCTAAACTGCCTGACCAGCGATATGAAAGATCAGGGTCTGCATGACCAGTGATATGCTAGTGGAGGGGGGGATACTCCGGGGGCCAGGTTCTTGTTTTCTAGTTTTGCCCCTTGCTAGGCATCCGGGACTTTCCGCCCTGGTGAGTTTCTGTACCTGGCCCATCGGCCTTGCCCCAGGGGTCTAATATTTTGGGGGGGGTCTGTCTAATACTCACCATTGAGGACCCTCTGCCATCGCG
This sequence comes from Plecotus auritus, assembly GCF_963455305.1. Lineage (NCBI taxonomy): Eukaryota > Metazoa > Chordata > Mammalia > Chiroptera > Vespertilionidae > Plecotus > Plecotus auritus. The sequence goes on along the minus strand of NC_137771.1, from coordinate 7,773,494 downwards.
CCCAGCCCAGCCCAGAGATTGAATCAATGGTGCATCATGTGCCACCGGCCAGCCGGACTCTGAAAGACAAAACCAAAACCGAGGGGTGGCTTCTGGGATGCGGGGAAAGTGCTGTGGCACCTCTCCAAATCTTGGCGCACCCCCCACTCCTCTGCACGCCGGCTGAGGGCTATGTTCCATGAACAGCGATCCACCCCTGAGCTTCAGGACTGACCCGTTCAGGAAGCAAGCCGCCCTGGGAAGGACGGCACTGAGCGTGGTCCGTCTCGCAGGGTCTGACGCGCAGGGGTCTCTCCCTTTCCCAAGAGCAGGTTTGGATGAGGTGTCAAGGGTACCGGTTTCATGGATAACTGCCAAGAAGGGGAAAGCCCGGGGATGCTGCCGACACGGTGGCCCGTTTCATCATTGTGTTTGGTCTAGCAGCCGCTCGGGGGTCATGCTGTCGTCCCTTCTCTGTGGTGACTGTTGTTGACTCACTCATCTCAGACGCTTGCTGATGGTGTCCCGCACCGCTCTAGGCGTTCGGCAAGGGCATCTCCTAGGTGTGGCCGGAGCGGGTGGTCCTCTCGCTGTCCCCTGCCTGATAGCCCCACGGGGCATCAGCTCCACTCGCAGTCCTCCCTCATTTCCGTGGAGGAAGGCTGAGTCTCCATGGCCCAGGAGGCGGGGCCCTGTGGCTGTCCCGGCACAAGGAACAAGGTGTGTGTGATGTTGGGCTTCTCACTGGTCTATTAAAAGCAGCGGAGCTCTTGCTTGAAGCCGAAAGGAAAACATTCAACTGGTGATCAACAGGCTTCTGTGCACCCCGTCCCCCTGGGAACCTGCGGGCCTCCCCGCTGGACACCGCGAGCTCGGGCCTGGCCCAGGGAGCGAGCGCCCCCCCTCCCCGGACGGTGCTGCCTCCACTGTGCGGATCCCACATCTCCGGTCAGCTCACGCTGCACTGAACAGAGGCGAAAAGATGACGCTCGGGCCACCGGCAATGTTTTTCTTCACCCAACACATTGCTTATTTACACACTACCCTTCCCCCACCCCGCTCCCCAAAAAGGTGGCGGAATCCAGCCGCTGGGGTGAGGTTCAGATATGTCGGATGGTCTGGGAGAAAAGGGTCACGGATGACTCAGATGGCTGGGAGCACAGAGTCAGTTTTTGTTTTCTTGTTTGTTTTGTTTTTCTGTTTGGGTTTGTTTTTTTTTTTGTTTTTTTTTATGGATCAACATTGAGTTTCAATGGACAGACAAGCACTGGGAGAGGCTGATGTTTTTCACACTTCAGACCGACACGCACTGAAGGCTCCTTTCATCCATGTGTTCAGCGAGGCCTTCCCGTTTCCCGGGTCCACGCAGCCCCTCTGGCTCCCTTCTTCCAGGGCTCATGGCCTCTACCCCAGCGACTTTAAACTTTCACTTGTATTCGGAAAAAAAAATAAAAGTGCCTCGGCACTGCTCAGAAAACAATCCGAATGAATGCATCTCAGTGTGGGAGGCTGGGAGGTCGGGCAGGGACAAGGGTGGGAGGCTGCTGTTGCTGCTGCTGCTGCTGCTGCTGCTCTCCGAGGGGCGGGGCCCTGGAGACAGCGGTCCCAGCCTTTCTCTCCCTCAGTTTCCTTGGGTGGAAAGTGGGCTTGTGGACAGGCTGGTGGCAAGACCTCTGTGTGTCCGGGAGAAACCCACCCATGAGGCGTGGCCGTGCACCGAAGGCTGGAGCAGCGCCCCCTGTGTCCTCCAACTCCCGCCCTGGCCACTGGCCACACGCCGGGGACAGTGCCCACCGAGGACCACCAGGAGCCTGGACCCCTGCCCGGAGTAGGCGGTGCCTTCCCCAGACGTGAGGCCCCTGCCCGCCTCCCTCCACGGCGCTCAATCCCTTTGGGAGAGTCTGGATTTCGTTAGTCTTTTAGAATCTCTTGTTAAAGTCCCAAATCTGTTTTAATCACCGTTCTAAGAATCTGATTCAAAAACTCAGACTTTAGCGGCGTCTGCCAAGAGGTGGGTTTGGCCATGAGAGGAAAACAGGAAAAGGCTTAAAAGTGAATAACGCTGGAAGAAAACAACGTTTCTGTAAGCAGCCAGTGTGCAGGGCCCCCGTCCCCACCCCATCCCCACCCCATCCCCAGCGGCCTGCGGCAGACAGGACAGGGGGCTCCCCTCGCATTGCAAAGTGGCTAAGCTTCCTGCAGACGGGCGAGAGGCACTGGGCATTTCTGGGAGAAGTGAGTGGAGGGGTTAGCTGTTTTCCTTAGCAGCCAGGGAAACGGGTCGTCTTTTCTTACTGGCACTAACAGCAGGAAGCTACAATGACAGGTAACTGAGTCTTTCATTCAGCAATGGTCTGTTGACCATCCGCTGGGTGCCAGGCAGTGTCCTAGGCTTTGGGGACATGGCAGGGAACAGGGCAGCCAGGGGAATGTTTTGGAGCCTCTTTCATTGGTGGCAGGGAGCCAGGTGGGGCGGGGAGGCAGATGATAGGAACAGAAATAAATAAGGTGAGTAGAGGGTGTGCTGAGTGTTTGAAAAAATAAAAGAGGTCAGTGTTCTCCCAAGTGGGGTGCACACCAGTCGAGGTGGCATTGACCCTCCCAGGGCACATGCAGGCAAGATAGTTTAAAGTGCATAACTTGTCCGGCTGGCGTGGGCTTGGTGGCTGAGTATCAACCTATGAACCAGGAGGTCACAGTTTGATTCCTGGTCAGGGCACATGCCCGGGTTGTGGGCTCGATCCCCACGGGGGCATGCAGGAGGCAGCCGATCAATGTTTCTCTCTCATCACTGGTGTTTCTATCTCTCCCCTGCCTCCTCTCTGAAAGCAATAAAAATATATAGAAAGCAAAATAAAGTGCGTAACTTGCCCCAGCTTGTTTTGTTCCGTGGATAGAGCATCGGCCCACAGACTGAAGGATCCCAGGTTTGATTCAGGTCAAGGGCACGTATCTTGCTTGCAGGCTAGATCTCCGGCCTTGGTTAGGGCACGTGTGGGAGGCAGCCAATAGATGTGTCTCTCTCACATCCATGTTTCTCTCTGTCTCTCCCCCTCCCTTCCACTCTCAAAAACAAAACAAAAAATAATGGAAAAAATTTCCTCGGGTGAGGATTAACAAAAAATAAAAATTAAAGTGGTAATTAAAGTGAGAATTTTTCAGCCCAAACCGGTTTGGCTCAGTGGATAGAGCGTCGGCCTGCGGACTGAAAGGTCCCGGTTTCGATTCTGGTCAAGGGCATGTAACTTGGTTGCGGGCACATCCCCAGTGGGAGGTGTGCATGAGGCAGCTGATCGATGTTTCTCTCTCATCGATGTTTCTGACTATCTATCCCTCTTCCTTCCTCTCTGTAAAAAATCAATAAAATATATTTTTTTTAAAAAAGTGAGAATTTTTCAGATTCTCAACTAACATGAGTCCCCTTTGCTAACGTGGGTCTACCTCCCTGTCCACCATTATTTTCCTTCCACTTTGCTGGGGAACCTCTGAATCATCTTTAATCCTGCTACGCTGCCTTGCCTGAGGGTTGTAAAAATTCTCTAAGGGCCGATAAGGGACCATTCAAAATGCTGGTGTGGGCCAGCCTCCTGTAAGTCAGGTATCCGGAGCCCACACGAGAGCTGTCTGTCTTTTTCTGGCATATCCACGCTTCCTCCTTTTTTGAAAATTTTAAACATTTTCAATTACAGTTGGCATTCAATGTGACATTAGTTTCAGGTGTACAGCATAGAGACTAGACATGTATATACCTTACGAAGGGATCCCCCCGCTAAGTCTAGTACCCACCTGACACCATTCATGGCTATTACTATATTATTGACTATATTCCCTGGAGAAGTGAGAAGGATCCAAATTCTCAAGAAGGTGTCCAGTCATACATCATCCTGAATCTAAATACAAGTAGCCTTGACAGCAGGAAAGTTGATTTGGCTGGCTGACTTAATAACGTGTACTGGCGTTGAAAATTAGGTTTCATGGAAGAGATTTCCCATTCATTTCATGAGCAAAACTCACTGCTCTATGGGTTTTTGTGAAAATAAATGTCCATGATTTATTTAGAAATGTATGTATGTGTCCCTTATGTGCTAAGATAAATTCAATGTATTTAAATACATGGGCAAGGGTGTCTTTTCCCAACTGTTTTTTGAGTCGAACCAATCCACCCAAGTGCCTCTCCGTGAGAGAACCACAGGGAAATCAGCAGTCGCATCCTAAGTGTCGGCAATATGCTTTGGGTGTGCCTCCCAGAAACTGAAAATGGCTCAGCTGATGCGGTGACATATATCTTAGCCAACCTCTCTCATCAGAGTTATGGTTTCTAAGCACCGACAACTGCCAAATTGGTGTCTCCAGGCAGAAATCTGACCGAAGCTCCCGGCTCCAGGTCCAGCTGCCTGCTGGGCTGCTCCATCCTCAGAGAGGGAGATGGGGCGGGGGGTTGGGGGGGGGGAGATAATGGGTGTTCTGAGGTGAGAGGAAAGAGTAAAGACATGCAGAAGGGAGGACCAGGGGGGAGCACATGCCACCTGCACCCCTTGGGGCTCTGCCCAAGGTCAGAAACTCCTGACAAGCTGAGGGCACATCCCAAGAGCATACAGGTTGATGTTCTGTTTCCAGAAACATCCAGTGTGATGAGGAGAAAGTAGGGTGACCTGGTGAGAGATGGGTTCCAGATAGGTGATCCTGATGGCAGAGCTGGGCCCTCCCTGTGAGAAGTCCCTGCATCCCCCTGGGAGATGGTAACAGGGCCAGGGGGACCTGGCCGGAGCCGTTCAGGGCAGGGCGCCTCAGAGTGCAGTGGCCTCGGGACCAGAGCAGATAGCACAGCTGAGGATGTGCAGCAACAGTGGATGTCAGCTCCAGGCTTAGGCGCAGGCAGGACCGGGAACATCACCAGCGACTCAGCAGAAACAGAGGCCAGGGCCCAAAGGCACGCAGGACGTCCCAGGGCAAAGCTGGAGCAGTGAGAGCTTGTGTAAGAACCCAGCCTCTCACCGCTGCCCCCAGGGGCCTGAAACCTCCCCTGCACCCAGGCGCCTCAGGGAGAGAAATCCGGAGGGAGATTCTGAGTATTTCCCAAAACGAGAATGGACTCGTCAGGGAACTGTTCTAGCCCAGAAGAGACTGAGTTCGCGACAATCAGAGCGAGGTTCTCTAATACCCAGGATCTGGATCAAAGTGAGGACATCTATAAAAAATGAAGAAAGCTTCACCTCCATCTACCCCAAAGACATGGTTAAGTTCTGGCTTCTGCTACAAAGTGTTTTCCGTTACATTAAATAATGATGAATCGCATAGTAAGATAGTTATTCTCTTTTAAATTCTCCTTTATAGCCCAGCCGGCGTGGCTCAGTGATTAAGTGTTGACCTATGAAGCAGGAGGTCACAGTTACGGGCTCAATCCCCAGAGTGGGGCATACAGGAGGCAGCTGATCAATAATTCTCTCTCATTATGGAGGTTTCCATCTTCCTCTCTGAAATTAATTAAATTCCTCTCTGAAATTAATTAAATATATATATTTTTTAAATTCTCCTTTATAAAAATTATTTAATAATTGACACATGCCAAAAATATATAGCATAAGTGTAATTTATAAAGGATGGAGGTGGAAGAGGGCATAGAGGGGATACGTGGTGATGGAGAAAATAAGTAAAAATTAAAAAAAATTAAATATTTGAAATAAAAAAGAAATTTATCACATATGTATACCCCTAAGCATTAATTATTTTTAAACTAAAAAAATAAGTTTCTTAAAGTTTGTAGTTTTTCAACAACTTCTTTTTTCATTCAGAATTAGGTGTTTAATATTTATCCCTGTTGCTGCACATAGCATAGTTCATTTTTTACTGCTGTGAAATATTCCATTGTGTGGAAATATCACAGTTGCTTTTCATCTCCTTTTGATAAACAGAAATTATTATTATTATTTTAATTTAATAAATCTTTATTGTTCAGATTATTACAATTGTTTCTCTTTTTTCCCCCATAGCTCCCCTCCACCTGGTTCCCACCCCACCCTCTGCCCTTACCTCCCCCCCACTATCCTCATCCACAGGTGTATGATTTTTGTCCAGTCTCTAACCACACCCCCCACTCCCCTTTCTTCCTGAGAATTGTCAGTCCACTCCCTTTCTATGCCCCTGATTCTATTATATTCACCAGTTTATTCTGTTCATCAGATTTTTTTATTCACTTGATTTTTAGATTCACTTGTTGATAGATATGTATTTGTTGTTCATAATTTTTATCTTTACCTTTTTCTTCTTCCTCTTCTTAAAGAATACCTTTCAGCATTTCATATAATACTGGTTTGCTGGTGATGGACTCCTTTAGCTTTTTCTTATCTGTGAAGCTCTTTATCTGACCTTCAATTCTGAATAATAGCTTTGCTGGGTAGAGTAATCTTGGTTGTAGGTTCTTGCTATTCATCACTTTGAATATTTCTTGCCACTCCCGTTTGGCCTGCATAGTTTCTGTTGAGAAATCAGCTGACAGTCATATGGGTGCTCCCTTGTAGGTAAGTAACTGTTTTTCTCTTGCTACTTTTAATATTCTCTCTTTGTCTTTTGCTCTTGGCATTTTAATTATGATGTGTCTTGGTGTGGTCCTCTTTGGATTCCTTTTGTTTGGGGTTCTGTGCGCTTCCTGGAGTTGTAAGTCTATTTCTTTCACCAGGTGGGGGAAGTTTTTGGTCATTATTTCTTCAAATAGGTTTTCAGTATCTTGCTCTGTCTCTTCTTCTGGCACCCCCATAATTCGGATGTTGGTACGCTTGAAGTTGTCCCAGAGGCTCCTTACACTATCTTCATATTTTTGGATTCATTTTTGCTTTTTGCTTTTTCGGTTGAGTGTTTTTTGCTTCTTTGTATTTCACATCTTTGACTTGATTCTTGTGATCCTCTAGTCTGCTGTTAGATCTCTGTATAATATTTTTTATTTCAGTCAGTGTATGCTTAATTTCTAGTTGGTCCTTTTTCATATCCTCGAGGGTCTCACTAAATTTATCGGCCTTTTCTAGAAAATTCTTGAAAAACCTTATGACCGTGGTTTTGAACTCTATATCCAGTTGTTTGCTTTCCTCCATTTCTTTCATTTGTGATCTGTTTCTTTGTCTCCGCATTTTGGCTGCTTCCCTGAGTTGATAGAGTGGCTTTGTGTGCTAGGTGTCCTATAGGGCCCAGTGGCTCAGCCTCCCCAGTTACCTGAGGTGGACACTCTTGGTGCACCCCTTTGTGGGCTTTGTGCACAGACTTGTAGTTAAGCCTTGATTATTGTTGATATCACTGGGAGGAATTGACCTCCAGGCCAATTGGCTGTGAGGATCAGCTGTGTCTATGCTGGGAGAACTTCTGTGCTGGAGACACCCTTATGAGACAAGACTTGCAAAAGCCTCTGTGCTCAGCTTGGATGGGGCGGAGTCTCAGGGTGGAGCAGACAGCATCGGTTTCCCGTTAGCCCTGCCCTAATAGGCCCCTGTGTCTCAGTGTTCCGTGGTAATCACTGCAAGCACCTCTGAGAGAAAGCAGCTCTCGAGTTCTGCCCGCTGCCAGACAGTCTAGTTTCTCCCCAAATGAGTCTGGGTCCCCAGAGCCTCGCCCAGAACTGGAGTTCAGTGCAGTCAGGAGCTTTTGTCTCCCTCCTGCTTGAGAAAGCCAGCCATGCACTCAGTTGCCCGCCCTCTCCGTGCGTGCGCCTCGGTACCTCTGCCTTCCGCAGTTCCTCTGAGTGTCAGTGTGCTTTTCTCTTTCCTGACAGTCCAGTTTCACCCCGTATGAGTCTGGGTCCCCAGAGTCTCGACCAGAACTGGAGTTCAGCGCAGTCGGGAGCTTTTGTCTCCCTCCTGCTTGAGAAAGCCAGCCGCGCACTCAGTTGCCAGTCCTCTCTGCACGCGCGTCTCAGTACCTCTGCCTCCTGCAGCTCCTCTGAGTCTCAGTGTGCTTTTCTCTTTCCTTCTAGTTGTAGAATTTCCACTCAGCCAGCCTTCCTGTGGTTCTGGATGATGTCTGTTTTGTCTTTTAGTTGTAGTTTTGAAATTGTTGTGCAAGGCAGCAAGTTCAGGTGTTTACCTATGCCGCCATCTTGTTTTCTCTCCAAAAATTATTAATTTTAATGTAGCTCAATGTGTCAAGTACTTTTTAATTCTTACGTTAAATAAAACTTATGCTAAGGTCATAAAAATTCATAGCATCAAAGCTACTGCTTGGATGATCGGATTATCTATAAAAGCCTAAGCAACCGACTGACCGTTCGACCAGCTGACTGGTAGGTATGACACGCACTGAGCACCAGGGGGCAGACACTCAACGCAGGAGCTGCCGAGCTGCGGTGATTTGGCACCTGCAGTTCTTGGGTGATGCACCTGGAATCAGAGAGGAGGGAGTCCAATTCCGGGGTGCATCACCCGAGAACCGCTCTCTCACAATCCGGGACTCCTCAGGGGATGTCAGAGAGCCGGTTTTGGCCTGATCCCCGCAGGCCAGGCCGAGAACCCCACCTGCTAGAGGGACCCTGCTCACTCCATAGACACCCTTTGAGCCACGGCGCTGCCCCAGGTGCAGCCGGGTAAAGAGGGACTGTGGGAGGTTGGCTCCAGGGCATGTCTGGCCCATCTCACCCAGTCCCACCCCACTGGCCACCTTCAAATTAATATCTTTTCAATGTGCATGAATCCGTGCACTGGGGCACTAGTAGCTTCATAATAAGTCTTGGTATGCGATTAAGCAAATTCCTTCACCCTCATCTTCCAGCCAACGTTTCTTCACCCTAATGCCCTAAACCACTTGTTCTGTGTGAAGAATTACTTCTCTCCCAGGCATCTAGGATGGTACTAGTCATTACCATCTATGGGAGGACTGTGAAAATAGTCACTAAAATAATTTTCTGTACTCTGTGGTTCAGAGGAGTAATTTAGTTGAGAAAGGCTCTATATTACTTTAAGCTCATTGCCCATCTTTCATATACATTTTGGAATCAACTTCTCAAATTTCTCAAACAAACAAACCTGTTGGGATTATACTGAAATCACATCAACTCCATAGGTCAATTTGGAGACACTGCATATAGTCATATTGTGTATGTCTAACCATAACTCAGTATTTATTTACAGTTTAAAAAGTGTCTTTAAAAACATTTAAAATTTTTCTCTATCAACTTCTTGTTTAGCTCTTGTTTTATTTATTCCTAGGTACCTTCTATTTTGTTGCTATTATAAATAACATCTTTTAAAAATTAATATTTTCATTTGTTGCTTGTGTATAAAGACACAATTGATTTTCACATATTGATCTCATTTTCTACCACTTTGCTAAACTCTTTTATTAATTCTAATAATTATGTCTAAAAATCTTTTGGGCTATCTCTTTGCAGATAATTATGTTATCTAGGAATACTGGCACTTTTGTTTTCTAACCCTTAAGCTCATATTTCTTTTTCTTGTCTTATTGCCCTGGCTAATATCTCTAGTACATTGTTAAATGGAAACAAGGACAGTGGGCCTCCTTGTCTGGTTCTTGATTTCAAAAGGAATGCTTCTAATATGTCTCTATTTACAATGATGCTTTCTACAGGCAATTCCTTTTTATTCCTAATTTGCCAAGAGTTTTAAATAATGATTTTTGTGCATCGATTACAATAATCATATGATTCTATTCTTTAATTTGTTAAGGTAACAATTGCTTATACATTTTGCTCATTTTAACTACTCTTGTAATTTAGATTACACCCAATATCAGAATTCATATCATTCTAAGTCTACACCTTGTTAATTCTGCTGATCTCACTCAGTGAAGCTTGTTTCCTTGAGAGTTTGGTAATTTTTAAAAAATATATTTTTATTGATTTAGAGAGGTAGAGAGAGAGAGAGAAACATCAATGATGAGAGAATCATTGATCAGCTGCCTCCTACAGGCCCCCTACTGAGGATCATGAGCCCAAAACCCAGGCATGTGCCCTTGACCGGAATCGAACTGGAGACCCTTCAGTCCCTCAGGCTGATGCTCTACCCACTGAGCCAAACCGGCCAGGGCTGGATTTGGTAATTTTTAAAATTCGGAACTTATATTTGGTTGAACATACTCTGTAGGGATCCTAAACTGGCAATGCCTTTTTTTTCCAGAGAGGATTTATATTTGCTTTTCTCAAGAGCCAGAGGCTGTAACCACACTGGGCACACTTGAGCTCTGTTTAGAGAATCAGGGCTTACGGCAGGAGCCTCAAGATTAGTTTTCCCATCTTGTGGAGAGCTCAAAGCTTAGTGTCCTGATCCCAGGGCTGGTCCTCACACCATCTCCCGCTGTCACATTTGCTGACTATTCCCGTTCTGCTCTCATTTTAGTACCCTCTCCCATTCCCCCACCAACCTTGGAAGTTGTCCTTATTTTCATCAAAGCCTAGCAGTCATAGAAGTATGTTTAGTGTAATCTTCTCAGGATCAAGTTGTAGCCTAGTGTGTGTGTGTCGGGGGGGTTGGGGGGGGGCGAGGAAGGGCTGGGGGTGAGGGTGGGGACGGGGGTGGGGAGGGAGTTTGCCATTCTCCAGAAAGAGGAATTCAGTTCACTTTTAATCTTTGGATTAGATCAGGGAGAAAGTCTGAATTAAGTGTTCCTGGGTCCCCAACACCTCTGAGCATCTGTTAAGAGTCAGAGACTTCACCAGCAATAGTATCTAGCTAGAATTTAATAGCCCTATTTTGTTTTCGCTTTTATCTTATGGTTATATTCTATGATGGAGAGTGATGCTAGCTTTCCTTTTACTGTAGTGGTATACAGTTTCCTTTAAAGATGAATAAATTTATATATGAAAATGATTCAATTTAAAGAAAATGTTAAATAAACAATAGTATAAACTATAGCCAAATATTGCAAAAATCATGTGAGAATGAAGACTGGAAAACACCGGAGTGTATCTTCCCGATTCCTCAGCTCCCATCTCCCCCCAAAAGGGTTTCTGCTCAGCCCAGCCCCAAGTGCTCTCTCCCTCTCCGGAGTGACTAAAGCATCGTGGCCAACAGTATAGACTGATGAACAAAAAGATAGATACAGAGGCAGTAAAGCATCAAACAGACTGTCAAATTACAGCGGGAAGGTTAGGGAGAGGTGGGGGAAATAAGAGATCAACTGAAGGACTTGTATGCATGCAAAACATTGGGGGGTGAGGGCATGTATGGGAGTCGGGTGGGGGGGGGCAATGGTAAGATATGTACACATATAATACCTTAATAAATAAATAAATAAAAATTAAAAAAAACACACAAAAAAACAAAAAATAAAAAACCTTATAAATGTAATAGTTAAAATTAAAATTTATGTATGGCAAAGAGTAAGACCATACACAAAGTGAAAGAACAGATGATAGAATAAAGGCTTTAACAAACAATACAAGAAGTTCTTACAAAGACATAAGAAGCGGATCCAATGGAAAGATGGACAGAAAAATGATGTATACAAATGACCAATAAATCATATGAAAAGAAAAAAAAATAGAGCATCGTGGCCAGTCTTCTCAGTAATAACCCCTTGATTCTGCCCCCTGCCCCCTAATTCACCCCAAGACGGAAGCAAACCCACACCCAGCTCCCCACAGGGCAAGTGATTCCCTAGATCTCCTTGTCTCCCCCTGCCTCCCTGTGACACCATCTCTCTCCATGTCTCCCCGTGAGTTCTTATCTTCCCGTGTCTCCCCATTAGCCTTGCCCTGTGTCGTACAGGTAATTGTGCTCTCCTGGCAGTTGGTGGGACGCTGATTGGGTTTGGACAGTGAAGTGAGTTGGTGTCCCTAGAGGGACACAGCTGGGGGTTCGGTTTGGGGGGTGAGGGTAGGCCTAAGGGTTAGGCAAGACACCAATGGGAACAGCTAATGGGCTGTTGCTCCAGGGCAGGCCAACAGTTTGAGTGGAAGCATTAAGACCCTAAGCCTCTTGTCCCTTAGCCTTTCATTTGTTTGTCTCGTAAACAAACAAACTGGGCTTGTGTTTCTCAGGCAGTGCAGTGTGAATCCATCCCTGTTTCCTGGTGCCTGAAGCCAACAAACCATCTGCTCTGACCACTGCCTGACCTATTGCTTTGCTACAGTCTCATGGACAGCCCTCTTTCTCCATGGAGGCAGCATCTACAGAAGAGCCTGGGGGTGAGAAGAAGCAACTCTATGCTGAGAAGCAAGCTACCTCCTGGCCCATGCTTCTGCCTTTTGGAAACAAATTATTTGCTAGTGGGAGGGGTCTTCAGAGGAAGGGACTCCTTTTTTCAACCTTAAGTGTATTCCTAAGACCTGAGAAAAGCATTGTGGGGATTAGATTTTTCTCTATGGTCCAACAACTTTACTTATTTAGGCTTTCTTTCCTCTTTTGAAGTCAATGGTTATTTTTGAATTTATCTATTTTAATAACTACTTACTGGACAGCCTCTCTTGCGTGGGGTTTAAGAGCAAGACTGTGGAGTCAGACAGGCTGGCTTCACTACCTCCGCCACCTGCTACCTGTGTGACCATGGTAATTAATGTCTCTAAGGCTGACTTGCCTTCTTCGTTGCATGGACATAGTAATGGTAGCTGCTGCAGAGGGTCATGGTGCTGGAATGAGATCATTCCTGTGAAGGAATTAGTACACTGCAAGCTAGTACTCAGTGATGGGTGACGATGGTGGTGATGACGATCCTGGCACACGCCACGCACCATGTTCGGTTCTGGGGACACCTACGTCAGTGAGAAACATCGCTTGCCCACAGATCTCATAAAACCTCCACCAGGTGTAACAGGCAGTGATGGATCAGAGAGTTGACTGAACCAGGGAAGGGGTTGGTGAAAAATCCATTCTGTGGCCAGGTGCTCATATGAAGGCGAGTCTATTAGAGGAGCACCCCCGGCTTCCTGGGGGCGGGGGGAGGGGAGAAATGACTGTGGTTGGCCAGTTGGGAGGTGTTGCTGGGCCTGCCCAGCTCAGCCCGTTCTCTTTGCAGAATGTCTTAGGCTCAGCAACTCCATGTGTTAAGCCTGCCTGACCTGCTGTGGAGCTGTGGTTCCCCAACCCCGCCTGTGACCAGGTGGCTACGTGTGTCTATTTCAGGGATGAAGTATTAAAAAGTCCCTTGTGGCCACATGTCTTATGCCACGTAGCTTATCCTTTGATGAAGCTCTTACAGGGTTAAGGCCATAGGCAGCCCCCAAGATGGTGCCCAGAAATGCCTACCTCCTGGCATTCATGCCTGGCACAGTGCCGTATTGTGACAGGGTGGTCTATGTGACCATTAGTAGATGGACTATTAGCAAAATGACTCTGGAGTAAACCAGCAACCTTATCATGAGCACCCCTAGGGAAAATCCCACACGGCAAGAAATGAGGCCTCCTGCCGACACCAAGTGAGGGAGCTTAGAAGCAAATCCTCCAGCCTCCATTGAGCTCTGAGCTGGCCACAGCCCAGGCTGACCTCTGGACCACAACCTCGTAAGAGACCCTGCATTGGAATCACCCCACTAATCCACCCCCAGATTCCTGGCCCTCAGAAGCCGAGACAGTAAAGGTTTATTGCTTTGAAATGCCGCTAATTGGGGGAATTGGTTACACAGCAACAGATAACTAACGCAGTCTATTTCTCCTTCGGGGGTTAAAGGCTGTTGTGGATTGGCTCCCCACAATTCCAACCAATGGCAGGGTCTGAGGTGGAACATGGGGCAGACTCCGCTAGAGCAGGGTGCTAGAGCACCTGTTAGGCAAGCCGGGGTTTGAATTCTGGCTGGACCATTACTTCCTCCTGCTTGATCACGGACAAATCATTTATTTTTTTATTTTTTTATTTTTTATATATATATATATATATATATATATATATTATTGATTTTTTACGGAGAGGAAGAGAGAGGGATAGAGAGTTAGAAACATCGATGAGAGAGACATCGATCAGCTGCCTCCTGCACGCCCCCTACTGGGGATGTGCCCGCAACCCAGGTACATGCCCTTGACCGGAATCGAACCCGGGACCCTTCAGTCCGCAGACCGACGCTCTATCCACTGAGCCAAACCGGTTAGGGCTGGACAAATCATTTAACTACTCGAAGCCTCACCTCTTACTCAGTGAATGGAGGTAATAATACGTACTTTGTAATGTTGCTGTAAGAATTAAATGAGATAACGCATGTATAGAGCATAAGGGTCAGCATTCCCTCAGATGCTAGCTTTTAATGCAAATTTGTCCCGTCTCTTTTCTGATCATGAACTTGCATGAGGTGCCAAGGGACAGGCCTCTTCATTGCTCCCACCCCACGTACCGTGCACCTTTCCGGGGAGTGGGAGCGGGAGGGGAACCTCGGTTTTGAAAGCTAAGTGAGACATGTTTATAAAACAGCAAATACATATTTGCCTTTTGGAAACCACCCGAAACCTCACTCTAATTTGTGCACACCACAAAATAATCCCCCACGTGGGACATGATCGCACACAGAGAGCACACAACTCTACCCACCGGCTTGGTTGGAGGACATTGGGGACAACTGGTTCCCTTCAGCGCGGGCCCGTTTTCTATTTCTAGGGAGGATAGAGTCTGATTATTGTATCAAGAGTCCTTCCCGAGTGATGCCTCCCTAACAGACACCCAGGCGCTTGAAAGCAAGCATAATGCCCCGGTATTAAGTCGACAGGCTAATTTTAAATCTCTGGGCATCCATCATGTACTTAGCTCCAAATTATATGGTGGATCTGCGTTTTTCTTAGACCTCTTCGATGCTGCAGGTAAATAAAGCAGCCCTGTGCGGGGGCCATAAAAAACGTAGTAAAGTCTCGGTGTTTCTGTCCGCTGGCAAGGGCTGAAGGCCATCTGTCCAGGAGAACTTTCACCCAACTCCTGTGCAGTTTGGCAATCCTAGGGTTGTGGGACGGCCCAGGAAAAATAACACCCCAGGTTAGTGGAGGCCACCGGCCCCAAAGGCCCTCAGCTCCCTGGCCTCTCTAGCAGCTCACTCCTCCTTCTGGCTAAATTGTTCAGGGTCCAAACCATCCAATTCTTCCTCTAGTTTTGGGGGGAAAAAATCGCTTCTGGGGACATGCACTATCCATTCTGGCCACTAGAGGGTGGAACAGGGCAACATTGCTCCTGGGAGGGACAGTTGGCGTGTCCCTTCCTGTGCCCCAGGATGCCGCCTGGAGACAGGACAAATATAGTGTAAACAATAGGCAGAGGCTGCCATTTGGGTGCCACAGCCTCGGATGCCAGCTTCTTCTCCTTCTTTTTTTTGACTTTTTTTTTTAAAAAACATCTAATGAGAGGGAACGGTCCTGGGCTGGGAAATAGAAGCCTCCTTCTCCAGGTCAAGGTCTAGACCAGTGGTCGGCAAACTCATTAGTCAACAGAGCCAAATATCAACAGGACAACGATTGAAATTTTTTTGAGAGCCACATTTTTTAAACTTAAACTTCTTCTAACGCCACTTCTTCAAAATAGACTCGCCCAGGCCGTGGTATTTTGTGGAAGAGCCACACTCAAGGGGCCAAAGAGCCGCATGTGGCTCGCGAGCCGCGGTTTGCCGACCACTGGTCTAGGCTCAGATGTGCAGGGCCTTGTTGCTTGGAAGATGAGTTAATATATTCGTTCACTCACTGGGCAACTAGTTATTGAACACGAACCGCCATGTGCTGGGCCCTCTGCTGGACGCCAGAAACACAAGGATGTCCCAGGCTAGCTAAGGATGTGGGCGCTATGGAGGGGCGGGTACCAGCCTGCAGGCCGGGCCTCACTGAGCGGGTGGCTTTGCAGGTGGAGTTACACGATGACTATGAGTGTGCAAGGCAGACAGAGGTGGTGAGGACGCGGAAATTTCCGACGGAGGGGAGGGGACGTGGGAAGACCTTCCGATATGACTGACTTTACTATGGGCGGTGGGGGGCCCACCCATCTCCACCTCCACCACCATCGATCGCTACCTTTTTTTTTTTTTAAATATATTTTATTGATATTTTACAGAGAGGAAGGGAGAGGGATAGAGAGTTAGAAACATCAATGAGAGAGAAACATCGATCAGCTGCCTCCTGCACACTCCCCACTGGGGATGTGCTCGCAACCAAGGTACATGCCCTTGACCAGAATCGAACCTGGGACCCTTGAGTCCGCAGGCCGATGCTCTATCCACTGAGCCAAACCGGTCATGGTTCGATCGCTGCCTTTTAACCTGGGGCTCTGCTTCCCCTCGGACCCCACTGTAACCAGCCTCCACCCAGAGGCCAGTCAGATCTTTATATCAGTCAGACCGAGTCCCTCCCTCGTGCCACGCCCCCAACCGCACCTCTGTCGTGGGCCACCTTAGTCTGCCCCACCCATCTCCCCTACACACACACCTTTCATGCCCTCTGCCCTCCAGGCACACTGGCCTTTCCAGTTTGGAATTTTCCAAGCCCAACCATGCCTCAGGGCTCTCACGCTGACCAGTCCTTCTCCCAGGCTGCTCCTCGGGCGGGGACCCTGCAGTCACACAGGGCCTGAGCTTTCGGGGCCCGCGCTCTGCTGGTGCCATCCTGAAATTCCTTTTTTTTTTTTTTTTTTAGAAAATACTTTTTATTGATTTTTAGAGAGAGAGGAAGGGAGAGAGATAGAGAGATATAGTAGAAACAATGATGAGAGAGAAACACCATGGATCGGCTGCCTCCGGCATGCCCCCGACTGGGAATGGAGCAGGAAGCCCGGGGATGTGCCCTGACCGAGAACCGAACCGGCGACCTCTTGGTTCCTGGGTTGATGCTCAACCACTGAGCCCCAGCAGCCAGGCTGGAAATTCTTAATGGGTTTTAAGGAGGCCCCACATTTTCATTTTGTCCGGGACCCCACGAATCATGTCCTGCCTCTAACTAGAACACTCGGCTCTTGCTTGGCACGTCTGGCTCCTTCAACCATTTGGTCTTCTCGGCTCAAATGTCACCTCCTCAGAGGGGCCTTCCCTGGCCACTGGTCACCTGGCCACCGGTCACCCTGCCTGGCTCCTCCATCACGGAACGGCTGCTGCATTCCCACACAACCATCCCTGTCTGGAATGACCCTCCTGCTGAGGTCTCCCCGTGTTTGCCGTCTGTCTCCTCTTGCTCGTGCTTCCCGCCCACGGCTGTGTCCCCGCCGCTCGGAGCACAGAGCCAGCCCTGTGGGTGCCTGTGCAGGAGCTGGTGGGAAGGGGGGTGGCTGAGCCCGGGGGGCAGGGCAAGAGGCCGTGTGAAGAGGAGCTTGTTCTCTTTCCTTCTCCATCTTTGCTCAGCACTCGTGTGCAGGCCCAGGCGAGGCAGCTCCCGGGCCCCACCAGCTCTGCCCTGTGAGTGTCCCGTCGTGGCCCAGGCCTTCTGGCGCGGAGCAGCGTGAAATGCTAGGCCAGCACAGGGAGGGGCCGATGCATTCCCTTCTGACGTCCGCGGCTGATCCAGCCTGTGTCCTGGAGCCGGAGGAGAAACAACTGGCATGTTCTCTCCCCCGGAGCCTCTCAGATACAGCCACGGAAACAGGCAGGGGGGGTGGGGGCCCCCGGGCAGGCAGGCAGGCAGGGCTGTTTATAGCTGAGTCAAGCTAAGCCAGGCTTAAGTTATTGGCTGAATGTTTGCATGTGCGTCTGTCTTCAGGTTAGAATTAGCCAGAGCCCTCCGGGGGGGGGGGGGGGGGGGCGGCGTCTGGAGCCACACAGCTGCTGCCTCGCCATCTGTTTTGCCAACGGATGAGGTTTCCTTTCTTGGGAAACTTCTCCAGCGTGGAAGGAACGGCTGCCTTGAGGCTACGGCTGGTGCGGCAGAGGTTTCGGTTGCACTGTATGCTTTGTATGGTTCAGGTCCACGTGCGACTTTATCACCAGCATGATGATACTGTGGGTGGTTGACTTACCCAGAACTAGAGGGGTATCTCCCTCTTGGAGAAATGGGAGCTTTTCGTTCCATTCATTCAAGAAATCCTTATTGAGTATCCGCTCTGCAACCGGCAGGGTGTGGGTCTCGCCTGGGGAGAACCAAAGATAACAGTGTGATCTCACTGTGATCTCCAGCCACACATCTCAGCCACTCCACGGCTGGGGGAGGGGGAGGTACTATTATTCCCATTCGACCCCTGAGGAATCGGAGTCCCGGAGGGAGGTGCAGCCACAGGTGGAGTCGCCCCGCTGGTGACATGGACAGTCGGGACTGGACCTCTCTGCCACGCCAGTGCCCAAGCTCATGACCACCAGCCCATCGTGCCTCGCAGGTGCCTTCCTGAGACAGGAAGAGAGATAACGACCTAAATCCTTGGGCTGTGCCTGCAACCACAGAATGAGTCTGCCAGCCCCGGTGAGAATGAACCACCTACCACTGCCACTCTTGCCTGTCATCTTTGCAGAAAAACCTGGCATCCGGCACTTTTTCTGGCGTGGGGCTGGCCTGGCTGCCGTGTCGATCTGTGCAGCCTGTTCAACGTACACCAGGGGGCGCCATTCACAAAACCACTGTCCCTGTAGTAGTGCAATGGCTGATGGTACTCCTCGATTCAGTAGCCCTGAGTTGAGATTTATTGCCTTAATGAAGTTATTAAAAATAAAGGGGAAGAGAGGGTAAATAGCTGGAGAAAGGAGCAGAGAAATTGTCAACGATGGGTACAACCTGGCCAGGTATGGTTCATGTCAACCATGGGGAAGCTTTGAAAAGGAAACAACCTCTATTTGGCTTGTTTGTTTGCTTTTTATTTCTGCAAAACAAATGACCCCCAAACTTAGCTTAAAATAACACACATGTATGATCGCACGGGTCCTGTGGGTTGGGAACGCAACAGAGGCTGAGCGGGGTGGTTCCGGCTCCAGATCTCTCTGGAGGTTCTGGTCAGGATGCCGCCTGGGCTGGAGGATCCCCTCCCACGCTCACTGATGTGGGTGTTGGCAGGAGGCCACGTGGCTTCGCTATAGACCGCACCACGTGGCGGCTGGCTTTCCCTGGAGAGAGTGTTTTGAGAGAGAGAGAGAGGGAGAGCAAGAGTGATGTCCGAGATGGACGTTGTAGCCTTTTCACAACCTAATACTGGAAGGGACATGCCTGCCACAAGCTGTTTGTCACGGGAACCACCTCAGTACAGTGTGGCTGCTCAGGGTGTGGCTACCAGGAGGGGCCGCTTGGGGACCGTCCGGAAAGTGGGCCACCACACAGCTGCAGGACAGGAACACTGGCACCCTTAGTCAGATTTCTCTATTTTGTTTGTTTTATATGTTTTTATTGATGTGAGAGAGGAAATGAGAGGGAGAGAGAGATAGAAACATCGATAAATCAATCAGCTGCCTCCTGCACACCCCGCACCAGGGATTGAACCTGCAACCCGGGCCTGTGCCCTGACTGGGAGTCAAACCGTGACCTCTTGATTCATCGGTTGACGCTCAACCACTGAGCCACAACGGCTGGGCCAGACATTCAGATTTTGAAGCTGGGACTGAAGCCGCCGGCATGGGCTCCCAGATCAGCAGGCCTTGGGGGTTTCGGCAGCTGATACGTGGCTCGTTAACATGGGGCCTCTGGGTCCTTTCCAGTTGGGCTTTGAGCGGTGGGTCCTTGGCCTTAACACCCATGCAGCCTCACCCGACTGTTCTGAAAGCCAACAGGTTTCATACATGGCTTGGACTTGAGATCTAAATGGAGAACCGGAGTGAAATATGCAGCCCAGAAGATGCCCCTTTGGCATATTGATGATTTGGGATTAAAGGAACTTAAGAAACATTAGGTGCAGGAAGGACACTCTGACCTTGCTTGTCCATCTAAAAGCAGCAAATGAACGTCCCAGGTGAAGGTACCCGCTCTGTACAAGGAAGGCAGGAGGCATCCTTATCCCCAGAGACAGGGAACTCAGGGCTGAGAACGCTGTACAAACCAACCTTATAACTTCTTCATTAGTTAGCTACTCCAAGCTCAAACCCTTCTGTCTTGTCCATTCTTCACAAATGTATTCTTTCTTGAGAAGCTATAAAAGCTGCCTGCATTGGCCACTTCTTTAAGCCCCATATCTTGGGAGCTCCCGTACCCATGAAATAAAATTTGATTTTCTCCTGTTAATCTGTCTTATGTCAATTTAATGATTAGACCAGCCAAAGAACCTAGAAGGGAAGGAGGGACATTTTTCCTCCCCCGCAACTGCAAAAGGTGTGACCAGTCTCTCACCCCCTAGAGGTGAGACTCTTGCAAACAGGACCTGTTAGAACCCGGGGCTGTGTGCTGTTCCCCTCAGCAGCTGAGGTTGTTGTTGGCATGATTGTTTGTTGCGTTTTTTACTTTAGACCTTTAAGCCAGGTATGGAGGGAAAGTATAGCAAACCCAGAGTCATCCAGATCTGGTTTGAATTCCAGCTTCGCCTCTTCCAATTCAGAAACATGGGAAATTACTTAATCTCCTTAAACTTCATTATTGCATCAAAAAGGGGGAATAATAATCTCTAGATCACAGGATTGTTGTGGGAATGATATTTGACACCATATGAAAATGCCTCGCCTGGTGCCCAAGCTTAGAAACTACCCAGGAAAGGGTGGTTGACATTGGAACTATTGTACCAGGTAGAGAAATAACCCTTGGTTATGGCATTTTTTTCAGCTTTTTGTCCATGTAATTTTTTTTTATTGTAAGAACATGGTTCGTTCCAGCTATAAAAGTGATTATGTGAAAAGGTTTGCTGCAGCCTTCGCTGTGGTTTCATTACATCCTAAAGGGTACGGATATTCTGAGAACCCATCTTTGCAAAGAAGGTAATGGGAAATAAATGACTTAGGCTATAAAAATCCCAATTTGCAGTTCAGTTTTCAGGGACACATTCTTCACTGAAGTGGGGGGCACGTGTATCCGAGATGAGGTGGAAAGTCCCCGTGTCCCCTTTCTGTTCATTCCTTCCTTCCCAGCCAGACAATGAAAACAATCACCCAGGACTTCTTTTTCTGAGATTCTCACCTGCAAGGTGCTTTCTCATCCAAGATACGAAGTTCAAGGCAGCAAATTTGCTTTTTGCTTTTTTCAATGTGCGTTGTCATTCTGCTCAGAGGACTCCCTCTCTAAGTTCCATACTTTAGGATATTGAAAATCACCCAAGTCCAAGTCAACTGTCACTCATCAGCAGCTCCTGAAGAGCTAATTAGGAGTGGGAGATGGGACATCACGATGCAGAACTCTCTTTCTGCTCTTACAGGGCTTGTCATTAAGGGGACAAAAAGGCCTAAATTCGCCCTCTGTGTGTGTGCATGAGCCTTGCATTGGGGGCTGAGCGGTAGACCAGATGTTCAGAGGGACTCTTCCTGTAGGGCCTGTTAAGGTATCTGAGGAAACCACTCTCATTTGCCTTTTTAAAAAATATGTATTTTTATTGATTTCAGAGAGGAAGAGAGAGGGAGAGAGAGATAGAAACATCAATGATGAGAGAAAAATCATTGGTTGGCTGCCTCCTGCACGCCCCCCACTGGGGATCAAGCTCGAAACCCGGCATGTGCCCTGAGAGTCTCCGTGACCTCTTTCCTGGATCATAGATCACTGCTCAACCACCGAGCCACGCCGGTCGGGCCATATTTGCCTTTTTACCCCAGTTCCTTGATGAAATCCACTCTCTACTGAAGTCATTTGCTCCCTTAAGAATCAGACGGTTGGCCTCCTAACAGACACTGGAGAGTTTCCAAATTTAGCATCACCAATCTGCTTTGAGTGGCCCTACGTGCTTCCCCTTTGAACCCCGTGATGATTAGAAGCGTTTCCGTGATGAGCTGGCTGTGTGAAGATTCGAGGTTAATGACTGTTGGGAGACAAGAACCCACGCCTTGGCTCAGATTGTGCCTTCCGTTGCCTTTCTCTTCTCCCTGGGACGAGGTCCTGGCCTAGGGCTGCTTTAGGGCCCTTTGTGTACACCAGGGGTGCTCAATAAATGCTTACTGACAACATGGTCTTTATACACACACGTAATTAGGTCATCTAGCTCCATCTATTCCTTTCCTCGAGTAGTTTTAGGTTTACCTGTGTCCACTCACCTTTCCATTCTGCCACCTGATCACTTCTGAGGCCTGCTGCACCTCATTCATCAATAAGCCTAAATGTACCTCATCTGCTAAGAACAGAGCTAGTCTGATGGCCACGGGAGAAGCCACAAATCACAGTCTCCTCCCAAGCTCTGATGAGCTTAACGACTGCAAAGAAGGGCCAGCAAAGTTCCTGAGGCTGGAATGAGGCAGTGGCTGGAAAATTACTAGGTACAACTTGTTTTTATCAGTGATCAGGGGGGTTCTGGCTAAACTGATCGAACAGGATTCTTGCTGAAGGGGGGGCCAGGTGGTCAGACATCCCCCGGGGAATGGTGGGGGATGAGGAATTTGGTCAGATATTGAGGATAAGGTTCTGGCTAAACTGACCTCACAGGATTCTTGCCAACATTGGGCGCTGGAGGACAGAGAGCCTGACTGGAGTTGGATCAAGGGGAGAGTCTTTTGAATTTGCCAAAAAGAAGACGATTGGGATGAGAAGTGAAGAAGGGATGGTGAGGTGACAATCAAAGCATTCCACTCCCGGATGGAAACAGTGACCCTAACCTGCAGAACAATGGTGCTCTGCCCCCTCAAGTGCTGGGGGCAGGTGTTAGAGAGTGGGAATTTTTGAGCATGCTTACTACTACCATTCCAGAGAGGCCGTGGACTATGCCCCAGATAGAGTTGTCAGTGCTGACACCAGGCCAGGCCTTGAGATACGGTCTCATGGCCCCTTCCCAGCACGTAGGCCTTCTTTCACAGAACACTGTCAGCTTTCTGAAGAACAGGGTGACCCTGTGAATAACATGGTCGTCAATGGCATGATCCTGACGTTGCTTAGGAAAAACTGTTTTGTCTTGGGTTACTTGTTCTGCAAAAACAGGATGTGGTTAATGTGCATAAAAGTGGTCCTGCACAAAGGGTAAGGGCTGCTCTCTGGACTCCCTGCGTGGAGAAAGGCAGAGCAGTCGCCGGCCGGCTGGCCGGCCAGCTGGCCGGCTAATAAAGGCTCCCTAAATTTTAATTTGGTCTGGGCTCCAGTGGTCGTTCACTCGCGCTCGCTCCACAACAGCAGGTTAATGCGGTTTTGTTTCATGTTTCCCCAGCATGGCCGCCAATTAGAGAGAAGGTACCCAGGAAGGTCCTTAGACATCATCTAGGCCAAGAGCCTTCTTTTATTTATTTTTCCTTTTAAAAATATATTTGTATTGATTTCTGAGAGGGAGAGGGAGAGAGAGAGAAACATCAATGGTGAGAGAGAATCATTGATCGACTGCCTCCTGCATGCCCCCTACTGGGATTGAGCCCGCAACCAGGGCATGTGCCCTTGACCAGAATTGAACCCAGGAGACCCTTCAGTCCGCAGGCAGAGGCTCTATCCACTGAGCCAAACCAGCGAGGGCAAGAGTCTTCTTTTGGAGATGAGACAGAGGGTGAGAGAGCTCAGTGACTTGCTCAGAATGACGAGTGAGTTAAGAGACAGCGCTGGCCTCTCCCTCATGTTGTGCATCAGGCACATTGCGGTGTAGCCCCAGTGTGGGAGTCCATTCAGGAGGCAGTCAGCCAGTGTTGGTGGGTGAATGCTTAGGGATAGCAGCTCTGCGATCAGAGGTCTTTAAATGCTTTTACAAAACCCAGGGGTTGGTCCACCAGACCATGGGACAGCTGCAAAAGAAGGTCAAAAACAATCATGAGCCGAAACCGGTTTGGCTCAGTGGATAGAGCGTCCGCCTGCGGACTGAGGGGTCCCGGGTTCGATTCCGGTCAAGGGCATGTACCTGGGTTGCAGGCACATCCCCGGTGGGAGGTGTGCAGGAGGCAGCTGATCGATGTTTCTCTCTCATCGATGTTTCTAGCTCTCTATCCCTCCCCCTTCCTCTCTGTAAAATATCAATAAAATATATTTTAAAAAAACCAATCATGGATGAGGAATCAGGAGACCAGATTACTTCCCAGGGTTTCTGAGGCTTAGTGAGACTTTCTCAAACGTTCATGGCCAAATTCTGAAGCATTGTGCAAGACCTCCATGCCTTCATGTACGCAGTTCCTCTCTCTGGAACAAATTTCCCTTACCTTGAACAGATTCTCCACCTGCTTGTAGAACTCCTATTCATCCCTCAAAACCTTGGTCAGCCATCACCTCTTCTGTGTACCTTTGTCTGATCCTTTTCATCCAGGTAGAATTATTCCCCTCCTCCTCGGTACCACTGTATTTTGTACACACTTTTAACATTGCACATCCTACAAATATTTGCTTCTATGTCTGCATTCCACTCTAAGCTACTTGTCAAGGTGTCTGAGGGAGCCACGTCTTATTTGCCTTTTTATCTCAGTTCCTTGGCACATAGGAATTCACTGTAGTTTATATTCTAATTGGACTGAACATTTTCAAGCCTCAGGTTTCCATTGTCAGAGGGGGATGAAAATACTGGCTCTAGCTACCTTACAGGATTTTAAAAATAAGAATGAAATGACTAATAAATTAAAAAAAAACCTTGATAAAAGGCACGAAGGTCAACTCCAGTAAACTCTTGCTTGGTCAGAGCACCTGGTTACTCAGCTGGACATGAATTGACCTTATTTGGTTCAGGGAAGGCTTGGGGTTCTTCTGTGCCTTCAGCATCATCATGCAAACACGGACATGGGTGGGGGTCAGTTAAGGACGGTGATTAAGAGCTCGTGGCTGTGTGACGATGTGACTGCCCAGCCCTGCAGCCCCTTCCCTTGCTCTTGTCCTCTTTGTGCTTACTGCTCTCTGACATCACCCGATAGAGCTGTTTGCTCGGTGAATGTCATTCTGTGGCAAAGGTTGCCCACTCAGATCCATTCTCCCTTCCTCCTCGGCCGCTGGCCAGGTGCCATTCCCCCAGTGGTCGGCAAACTGCGGCTTGCAAGCCACATGCGGCTCGCGAGCCGCGGTTTGCCGCTCTGTTGACTAATGAGTTTGCCGCCCACTGCCTTAGGGAAAAACACTTAAAAAACATTTTAATAATGTACTAATGTCTTTAACCTGAAGTCAAAACTTCTGGGTAAGGGTAATGCCTTACGCAGTGGTCGGCAAACTCATTAGTCAACAGAGCGGCAAACCGCGGCTCGCGAGCCGCAGTTTGCCGACCACTGCCCTAGCCCCTCTTGAACTTGGATATGCCCTCCAGACTAGGTTTCACCCACAGACAGGAAATGGACATGACAGTCGCCTCTCCTGTCAGGCCCGGCCTTTAACACACTGGGGGTGGCCCCCCGTGCTCCCTCCCGCCTGCCTGCTGGTGACACTGGGACGTGGCAGCAGCCCAGGTCTACCCAAGCCGCAAAGACTGTGTCCTAGGTACTTAGCAGAGCAATGACTTGGAAGGAACCTGGGTTCTCCCCAATGACCATGTGGAACAGGTCACAACTTCTTGGTCCTTTAATGTATTGGGGGTCCTTTGTTTCAGCAAGCCGCCCTTACCCTAACGAATGCACACCCATGCTTTGTGACCGCAGGGACTTCGTCTTTCGTGTTCACCCCAGTGTTCCCAGTGCCTAGAATCCTGCCTGGCTCATAGTAGGTGCTCAGACTCATATTTGCTGCATCAATGAATGGAACTAGACCACCCATGTTTGAATCACTGACAAGCCACGTGACCTTCAGCCATGTAGACCTCAAGTCCCTCATCTGCAAAATGGGGGTAGTCATTGGACCCACTCTTTGGGTTATGAAGAAGATAATATGTTTATAGCTCTCGGAGCAGTGCTGGACACATGGTAAGCATTTGGTAAGGGTTATTATTATTATTGCATAAATGTGTTTTCTGCAGCTTTCGAGATCTTCAGTGACACTGAACATGATTTCAGGTTAAATTAGACGCGACGTCCGGGGAAAGAACCCTGAAGCACGGGGAGTAGATGCACCTGCATCTGCCACTGGCTGACACCGATAAAGTGGATTCACCTTTAATTGTTTATTTCATGAACTCAGTGTGATGGCTTTGGAAAATGCACGCAAATATATGCACATCACATAAACCCACATAAAAATAGCCTCCTGTGTGCCTCTGCATTGCTGGAAAGAATTCTTGTGGCTTTATACTACTCCTTCCGGTTACATGGTTACGTCAGCCTTCCCATCTCCCTTCTCAGGAAGACCCACACCTGGAAGGAGGGAGGGGTGCGCACGTGGGGGTGTGCACGTGGAGGGGTGCGCACATCTGCCGTAGGAGGGGGGAGGGTGCCGGAGAGGCTAGTGAGGACCGGATCAGATATGTGTGGCTGGTCCAAAAGGAACGTTAACATTCCGGGCTCTGCGGCCCATTCCAGTCAGTCAGCCCATTCCATCGGCAGCATCTAACCACCTGCCGTTACCGGTAACTGTGCCCTCGAGGCCGTAAGAGCCGCAAAAGGAGCACGGGAAGCTCGTTCCAGGTTTGAAAGGCCCAGGACCCTTGCAGCTCGCCAGCTGCGAACAGCTGAGGAGTGGGCGAGCCACCCGAGGCTCGGTTTCTGTGGAATGAGCACTGCCCCTGCCTGCCCACCTGGCCACTGCTCGCAGGACCCACTGAGGTGACCGGTGTAAGGGGCTTCACAGTGTGTAAGTGGTTAATGAGAGGTTCAGGCCATCAGTATTATTGTGGGTGGGAATTGGGGCGGGGGTTGAGCAAGGAGCAAGCAATATGGCCACCGAGCAGCATGGGTAGGGCATGTGGGGTCGAACAACTAGTTCTGAAGCATAATGACAGAGACCCCCATCTTTTGAGCTCTCCAATGCATCTCAGATTTCAGATATTTTGTCCAATTATAATTTCATATGACGGCTTTATTCATGCATGCATGCATGTATGCATGTATGCACTCCTTCATTCATTCAGCAAAGACACTAAGCACCTGCCCGGGCAGGGCCTTATGCTGGGTTCTGAAATTTAAAGGTAGAAAAGACATAATATTTGCTCACAAGGACCTCTTTCTTCTCACGCCGGGCTTGCGAATCCAGCGGGGGGACAAACATGTCATCGATAAATGCCACACCACACGTAAGGGACAGTGACCGAAGCCCGGAAAACGAGAGATGCAAAGGAAGAGATAGCTGGCTGCACCTGGGAAGGTCGACGCCACCTGGAGAATCGCAGGGTGTCTCCAAGAGCGAGCCTGAGCCTGCCAGGTGGACCGGCAGAGGGAACGCCGTGTGCCAGGGCACAAAGCATGAAGCCACATGGCCACGCGCTCCAGATCTGATTTGGAAAACACGGTCAACGGTGTCAAGCTGTACCTCTCCCAGTCACGCAGCCCGGGCTTCCCTGCCTCCTCCAATGCCTCTGACATTTACGAGCCCCTGAGACCTGTTTGGCAGTGATTGTCCACGGTGAGTCCTTGAGCTGTTTGCCCGCTGCTGCTGCTGCAGGTCCCCTCTCTTCAAGGAGATTGTACGTCACCTAAGAACTGAGGCTGTCTATTCTATCTTTGTCTCCCCAGGACCCAGCTCGATGCCTTGCTTGTGAATATGAAGCAGGCAGCAGACGGTGGTTGCTGGAGGTTGTCCGAATGGTGACAGTGTCGGATGCTACTATTTACTGAGCAATCTCTTGGACGCCGCACCACATGCTAATTTGCACATTATCCCTTTTAATCCTCACGATAACCCCACAAGGTGGATGCTATGCATCCCCATTTTACAGATGAAGCAACGGAGGCTTCGAGAGATCACATCACTCGCAGGAGAGACGTGGCCTAGAAGTGCTGAAACTGGGATTTGAATTCAGGCTGACTCATGCACGACCGATGCTGTGAGCTCTGACTCTGCCCAAGTTCACAGCCTCTGTTTCATAAAACAGTGTGAGTCAGAGTTTTACAGACTGACAGCTAAGCCCTGAGCTCTAACCAAACGGTGGATATTTCTTCTTATGGCTGCCTCCTATGCCATGGACTCCCTGCTCCATCTCTGTACCTCCATCCCTAGCATGGCACCTCTTCTCCCAGGATGGAGAGCAAGGAGACTAGAAAATTGTCCGTGGCAATTCTGGGAGACTCCCTGGAGGAAGCCAGGTTCCTTGGAATGTGGTAAGAGGGCACGATGGAAAGAGGGTGTGTGTGAGGCCCAAAGGTGGGCATGATGAAGCCATTTATGGGGTGCTATGTGCTTTTGAAGGAGTGGAAAAGAACTAGAAGTATGTCTGGAAGAGCCCAAAGTCCCCGACTATTTCAGGGGTACAGCTGGAGCAGTTTGTGCTCCACACACGAGCCCTTTCCCTCTGCAGGAACAGAGCCCAGGCCTCCTCGGGAGTGATGAAGGTCCTTGCTCCTCTGGAAGGGATGGATGGGCATCTCCAGGTGAGGGACCACTGGGAGCTACTGAGAAACTGGCAGGCTACTTGAGAAGCATCATTTATAGGTAACAGTTAGCTAATTAATTAAACATTTCTTGAGTTCCTATTATATTCTAGGGCTGATTCTAGGAACTTGGACAACATACTGGCCCTCATGGAAGTTTCATTTCAGTGGGGGGAAATTAGAATAAATAAGTAAACTACCAAACAAGCTAGGAATTTCAGGTGGTAATAAATGCTTTGAAGAAAATAAAACAAGGTTGTAGCATAGAGAGTGACTGGGAGAGAGGAGGTCAGTGAAGGCCAGGCTGAGGAGGTGACTTTTGGGCCGAGAAAACCTGAATGGCCCAAATAGCACCTGCTATTCCTAGAGCTGGGGGAAACGTGTTTCAGCCAGACCACAGAACAGGTGAAGGTCCTGGGGTAGGAACAAAAGTGATGAATCAGATAGGTGTACAAAAGGACTAGAGTGGCTGGAGGGTGGTGAGCTAAGGGCAGAGTGAAAAAAAGGGGTGGGAGAGGCATGTCGGGTCAGACCACTCAGGGTCTGGTAGGATTTTATTTCAAGTGCTCCAGTGTATTAGCTAGTTACTGCTGTGTAACAAATGACCCCAACTTTTAGCCGTTTGGAACAAAACTCATTTTTTTATCTCACGGTTTCTGTGGATCAGGAATCTGGGCATTGCCTTCGCTGGGTTCTCACCTTCAGGGGCTCTCCGTGACTGCAGTCCAGATGTTGGCTGTAGACACCTCAGCGTTTGACTTGGAAGGCTCCACTTCACGCTCACAGGATTGTTGTCAGGATTCAGTTCCTCACGGCTATGGATCTGAGGCCGTTCTCAGTTTCTCTCAGGCAGGCCTTCCCAAGGCGGCAGCTTGCTTCATCAAAGCACACAAACTAAAGAGGCGAGAAAGAGAGAGAGAGAGAGAGTCTGACAGCAAGACCGAAGCCACCGTCTTTTGCAACCTAATCGCGGAAATGGCATTTGTCATCTTGGCCACATTCTATGCATTAGAAGCAAGTCACACAATGGGTTTCGTCCTCACTAAAGGAATACCAGCAGGTGGGTCACCTTAGAAATCTGCCTGCCACACACAGGAAGCCACTGGAGGTGTCTGACAGGGAGATGACATGGCCTGGTGTATCTTGTCAAAGGATCACTCTGGCTTTCTTGAGCATTAGGAGGATGAGTGGCGGGTGGGCAAGAGAGGACACCGGAAGGCCAGTGGGGACTTCAGTAGAAGATGATGCCAGCCAGGACTAAGGGGGTGACCATGGAGAGGCAGGGAAGGGGATCGGAGGGGCCTCGCCAATGGACAGGAGGCAGGGGCCAGCGAGGAGGAAACGGATGACTCCTGGGCTGGCTGTGACATGCGCCTCCTGCCGGTGGGATGTGCCTTTGACTCTCGGGATGTGTGCTCTGTCTCCTCCTGGGAGAGACAGGGTGACGCTGTCGCCGACCTCCTCCAGCCCCACCCGAGGTCACACATTTGCTGGATGGCTGGCCCACCTGAGGAGCACTGGCCGTGAGCAGAGAACAGATGTCTCCTGGTGCCGGGCTGAGGGATCGACCCCATGCCCTCAGTCTTAGTCTGCTCATGCTCAGAGCAACCAAGCCAGTGAGCGGGGGCGGGGCGGGAGGGCGCTCACCTATAACTGTGCTCACAAAGGCAGGAAAGAGCTAAGGGGTGTGTCTGTGTCCATCTGTCCCTCTGTCTCAGGTGGGACAGGGTTCAGGGCAGGGAGAGTTACTAAAGTTCACCCTCGAATGTTAGGGCATCCCTAACAAATAAACTCCAGAGAGACAAACACAGTCTTTACCTCCACGAAATCTTTACTTGCTATAAGCGAAAAGATAGAGAAACTGATCACTTTAAAAATATATATATTTTTATTGATTTCAGAGATGAAGGGAGAGAGAGATAGAAACATCAATGATGACAGAGAATCCTTGATCAGCTGCACCTAGCACACCCCAAACAGGGGACAGAGCCTGCAACCCCCACACAGGGGATAGATGCCCTGACTGGGAATCGAACCAGACCTTCTGGTTCATAGATTGATGCTCAATCACTAAGCCACGCCAGCCGGGCAAGAGCTTGATAATGATGTGGCTACCATCTGTTGTGTCAGTCTCACTGCTAAGCACTCATAGATATCTCAATTAATCCTCTTAACAACCCAGTGATGTAGGCATTTCCCACTTCACAGATGGGAAAACTGAGGATTAGAGAAGTTAACTTGCCCAGGGCGACAGAGCCAGTGAACGGGAGGGCCAGGATGTAACCCGGGTCTGTCTGACTCCAAGCCCACATTCCTAACCATACCACCACCCTGCCCCCCATTAAGGCTAGTTGCATATTCATCTCCTGCCCCCAGGAGTAGCAAGGGGCAGCAGCTTTTATTCTCTCAAGAGTGGGTCCTGACTTGCCAGAGAGGAGCAGAGCAGAAGCGTGTTTTACTGCGGCGGCAGAGGGTGCCCCCTGGTGGTGGCGGCGGTGAAGAGCAGTGGGTGGGAACAGAGGAGCCTGGGTTTAGCTAAGTTAATTGGGGGTGGGGTGGGGGAGATGGACACAGACAAAGCTGTGTCCGTGGAGACTGGGTTCATCAAGTCAGCTTGCCCCAGGCAAAAGGCCAAAGTGCATCTCCTTCCCTGGAGCCCATGGGGTGTTCTCATGGCTCCTACCTAGGTCAGCCAGGCGCTCATCACATCCGTAACCAAAATGACATCACCCCACACCAGCCACACTCATCACTCACACCCAGTGTCTGCAGCTACATTCATACTCCGGCATGTGCCATACCGGCATCATCTTGTTAATAATTTAGGGCCTAGAATTTTGGCTAATTTAGAGGTCAGTCTGACTGGATTGTTTTTGCTTAAAGGGGCCAGGCTCCACATGGGGGATTTCCTGGGTACCACTGTCCACACAGCTCCCCAAGGCTTCACGGGGAGTCGGACATGGGCCACTTACAAGACGAGACAGGAAGTGCTCTGTAGCTAGGGGAGCACAGGGCAGGGGTGGGGATTCAGCTTGGCCAGTTGGGGAAGGCGTGATGTCAGCTTTGAAAACATCAGGACACCTTGGGTGTTTGCCACACCCCCGTTTTGAGCCTCTTGAATGAGAATCACAAACTGTGTTGATTCTGAGAATAAATACAAGCCTGGAGCTGACCAAGCCGAGCCTCTGAAGGTCCCTCCAGCCACCTGCGCGGTTTCTTCATGCTGATCACGAGCTGTGAGAGGCCCCTTCCCGGGAGGGAGCAGCGGAGTGCAGCAGCTGGGGTGTCAGGATGCCTGTGTTCTATTTCCAGCAGCTGTCACTGGCTCACCGTGCGACCTTGCCGAGGTCACAGCCACGCTTTCCTTGCAGGGGAAAACAGAGGTGGCAAAGCTCGCATTTTCCCAAGGGATGCGAATCCTGGAAGATGGGGTCCACCCTGCTCCCCAGGAACCTCAGCCACGTCTGGTCCTGCTGATATTGATGAAAAATGCTTCCATTTGAATTCAGGGGACTTTGGGGGGACACCCAAAGCAAGAAGCAAGGAGTTCCTGCCATAGCAAGACTTATGGCCACTTTCACATGCAGCGTGTCCCAAACATTTTTTAGATCACGTTCCACAGCACCGGTTCCCACAAGGGCCTCGAGCCGCCTGTGGCCGGGGGTCGGGGAGGAGGAGAGAAGGCATTCTCTCTCTAGTTTCAAGATGAGGGCATCAAGGCCAAGAGAGAGTGGCTTTTCTCAATACTTTAATGACCAGGGACCCCTTTTATTATTTTACTACCATGCACCCCCCCTGTCGGCAAGCCCTTGCTAAATGCTCTGCATTTATTAAGTAGAAATTCAGCTCTGTTTTCATTCATCAAAGTCACCCATGAGCGCCCGTTTCTGCTCAGCACCAAAGAACTAGAACTATCCCCAGCCCATTGCCCAGAATAGCAGCATTTACTCCGGGTGACTTCCTCAGAGGTAAAGGCCCCGTTTCCACCACACTGTTTGAAAGTCCTGAAAAGAGTTTACCCTCAAGGAGCCCAGGGACCCCGGGCTGGGAAGTATTCCCCAGAGAGGTCCAGAGGCCCAGGAGAGGCACTGAGGCTAGCGGTGGGACCAGGGCCGGGGCCAGGGGCCCGACTCCCAGGCCAGGGCTCCAGCTAAGCATCCCCCTGGGCAGGGTTGTCCACACTCAGACACACAGGCACAGGGCGCACACGTGCAAGACAGCAGCCCAGCCGAACGCAGGCCAACTGAAGCAACGATGCTGAGGGCTCCGGCCGTAATCAATAGGCTCCCCTATCGTGTATGCAGTGGGGCACTCTCACCCACTCTGGGGGGGACTCAGACCACTGCTCTGGCACCTGCCTCTTTAAGAGGAGGAGACAGACCAGAGAGGGGGCTGAGTCCCTGCAGCTGGGGACCCTGGAAGAGGGGGGACACCCCCAGAAGCCTCAGGGAGTCTGGCATGGAGGCCTGGCATGGAGGCAGGGAAAGAGCTGCAGGACCCCCCAGTGGCTCAGAGCTCCTCTCCACCCTGCTCCCCAGGGCTCCTGAGACTCCTCATGTGTGGAGCCGCTGGCTCAGACCCAGAGGCTCAGGGTTTTGATCCACCCGAAGGCACCAAGACTCCATGTACCTTTGGAAAAAGGCTGAGGCTTAGCTCTGTGGCTTTAGCGTCCGAGCCTCCACCAAAGCGCCTCAGGGCCAGGGGCCAGGGCAGGGTCTCTGGGGCCGGATGCCCAACAGCTGTTCCCTGGGTTATTTTGATCCAGCTTATCAATTCCAGGGTGTTTGGACCAAAATAACCCGCAGCGTTGGGGGTCTGTGGGGACCTCTCCTTACAAAGTTGCTTAAATAGAGGGTGGGGAGGAGGAGCTTGGCTTGGGGGTGGGGGAGGAAGGAGGGGAATCTTGTGTCTGAAGCAGAGGTGACCTGCCTTGCTGTCCTCTCAGCCGTGACACCTCCCTGACCTGCTTCCTTGGGGACCAAAGCTGGGAGTGGGTGGGGGAGGAGTGAAAGTTAAGAGGGAAGAGATCATTTTTTAATTCGGGTTCTTGACCCCGTGGTGGTCCTCCATAGCTGGTGACAGACATAGGACTGTTTCCCATTTTACGGAGGGGGCGCAGGGGGTCCAGAGAGGTGAAGCGCGGATACCCGGATACCGAGGCCGCAGGACATGGAAGCCAGGCCTCCTCACCCCAGGCCACACCCCTTCGGTTGGGCCTCCTAGACCAGCAGCAGCTCCGCACTGGCCGCTGCGCGTTTTCCTGACGAGCAGGGACCAACGTGGAAAGTGCTGACTGGCCTGGACTTCCTCTGGCCACAGCGGGGCGTCGGGGCGGCTGCCAGCCTCGAGGACCCCGCCGGCCTCGCTGAGATTCGAGTAGGGGTTGGGAGGGAGGAAGAACAGCCACCCCTCTGGGGCCCTGCCCAACCCCATGGACAGCCCGGGTCGCGCCCTCCCCTCCCCAAGAGCCTGCCGGGATTGCTCCGGGCGCAGGGCCACAGTGACCCGGGCTGCGCTCCCTTTGGCAACGGGGAGCGTGCTTTGGCACCTGGCGGGCGTGGGGGCACCCGGCTCGGGGCCCTGGACACCGCCTGGGCTGGGATGCGCTCGGTAACCGAGCTTAGTTGTCGAGGGCTCCTGGCTGAGCGCGCACGACAGCTCCGATTATCAGGTCCCCGAAGTAAGCCCGCCCGGTGGGCCGCATTTGGCTACCGGATTTGGCGACCACCACTGGGCCACCCTCGCCGCTCCCGTCTCTCCCCCGGGATTTAACAGCGGGTTAATTTCCTGTCCTGGGAAATCCTTCCCGATTGTCCCTCGCCCCGTCCCCCCGGCTCCCCCCGCCCCTCTCTACCCCCCCCCCCCCGCTCCGTCCCTTCCGCTCCGAGCTCCCCTAGTCCTCCCACGCTGCGCTTACTCGCCCCTGCGCGTCCAGGCGCACGCCCTCCCCGCCCCGGCCGCCCTCCGGCTCCCAGCGCCCTGCCGTCCGGAGAGCCGGTCCGCGTCGCCGCGGCTCGCGCGGGTCGGGCCATGCGCCCCCGCACCGCCCCCCGCGCCCCCGCGGGCGCCGCCGCCGCCGCGCTCGGGCTCTGCAGCCTCCTGCTGCTGCTTGCGCCCGGGCGCGCCTGCCCCGCGGGCTGCGCCTGCACCGACCCGCACACCGTGGACTGCCGCGGCCGAGGGCTGCCCAGCGTGCCCGACCCCTTCCCCCTGGACGTGCGCAAGCTGCTGGTGGCCGGCAACCGCATCCAGCGCATCCCCGAGGACTTTTTCATCTTCCACGGCGACCTGGTCTACCTGGACTTCAGGAACAACTCGCTGCGCTCGCTGGAGGAGGGCACGTTCCGCGGCTCGGCCAAGCTCGCCTTCCTCGACCTCAGCTACAACAACCTGACCCAGCTGGGCGCCGGCGCCTTCCGCTCGGCCGGGAGGCTGGTCCGGCTGAGCCTGGCCAACAACCGCCTGGAGGGCGTGCACGAGGCCGCCTTCGAGACCCTGGAGTCGCTGCAGGTGCTGGAGCTCAACGACAACGACCTGCGCAGCCTCAGCGTGGCCGCCCTGGCCGCGCTGCCCGCGCTGCGCTCCCTGCGCCTGGACGGGAACCCCTGGCTCTGCGACTGCGACTTCGCCCACCTCTTCACCTGGATCCAGGAGAACGCGTCCAAGCTGCCCAAAGGTGAGCCAGGCGGCGGGGCTGGGGCTGGGGCGGAGCGGGGGGAGGAGGAGGACGGGGCTGGGCGAGGCCACAGCAGCCCAGGGGCCTGGGGTGGAGCCGGGAAGAGGTCTGGGTGCTCAGGGGTGACGGCGCGGCATGAGAGTTGCTCCCTGCTGTAACCTGGCAAGTTCCTAGCCCGAACTTTTTCTGGGAATTTGCTGGGGCAAGGGGCTGGGGAGGGACACTTTGGATTCTCCAGAGTTTCTGGGCCCTGATGCTATACTCCGCCCCCACCCCCCTTCTTCTCCAACAACCCACTTTCCAGAGTTAGAGATCTGTCATTTCTCTGTCACCCGTGACCGAAATCACCTCATGGGCCTCTGGGTCCTGGTACTGGTGGGTGTGGGTTACTTAACAACCCCTTCTCAATGGAACGCACCCTCCTGATGGGAAACAGCTGATCCCATTCTCACTCCCCTGAACGTGGAGAGAGCCAGCCGCTAAGACCTCCCCAGCAGCCTGCAGGGCCTGAGCAGGTGTGTTTCTCAGCGCCCAGCTGGCCCTTCTCTCTACAGCGGGTGAGGATATTCCTGGTGAGGGATAATGGCAGCCCCGGAAGAGCCAGGTTCTGATTTTGCAGCCCAGAAGCGAAATCGCCCAACAAAAATGTGAGCAGGTGCACCTTTCCTGAGGGGACAGGGACATGCACCCCCACCTGCAGACAAGAGCACCGGGGCCGGCAGTTACGGGCCCCTGTGAAGGCCAGTGGGAAGGAAGCAAAGGCAGAGCTGAGAAGGAAGGGACCTCAGCATCCACAGGGATGAGCCCCAGACAGGGGGCAGGCGGGGTGTCCTTGCCCTCAGGGATCCCAGCCTCCCACAGGGGGCTCAGCAGGGGCCTCCAGAGCCTGGCTCCACCTCCACCTCCGGGGTGTCCCTAAGGCTCTGGGTAGAAGAGGAGCCAGAGCTGTGTGGCACACGTTATAAAAGGTGACATCGATACGGATTTAGCTTCTATAGATCCTTTTTCCATGTACTGAGGATTCAGGGTGTTGCTCACCTACACCCTGGATTCCTGTGCTCACGCATTCATTCCACACCTAACTAAGCACCCACCCCAGGCAGGGCCAGTCACTCCTCACAGGGGCAGGCCCCTGAGCTGCCACTTTAAGCCCAGGCAGGCTCTCTCCCATAAAAAAAGCCCTAAAAGGTACAGACTCCCCAGCTTTAAACTTTGCCCTCATTCGCTGGCCGGGCTCCCCAGACGCTCCCCACCACAAGCTGCCCCGGAGGCCGGAAGACCTCACTGTGGAATGGGGCGTGCCTCGGTTCTGATGGTTTCCGCCTCTGCTTCCCCATGGACGCGGCATCTTTACCCCCACGGTTAACTGAGCTGATATAACGGGCTCTCGTTGTCATCCACGTGAGGGCTAGGTGTTACGGGGTCAGGATCTGTAGGTTTCAGCTTCTGTGCTACCATCGATGGCTGTGACCTTGAACGGGCCACCTGTCCTTCGGCCTCATGTTCTCATCTCTGAAGTACTGCGATTCGTCTCTGAGGTTTCTACAGGGACCTTGGTTCGGCGTCTGAAGACACAGGCTTGAGTCCTCACTTAAACCTGGCTGACTCTGGGTGGGTCACTTAACTTTGTTTGAGCCTCATCTTCCTCCCGCTTGAAACTGGCACCTGGAATGCTGTGTAGTTGTCTGACCTGGTGATTTTCGGGATCAAAACCAGATCATGTCGGTGGAAGGAAGGAACAGTGTGAATGTGAAACGTCATTTCTCCCAGATGTGTGATCCTAGCAAGTCTCTGACCTCTCTGAGCTTCAGTTTCCCTACCTGTAACCTCAGAACGCAGTGACCGAATCCCACACCGTGTTTAAATGAGATCAGCTCCATCCAGGGCCCAGTCATGCTTAACACGGGATGGGTGCTTCTATAACCTATGGCAGCCCCTTCCCTCCTTCTCCTGCACTTGTTCAGGGCAGAGTGGCTGAGAGCCTGGACTCTCGCACTGAGCTGCTGGGTTCAAATCCTGCCTCTACTTCTTACTCTTTGGGTGACCTTCAGTACCCCAGTTTCCTCATCTGTAAAATGAGGATGATGCTAGTACCCATCTCAGGAAGGGCACACGCAGGTCCCTGGGGGAAGACTGAATAGCTAAGGTCCCTCTTCCACTTCCCTTTGTAGCCACAGCCTGCTTGAAAACTGGCACCTGAAACGCTGTAGGTTTCAGCCTCTGTGCTACCATCGATGGCCGTGATCTTGAACGGGCCACCTGTCCTTCGGCCCACATACTAGGGAAGTGAAGGGAACTAATTCTCATGCCCAGTGACCTTGACATGGGCAGCAGTAGGGAGGGAAGGCGGAGAGGAGTGGGGATCAGGGGCACAGTTACACAGGTGCACGTGATGCCTTGGGTCTGCTCACCTGGGGCAGCTTCCTGGAAAGGCCATTCTGGGCTCGGCTCGGGCCCTGTGGGCAGACCCTGCATGGAGTCCTCTCTAGAAAGGGGGGTCCTGCAGGTGGGGTGCTCACCACTTATGTCACTAACCTGCCTGCCAGGCTGGACCCATAGCTCTCTGGGGGTCCCTGCCCCCATCTCCTAGTAATTCCACTCTCCTTTTCTGACGTCAGACACTTTGAGAGCCTGGTTTGGTGGGAAGAGTGAGGACTTCTTGTCATACTGACAAAATAAACAGTGGTTCAGCCAAAGAGACCGAAGCTGATGACTTTCTCCCCTGGTGACTCCAAGGTGACCCCATTTCTTTTTCTTTAAAACGGAAGCAGTTTTATTTTCCGGAGGATGAAATAACAGCTCCACACAGACTCGGGGGCTGTAGAAAAGTCT
Source organism: Plecotus auritus (assembly GCF_963455305.1). NCBI lineage: Eukaryota > Metazoa > Chordata > Mammalia > Chiroptera > Vespertilionidae > Plecotus > Plecotus auritus. Next base: position 7,735,764 of record NC_137771.1, on the reverse strand, counting down.
CATAAAGAAATGGAAAGCACCCAGGAGCCCACCACTCTCAAAGGTTTTCTGTATTTAATTTGATTTTATTCTTAAGCACATACAGATTTTTTAAACAAGTTGATACTAGATTATACATCTTATTACTGATTTTGTGTCTCGTATTGAGTTGTGAGAGTTTCCTGTGTTTGCAGTTCTTTGAAAATTTAGCTTTAAAAAAAAATAAATGTATTGGGGTGCCATTGGTCAACATGAACATATAGGTTTCAGGGTGGGTGTCTGAGTGGCAGCATCTGTGTATTGCACTGTGTGCCCACCATCTAAAGCAGCCTTGGGCAAACTATGGCCCGCGGGCCGGATCCGGCTGTTCTATCTGGTTCTCTTGCTCTCCCCTCCGCTCCTTTACTTTGAATTTATATTAGTTCACACAAACACTCCATCCATACTTTTGTTCCGGCCCTCCGGTCCAGTTTAAGAACTCATTGTGGCCCTCGAGTCAAAAAGTTTGCCCACCCCTGATCTAAAGTCAAGTCTCCCCTCTGTCACCTTATATTAGGATCCCCTTCTCCTTCCACCCCCTTCCCTCTGGCAACCACCACTCTGCTGTTTGTATTCACGAGTTTCAGTTTTATATCCCACATCTGAGTGAAATCATATGGTTCTTCGCTTTTGAAAATTTAATGTTTAATGGCCATGTCATGGGTCACTTTATCAATCTATGAACTGGCCTGTCTCCTGTTAGAAGTATGGGTAGATGCCTTATTTTTGTCTACAGACAATGCTGAATGGAACATCCTCATGCATGTAGAGGAAACGCTCTGGGAATTTCTTTGGGGTGGATTTTTTGAGGTGGGAACACGGAGTGAAAGTCTATGTGTATTTTAAATCTCTGGAGACATTTTTGCCCAATTGCGCCCCCGACAGGGGACACCGATGGCCAGCAGAGAGTACCCGTGCCACCCCACCTTCCTTTGCTTTGTTCTTTTTAAACGTTTGACTGGCAGCGTAATCTGTCCCCTCATTGCTTTCATTTGCATCGCTGGTTCGCTCCCCAGCGGAGTGAACGTTTTGTGTGTTTATCCAACCCCTGGCGGGGCTGACCCCGGTCTCACTCCGCCTTCGACGGGTCTGTACACGGCCCGAGTGCCACAGGCTACTGCATTTTTAATCTGCCTCTTAATTAGAGTTGAATCTCCGGGTGTCACCTTCCTCACAATTACTTGTGTCCGGGGCCAGGTGTCGCCTTCCAGGGGCGCCACGGTCTGGAGCTCCGGGGAAGAGGCCACTGTGTACATGGGCCGAGGCGACCTCACCTCGTTTGCTCCCTGGACAGCCTGCTCCCAGAGTCCTGCCGTTCCATCCCGAACACGGGCCCTTTCTGAAAGCATCACATTCATCATGTCACTCTGTCGCTTCACTCACAGGGTGACCTTGTTGCTGGGAAACAGGGGACAGTGGACCTACCTTCCTGCCCACCCAGGACAGCCCGGGGCATGCAGTTGGGGATTTGCTCTGGGGAGCCCAGGACCACTGTTAGCTGGGTGACCCTGTGCCAGCTGACCCAGATTCCCAAGGGGGAGGCCCTTTTAGCCAAGTGGCCGTCCGACTCCGGCTGTCCCCGAATCTTGTGGTTTCCAGTGTAATTGGAATGAGGTACTTGGAAGGCTGTGTCACCTTCAGGCTGGAAGTGCGTTGAGGGCCCCACGTCGTGGGGGTTGTCGTGAGTACCCGGATCTGGCACATTCACGGTTACATGAGCCAAGTCTCCAAATCGCATCGAAGTGACAAGATCTGTATACTGCATCCTGTGCCCACCACCCAAAGTCAAGTCTTCTCCTGTCACCTTATATTAGGACCCCTTCTCCTTCCACCCCCTTCCCTCTGGCAACCACCACGCTGCTGTTTGTATTCACGAGTTGCAGTTTTATATCCCACATCTGAGTGAAATCCTATGGTTCTTAGCTTTTGAAAATGTAACTTTTAACGGCCACGTCATGGGTCACTTTATCAATCTATGAACTGGCCTGTCTCCTGTTAGAAGTATGGGTAGATGCCTTATTTTTGTCCACAGACAATGCTGAACGGAACATCCTCATGCATGTAGAGGAAACGCTCTGGGAATTTCGCCCCCCGGGGTCGCAGCGGAGTGCACACTTCCGGTCCTGGGGACCGTCCCAGGCTCCTGCCCTCAGGTCCTCGCCCAACTGTTACACGTCCCGATTCTCACATTTACTTCTAACTTTCTGGTTCTCACTTAGCTCCCCGCGTCCACTGCTCTGGGCACCCCGAGGCTGACTTGGGAGCCTGCCCTGTGCACTCTCATTGGATCCTGTGCTACCTCCATAATCACTGCTTAATAGTGGCAGTTCATGAGTCTGGCCCGTTTCAAGGACAAAACGTGTCTTACTTCTCCTTGACTCCCCAGCAGCTAACGCAGCATAAGGTGTGTTTGGAAGTCTTCCATGGCTTCCATTGTCCTTAAACCCAGATTCTTCCCATGGCCCACAGGCTCCCACGCTCCCTTTCTCCTCCCTCCCTGTCCCAGCCCATCCCAACGTCATGGGTGACAGGGAGGGGTGAACGGGGTCCAGAGGAGAGAGGGAAGGTGGCATCACTGAGCAGAGGTGGGGGAGACATAAAGTTCAGTTCTATGGCTTGGATGAAATTGTCCCCCAAGGAGAGCTCAGGTGAGTTCCAAGATGACCAGCCTCTGAGTGAGCCCTGGGAATACTGAGGGCACTCTGGGGTCATGGAGAGAGGGTAGGCTTTGTGGACAGGCCTGCCTTTAAATCAAGACCCTCTCCAAAGAAGCATTGAACAGACTGTCAAACAACAGCGGGAAGGCAGAGGAGGTTGGGGGGGGGGGCTGTAAGAGATCAACCAAAGGACTTGTACGCATGCATATAAGCATAACCAATAGATAAAAGACACTGGGGGCGGGGCAGGTAAAGGCATGTACTGGGGGGAAGGGGAGGCCGGGGGGAGGTCAATGGGAAAAAAAAAAGGAGACATATGTACTACTATTTGTAATACTTCAAACAATTAAAAAAATAAATAAGTTTAAAAAAATAATAAATAAATCAAGACCCTCTCAGACGAGCTGTATGACTTGGGGCAAGTCACACAGCTCCTCTGAGCCCCTGTCTCTGCATCTAAAAAGTACCCCGCATTGTACACCCACGCTCAAGAGCCAAAGGTGGAAGCAACCCAAGTGTCCATTGACGGATGAATGGATGAGCAAGATGGGGCTCACCCATGCAGTGAGGGATCATTCAGCCTGACAGAAAGGAAATCCGGACACATGCTACAGCGTGGATGAGCCTTGGGGTAATTGTGCTAAGCAAAACAAGCGGTTCACAAAGGGACAAATAGTGTATGAGTCCACTTGTCTGAGGCACCTGAAAGCAGTCAGATGCATAGAGACAGGAAGTAGAATGGTGGCTGCCGGGGCCTGGGGGAGGGGAGAAATGGGGAGTTAGTGTTTAATGAGGACAGAGATTCAATTTTATAAGGTGAAAGTTGTTCTGGAGATGGATGGTGGTGATGGTTGCCCAACAGTATTGAATGCCACTGAACTGTACACTTAAAAATAGCTCAGATGGTAAATGTTATTTATGTTGTGGTATTTTACTACAATTAAAAAATGTTTTGATGGGAGTAGAAAAATAAATTACCTTAAAGCAGGGTACCTCAGCCCGGCACGATTGACATTATGGACTGGCTAATTCTTTGCCTTGGAGGTTGTCCTGTGCCCTGTAGAATGTTTAGCAGCATCCCTGTCTTCTACCCACTCAATGCCAGTAGCACCCCACCCAGGAGTGACAACTGAAAATATCTCCAGACATCACCAAATCCTCCCTGAGGGGAAAAATCACCCAGGGTTGAGAATGACTGCTCTGAAGGGCTGTTGAGAAAGAGGATTAAGTGAGATGATAATGGTAAAGTACTTATTATAGTTCCTGATAAATAGTGGGAGTTTCCATAAATAGCACTTCCTTGAAGAATGTAAAATCATGATCCACTGTGTCATTGGAGGGGACCCACTAACACACATGCCCCTTTTCAATCCAAGGATGTTCCTGTTGCTTCTTCCAGCTGACCAGAGAGCCCATCATTAGAGATCAACTTGGGACTCTGGGTGTTCAGAAGGGCAGGTCCAGGAGGGAGCCATAGTGGGTGTCTCTGAGCGCCCAGAGACAGCATGGAGCATTGATTGCCATGATCTGTGGGAGGTCCCAGACTCACAGGGCCACTTAGATTTCCTCACACTGGCTGTGTCAGAAGATTCTCTCTGACCAGATCATCCTATATAATAAAAGCCTAATATGCAAATTGTTCAACCAGGAGTTCGTGCGCTGACCACCAGGGGGCAGTGCAGAACATGGCAGGCATCAGCACTGGCAGCAGAAGGCAGTGGAGGTGCTGCTGGCCTAATGGGCCCTGATGAGAGCGGGACCCGGGTAGGATGGTGGAGCAGGTGAGCGGGCGGCACCAGGCCAAGGCGAGTGCAAGCGGGAACCTGATCACCCCGCCAATCACCCCGCAGACGGTGACCAGCGACAGTGGCGGGGGACGGGGCCACTGTCTGGCTTCCAGGCACTGAGGGAGCCGGGCAGGGGGGCCCACCCCCAATCGATTGCCCCGCAGGCAGGATAGTGGAGCAGGTGAGGGGGCCGTGCCAGGCCACAGCGGGGTGCCAGGTGGGGCTGTGGGGCTGCAAGACTGGGGGCGCGAGTTGGGGCCCGATCCCTGTAGGCCACCCCAAGGGACCCCACCTGTGCACAAATTTGTGCACCGAGCCTCTAGTCCAGCCGTGGGCAAACTACGGCCCGCAGGCCGGATCTGGCTGTTCTATCTGGTTCTCTTGCTCTCCCCTCCGCTCCTTTACTTTGAATTTATATTAGTTCACACAAACACTCCATCCATGCTTTTGTTCCAGCCCTCCGGTCCAGTTTAAGAACCCATTGTGGCCCTCGAGTCAAAAAGTTTGCCCACCCCTGCTCTAATCAATAATAATGAGACACAGGTTGGTACCCCAGGCACTCAGCCCAGGACCCAACTCATAGCAAGCATCTGTTATTGATAATTGAGGTGGTGGCAGTGGTAGTGGTAGAAATGGTAAAGGCTGGCGTCATGGTGGAGATGGTAGACATGGTGGAAGTGGGCATGGAGATAGATGGTGGACATGGAGGAGGTGGTGGACATCATGGTGGACATGGGGGAGGTGGGCATCATGGTGGAGATGGTAGACACAGGGGAGGTGATGGGAGTAGTAATGGCAGTGATGGTGGAGATGCGGGAGTGATGGTGATGGTGGTGGTCGTGGAAAACACATACATGCCACCCGGAGAAGAACACTTTAGGCCCTCCGCGACCATCTCTGCTGACCTCCTCCCGGAGGGGGACACGTTAGGAAAACTGCCTGCAGGTCAGTTGGTTTCCCATGCTTGTGCTTGCGACCGTGTGGCTGTCCTCAGGCCCCGTGGAAGATGGGCCGGAGTGTAGGGTAGCAGACACAAGTCACAGTCCTGGTGCAGGACTCACTCCTCTCTGCTGCCCTCCACAGACACGCTGGGTGGGGCCAGGACCACGCAGGAGCCCTTGGCCCAGTGCTGCTGGTACATCTTCCTCCGCTGGACATCAGCTGACTGTTTAATCAGGAGAAGTGTCTGCCAGCCGAGACAGGGAGGACAGCGGGGAATTGTCCCTACGCAGCAGTCGGTATTTAATGAAAGTGATGGAGGGGAACAAAGATCGGCACTATCAGAAATTAGAGCCGGCGTTCCCAGGCATGCCAGCCCCCAGGAGCAGGAGCAAGCGTGCACACCTCAGATGCCCCTGCGTGCAGCCTTCCTTCGCAGAACGGGCCGTGTTACCCACCACTTCTCCAGGTGCTCGTCGTCGGCTGAGACCCCGGTGCCCAGAAGGAGCACTGCGCAGGGAGTCAGCAGACCCGGGTTCCATCCGCACGCCCCGTGCGTGACCGGAGACCAGTTGCCTAACCTCTCCGGGCCTCACGTCTGTGAAATATAGGGCGATGGTGGCAGGGAGGGGAACGAACATGTCAAAGGTGCCCTGCGATCTGAGATGCTGGGAAGTCAGGAGGCCCTGGCTGAAAGGCTCCCTGTGTGTGCGGAAGGACAAAAGCTGCTCTGTTTCTGGTCCTTTCGGTTTGGAGTCTGGGGGCTCGAGGGGAGGGCCTGGCAAGGTGCCTCAACCAGCCCAGGCTGAGCCCTCGCTCCAATGAGCAGCAGAGGAGTGATGGCAGTGGGGAGCTCTGGCGGAGAGCCGTGGGACCCACGCCCAGTGGTCCCGGGTGTTGGCCCTTCCTCCAGGGTGAGGGCGGGGGAGCCCCTTCCCGGGACGTGTAGCTCCAGCAGGGAGTGGGGTGAAGAGCAGCCACTCTGTCCCTAAGGAGCCTGGGTCGCCGGGGCCCTCTCACACCTCGGGAAGACTTGCGAGCTCTCCGGTCTTGGCAGACAGTTCACAGAACAACCCAAGTGGTCAATGGGCGCAGCAGACCACGTCAGAGAAATGCGAACCAACTCAACCACGTGCCCTTCCACAGCGCGGACTGGCAAAGGTGGAGCGTGACAAAGAGCCAGGGTTGGCATGGGTTCAGGGCCTCTCTCACCATCTTCACCTTGCGAGGATGCGTCATGGGAAACGGTTAAGGATGTGTACACGGACGCTCCTCGCAGCTCTGCTTCTAGTGAGAAAAAACCGCAGACATCCTGGGATTGGGTAAGTCACGGCTCATCTGCACCATAAAATACCCGTAGCCGTTACAGCTGATATGTGATCTTTGTGTGGGTTAAATGGAGAGATGTTCCAGGTATGGTTAGCCACCAGAGTGGCGGAGTATAGTTCTACGTGGAGGATTTGTGTGCAGGTCCCACAGAAAAATCTAGAATGGTATTAGATATGTATTTGTGGGTCCTTTCGTTCCCCTTTTTATTTCTGTTCTGTGTACGCAGGCTTTGTGTACGGGGTGGGGCAAAAGTGGGTTTACGGTTGTTCCAATGGAAAATAATACAATAATTAGTAAGTAATAGTACAGGAATAAACTCTGTGTTTTGCATACTCACAACTATACTAGTAAACCTACTTTTGCCCACCCCTGAAGTAAGTGGAATTAGGAAAACGAAAAATATGTATTTCTTAAAATATGTTTTTACTGATTTCAGAGAGGAAGCAAGAGGGAGAGAGAGATAGAAACTTCAATGATGAGAGAGAATCGTTGATCAGCTGCCTCCTGCACATCCCCCACTGGGGATGGAGCTCACAACCCAGGCATGTGCCTGACCAGGAATTGAACGGTGACCTCGTGGTTCATAGGACAATGCTCAACCACTGAGCCGCACCAGCCGAGCCAGAAACGTATTTTGAATGACAGAAAGTGCTGAGGGGTGAGGCAGCTCCTGGAGGCCAGATCTGGGAAAGGCCCCGAGAGATCCCCTGGCCGGGGGCCCATGCGCTGACAAGGGATGAAAGATTAATCTCCTCTCAGCCTTCCTCTGTGTCATCATCTATTTCAGGAGAATGGCAGCTCTTCACCCTCCCCAGCTCAGGTGTCAGCTGCTGGGAAGAAGTCATTAGTGAAGGGGGCAGAGCCCGGAGGGGTGGCAGCAGGCAGGTACTGAGCCCCCTGCACAAGGAAGGGGCCCGGCTCTCCGGAGTGTGCCCTGGCGGAGAAGGAACGGTGCCCGTGAGGGCACGGAGCAGTGGGCTGTCGGCAGGGACTCGCTCCCCTCAGGGCGCCTGCTCCCTGAGTTTTCTTCCTGGGAGAGGAGGCCAGCGGCATTGGGCCTTCCCACTCTCTTGGGCTCTGCAGCCACTCGGCACATCCGAGGTTTGGTAGGACAGCTGGCAGAGCAGGATGATTTGTGGCTGTGGGACAGGGACGGACAAGACAGGTGTCAGCCCATCCTTGAACACCATCTTCCTCCAATCCGTTGGTTGAACCTCTTGAGTATAAACAATGGCAACCACCCTAGCTGGTTTGGCTCAGTGGATAGAGCATCGGCCTACGGACTACGGGTCCCAGGTTCGATTCCGGTCAAGGGCATGTACCTGGATGGTGGGCTCAGTCCTCGGTGTGGGGCGTGCAGGAGGCAGCCGATCAACGATTCTCTCTCATCATTGATGTTTCTATCTCTCTCTCCCCCTCTCTTCCCCTCTGAAATCAATAAAAATATATTAAAACAAAAAAAACCATGTCAGCCAACTCTGGCGAATGTGAGCGAGAAAGGGGCTAGTTTCAGGGATATCAGGTAACTCACAAACTGAAGAAACACCAGGGACAGGCTCAGCATAGAATGAGGCAGCTCTACCCTGGCTGGTGCGGCTCAGTGGTTGAGTGTTGACTTATGAACCAGGAGGTCCCGGTTCGATTCCCGGTCAGGGCACATGGGTGGGTTTCGGGCTCCCAGGAGATCTTAGTCACAGGCGGATGGTCTTTTCCTCAACTCCTATCCCTGCCTTTCACTGCCCAGCTGCCTCGGAGACAGACAGACAGGCGACAGGCTCGCTGCCCTGGGGGGCTTGCAAACTCAGATGCTTGCGCAGGGGCCAGCCAGGTGACACGGGTGAGTGAGCAGGCCCACGGCATGTGTCCTGTCTCATTACTGAAGCCTGACAGTTGTCTCCCTGTGACAACATTGCCTCATCTCCTGACTTAAGTGTTTTTTTAGATTCTTAAAGTAAAAGACCTGGTGATGACAAATGAAAGCACTGGGCAGCCGGAACGGGGCTCCTGGCTGCGAATATTAGTCTCTTAACCCAAACCTCAGTTCCCGGCGCTGTCCATCCAGGGACCCATTTCGGAGCAGCCAGGAGCCCTTCCCCTGACAAGGGCGTCCAGGGGCTGTGCTGGCAGCCTGAGCTTCCTGGTCTGTCCAGGTCAAGGCCTGGGCAGGAGGGATACAGGAGTGCTCTAGGGCCTCCTTCTGAAAGACACTCTGTCTGGAGGGAACTTGTTCTGAGGCACCTGGTGGGGCTGACCTCTGAGACTAGGGGGCGGTGTGGCAGCCGGGGTCAGTCTCGGCTCTGTCATTTCCTGGACAGGTCATTTGACAGCTCAGTTTGATCATCTGTAAAATGGGGGCAATTACAGTGGCTCCTCATTGAATGGGCATTAAGATTAAATAGGCTAATGCATGTAAAGCCCCAAGATTGGCGGCCGGCACACGTGGATGCCACATATGTATTAACTGAGACGCTGAGGAGATGAAGGGAGAACATTCCAAATCAGGAGGGAAGGTCATAGAGTGTAGAGGGCTGCCTGGGAAGGCACATGGGCATTTCTTTAAATTGTTGTCAGCTGAGCCCGAGGCGACTGGCAGAGCCGTGTCTCGGTTACGCCCTCCCCAAGAAGGTGGGGGGCGTTATCAGTACTGACTTTGTACCTTACCTTTGTCCAGGTGCCGGGAGCGGGCTTTGATATGTAAATCCAGGCAAGCACCAGGAATACTAGGGCCTACTCAAGAATGCAAATAAGCTCCTTTGATCCTAAGTTTTGGTGATACTTCCTGGTATTTGGGGGTATAAAATAAATGGGTTCCGGGGTCCCTGCCTCTCCATCAGAGAGGATGGCGTCCCACCTGGCTCCCAGCTTTGTTTCTATCTTTCTATCTGGTCTCTTTCTTTCTTTTATTTCTTAATCCCCAGCTCCTCCACTCAGGAACCGGACCTGTTCCTTTTCCGTGCTGGACGCGGAAAAGAGAGAACACCTCTACAATAGAGAGCAACCTCCTGCCTTCCATGTGCCCCATGCTTCCTTCCTCTGCCCCTTCCCACCTCCCCCCAAGGCCCTGGCTCTCACTTCTCACCTCCTCTGGGCTGTCCCTGGACCGAAGTGTAACTTTTCATTTTCTCTCTTAAAATATCATTTGTGGCCTGGCCGGCGTGACTCAGTGGTTGAGCATTGACCTATGAACCAGGAGGTTGTGGTTTGATTCCCGGTCAGGGCACATGCCTGGGTTACGGGCTCAAACTCCAGTGTGGGGCGTGCAGGGGACAGCTGATCAATGATTCTCTCTCCTCATTGATGTTTCTATCTCTGTCTCCCTCTCCCTTCCTCTCTGAGATCAATAAAAATATAGCGCTAGCCAGTTTGGCTCAGTGGATAGAGCATCGACCTGTGGACCAAAGGGCCTGGGTTCAATTCCGGTCAAGGGCACATACCTTGGTTGCAGGCTCCTCCCCAGCCCGGGCCTTGGTCAGGGCATGTGCAGAAGTAACCAATCAATGTGTTTCTCTCACATCGATGTTTCTCTCTGTCTTTCCCTCTCTCTTCCACTTGCCCTAAAAAATCAATGGAAAAATATCCTTGGGTGAGGATTAAGAAAAAATAAATATATTTTAAAAAATATATTGTTTGTGCCCATGTCCTGGTGCCCCTCCCGTTAGACTTAAGTCTCTCTCCTGTCTTTCTCTACCTTCTTTCTACCTTCTTTGTCTCCCTTCTTTCCTTCCTTCCTCCCTTCCCTCCTTCCTTTTTTCTTTCTTCTATTTATGTATCTAGCATGAAGCCGCACCCATTTTGTTTAATGCATGACTCAGAGAAAGCCGTTCAATAACTAAATGTCTGTTTAGTAACTAAGAGTAGCCTTGCCTTAGAAGGTTACCCACTTAGCTGAGCATTTCAGCCTAGAGTGGGGTGGGGGGGGCGGGTAGGGGGGGGCTCTGTCTCATTCCCCACTCCCCTCCTGGGGACACGTGGCACAGTCTGGAGAGGTTCCCCCCCCCCCAAAAAAATATATTTTTATTGATTTCAGAGAGGAAGGGAGAGGGAGAGATAGAGAGAAACATCAATGATGAGAGAGAATCATTGATTGGCTGCCTCCTGCATGCTCCACACTGGGGATCAAACCCACAACCCAGGCAAATGCCCTGACCAGGAATTGAACTGTGGCCTCCTGGTTCATAGGTTGATGCTCAACCACTGAGCCACAACGGCTGGGCTGGAGACACTTTTGATCGTCACAATGGGAGGGGACATGCTACCGGCCTCTAGCAGGCAGAAGGCAGGGACAATGATAAGCATCCTTCAGTGCATAGGCCCGCCCCCACATTATAGGGTTATCCAGTCCCAATTGTCAATAGTGCTGAGACTGAGAAATTCTGGTTTAAAGTAGGATCCTGCAGGAGAGAAGAAGGAACCCCAAAGTCAGGTGACCCCAACTCCCGAGTCTGCAGTCGGCCTTGAATGCGTCTTTGGAAGGCCCTGGCAGCGACACTCTGCCCCCTCTGCAGGCCCGGCTGACTCTTTGTCTGACTCTTCTCATTTCCCGGCCCTTTGTGAGCTGTGGAAACCCATCAAGCCGGTGGATCTTATCGTGAAAGCGCCTTTGAGCGTGTTCCGGGGTCTCCCACCCCGACTGGGCTCATGTGCGGCGGTTTTTAAACAGGTCTGTCTCTTCTAGCCACAGAGACATGTGAGGCGACATTTCCTCAAAGCGTCACTCTGTAAAAATGCCAAACTAATCTCAAGGCACAAAGAACATTGTGGAAAGCAGAATTGGCGTGAGGAGTCGGGGCGGGCTCTGTAGCTGGTGGTGTTTTGTTGTGATTGCTTTCCAGTGAATGCAGCTCATTGAACAAGGAATTGCACAGCGTTTCTCTGGGTAATGATCACCTCTTACGGCTTGAATGCTATCTTGGCAAATGGTATCTTGGCTTTAGAAACTGCCTGTGCTTCATACTGCTTATTGGTGTCCATATTGTTTATTTTCATAACACCTTTGGCTGGGGGTGGGGTGAATGTTAAGAGGAGGTGGGTCAAGCCCTGGATAGGTGGCTCAGTTGGTTTGAGCATCGTCCTGTATACCAAAAGGTTGTGGGTTTGATCCCCGCTTGGGGCTCATATGAGAGGCAACCAATCAATGGTTTTCTCTCACATTGATGTTTCTCTTTCTCAAAAATCAATGAAAAAATATATGCCTCAAAAAGAAAAGAGGAGGCAGATCAATTGATTTTTCTACTTCCGCACTGAAGAAAAGTGTCCACAAGGAAATCCCAATATAACACTGTCTTAAAGCTCTCCTGTTCTGTTCAAAGGCATTTAAAATTCTCAAAAGAAGTAAACAAAAGTTTGGCTTTTTCAAAAAAAAAAGGAAACAGTCATAAACTGTAGTCAAATGGAAGCTGCAGAGCTCTGGTCCAGTTAATTCCTTGGGTATAGAAGGTAGGCACTGAGTCCGGGAGGAGGGACTGTGAGTCTGGTTGCTAGGCAATGGTTCCCATGGGGAGGAGAGCATCATAGATTGGCTATTGACACATGAAAGATGGGCCAGGACAGAAGAAAGGAGGAAGCTCAGCCACTCTTCGTTCCTCTTCTGTTTCTGATTTGGAGAAGGAAATATATGCAAATAAAGACCCCAAAAGGTGGTTGCAGGTTTGCTCTGCAATTAGCGGGGCCACTCTTTGCAAACCAGTTAATTAGCGTGGTTCGAAGAAATCATCTCAACTTTCAGGTAAAGCTGGAGATGGGTTGAGGGTCAGCTTTTGAATCCAGGAAGAGCTGAAAAAGTGAGCAATGGAAGGTTTTCCCGAGGGTTGAAAGTGTGAGAATAAACAAATCATCTTTTCTGTCAAAGAACAGTTTTGACAGCCGCCATTTTGGACTGCGTGACTTGGTAGCCACCATGTTGGCCGCATGGCTTGCAGCTCCCCTGGGGGCCACCATCTTGAAACAGCAAAGGCCAGGCCCTCCATTTCAATTAGCCAATCGCAAAAGACTGTGTGCCTGAGCTCCAATCAAGAGCCAGGGACAGGTCACATGCGTCAGGGATTATAAAGCCGAGCAGCCCGCCTGCTCTGTGTGCGTGCGCTTGCAGACCATGTGTGCGCACCCTTCTACGTAGAAGTGAAGATGTTTGCCTTGCTGCCTGGCTCCCGAGGATGTTTTGTGTTCTACCAGAACCCCTGACTTGGGGGGCTCGCCTTATTTCTAACAAAAGGAAGCCAGAGGTAAGCAGAGGTCACAGGCAGTTGTGCTTAATGAAATATGTGTTCTTACATCTATGAGAAGCTGTGTTGCTGAAAGCAAGCTCTATACACTCTCCGAGCTTCAGTTTTCTCATCCATAGTTGGCATAATAACAGTGCCTACCTCAGAAGGTGGTTGTGCGAATTAGAAGTTAATATGTATGTAGCACTTAGAACAGTGTTAGTACTTCGCAAGTGCAACATGCAGGTGAGTTACTACTGTTTTGTTTTTCTCTTTTCTTCCACATAAGAAACAGAAGATGTGAGTTCTTTATGCATTTTAATGTCATGCATTTTTTTTTTTTGTATCTGAAGTCTATACTTTGTATGTAGTTCATATTGTGTATCAGTCAGGATGTACAGATTATGCTTGGTGACACATACTAGCAGCCCCCATCCCACGGCATCTGCCCCGCCCTCCATCTCCCCTCCCAGGGGCTGGGTATTACCAGGTCTGGATTAGGGTCTACAGAGATCCTAAACGCTAAAAGTTTATGCTGCCTTCCCATCACCATCCCGAGTGACTCAAAATTAAAAGAGTACCATGGCCAGGCCAGTGTTGCTCAGTGGTTGAGCATCGACCTATGAACCAGGAGGTCAGGGTTTGATTCCTGGTTAGGGTACGTGCCTGGCTTGTGGGCTCCATCCCCAGTAGGGGGGTGTGCAGGAGGCAGCCAATCAATGACTCTCTCTCATCATTGATGTGTCTATCTCTCTCTCCCTCTCCCTTCCTCTCTGAAATCAATAAAAGAAAATATGTTTTTTAAAGACATGTCTCCCATCGTAGTTACACTGAGGCTTTTAAAAAAGCTCCAATTCCATTCCAATCAACTTCTCCCCCTTTAGTTTTTGGGGGGCTGCTTCTGCTTTGCACTTTGCAAGCACTCGCCTTGCCAACATTTAGGCAGTCCCGTGCTACAGCCTAAACCTGTCTCTCGTCCTGCCCGCCCTGTCCAGGCCTCGATGAAATCCAGTGCTCCCTGCCCCCCGAGAACAGGAGGGTGTTCCTTCGCCAGCTGTCGGAGGCCAGCTTCAGCGAGTGCAAGTTCAGCCTCTCGCTCACAGACCTGTTCATCATCATCTTCTCGGGCGTGGCCGTGTCCATCGCCGCCATCATCTCCAGCTTCGTCCTGGCCACCGTGGTGCAGTGCTTCCAGAGGTGCACCCCCAGCAAGGACGCCGAGGAGGAGGACGAGGATGAAGACGACTGAGCCACCCCTCCCGTTCCTCGCTTCCCAGAACCCACGCTGGTGGCTCCCCTCCGAGGAGAGAGGGAGATGCTGAGACCCACGCGGTCAGTGCCCTGAGCCGCCCAGAGTGGCGCCTGCTCCACGCCTTGGACCTGGGGCGCACCGGGTGGGACCTCCGACCTCAGAGCGTATAATCCACAGCTCAGGGAGCTCAGGAAGGCTTCCTGGAGGAGGGGCTGCGCCCAGCGTGGGGTGTGCGTGGGGAGATGATGGAGTCAGGCTTCACAGCTGCCGGTGGGAAACCAGCCCAGGGGACATGGGACTTGCAGCGCTCGCCCACAACGATGATTTTGTGACATCCACGTCTCTGACCTGGCCTGGGCCACCGTGCTGCACCTCCTCCTCCCAGGAGGCGGCTGCTCAGACAGTGGGGGTTGGGGTTCAGGTCCCTCTCCCACGTTTGGCTAACATGGCACCGAGGAGAAAGCCAAGAACTGGCCGGAGGGTGGTGGTGGTTCCATTTTGGTTGGGAAAACTTTTGTGGACAGAAATCAAACCTTCATCCTTACCCCGAGGCAGCGGCCCACAGAGGAAGGACAGTCGCTTTGAACAATCGTGATGGGCTCTGCTCAGAGTCACTCTTCCCTCTGGCGTTGTTTCCCTCCCCGTCCCCAGACCCTGTCCCTGAGTCGCTCCCCAGCCGTGCCCCCTGCTGGCACCGTCCCAGACTCGCCAGCTCCAGAATTGGCGCTAAAACCTTCCTGGAGGCCAGGCCTCTAGAAAGCAGGAGGCATCGGACCCACAAAATGGTAAAAGCATGAAACGAACGGACTGGGACTCGGCCTCTGAAAAACGCCCCCCTGCGGCCTCAGCGTGTGTGTGACTTGATTTTGGAGCCGAGGCCGTGGCAGGCAGTGATTTCCAGCGTGTGGAGTGCAGCGCTTTGGTTCTGAGTTAGTACGGCACCATCAGTGTCATGGGCCCAGCAGGGTAATGCCAGGCGACACGTGTTGGCAGCACTGGGCCTTGTGGGGACTGACAGATGGGGCTCACGAGAAGCTCCGGGGATGTTTCTGGGATCACGCCTCCATTGTTTCTCATAATACACTCCTCACGTGACTCCTCCATTGCTCCTTTCCGTCTCCTGAGTGTTTGCTAAGCGCCAGGCATTGAATAAGACAGACAGGCCCCTGCTCGCGCGGGCCTCGTATTGTTATGGGTGGAACATAAGCAGGTAAGCAAAACTGAAATTGCAAGTAGTGATGAGCGCCATGAAGGAAATAAGTGAGGCCTTGTGGCAGAGTAACTGGTCGAAGCCACTCAAGAGTGGGCAGTTGGGTGTACTAGCGAGGGCTCTCTAGAGAAACAAAACCAGCAAGAGATATGTATATCCTATCTATCTTATCTTATCTTATCTTATCTATCTATCTATCTATCTATCTATCTATTTATCTATATCTATCTATCCATCCATCCATTCATCCATCCATCCATCCATCTATCTACCCATCTATCTATCTATCTATCTATCTATCTACCTATCATCTATCTATCTTTCCATCCATCCATCTATCCATCTATCTCTCTATCTATCTTTCCACCCCCGACAACCTGGGGATATACCCTGACCGGGAAATGATTGGTGGCCTCCTGGTTCGTAGGTCAGCCCTCAACCACTGAGCCAGTTTGGTCCAGTTTTGTGGTGGGTTGAATCCATAGATGCAAAACCTGGGGATACAGAGGGCTGACTGTATATTTATTGAAAAAAAATCCGCATATTTGTGGACCCATATAGTTCAGACTGGTACTGTTCAGAGGGACCTGTATTTCTGGGGATGGAGTCTCTCTGGGGCTTTAAGTCAGTTTGAACTGGCACCCACCGAGCATCCATTGTGTCTGCTGGGGTTCACCCTGACCCTGGACAGTGTGGCCTCCCCCCACCCTGCTGGGGCTCTTGGCCTGCCCTCCCCAAACCATCCCTGCCCTGCCCAGGTGTTTAATTCCAAGCTGCCATTCCTGGAGGTGACCTTGCAGGGTGACCTTCCTTTCAGCCTCACTCACCGGCCAGGATGCAGTGTGTTACTGATGTAAAATCATGGCAGCAACTTGACTTTGTAGGTAGTTCATCTTGCGTATCAGTCGAGATGTGCAGATTATGCTTGGTAACAAACACAGCCCCTGGGGCAGGGCTGCCACCTGCTGCAGCCATGGCAACCAGGGGCTTCCACACCGATGAGGTTCAGGGGGCACAGGAAAGGAAGCGGGCATAGACGCCATTCGGCAGCTCTGGTCCTTCCTCATTGATGGGGAGGCTGCAGAATTCTGCTGAGACTGGGGGAGCCGTGGGCTCCACACACCCTTCCGAGCTGCCTGGGAGGGTGACAAATGCAGGGGTGGGACATGTCCACTGTGGAGCTCTAGGCTGGAACCATGACGTCTCCTCCATCCCCTGTATCCCCATGGAATCCTCTGTCCCCAGAGATACCCTCTGGACAGGACGCTCCATGAAGTCAGGGCCAGTGGGCCACCATCACTAAATACCACCCCTTGACCAGGCCTGGCAGACAGGAGCCCTTAACCGTCACAACACTCACTTGTCACAACCCCCATTATCGCATGAACAGAGCACATAAACTTCCCCATCCGCAGAGGGTCACACCACGTGGCCTCCCTCCCTACGGAAGGAAGATCAAGGGAAGGAGGCGGCAAGGCGGAGTCCAGGCCGGGGTCCATGCAGGCTGGCGTGCTGCGGTGGACCCACAACCGCTGAAATGGCTCTCACGGTGTTTGGGAGTGGGGTCACTGGGGTATTAAACTAGCAGAGGGCCCAGCTGGTGTGGCTCCGTGGTGGAGCGTCAACCTATGAACCAGGAGGTCACGGTTCAATTCCCAGTCAGGGCACATGCCGGGTTGCAGGCTCAATCCCCAGTCGTGGGCATGCAGGAGGCAGCCGATCAATGATTCTCTCTCATCATTGATGTTTCTATCTCCCTCTCCTTCTGCCTTCCTCTCTGAAATCAATACAAATATATATATTTTTAAAAAGAGTAATAAAGCACTCCAGGACACACCAGGATTCCCTTTCTGCGCATCTGGAGGGCAGTGGAGCTGGGCATGCTGCCCACCTGGCCGGCCCTTGGGTCGTGGGATGTGCCATGAGTGATCCTGCTCCCGTGCCTGTCCCCAGACTCACACCCTTCAGCCCCTGGGCACTGCTTCAGTTTCCCATGCAGGACCCTGACCTGCTGTCCCCTCCACGTGAAATGCTCTTCCCCTAGACTGTTACTTCTTCTTGTCAGTCAGGTCTCAGCCCAAAGGTCACCTTCTCAGAGGTCTGCCCTGCCCATCCCAGCGAAAGAGACCCTCACCGGCCACCCTCTAATGCATCGTCACCTGTTTCATTCTCTTCACAGCACTCAGGGCTGTGTGGGCTTCCTGGGTGTCGGTGGCTTGCTGTGTATGTCCCCGCTCTGTGGATTGCACGCTATGAGAGTGAGGCCCATGCTTGTCATGCTTATCCTGTATTCCCAGAGCCTAGACCTGGTGTGGGCTTGGCTGGAGCCTGATAAATATTGTGAAGTCTCTCAGCAAATATAAGCTTCACCTCTTTAAAAAAAAATATCGTGAAGTGGATAAATGAAGAGGGTGGGTGGGTGGGTGGATGGATGGATGGGTGGGCGGGCTCATGGATGGTGGGTGGGTGGATTGATGAGTGAGTAGGTGAGTGGGTGGACGGATGGGTAGGTAGGTGGATGGATGGATGGATGAATGGTGGGTAGATGAGCAGGTGAGTGGGTGGATGGCTAGATGGATGGATGGGTAGATGGAAAATTTTCTACCCTTCCCAAGGACGTGAAGTGAGAAGATAGAAGCAGGGAAGGATTTTACAAGACACAGCGAATGCATTAAAGGAAAAGGCCTCTTCACTTGCAAGGGCACAGTTCTGAGCCCAGGGCTGCGATGCCAGGAACCACTTCTGGTGTGTCCTCCTTAGCAGTTGTCCAATTTTGTTGTGGCTCAGAAGCCTCCGCTCAGCCCCAGTGTGGGCTGCTGATTAGGGCTGCAGACTTCACAGCTGCATTTCATGGGAGAGCCCCGAGAGCAAGCCCCACCAGCTCTCTGTCCTGCTGGGCAGTGCAGCAGCCCCCTCTCCTCTCCGAGTCCTCCCGCCCCGCCCCCGTGTGCTCTCCTTGGCACGGCCAGCCTTGGCATCTGTGACCGGGTGCTGAGTGATTTCCATTCGTGACCATCTGACCCCTAATTACTTCCGTTAATGACTTGGCCAGGCTTCCCCTGCACAGTCCCCGGGACGCCAAGAAGGGGATGTCCTTCATCCGTCCTTGCCCACCGCCGCCAGCGGGAGGAGCCGGGGCACCGTTGGCGTTTTTCACTTTTCCAGAGATCTGCTCTCCCTGGAGGTCAGTCTGCCACTGTGAGGAGTTCCCTCCAAGAGCTCATTCTCTCACTGATCCTGAACCTTCTACGGAGTCTGGGTGCCTGTTGGGAGGAACAGTGTGCCAGCAGGAGGGGTGGGGAGCTAACAGGAGGGCCTGGAATTCCAGCCTCAGTGGTCTCTGGCCTCCACGCGGACTCCCAGGCACGGAGCAGCCCAGCCCGTGGTGTGTGGGTCCAGGCAGAGCAGAACCACCTGCAGCTGCGCGTCCTGCAAACCATCACCTGAGCATCACCTGGGACAGCATCAGCCCTGGCCTCCGGTTCCAGGGAGAGTGTAGCAGGCTCCCAGGCCACGTGGTCAGCACTTCCCCTCACCTCCCGCAGCCATCCTGCTTAAATCTTCCTGCTCCTAGATGCTCCTTCCTTGGGACTCATTCACTCATTCACTCATTCATTCAGGGGTGTTAACTGTTTCCCCCCCTGGCCTGGCACTGTACCTGCTACAGCTCGGCTGTGTCTTTCTCAGGGGCCTTGCAGCCCCGCCTTTGAAATGTAAATGTCAGGAGGTGGGGCCTGTGTCTCCCAGGCTCGAGGCAGGAGGATAGAGCCCCACTTCCCTGGCTGCCAGCTGGGGGCGCAGAGGCCCCCTCGCAGGTGCACTGCCCAGGACAAACACAGCCTCTGGCCACAACAGCTTTCTGTCAGAAATGATAAGTGAAACAAGTGACTACACAAATGTGACCAGTCACGCCAGGAAGCACCCAACGCCTGTGGAGCCCAGCTCAGGGCGAGGGGTGAGGAAAGGGTCCCGGGGAAAACGAATGACTTCGCCAAACCCCCGCACGCACGGGGAGGCCAGCAAACTAGCAGGGCTTCAAGCAGTGTCCTGCCCTGCGGGCGACCCCAGCCCTCTAGGCCGCCAGAGAGTGACCCTTTGTTCTCATAGCACCCCCATCTCCTCCCTCCCCCACCTCCCTTTCCCAGAGCTTTTACTAAAAAGGGTTTATGCTAGGGGTCCTCAAACTATGGCCCGCGGGCCACATGCGGCCCGCCGAGGACATTTATCCGGCCCGCCGGGTGCCGCTGCCTGTCCTGCTTAGCAGCCGACGCGTCCCGGGCCCGCAGTGCGCATAGGAATTTGTTCATAGTTTTTTTTTTTAAACTATAGTCCGGCCCTCCAACGGTCTGAGGGACAGTGAACTGGCCCCCTGTTTAAAAAGTTTGAGGACCCCTTTACGCCCTGACCCGTTTTCGCTCAGTGCATAGCGTATCAGCCTGCAGACTGAAGGGTCCTAGGTTCAATTCCGGCCAAGGGCACATGCCCAGGTTGTGGGCATGATCCCCAGTAGGGGGTGATGCAAGAGGCATCCGATCAAAGATTCTCATCATTGATGTTTCTATCTCTCCCTCCCTCTCCCTTCTTCTCTGAAATCAATAAAGAAATATATGAAAAAATAACACAAAAAGGGTTTACAGTTGTAAATCCTCCCTCGGGCCCTTTGAGATGTATATGTTCCTCCTACAGCTCAGCTGTGTCTTTCTCCTGGGCCTGGGATCCCGCCTTTGAAATGTAAACGTTAGGAGGTGGGGCCTGTGTCTCCCAGGCTCGAAGCAGGATAGAGTCCCACTTCCCTGGCTGCCAGCTGGGGGCGCAGAGGCCCCCTCGCAGGCGCACTGCCCCAACCTTGGCCCCTTTTCACTTCTCTGACCCTCCTGGGCCCAGGCTCACTCTGTCCCTTTGAAACGCCCCGTCACTTCTGTGCAGATGGGAATGGAGTCCTGGTCTTTCCCACCATCAGTAGTCATTGAATAGCATCCATCTCCACTGGATTTTATGAAATCGCACACCGACATTGAATCTGAAGCTGGAAGGCTGAGCAGTAGTCAGCCAGGGTCAGTGGGTGGGTATGGGGCTAAGGGGGGGGGGAGGGCAAGAATGTTCTAGGTAGAGTGTAAGAGAGAAATCCAAAGAGGCTCAGGGGGCAGGAGATTGAAAGGGGCACAGGCCGTCCCAGCCCTTTACTGGGGCCCCTCCCCAGTGAGGGCGTCTGGCACTGCTTGAGGTTTCTCCTGCACCCATGCCGCCCCTGCCCCTCTCCCCGTCAGTCTGCCCAGATGGTGCTCGGCTGTCCTGCCACCGCCCCCTGGGTTGGTTTGGGGACCAAGAGGATGATGCTGGCCCCTGGCTTCCTTTTTTCTCATGAAAACAAGTGGAGACATCACCCACCATCAGGCTCACCCGTTTAAAGCACAGTCTGCGGTCTTAGTGTATTCACGAGGCGGTGCGGCCATCACCACTATCTAATTCCAGAACATTTCTTCACCACGAGAAGAAACCCCCTACCTGTGAGCAGCCACGCCCGTTACCCCGCCCCTGCCTTTGCCCCTGCCCCTCCCCCTCCCCTTGCCCCTGCTCCTCCCCTTCTCCCTGCACCCGCCCCCTCCCCCTGCCCTTGCCCCTGCTCCTCCCCCTGTCCCCGCCCCTCCCCCTGTCCCCGCCCCTCCCCCCTGTCCCCGCCCCCTCCCCCTGTCCCCGCCCCCCGGCCCCGCCCCCGCCCCTGCCACCTCGAATCTCCTCTGTGTCTGTGGACACTCACTTCATATGAATGGAACCACAGAGTTTGCGGCTTTCGGTCGGCTTCCCTCGCTCAGCATGTTTTCCAGGGCCATCCGTGCTGCTCCAGGTGTCAGCATCACCTGACGCCCTTCCACTGGGAGGCACCGCCCCCTCCCCCCCCCCCCCCAGCACACAGAACAGAACAGCCCCGAGAAGGGCACGAGCTTTCCTTTTGGGGCTGACAGAATGCTTGGGGACTGGATGGGGTGATGGTGGCACCACCTTGCGCATGTACCAAATGCTACCGAACGGTTCACGTGAAACAAGTGTATGTGATGGGGTTTCACCTAACGGGAAAGGAGAATCCGCTTTGGTGTTGCCGACCCAGGGGACCGGTGGGAATCAGGTCGGTTTGCTGCAGCCCCGCCTCCTTTTGGCTGGGATCCTGGGTGAGGACTCTAAATAGACCAGTGGGCCCTGGCTGGTTTGGCTCGGTGGATAGAGCGTCAGCCTTCAAACGGAAGGGTCTCAGGTTCGATTCCAGTCAAGGACACATGCCCGGGCTGTGGGCCCGATCCCCAATGTGGGCCCAAGGGGGGGGCGTGCAGGAGGCGGCTGATCGATGATTCTCTCTCATCGTTGATGTTTCTATCTCTCTCCCTCTCCTTCCTTTCTGAAATCAATAAAAATATATTTAAAAAAATAGACCAGTGGGCACAGCCCCCGCCCTAGAAAAGAAATGAAGAATGTTTTGGGGGAAAAACCAAGAAAAAAAAAAAAGGCGGAACCACACAGAAATGAGGAACCTTTGTATCTCCTTGGCGACCTAACTCAAATCCGCTTCAGATGGTTCCACAGTCCCGTGCGGAAATGGGAGGCCGTAGAGACAGCAGACGGCTTACCTCTCTGAAAAGAGTTCACAGTCTTGGGTAACCATCGGTGTGTTTTTTAAATGTTTTATTTTTCTTTATTCGTTTTTAGATAGAGAGGAAGGGAGAGGGAGAGAGATAGAAAGATAGATGAGAGGGACACATAGAGCAGCTGCCTCCCGCAACACCCCCTTACTGGGGATTGAGCCCGAAACCCAGGCATGTGCCCTGACTGACTGGGCATCGAACCCGGGACCTCTTGGTCCATGGGACGATGCTCAATCCACTGAGCCACATCAGCCGGGCTTTGAAAGGATGGTAACTGGAACTTCCAAAACAGAATAGACAGCTATAGGTCATGGCAGCTTCTTCCTCGAGGCCCACCTGGGCCAAGAAGCCCTGACGTGGCTCTGAAATTCCACCTACTGGGGGCCAGGAAGCCTCCTCCGTTGCTGGGACCCGGGCCATTGGCGGCTATACTTCTCAGGTCGCTTCTCCCGATGTCCTAGACTGCCCTCTTCTGGACATCTGCGCTGTGGCAGGTTGGAGCCATCTCTGGTTTTCTTTTCTTTTCTTTTCTTTTTTAAATATATTTTATTGATATTTTACAGAGAGGAAGGGAAAGGGACAGAGAGTTAGAAACATCGATGAGAGAGAAACATCGATCAGCTGCCTCCTGCACACCTCCTACTGGGGATGTGCCCGCAACCAAGGTACGCGCCCTTGACCGGAATCGAACCTGGGACCCTTGAGTCCGCAGGCTGACGCTCTATCCACTGAGCCAAACTGGTTTCGGCTCTGGTTTTCTTGCTTAAGAAACCCTGCTTCCACCACTTGCCTGAGCCTGGGCAAGAGCAGTGGCTTCCTGTGACCGGGAGCGGGCCGCCATCCTTCTCATCGGCCTTTCTGACCACATGCTGGCTCTCCCTCTGGGCCCAGGTTCCTTCTGTCAGGTCTTCAGGGCACATGCGTTGAGCATCTTCTCTGGGTCTGGTTAGCACTAGATAGCATCCCAAGGGCATCTCCATGACAACCACATCTCGCCTTCCACCCTCCTTAGGAAAATGACCTTAGGAATGCATCGAGAGGCTTATATTTCAGACTAATTAGAATCAGAGGCTTTTGGAACGAGAACGTTATTTAATTACTAATCACTTATTTCCCCGCCAGTTTGCTGGTGTGACTATTGAGACACAAAGAGGGAAAGCGCACAGCCAAGGTAGTGAGCTGGTTAACGGCACACCAGGATTAGACCCTGCGTATCACCTAAGACTGGATTCGCTGTGCAGAACACCAAACGAGCAAATAACAGCAGCAGAGCCGGGCCACGGGGGCGTGAACAAGAGAGCGGCTTGCTTCTCAGATCGGGTGGCCCGCCAAGGGCTTTGTGGCTGCTCCACACGCCAGGAACCCCAGGTTCCTTCTCGCCGTGGCTCTGCCATTCTCAACACCTGGCTTCCACCTCACAGTCCACCGTGCCTGCTTGGGCTCCAGCCATCACGGCAGCATCCTAGCCGGCCAGAAGGAGGAACAGGGTGGATGGTCCCCCCAACACATACTCCCTTTTGAGGGGACTTCCTAGAAGTCCCATACAACCCTTTTGCTCATTTCTTATTGGTTTGAACGTGGTCATCAGGCCCTAACGACTTCACCTAAGAGGGTCTGAGAAATGAAGCCATGTAGCTGGGGGGCGGGGGAGGGATGGGGGAGTCATGTGACCACCAGAATGTTGCTCTTTTACTTTCTGGGGCAGCGATTTCAACCGGTGTGCCCCAAGAATTTAAAACACGCAGCACCTGACTATTTCGTCAGGGCACTGACCTCTGCTGTCAACTAAAAAGATGCCACCACAACAATAGCCACGCGGTGTGAATGAATGGAAATTATACCTATTGTTTCTTGTCAGACCGACAAGATAATATATTTTTGGTGCGCTGCAGCCTGTTAGCAGTTTATCTCTGCCACGAGGTAAGAAACAGCTGCCCTTGGGAAGGAACGGAGAATGGGTATTGAGGAGCAACCAGACATCGCATCCACAAGGCTGGGCCCAAGGAGGCTCAGTTGTTCGTGTGGAAAAAGGACTGCAGGCTCTGATATCACAGTAGCTTTGTTAACTCCTCCCCCCAACAACCTTAGTCTCAGGTGTGCCTGGAACGCGGGCTCTGGGCAGGGAATGCATATGTTCAGTTGATCCGTATTTTCTAACTTTCCTACTTACTAAACAGGCGTCCTCAAACTACGGCCTGCGGGCCACATGCAGCCCGCCGAGGACTTTGATCCGGCCCGCCGGGTGCCGCTGCCTGTCCTGCTTAGCAGCCGACTCGTCCCGGGCCCGCAGTGCGCATAGGAATTTGTTCATAGGTTTTTTTTAAACTATAGTCCGGCCCTCCCACGGTCTGAGGGACAGGGAACTGGCCCCCTGTTTAAAAAGTTTGAGAACCCCTGCACTAACATGCACTGGAATCCAAAATCAGCACTCACGGCACATTTGTCGTCGCTCACAGACACGCCAGTGCTCCGAGCGCAAAGCTGGAGTCGCCCCTTGTTTTGGCTCTCACTCTGCAGGCCACCTTGGCACTGCCTATCCAGTGCCATGCTGTCTGCATTTCTGTGTGCCGGGAGCCATAAAAGCAGAGTTCGGTCTCACTTCCTGGTCAGCCCTACTTCCTGATTAAGCAAGAACAAAGAAAGCCCGCGCTTGCCAAGGGCCAGAAGAACCTCCCACATCAGAAAAGCCAATCAGCTAGGACAGATACCCAGTCCCCAACCAATCATCCCATGGCAACTTCTTATCCTACCCCTCCCCTCCTGAGTGCTTATATACCGCAACGCTCGAATAAAAAACAAGGCTTGATCAGAACCCTGTCTTGCCTCCGAATAAAAAACGAGGCTTGATCAGAACCCTGTCTTGCCTCCGAATAAAAAACGAGGCTTGATCAGAACCCTGTCTTGCCTCCGTTCTTCGTGTTCCTTGTTTGTTTCATTCTCTTAGGTGGTTCCTGCGTGCCCTCGTTGTTGCCCCGCGGGCCGGGGCATCTGTGCATTTTGTTGGGGACTGTACTGTTTAAACGGCTCCCCAGTGTGGTTAGTGCTGAAGTGCCGTCTAGTGCTTCCAGGCCGAAGGAGGCTGTGACGTGCCTTGTGGAGATCACACGGTGTTCTGTGTTCCATGAGCCTCGTTCAGGCTGAGTTACAGGGCTGCAGGCTGGGAGTTCAGTGCTGTAAGTCACTGTCACATTATACATGAAAGGCGATGTCTTTAAGCAGAAACGTTCAGGAAACAAGGTCAGTGGACAAGAATGTTGCTCCCACAGCCTCCAGGAACCCAGCTCTGCATTTTGCCCGAGGGCAATGGTCAGGACTCACTAGTTCGGCATTTCTGCGACTTTATGGAACAGAACTACTGTGAACAAGAACTGACTGTGCAGCCAGCCAGCATGGCTCAGGGATTGAGCGTCAACCCGGGAACCAGGAGGTCACCGGTTCGATTCCCGGTCAGGGCACATTCCCGGGTTGCGGGCTCGATCCCCATTAGGGTGTGTGCAGGAGAAACAGATAGAAGGTCCTCTCTCCTCATTGATGTTTTTATCTCTCTCTCTCCCTCTCCCTTCCTCTCTGAAATCAATAAGAAAATATTTTAAAAAAAGAATTGACTGTGCACACGCATGCACGCACACATACTACACACATACATCTCATACAATCCTCACAACACTCCTGTAAAGGAGGGAACCATGAAGCTCATTAGACAGAAGGGAAAGTCAGCTGAGAGGTTGGGCACCCCCCAGTGTTGCACAGCCAGCAAGTGGGCTTGAACTCAGTTCTGGCCAATCCGAGTTCTCCCTCTTGCCCCTGTCCAGGCTGGATAGAGAATTGGGATAAATTCAGAAACCAGGATGGAGGTATCAAAGTAGAGATTTATGCTCAGAGAGGTCGAGCTTCTGGCTCTGCTGAGCAGAGGAGTCCCCTCCCACCCTTTCCGACCCCACCCTCTGCTGAGGGGCTCGGGGACCGTGAGCAGGGCCACGGCCACGGCCTGAGCTGCGAGCGGCAGTTGGTACAGGGCTGGCTCCGCTGCAGGACAGGCGGACAGTTATATATAACAGGATTGATGGCTGCCGTCTCCCTACCCGCTCCGCCTGCCCCACAGAGGACTGCATCCTTCATCTTTACCCAAAGCTGGCAGCTGGCACCTCCCCGTCTTGGCCCCAGGAGCCCCTTCCCAAGCAGCCCCCGACGGAAAGAACAGAAAGACCCTGGCCATTGGAAGAAACATACACAGCCGGCAGCAAGGCAGGAGCGCATGCCGCTTTGTGTGGGAAAGAAGACGTGGAGGCAACACTGAGCTAGAAGCAAAAGTAGAGCCGCTGTGGGCCCTCAGTGGCTCACGGAGAACATGATGGCGCTAAAGATCCTAAGTATGTCCCGTCCTTGTTGCCTCCCACGGGGCATGGGCCCCCTGCCCATTGACTTCTCAAGGCGCCTGACCGCAGGAGACTGGCCATGTGTGTGTGTGGGGGGGGGGGGGGGGAGGAGGGGCTTCCATGATGGAGCACCACTGGCACCATTTTGCAAGGCAGCCCATTCCCTTTGGGGGGAGGGGGACCACAGATTGGGAAGTCACATCCTTTATTAGATCACTTCTAACTCTGGATTCTTTCTTCAAGTAAAACGGCTACAGAGACATGTTCTAGCCCAACTGGCGTGGCTCGGTGGTCGAGCGTCAACCTGTGAACCAGGAGGTCATGGTTTGATTCCTGGCCAGGGCACATGCCCGGGTTTCAGGCTCGATCCCCAGTGTGGGGTGTGTAGGAGGCAGCTGATCAATGATTCTCTCTCATTGTTGATGTTTCCATGTCTCTCCTTCTTAACAAGTGATGGGGGGTTGGGGTAAGGAGAACATTCCAGACAGAGAGGAGAGGCCTCCTGCCTGTCTCCCTCCACCCCCAGAGCCAAGGTTGTGCGGCCAATTGCAGCTCCTACACCAGCTCCCACCCCAGCAGTGGGACGCTTTACCCCGTAGGGAGAAAGGCCACCTCTGTCTTGTTTGGAGGCGAGCTCATGTCCCCTGCGCTGCGCCGCTGTGGAAGGTGACGGCTCTTTGATTTACCTCCTGCTGACACGCCTGCCAGCCCGAGGCTCGGCAGCACCTAAGCAGACCCGAAGCCATCCAGCCAGGCAGCCTGCACGCACATCCCCTCGGGCGGCAGCCGCCCCGGACAAGGGAGAAGCTATTTGAGAGCAAAGAATTGTTGAGAAACTGAAAAGGTTTGGTCAAATCCATGCACGAGGACTGTGGAGAGAGGGGGCAAGCTGGCGGCTCACTCACCTTACTGATCACACCGACCAGATCCTCCTCAAGACCCTGGGAGTAACAACGCGGAAAATCAATTTTGAACTTCTCTAAAACAAAACAAAAACAACAACAAAAAACACCACTAAAAAAAAAACCCACACCATGAACAGCTTTTTAAATAGTGTTCCTTGTTTCTCCCAGAATATAGACTTGAACCTCCAGTGGTATCTGAATTAGGCAAAAGGAAGTTTTATTAAAATAAAATAAAATAAAATAAAGGCTGGCTTTACCCAGCGCGAGACTGAAATTCTAAAGTGACTACAACTTTGGCCTCTCTGACCTTGGAAATGGCATTTTTTCCTTGAGGCTAACTTTTCCTGTTTTGGTTCCCTGCGTGAAGCTGGAAAATAAAAACCCCTTTATCTCATCTCCCTCCCTTTGTGGTCTGGCTCAGTGTCTCTGCCTTGTTCCTTTGTCCTAAACGGAGACTGTCAGCCAAAAGAAATCAAGGATTCCAACCAGACAAGGTGAACATGTAGGTTACGCTCCGTGCTAACTAAAGGATGACAAATGATGCAGGTCTGCCGAGTCAGAGCAAAGGGACAAAACGGAGCCGGTCTTCAAAACGTCCTGTTCTCTCGTTGCCATGTTCCTTCCTGAGGAAGCAGGGGTCGCTCGAGGTTGAACACTTTTCAGAGGTCGAGGCAGGTGGGAGCCATCACCGCAGTGACCTGGAGTCGCAGCCCTAACGTCTCCCTCCAGGGACCAGAGAGGGACCTGAATGCTTAAGGAGCTTGAGTCCTCCGTCGGTAACCACACCGAAGTGGGTCACGGAGCTGCTCGAACAGATTTCACTGTCCAATGGGAAGCTGGCGCCTGGCCCAGCCCATGATGGGAAGTTAATGGAATATTTCTCATCCGGGCCTTTGCAGTATGTGGCGATGCTGGGGACGTGGAGGCAGGCCACGGTGTTAAGCGGAAGAAAAAAAATGCCACGTTTTGACAGCGAGTTAACTTTCAGACAACCTCACCCGGTGCTTATGAATATGTATATGTTAAAAGACGGTTTGAGAGAGGCCATTGCCTCCAGCATACGGCACCTGGTTCTTAAACTGTTGCCTTGACACCCTGTTGACTTTCTGCACTTTGCCGCTAAGTGCCCAGGCCCTGAGTTGTTAGAGCAACTGGACTATTGGCCTTGCTGTCATAGTCTTTTATCCTGCCAACGTGGTGTCCATCTCTCGATCACGGAGCCGTGTCCACAGAACAATTTCTTCACCTAGAAACAGGTTTGCTTAGGTGTGATGGAGTCAACAGTCCTGTCCGGCCGGCCTGCATGGCCGTGAACCAGGAAGTCAGCCTATGAACCAGGAGGTCACGGTTCGATTCCTGTTCAGGGCACGTGCCTGGGTTGCAAGCTCGATCCCCCGTGTGGGGTGTGCAGGAGGCAGCAGGTCAATGATTCTCATCATTGATGTTCTGTCTCTCTCCCCTTCTCCCTTCCTCTCTGAAATCAATAAAAATATGTATTAAAAAAGGAGTCCTGTCCAGACCCCTGTACTGGGCACACCCGGCCCCAACTGCTGTGAGTGCATATTGCTGATGGCCCCCAGATCCCACGTCTTGTAGCAAATCACCCCCGTGGAAGTGAAGCCCCTAGTCAGCCCTGCCCCAGGCATCCCATAAAACCAACCGCCTGGCCTCCAGGGGTACCTATGCTGTGGCTTCACTCCACACTTGAGTCTCCTGTGGGGTCAGGGGGGAGCTGGGACCACATCCTGGCTTGGCTCCTCCCCTGCCCTCTCTGTGTCCCTCTGGCTGTTCTCCTGAGAGCCCCCCCTCCCCCTCCCCATCCATCTGTGTGCCTGCATCCCCGTGTCTGGCTCTCCTTGGGAAACCGAGCTAAGACAGCTGGAGCCCAGCAGAGAGCCACACTGACCCACACAGATACAGCTCTTCATTGTCTTCAGAGATTCAGAGAACAGGCTTTGCATTTGGGAGCATGCGGCCCGATGATGAACATCTAGAAAATTTTGTCATCACGTGGGACTGGGTGACCTTTCTCCTAAGTCAGCTCAGCACAGTGATGCCATCTCAGTGGCTCAGGATCAGATATGCCTGAGGACAGTGTCAGGGGGACCAATGGCCCAGAAGGTGAGAAAGGGCAGCCCGACAGGGATCACATCATTTGGGGAGGAGATGTGGCAGTGGACTCAGACCCTCAAAGGTCCTCAGTCCCCGATGGCTCTGGGGACATCTCCATAGTGGCCTTGATTACAGGATCCCTGTATCATACCCAAGGAACAAGCCTGTCTTATGAGAGCATTGGCGGGACCTGGTCATTTCCCCAGAGGTGTTTGGTGAATGTTAAATCTTATCAGTTCAGAGATTTATCAATCAAGGGCAGCTTCAGGAAGCTGACAGCAAATCCTATATAATAAAGAGCTAATATGCTAATTAGACTGAACAGCAGAAGAGACTGTCAATGGCATTCTGGACAAGGCGGGGGCTGTGAGGGCCGGCTAAGGCATCGAGGGCTGAGCCCCTTGCACGATTTCATGCACTGGGCCTCTAGTATCATAATAATGGTGCACAAACTGGAGTAACCTAGGCTGCATGCTCTATGCCTGCAAACTTTGCTATTTATTTACCAAGAGTGGCTTATCCTAGGAATGCAAGGTTGGGTTAATGGTTGAAAATCAATCAATATAGTTAAGCATATCAAAAAATAAAAACAGCCCTAGCTGCTTTGGCTCAGTGGATACAGTGTCAACCTGTGGACTAAAAGGTCCTGGGTTGGATTCCAGGCAAGGGCACATGCCCGGGTTGAGGGCTCGATCTCCAGTAGGGGGGCATGCAGGAGGCAGCCAATCAGTGATTCTCTCTCATCATTGATGTTTCTATCTCTCTCTCCTTCTCCCTCTCTGAAATTAATAAAAATATATTGAAATTCAATAAATCATATTTTAAAAAAGACTATAAAACAAGCTGACAAAAATTAAGGAGTGCTTACATAGATGGAGAGACATCATATTCGTGCATTAAAAGACTGGATGTGGTTAAAAAGTCAATTTCCCCAAATCTATAGATTCAATCCTAATTAAAATTCCATTAGCATTTTTTTGGTAGAATTGATAGTCTTATTTTATTTGTGCTTGATCTTTTATTAAAATTTTACATTGTTGATCGTCCCGTTTTCTTTTTTTTTCTTTCACTTTATTTTGTTATTGAATTTATTAGTGTGACACTGGTTAACAAAGAATACAGGTTTCAGGTGCACAATTCTACAACACATCATCTCTACTCTGTCTTGTGTGTTCACCACCCCAAGGCAAGTCTCCATCCATCACCATTTATCTACGCTAGACCCTCTCCCTCGCACCCCCACTCCTGGCAATCACCAAACCCTTGTCCCTTGACAGACTTATACAGAAATGCAAGTAGCCTCAAATAAATTTTATAAAAGAACTAGAGGCTGGGTGCACGAAATTCGTGCCCTTGGGGGGTCCCTCAGCCCGGCCTGTGCCCTCTTGCAGTTCTAGAGCCCTCAGGGGATATCCGAATGCCGGCTTAGGCCCGCTCCCTGCAGTTGGACATCCTTAGCGCTGGTGGGAGAGGCTCCCGCCACTGCAGCTGCACTCACCAGCCATGAGCCCCGCTTCTGGCTGAGCGGTGCTCCCAGTGTGGGCGCGCACTTACCACCAGGGGGCAGCTCCTGCATTGAGCGTCTTCCCCCTGGTGGTCAATGTGCGTCACAGTGACTGGTCATTCCACGGTTTGGTTGCTTTGCATATTAGCCTTTTTATTATATAACACAGTGTGGTGTTGGCCTGCAGGTTATGGGAACAGAATAGAGAATACTGTGTGTGATCAATTTCAACAAGGTGCCAAGGTGATTCAATGGGGACATGAAAGTCTTTTCAACAAATGGTGTCACAA
Source organism: Plecotus auritus (assembly GCF_963455305.1). NCBI lineage: Eukaryota > Metazoa > Chordata > Mammalia > Chiroptera > Vespertilionidae > Plecotus > Plecotus auritus. The sequence goes on along the minus strand of NC_137771.1, from coordinate 7,704,550 downwards.
CAATAGGATATCCAAATGGGAACAAAATAAATGTCAAAGCTTGCACCACACATAAAAATTAACTTGATTTGGATCATACATGTACATGTAAAAGCTAGTGGGATAAAACTACTGGAAGGCAAAGAGGGTTTTAAAGGCAAGGCAACGACTCTATGATATAAGCACGGTGGGGGCATGTCATTGTACATTTGCCAGAACCCATGGACCCCACAGTCATGAGAAGGAACCTTAATGGCAATTATGGACTTTGGGTGACAGGATGTGTCAGTGCAGGTCCAACAGTTGTAACAAATGTCTGGCCCAGTGGGGGATGTGGAGAGTGGGGAGGCTGTGAGTGTGGAGGGGCAGAGGTGTATGGGAACTCTCTACCTTCTGCTCAATTTTGCTGGGAACCTAAATCTGCTCTAACAAATAAAATCCACTTTTCAAAATATTTTTATTTATTTCAGAGAGGAAGGGAGAGGGAGAGAGAGAGACAGAAACGTCAATGATGGGAGAATTATTGATTGGATGCCTCCTGCACACCTCACAATAGGGAATGAATCCACAACCAGGGCACATGCCCTGACTGGAAATTAAACCTTGATCTCCTGGTTCATAGATCAATGCTCAACCATTAAGCCACACTAGCTGGGCCGTAAAGTCTACTTTTAATAAGGTAACTATAATCCTTCTAGTTCTTAAATTTTATTATTCCAAATGTTTTTAAAGATGAAACAATTACTGGTCATTGATCTTTAAAGTCAGTTTTAAAGTTTGTTTTGAGTCCCCAAACCCAGTTAAACATTTTAAAAAATATATTTTATATTTATTTCAGACAGGAAGGGAGAGGGAGAGAGAGCTAGATGCATCAATGATGCCAGAGAATCATTGATTGGCTACCTCCTGCAAGCCACCATTGGGGATCAAGCCTGCAGCCCCGAGCATGTACCCTTGCCCAGAATTGAACCTGGGACCATTTGGTCCGCAGGCCGACGCTCTGTCCACTGAGTCAAACCACATAGGGCAAACATTTTTTAAAAAGATCCCAGGCATATTTAAATAATAAATTTCCTATATAACTCTATTTTTTAATAATTATATTTAAAGATTTCAGGAAGTGGGAGAATGAGAGAGTAATGGAAACATCAAGGATGGGGGAGAATCATTGATTAGCTGCCTCCAGGATGCACCCGACTAGGGATCAGCCTGCAACCCCAGGCAGGTGCCCTAACCAGGAATGGAACCATGACCTCCTGGTTCATAGTTTCATACTCAACCACTGAGCACACCGGCCAGGCTCCTTTTTCATTTTAAAAGGAAGTTTATAACATTTACATAAATCAAAACAAAAATATCTATACTCGAATAGCATCTACATATTACCAGATTTTAAAAACACTCAATAGCATAGCCTTGCTTGCAATTCTAACATGTCACCTGGTCTGACCAGCAGGTGGCACACAAACCCTGAGGCCTGGACATTTTTCCTGATAATCACCAGGGATGTATCCAATCTTTTCACTATAACCCCACCCAGCCCCACTCCTTTCAACCTCCCCACCTCCATGCTGACCGCTACAGCTGTTTGGGTGAAGCAGGAGCAGGGGGGCCGCATGGAGAAGCTGAGTCCCACTGGGCGCCCTGTGCTGGGCTCTCATCCCTGTCCTCAGGAGGAGAGCATGAGACTGAGGGGGAAGAATGCTGGGGGCTTCTGCTGGGAGTAAAAAAGAAGGAAAAAAGCATTGACTGAACCCTTACTCTACGCCAGGCCCAGTGCCAAGCCCTTAACATGCCCATCTCCTTGGGTCTACAAGCATCCACTAAGCTGGGTGAGCACCATGATCCTCATTTTAGGGGGAACTGAGGTTCTTGCCAGAGGTCCCTCCACCCAACAGCACCAGCCCCTCAGCATGGAGTTTTCATTCGGGTGCCCTTTGATTAGGGTCACTGTGATGGGTTAATTTTATGTGTCAACTTGAACTGGGGTTATCAAACTTTTGGAACTCATGGACGACCAGCTGGTGACCCCTGAACCTGAGGGTTGCCCAGGTGGCTGGTAAAACCATTCTGGGTGTGAATGGACCGGGTTAGCTTTTGATTAAGTAGATGACTAAGGGGATCTTACAGTGCAGGGGGGCTTCCTCCAAACTCTTGGGGGCCCATGTGGAATAGAAAGAGGAAGGAGGGAAGAATTCTCTCTTCTTTGGTTTTACCTGATGGTGACCATGGGTTCCAGGTTGTCAGGGCATCAAACTCCAGGGTGTGCACCAGTGGCCCTGTATTCTCAGGCCTATGGCCTCACACTGGGGGTTACGCCATGGGCTCCCCTGGTTCTCAGGCCTTCGGACATGGTCTCAGTTTTACCATTGGCTTGGTTCGTTCTCCAGCTTGTAGAGGGCAGGTATTGGGACTGACGGTGTGACCCTATTCCTATAAATCTCCTACCTGCTTCCATGTGTCCCTATTGGCTATTCCAGGGAACGCTGCCTAATACAGTGACTGAGCACAGGGAAGAAGCTCACTCATTTGAGCAGTGTGTCTGCTCCCCATCCTGACAGGCTGATTTCAAAACACGCTCTCTAGTCTTGCTCCATAGAGAGACGGGAGGTGTAATGGGAATAAGCCAATCCTCCATGGATATGACCTGCCCCCCAGGTTCTATTTTATGTGGTGTAGAAATACTAAGATAAGGTGTTATGCCCCTGAATAATTTCACTATTTTGCTCAAAGGAATTTGGATGATTTTCTTGGCCACAAGCAGGTTACTTCCTCCGCACCAGGCTGACAGGCATGGGCTGGGAGGCCCAGGGGCTCGGTTCCTCTGTGGTGTAACTGAGGGCCCTGCTTTGTCCCTGAACCCCTCATGGCACAAGTCCTGAGATTTGTGGGTCCACCGGGAGGACCATGAGGAACACTCGAGTCCAGGGTCAGAGCCAGCAGCCAGGTCACCTTCACTTCAGGGCCACTTAGCCTGTCCCATTGTGTCCACCCATGAGCAGCCACAGGAGGTCAGAGATGCCCAGAGAGAAGTAAGGACCTGGAGGGAGCGATAAAATGGTGCTGAGCCCTGCAGCCAAACCACATCCCAGCAGCTCCTGGTTCTGATCCTGAGCCCTCAGCACTTTTTTTTTTTTTCATCAGTAACTGCAGGGTCCTGAGGTGTAAACCGGGGAGACAGGTGAATACATGACAGAGGACCAGACGGTTGCCTTTGAAAATGTCTTTATTTCTGATCATTCCTTTACCACCATCCACAACAGGATTCACTCCCACACAAGAAGCTCAAGCCCAAATCCTGCCCCCACCCCAAGCAAATGAGATTCATGTTTCTGATTGTAGGACACTTTGCCATTGAGGTCCCATGAACTCCCATCCTTTGTCCCTGCCGTCCTGTACCCTGGTTGTGTCCCTCCCTTCGCCCATTCACACTGAGCATGAACCTGAAAGGTGGGTGGCCCCTGTATAATGCACCCCGGTCTGAGGTTTCAGCCTCCAAGGCCCAGAAAGAAGCTCGGGTGCACCCACTGAGCAGGGTCATTACAGGGACACAGCACGGGCTCCGGGTCATGAAAATGCCACGTCATAAACCTCGCTGTGGCCACAGTGCTTGGTGGCAAGCAGGATGGTCCTGGGCTGTCCTAACTCCCTCAGCATCCCCGTCAGCTCAGCCCGGATCAGGGCGAGTCTCTCCTGGTTGACAGTCCCCTGGGTCGTGTAACACTCCAGGGGGACGGGGTACAGCTCCAGCTCTAAGCTGCGCAGCCCGGCTGTGTGGCGCAGCAGCTTCTCCACGGTGGCCATGGAGCAGTTGTTCTCAGAGATGGTGAAGAACCTGAGCTGGTGGCAGCGGCTCAGGACAGGCAGGATGGCCTCTACTTGGGAGTCCACCATGGCACAGTTATCGAGGCCCAGGTCCTGGAGGGTGGGTGCCACTGCCTCCAGCAGAGCTCGGAGGGGCTCAGGACTAAAATCAGCGAGGCTGGCACAATACAGACGCAGGGACTTCAGCTGCCTGAGGTTCGGGCTCTGGCACAGGTGTGTCAGGTCTGAATGAGTCAGCTTCGGGCAATTTGTTATGGAGAGTTTGTCCAAGGGGGTCTGCAGGCACCTGGGGAGACACAGAGCGGTTAGTTCCTGGGAACGGGGGTGGCACGTAGAGGGGGCCTCCAGGTGGGAGAAGACCGATTTATCCAAGCCCAGGGTCATCCTGACAACATGATGAAGGGAAACACCCAGGAAGCCCAGACTCCTTTTAGGCTGGGTCAAGTTCACCACATCTCCAGAGCCTCCTTTCCTCAGCTGCCAAGCAGAGCACTGCACTCTGGAGGGTGCCTGGACATAAGGGAAACCCAGGGGACCTGCTCGGAGAGCCTGACACAGTGTCTAGGTCAAGGGTGGGCATCCCTGCACCTTATGATTGGGAGACAAAACCAAGAGTGCTGTCACCTCAGGCTTCCTTCCGTCCACTGCTTGGCTCCAGGCACCAGACAGCTGGGCCACATGAGGCTCGTTCATCTAATTCATAAGGAAAACACCTGGCCCTAACCGGTTTGTCTCAGGGCATAAAGCGCTGGTCTTTGGACTGACCTGTCTCAGGTTTGATTACCACCCAGGCACATGCACCTCATTTGCAGGCTCTAACCCTGGCCCTGGTCGGGGCATGTGCTGTGGGCAAGCAATCTTTTCACTCTCGCATAGATTTCTCTCTCTCTCTCTCTCTTCTCCTCCTTTCCATTCTCAAAAAATCAAGAGAAAAAAATATCCTCAGGTGAGGATTTAAGAGAGAGAGAGAGAGAGAGCACGCAAACTTGGCCAAAGTCCTACAAAATCAACTGGGGAGGCCAGTCTGCAGAGGAGACTTATACCCTGCATCAGCCCAAACCACCTGTGAGTCTTTGCAATCCTTTCCACTCCCGCTCCCTCAGCTGCGGAACCATGCCTTTCCTTTTACTAATGACCTTCCTGGTACCCAGGGCCACCTGTGACAGACGGGGAATCTGACACAGGCTCACGTGTGTTCACATGCCTGGTGGGCACAGAGCTTATGTCTGGAAATGTTCCATCCCATGTGGCTTTTCCTCGTCCCTCCCCTCTTCCTAAGGCCTCATCACTTAGACATCTGTCCCTCAGGAAGAATTCACACACCCAGGCTCGCTGGTCCCTCACTGAGCCAGTTCTGTTACCCCTCCTGACAGGCTGGTTTTAAAACATGCTTCCTTTGGGTGCTCTCGGGATACCAGCCTCAAAGCACCTAACAAGACCACTCCCTTGACATTCTGGGGCTCCGTCCACTGCTACACAGCTCACCTGAGCATCTGGTCCAGATGGCCTCGGAGGAAGGAGGGGGAATCCATGCTGAGCTCCTGGAGGTTCTGCAGCCTGAGCATCTGAGAGAGGAATTGGGAAAAGGATCGCTGCTCCTCCTGCTGTTCCCTGTCCCTTTCCTCATCCTCCCCCATCTCCTGCTCCTCTTCCTCCTGCTCCTCTTCCTCCTCCCACTCCTGCTCCTCTTCCTCCTCCCACTCCTGCTCCTCTTCCTCCTGCTCCTGCTCCTCTTCCTCCTCCTCCCCTGTCAACTCGTCCATGAAGGAGAGAGAGAGTCTCTGCAGGTTCCTCATCTGCCCCAGGTAAAGAGCAAACGTCCCCAGGGTGGGCAGGTCCCAGGTGCAGTTCACTTCCACCTCCTGGATGCAGCCCAGCTGCACCGCATCCAGAACCTTCCTCACCCTCTGGAAGGGCACCTCAGCAATCCTCAGCGTCTTGCAGCACAGGTGTAGCAGCCCTTCCCTCTGCTGGGCCCACTGGATGACGTACATGAAAAACTCATCCCTGTCCCTTTCACTGAAGTTAAGGTCTAGGAACACCTCCACCGGAGCTAAGGGGTGCTCCATGTTGGGGCTGGACCTGTGCACAGTCACTGGACCCATCGGTGAGCGCTTCTGGGTGCTGTCTCCACACCACATTCTCCAGAAGTTGGCACCCAGGTCCCTTAAATCCAGCACCCGCAGTTTCCACCTCCTGTGGGGAAAGCAGAACATTAGCGGAGATTCTCTCAGGTCAACAGGGCCTTGGCTGACATGCTTATGGACAACGAGTCTCAGTGGTTGAGCATCTACCTATGAACCAGGAGGTAATGATTTGCTTCCCAATCAGGGCACATGCCTGTGTTGCCCAGTTTGTGTGTGTGTGTGTGTGTGTGTGTGCGTGTGTGGAGGGGGGGTGGGGCGGGGGTTGTGCAAGAGGCAGCTGATCAATGTCCACTCTCATCATTGTTGCCTCTATTTCTATCTCTCCCTTTCTCTCTGAAATCAATAAAAAATATATTTTTTAAAAATATCAACAGAGCCCTAACTGGTTTGGCTCAGTGGATAGAGCCAACGCCTGCGAACTGAAGGGTCCCAGGTTCGATTCCGGTCAAGGGCATGTACCTCAGTTGTAGGCACATCCCCAGTAGGAAGTGTGCAGGAGGCAGCTGATCGATGTTTCTCTCTCATCGATGTTTCTAGCTCTCTATCCCTCTCCCTTCATCTCTGTAAAAAATCAATAAAATACATTTAAAAAAATATATATCAACAGAATGAGGGCAGGTCAGAATGAGACTGAGCATCTGAGTTGAGGCAACAATCCGACTCCACCCCAACCCTGAGCTTCTATTTTGAATCCCAAGGTCAGCGTCTCCCTTGCCCCCCTCTTCCCTCTGCTTTGCTTTGCTCATCTCCTTCCATCCCTCCTGGTCCCCACTTCTCCTACCTGTAACTACCACTGGGAGGAGGCAGGGCACGTTTTGCAGGTGCCCCTGCCCTGTAGGCAGTCCTCCAGTTTCCACAGTGAGCTCAGCAGTGTGCCAGGGCTCCCTGAGCCTCACTGGCACCTTCAGAAACCTCGGGTCCCCCCTTAGGCCCTCCACATGCCCTGAAGCCCGCTGTCTCCGGGATGTCCAGGACCCTACCAGGCACCTGGAGCAGCCTTACCTGGGCCGAACCTCCTGGGCAAGCAGAACGTCAAGCCCATCCAACACGGCTTTTAAGCCCTCCTCCAGGGACAGCTGTGGCAGGCCGCCCAGAGGGAGCACAGAGAAGGGCCAGGCTTGTGCCAACGACTTCAGGGTCTGGTGGCTTTTCCTAAGGTAGGCCTGAATGAACAGCGGTGGGAAGAGCTCGGCCGGCAGGTGCTCCAGAGCTGCGATGGCCGAGGCCTGGTCCCTCAGCAGGCTCTCTCCTGCCAGCTGCAGGAGTGTGGGCGGGGTCCTGATGCTCATCCTCAAGGTGCCCCAAAGGAATCCTGCACAAACGTCTAGGGAACAAGGCATCCTTGTCAAGCCAAGCCTTTGAGCCCCATCCACTGACTCCCCATTTTCACCGGAATCAACTCAGGGCCAAAGCCACTGCCTGGCAATGGTGAGCCTCAGTTTAGAGAGTCCCATTCTGGGCTAGGTGACCACAGAGCCATAGCTCTCCCTGCAGGCCCCAGAACAAGCATCTCAGAAGCACCCACATCTTTCATTCCAGTCTGCCGGGGATGTGGGTACTGAAGGGCCTGAAAGCTGATCCCCACCTTTTTTTGGGGAGAAGTTTCAGACCAATCTAGGGACACAAACTTAATATTTAAAATGTCCAGAAATAGGCACATCCCCAGGAGGGGGTTGCAGGAGGCAGCTGATTGATGTTTCTCTCCCATATATGTTTCAAACTCTCTATCCCTCTCTCTTACTCTCTGTAAAAAATCAATAAATATATTTTAAAAAAATAATAAAATATCCAGAAATAAAACCACAGTTAACATATTTTCATTAAGGGCGTGTGTGTGTGTGTGTGTGTGTGTGTGTGTGTGTGTGAGGGAATCAGCTTGTTTTCACATTTATAAATAAACCAAAGCAGAAATCCAGATGTTTGGAATTCAGGCAAAACTACACTTAGAGGCAAAATCAATGCCTTCAATCTGTTTGTCTGTTAAAAAAACGAAAGAAGAAAAAAAGGAAAGCTCTCTGTGCCACCGTGAGGCCGAGTCCTTAGCTGAGGTCAGTAACTTACCTGCTGTGACCGGGTTGGCTGGGGCTCAGATCTCAGACCTGGTAGAGAACCAGGGCACTGACTGCAGAGCTGAAGGACTCTGAATCTCTCCTCTAGTGCCTGAGGTTTTTATATACCTTCTCAATTACTAACGTCCAATCAGAACCCCTGGTCTAAACCCCCCAACCTGATGGGATTTTGCCTTTCTCCATATTAATTGGTTAATCCAGAAATCGGTTTAGGAAAGAGAAAGTTAGGGAGGGGCAAGGTAAAGGCCTGGCTCATTGATTCATTCCACAGACACTAACTGAGGTTGACTGATGGACCATAGTTGTCAGCCTAGGTGAAGGGTGTAATAGGTTCCTGACGTTAGACAGGAAAGGACACAACCTGAGAGCATGGGTGCTGGGGGCCTTTGGCCACAACAAGGTAATCCAGATATATCCACAGTTAACACAGCTGAGAAGACACTGGTGCCATCCCCAAGGAAACAAACGAAATGTGTCCCTGCATCAAGTTAGGTGTTATGTCAGGTGACAAAGCAGATCATGAGCTCCTCAGGGAGCAAGTGGTGGGCGATTGAGGAGGTGGCTGTACCTCTACACCCCAAGGCTTCTCTGAGGGAGGTCAGGTCCGGAGCACCATGAGAAGCAGAGATCAGGGCTGGGCAGGGTGGCGCTGGGCAACCTAATGGGACCCTGTGAATGACTCAGGGCCATGGAAAAGATGGGGTTTTTTTCTTGGAAAGAAGAGAGATGGAAAGACTCTTCTCTGGGTGAATTTAGGATCTAAAAGGAGACACGCTGGAGGGGAGACAGTGCCATCCTAAAGGACAAATGGAGAAATTCCATCTTCTGTCCCACCAGGAGGAAAAGGGTGGGTCTGCTCTGGGTAAGATGGGATTAGCTCAGCAATCTGGGTGGAGAAGGTTAAATCTAAGAATGTGAGCAGAGGGAGAGCAGCCATCCCTGGGAGTTTGACATTTTCAAGCCCAAAGGGCATTGAGGGTGGATGCTGTGGGCTCTTTGGGATCTTGGAGCTAGAGAGAGAAATAAACATCGGTCAATCACAGGTAACCCCATCAACATCATGGCAGCTGCCACCCGGCGACGTTTATCAAAGAGTTAAGGTTCTTCCACAGAGATCTCTTCCCAGACAGCAAGTGCCTTCCCTCACTACACCGTGTCTCCATGGCCCCATTCCAGCCCTCATGGCACCCCTTCAGTTCACCACACCCCAATGAACTCCCTTATGACCACCAGCCCCCAAATTCCCCACTTCAGTAAGCCTGTCCCAATATCGCTCTTTTCTGTATTTGTCTGACATGCTTGTGATATACAGAACCAGAGGCTCTGTGAGGCCAGGGAGCAATCATGGCTCCTTAGACATCTGTGGAATGAATGGGTGGCCCTTGGTGGTGTGAGGAAGGCCAGCTGTGGCCAGCCCACTGCTGCCACCTGGAGTTCTTGGCCTGCACAGCCTTCCTCTAGGCCCCCAGCCTTCTCCTGTCAGTCACTGACCCCACAGACTCCCCTGAGCACCCAGTGTGTGTGCCCCGCTCTGACTCTGGGGAACTCTGAGTCACATGGAGAAGACAGCTCCACTGAACAGACACTGGAGTGAGGACAGGAGGCACCGGAGTGAGCGCTGAGGCCTGTAGCTGACTTCTCCTGGAAACGGACAGCATAAACCCAGGCTGCCTCTGCTAGGAATCATGGGATTTGTCTGCAGTTCAAAACACCTGCATCCACACACCTGTGGGCCCATGAGCCAAGGGCACAGTAGACCCAGAAGTGCCCAGTGGGTCCTGAGCTGGTCTTTCCTGGAAGGGAGAGGCAGTTTTGCACAAGGGCCGAGCAGGCATGCCCAGGGCATCCTACTTGGGTTCAAATCCCAGCTCAGAGACTCATTCCCTGTGTGACCTCGGGCCAGTCACTCCCCAGGCCTGTTCCTCCTCTATGAGCAGGTGTGACGGTTAGAACCCACCTCGGGCACCTGTGGTGGATGGTGGTGCTGACAGTGGAGATCTTCCCAGGGAGGCCCTGACCTGGCTCTTAGTCCCCCACAGCTCAATTGTTTTTCCTGCCTTTGTTGTTTTTATTGTTTTAAAACTATTTTTGTTGTTGTTAATGCTTACTGGAGGACATCTATTCCAAAGATTTTTAAAGAGTGGAAGGGAGGGGAATAGACAGAAACATGGATGTGAGAGACACATTGATTGGTTGCCTCCTGCACTCAACCAGAACAGGGCCAGGGATCAAGTCTGCAACTCTATGTGCCCTTGACTGGCAAGGAACCCAGGACCCTTCAGTCCACAGGCTGATGCTCACTGAGCCAAACCGGCTAGGGCTTGACTGTTTGCAAGATTGTGGTAGCAAGTGCCAAAAATGTAAGTAAAAGAATTAGAAAAGTTCTATTCATTCATTTTTCAGCCAAGCAGAAGAAACAACAGTTAATTGTTGTTTGCTTGTTTTAGTGGCAGAACATGGGAGACGGGCAGCAGTTGGCAGGTTCTGGGGGATGAGAAGCAGGAGCTGACTGCCCTCTGAGGCTGGGGGAGCTGAGGCAGCTCAGCAGCCTCTGAGTCAGGAGGGGAGAAGCTGAGCTCTGGGGAGAATATGGGTCTTTATCAGTAAACTGGTGTAAACTGGGGAGACATGTGAATACATGCAAGAGGACCAGGAGGTTGCCTTTGAAATTGTCTTTATTTCTGATCATTCCTTTACAACCATCCACCCCAGGATTCACTCCCACACAAGAAGCTCAAGCCCAAATCCTGCCCCCCTCCCCGAGCAAATGAGATTCATGTTTTTGATGGTAGGACACATTTCCTTTGAGGTCCCATGAACTCCCCATCCTTTGTCCCTGCAATCCTTCCAAAGGCCCAGAAAGAAGCTCAGGTGCACCCACTGAGCAGGGTCATTACAGGGGCACAGCACGGGCTCCCGGTCATGAAAATGCCACGTCATAAAACTCGCTGTGGCCACCGTGCTTGGTGGCAAGCTGGAAGGTCCTGGGCTGTCCTAACTCCCTCAGTATCCCCGTCAGCTCAGCCCGGATCAGGGCAAGTCTGTCCTGGTTGACAGTCCCCTGGGTCGTGTAACACTCCAGGGGGGCGGGGTACAGCTCGTGCTCTAAGCTGGGCAGCCCGGCTGTGTGGCGCAGCAGCTTCTCCACGGTGGCCACAGAGAGGCGGTTCTCAGAGATGGAGAAGGAACTGAGCTGGTGACAGCGACTCAGGACAGGCAGGATGGCCTCGACTTGGGAGTCCACCATGGCACAGTTATCAAGGCCCAGTTCCTGGAGGGTGGGTGCCACCGCCTCCAGCAGAGCTCGGAGGGGCTCAGGATGAAAATCGGTGAAGCTGGCACAATACAGACGCAGGGACTTTAGCTGCCTGAGGTTCGGGCTCTGGCACAGGTGTGTCAGGTCTGAATGGGTCAGGCGCCGGCAAAGCATTATGGCGAGTTTTTCCAAGGGGGTCTGCAGGCACCTGGGGAGACACAGAGCGGTTAGTTCCTGGGGACGGGCGTGGCAGGTAGAGGGGGCCTCCATGTGGGAGAAGACCGATTTGTCCAAGCCCAGGGTTGTCCTGACAATCTGATGAAGGGAAACACCCAGGAAGCCCAGTCTCCTTTTAGGCTAGGTCAAGTTCACCACATCTCCAGAGGTTCCTTTCCTCAGCTGCCAAGCAGAGCACTGAACTCTGGAGGGTGCCTGGACATAAGGGATACCCCGGGAACCTGCTCGGAGAGCCTGACACAGTGTCTAGGTCAAGGGTGGGCATCCCTGCACCTTATGATTGGGAGACAAAACCAAGAGGGCTGTCACCTCAGGCTTCCTTCCGTCCACTGCTTGGCTCCAGGCACCAGACAGCTGGGCCACATGAGGCTCGTTCATTTAATTCATAAGGAACACACCTGGCCCTAGCTGGTTTGACTCAATGGATAGAGCTTTCCCTTTTGGACCCAAGGGTCTCAGATTTGATTCATGGTCAAGGGCACAGATCTCATTTGCAGGCTCAATGCCCGGCCCGGGTTGGGGCATGTGCTGAGGGCAACCAATCATCTCTCTCTCACAATGTATTTCCCTCTCTCTCTCTTCCGTTCCATTCCACTCTCTAAAAATCAATGGGAAAAAAAAAAATCCTCCTTTGATGATTTAAAAGAGAGAGAGTAAACCACAGGAAAATTCTACAACATCAACAGGGGAGGCCAGTGTGCAGAGGTGACTTCCATCCCTACATCACCGCAAACCACTGGTCACTCTGCAATCCTTCCACTCCCGCTCCCTTAGCTGCGGCATCATGCCTGTCCTTCCTCTAATGACCTTCCTGGTACCCAGGGCCACCTCTGACAGACGGGGAATCTGAGACAGGTTCTCGTGTGTTCACATGGCTGGTGGGCACAGAGTTTATGTCGTTTATGTCTCAAAACGCTCCATCTGATGTGGCTTTGCCTCCTCCCTCCCCTCTTCCTAAGGCCTCATCACTTAGACATCTGTCCCTAAGGAAGAATTCACACACCCAGGCTCGCTGGGTCCCTCACTGAGCCAGTTCTGTTACCCCTCCTGACAGGCTGGTTTTAAAACATGCTTCCTTTGGGTGTTCACGGGATACCACCCTCAAAGCACCTAACAAGACCACTCCCTTGACATTCTGGGGCTCCGTCCACTGCTACACAGCTCACCTGAGCATCTGGTCCAGACGGCCTCGGAGGAAGCAGGGGGATTCCATGTCGAGCTCGCGGAGGTGCTGCAGCCTGAGCATCTGAGAGAGGAATTGGGAAAAGGATCGCCGCTCCTCCTGCTCCCTCTCCCACTCCTCTTCCTCCTCCCACTCCTGCCCCTGTTCCTCCTCCCACTCCTGCTCCTCTTCCTCCTCCCACTCCTGCTCCTCTTCCTCCTCCCACTCCTGCTCCTCTTCCTCCTCCCACTCCTGCTCCTCTTCCTCCTCCCACTCCTGCTCCTCTTCCTCCTCCCACTCCTGTTCCTCTTCCTCCTCCCACTCCTGCTCCTCTTCCACCTGCTCCTGCTCTTCCCTCCCTGACTCCTCTTCCTCCCCCACCTCCTCCTCCTCCTCCTCCTCCTGTTCTTCCTCCAGTTCTTCCTCCTCCTCCTCCTCCTCACCCAACACGTCGATGTGGGAGAGAAAGAGTCTTTGCAGGTTCCTCATCTGCCCCAGGTAAAGAGCAAACGTCCCCAGGGTGGGCAGGTCCCAGATGCAGTTCACTTGCACCTCCTGGATGCAGTCCAGCTGCACCGCATCCAGGACCTTCCTCACCCTCTGGAAGGGCACCTCAGCAATCCTCAGCGTCTTGCAGCACAGGTGTAGCAGCCCTTCCCTCTGCTGGGCCCACTGGATGACGTACATGAACAACTCATCTCTGTCCCTTTCATTGAAGTTAAGGTCTAGGAACACCTCCAAGGGAGCTAAGGGGTGCTCCATGTTGGGGCTGGAGCAGTGCACAGCCACTGGACCCATCGGTGAGTGCTTCTGGGTGCTGTCTCCACTCCACATTCTCCAGAAGTTGGTACCAAGGTCCCTTAAATCCAGCACCCGCAGTTTCCACCTCCTGTGGGGAAAGCAGAACATTAGCCGAGATTCTCTCAGGTCAACAGGGCATTGGCTGACATGCTTTATGGACAGTGTGTCTCAGTGGTTGAGCATCTACCTATGAACCAGGAGGTCACAGTTCAATCCCTGGTCAGGATACATGCCTGGGTTGCAGGCTCAGTGCCCAGTGTGTGTGTGTGTGTGTGTGTGTGTGTGTGTGTGTGTGTGTGTGCAGGAGGCTGCCGATCCATGATTATCTCTCATCGTTGAGGCTTCTATCTCTATCTCTCCCTTTCTCTCTGAAATCAATAAAAAACTTTTTAAAAAAGATCAACAGAATGAGGGCAGGTCAGAATGAGACTGAGCATCTGAGTTGAGGCAACAACCAGACTCTACCCCCACCCTGACCTTAACTTTGAATCCCAAGGTCAGCGTCTCCCTTGCCCCCCTCTTCCCTCTGCTCTGCTTTGCTCAGCATTTCCATCCCTCTTGGTCCCCACTTCTCCTACCTGTAACTACCACAGGGAGGAGGCAGGGCACGTTTTGCAGGTGACTCTGCCCAGTAGGCCGTCCTCCACTCCCCAGTGAGCTCAGCAGTGTGCCAGGGCTCCCTGAGCCTCACTGGCACCTTCAGAAATCTCGGATCCCCCCTGAGGCCCTCCACATGCCCTGACGCCCGCTGTCTCCGGGATGCCCAGGACCCTACCAGGCACCTGGAGCAGCCTTACCTGGGGCGAACCTCCTGGGCAAGCAGAACGTCAAGCCCATCCAACACGGCTTTTAAGACCTTGAACGGAGGCCGATGCATCAGGCCCCCCAAAGGGAGGACGGGGTAGGGCCAGGCTTGGGCCATGGCCTTCAGGCACTCCTGGTGGTGTCTGCTCTGGTAGGCCAGGAGGAACAGGGGCGGGAAGAGCTCGGCCGGCAGGTGCTCCAGAGCTGCGATGGCCGAGGCCTGGTCCCTTAGCAGGCTCTCTCCTGCCAGCTGCAGGAGTGTGGGCGGGGTCCTGATGCTCATCCTCAAGGTGCTCCAAAGGAATCCTGTGGAAACGTCCAGGGAACAAGGCATCCTTGTCAGGCCAATCCTTTGAGCCCCATCCACTGACTCCCCATTTTCACGGGAATCAACTCAGGGCCAAAGCCCCTACCTGGCATTGGTGAGCCTCAGTTTAGAGAGTCCCATTCTGTCTAGGTGACCACAGAGCCATAGCTCTCCCCTGCCATCCCCAGAACAAGCATCTCAGAAGCACCCACATCTTTCATTCCAGTCTGCCTGGGAAGTGGGTACTAAAAGGCCTGAAAGCTGACACCCACCTTTTTTGGGGAAAATTTCAGACCAATCTAGGGACACAAACTTAATATTTAAAATTTCCAGAAATAAAACCACAGTTAAAATGTTTTCATTAGGGGTGTGGGGGCTGGGGTGGTGGTCAGGGAATCAGCTTGGTTACACATTTATAAATAAACCAAAGCACAAGTCCAAATGTTTGAAATTCAGGCAAAACTACACTTAGAGGCAAAATCAATGCCTTCAATCTGTTTGTCTGTTAAAAAAATGAAAGAAGAAGAAAAGGAAAGCTCTCTGTGCCAACCTGAGGCTGGCTGCCTTAGCTGAGGTCCGTAATTTACCTGCTGTGACCGGGTTGGCTGGGGCTCAGATCTCAGACCTGGAGGAGAACCACGGCACTGACTGCAGAGCCGGAAGTCTCTGATTCTCTCCTCTGGTGCCTGGGGTTTTTATACACCTTCTCAAATGCTAAAATCCAATCAGAACCCTCAGTCTCCAACCCTTAATCCTAATGGGATTATTGCCTCTCTTCAGATTAATGGATTGAGAGAAAGTTAGGGAGGGGCAAGGCGGAGGCCTGGCTCATTGATTCATTCCACAGACACTGACTGAGGCTGACGGACCTTAGTTTCATCCTCTGTGTGAGACAGTGAAGGGTGTAATGGGTTCCTGAGATTAAATAGGAAAGAACACACCGGGAGAGCATGGGTGCTGGTGGTCTTGGGCCACATCAAAGTTATCAGAACATTGCAGAGTTAAAACATCCTGGAGAAGACACTGGTGCCATCCCCAAGAGAACAAACAAAATGTGTCCCTGCATCAAATTCGGTTTTATGTCAGGTAACATAGCAGATCATGAGCTCCTCAGGGAGCAAGTGGTGGGCGATTGAGGATGTGGCTGTCCCTCCCTCTAGATCCCAAGGCTTCTCTGAGGGAGGTGAGGTCAGAATCACTATGAGAAGCAGGGGTCAGGGCAGGGTAGGGTGGTGCTGGGCCATCCTAATGGAACCCTGTGAATGACCCAGGGCCATGGAAAAGATGGGGGTTTTTCTTGGAAAGAAGAGAGATGGAAAGACTCTTCTCTGGGTGAATTTAGGATCTAAAAGGAGACAATTTGGAGGCGAGACAGTGCCATCCTAGAGGGCAAATGGAGAGATTCCATCTTCTGTCCCGCCCTGGAGGAAAAGGGTGGGTCTGCTCTGGGAAAGATGGGATTAGCTCAGCAATCTGGGTGGAGAAGCTTAAATCTAAGAATGTGAGCAGAGGGAGAAGGGGCCAGCCCTGGGAGTTAGACATTTTCAAGCCCGAAAGGCATTGTGGGTGGATGCTGTGGGCTCTTTGGGATCTTGGAGCCAGGGACAGAAATAAAAGTCGGCCAATCACATGTAATCCTGTCAACATCATAGCAGCTGCCACCAGGCAATGTTTATCAAAGGGTCAAGGTTTTTTTTCACAGAGAACACTTCCCAGAGAGCAGTGCCTTCCCTGACTACACCGTGTCTCCATGGCCCACTCCTGCCCTTATGGCACCTTTTCACTTCACCACACCCCAATGATCTCCCTCATGACCACCAGCCCCCAAATTCCCCACTTCAGTAAGCCTGTCCCAATATCGCCCTGTTCTTTATTTGTCATACTTGTAGTGTGCAGAACTAGAGGCTCCGTGAGGCCAGGGAGCAATCATGGCTCCTTAGACATCTGTGGAATGAATGGGTGGCCCTTGGTGGTGTGAGGAAGGCCAGCTGTGGCCAGCCCATTGCTGCCACGTGGAAGTCTTGGCCTGCACAGCCTTCCTCTAGGCCCCCATCCTTCTCCTGTCAGTCACTGACCCCACAGACTCCCCTGAGCACCCAGTGTGTGTGCCCCGCTCTGACTCTGGGGAACTCTGAGTCACATGGAGAAGACAGCTCCACTGAACAGACACTGGAGTGAGGACAGGAGGCACCGGAGTGAGTGCTGAGGCCTGTAGCTCACTTCTCCTGGAAACGGACAGCACAAACCCAGGCTGCCTCCACTAGGAATCATGGGATTCGTCTGCAGTTCAAAACACCTGCAATCACACACCAGTGGGCCCATGAGCCAAGGGCACAGTAGACCCAGAAGTGCCCAGTGGGTCCTGAGCTGGGCTTCTGCTGGCCTTTCCTAGAAGGGAGAGGCGGTTTTGGACAGGGGCCGAGCAGGCATGCCCAGGGCAACCTACTTGGGTTGAAATCCCAGCTCAGAGACTCATTCATGTGTGACCTTGGGCCAGTCATTCCCCAGGCCTGTTCCTCCTCTATGAGCAGTTGTGACGGTTAGAACCCACCTCGGGCACCTGTGGTGGATGGTGGTGCTGACAGTGGAGATCTTCCCAGGGAGGCCCTGTCCTGGCTCTTAGTCCCCCATAGCTCAATTGTTTTTCATGCCTTTGGTGTTTTTTTAAAACTATTTTTGTTGTTGTTAACCCTTTCTGGAGGACATCTTTTCCAATGATTTTTAGAATCATGGATGTGAGAGGGACATATTGATTGGTTGCCTCCTGCACTCAACCCGAACAGGGCCAGGGATCAAGTCTGCAACTTTACCTGCCTTTGACTGGCAAGGAACCCAAGATCCTTCAGTCCACAGGCTAACACTCACAGAGTCAAACTGGCTAGGGCTTGATTATTTGGTAGATTGTGGTAGCAAGTGCCAAAATGTAAGAAAAAGAATTAGAAAAGTTCTAGTCATTCATTTTTCTGCCAAGCAGAAGAAACAACAGTTATTTGTTGTTTGCTTGTGTTAGTGGCAGAACATGGGAGACGGGCGGCGGCTGGCAGGTTCTGGAGGATGAAAGGCAGGAGCTGACACCCCTCTGAGGCTGGGGGAGCTGAGGCAGCTCAGCAGCCTCTGAGTGAGGAGGGGAGAAGCTGAGCTCTGGGGAGAATATGGGTCTTTGGGCATCAGAAGGGGTTGAGGCCCTGGGGACAGAGGGGGCAGGGGTTTTAGGAATGTGAGTAAAATAGGAAAGTGGGGATGGGAGGCTCTGTAATAAATGTGTCCCCTGGCTGCTGTGGCTCAGTTTGTTGAGTGTCATCCCGAGCCCTGGGAAGTGGCCGGTTCAATTCTTAAGATGATTCCACGGGGACATGAAAGTCTTTTCAACAAATGGTGTCACAACAATAGGATATCCACATGGGAACAAAATAAATGTTGAAACTTGCACCACACATAAAAATGAACTTGATTTTGATCATACACGTACATGTAAAAGCTCATGGGATAAAACCACTGGAAGGCAAAGGGGTTTTTAAGGCAAGGCAACGACTCTATGATACAAGCATGGTGGGGGCATGTCCTTGTACATTTGCCAGAACCCATGGACCCCACAGTCATGAGAAGGAACCGTAATGGCCATTATGGACTTTGGTGACAGGATGTGTCAGTGCAGGTCCAACAGTTGTAACAAATGTGTGGCCCAGTGGGGGATGTGGAGAGTGGGGAGGCTGTGAGTGTGGAGGGGCAGAGGTGTATGGGAGCTCTCTACCTTCTGCTCAATTTTGCTGGGAACCTAAATCTGCTCTAACAAATAAAATCCACTTTTCAAAATATTTTTATTTATTTCAGAGAGGAATGGAGAGGGAGAGAGAGGCATTAATGATGTGAGATTATCATTGATTGGCTACCTCCTGCAAGCCCCCCACTGGGGATTGAGTCCACAAACCGGGGCATGACACTGAGCATTTGGGTTGAGGCAACAATCAGACTCCACCCCAACCCTGAGCTTCTACTTTGAATCCCAAGGTCAGCTTCTCCCTTGCCCCCCTCCTCCCTCTGCTTTGCTTTGCTCATCTCCTTCTATCCCTCCTGGTCCCCACATCTCGTACCTTCATCTACCACTGGGAGGAGGCAGTCAGCAGATGACCAGAATCGAACATGGGATCCTACATCAGCATTCTATCCACTGAGCCAAACCACCTAGGGCAAACATTTTTATTTTGAATATCCCCATGGGAAAACAGTATGGCATTTCCTCAAAAAATTTAAAATGAAACTTCCATTTCACCCAGTACTCCCACTTCTAGGAATACATTCCAAGAAACCAGAAACACCAATAGGAAGGGATATTAGCAGCCCTTAGTTCAGAGCAGCCCAATTTACAAAGCTAAGATTTGGAAACAGCCCAAGAGCCAGTCAGCAGATGAGTGGATTAGAAAACGGTGATACATCTGCACAATGAAATACTAGGCTGCTGTAAAAAAGAAGGAATTCTTACCATTTGCAACAGCACGGATTGAACAGGAGAGCATTATTCGAAGTGAAATAAGCCAATCAGAGAAAAAGAAATATCACATGATCTCCCTCATTTGTGGAATATAATGAACACCAAAAACTGATGAAGAAAAATAGAACCAGAGTCACAGAAGCATCAAACAGACTGTCCAACCTATAAAGGAAGGAGGGGGTGAGGGGTAAGAGATCAACCAAAGGACTTATATTCATACATTTGAGCATAACCGTTGGACAAAGACAGTAGGGGGTGAGGTCATGTGCCTGGTGGGTAAGGCTGGCAAAGGAGAAATCAATGAGGGAAAAAGGAGACTTATGTAATACTTTAAACAATAAAGAATTAAAATAATTATATATATATACTATCCCCATGCAGTCTTTAAAATACTAAATTTCCTTTATCATCCTATTTTATTCTTTAAATATTTTATTGATTTCAGGAAGGGGCAGAGGGAGAAAGTGAAGGAAATATCAATAATAAGAGTGAATCATTGATTGGCTGCCTCTCGAATGCCCCCTACTGAAGATCCAGTCCACAACCCCAGGCATGTGCCTAACCAGGAATGGAACCTTGACCTCCTGGTTCATAGTACCAAACTCAACCTTTGAGCCATAGCAGGCATGCTCCTTAATCACTTTAATAGGCAGTTTATATCATTAACACTTACAGAACTCACAACAAAAATATTTATACTCAAATAGCATCTACATAAAAGCAGATTTTAAAAACACTCCAGAGCATAGCCCTGCTTGCAACACTAACACGTCACCTGGTCTGACCAGCAGGTGGCACACGAATCCTGAGGCCTGGCCATTTTTCCTGGTAATCACCAGGGATGAATCCACTCTTTTCACTATAAGTCCACTCCCACCATCCCGCTCTAACCACCCCACCACCCCCGACATTCCCATTCCAACACCACCTCCATGCTGACCGCTACAGCTATAGTGTGAAGCAGGAGCAGGGGGAGCCGCATGCAGAAGCTGAGCCCACTGGGGGCCCTGTGCTGGGCTCTCTTCCCTGTCCTCAGGAGAGCATGAGACTGAGGGGGAAGAATGCTGGGGGCTTCTGCTGGGAGGGAAAAAGAAGGAAAAACCCATTTACTGAGCCCTTACTGTACGCCAGGCCCAGTGCCAAGCCCTCAACATGCACCATCTCCTGGGATCTACAAGCATCCACTAAGCTGGGTGAGCACCATGATCCTCATTTTAGGAGGAACTGAGGTCCCTCCACCCAACAGCACCAGCCCCTCAGCGTGGAGTCTTCATTAGGGTGCCCTTTGATTGGCGTCACTGTGATGGGTTAATTTTATGTGTCAACTTGACCTGAGATCGTCAAACTTTTGGACCTCACAGACCACCGGTTGGCAAACACTGAACTTGATGGAGCTAAGGGTTGCCCAGGTGGCTGGTAAAGCCATTCTGGGTGTGAATGGACCGGGTTAGCTTTTGATTCAGTAGAGGAGAAAGGAGATCTCACAGTGCAGGTGGGCTTCCTCCAATCTCGTGGGGGCCCACGTGGAACAGAAAGAGGAAGGAGGGAAGAATTCTCTCTTCTTTGGTTTTACCTGATGGTGAACATAGGTTCCAGGTTGTCAGGGCATCAAACTCCAGGGTGTGCACCAGCGGCCCTTTATTCTCAGGCCTAGGGCCTCACACTGGGGGTTACTCCATGGACTCCCCTGGTTCTCAGGCCTTCGGACTTGGCCTGAGTTATACCATTTGCTTTGTAGGTTCTCCAGCTTGTAGAGGGCAGGTATTGGGACTGAAGGCGGGAGCCTATTCCTATAAATCTCCAACCTGCGTCCAAGTGTCCCCTGTTGGCTATTCTGGGCAACACTTCCTAAAACAGTGACCGAGCACAGGGAAGAAGCCCACTCATTTGTGCAGTGTGTCTGCTCCCCATCCTGACAGGCTGATTTCAAAACACGCTCTCTAGTCTTGCTCCATAGAGAGACGGGAGGTGTAATGGGAATAAGCCAATCCCCCATGGATATGACCTGCTCCCTGGGTTCTACTTTATGTGGTGTAGAAATCCTAAGACAAAGTGTTATGCCCCTGAATAACTGTAGCATTTTGCTCAAAGGAATTTGGATAATTTTGCTGGCCTTAAGCAGGTTACTTCCTCCGCACGAGACTGACAGGCATGGGCTGGGAGGCCCAGGGGCTCGGTTCCTCCGCAGTGTGGATGAGACCCTCTGGAACTGGGGGCCCAGCCTTGTCCCTGACCCCCTCCTGGCACAAGTTCTGAGACTTGTGGGTCCACCAGGAGGACCATGAGGAACACCCATGTCCAGGGTCAGAGCCAGAAGCAAGGTCCCCTTCACTTCAGGGGTTGGTGGGCCACTTAGCATGTCCCATTGCGTCCACCCATGAGCAGCCACAGGAGGTCAGAGATGCCCAGAGAGAAGTAAGGACCTGGAGGGAGTGATAAAATGGTGCTGAGCCCTGCAGCCGAACCGCATCCCAGCAGCTCCAGGTTCTGATCCTGAGCCCTCCCCACTTTTTTTTTTTATCAGTAACTGCAGGGTCCTGAGGTGTAAACCGGGGAGACAGGTGAATACATGACAGAGGACCAGAAGGTTGCCTTAAAATTGTCTGTATTTCTGATCATTCCTTTACAACCATCCACCCCAGGATTCACTCCCACACAAGAAGCTAAAGCCCAAATCCTGCCCCCCTCCCCAAGCAAATGAGATTCCTGTTTCTGATTCTAGGACCTTATCCCCGGAGGTCCCATGAACTCCCCAACATTTGCCCCAGTCATTGTGGACCCGAGTTGGGTCCCTTACTTTCCCATTTCACAGTGAACATGAACCTGAAAGGTGGGTGTCCCCTGCATAATGCACCCCGTTTCTATATTACAGCTTCCAAGGGCCCAGAACAAAGCTTTTGCTGAGTGTTCCCACTGAGCAGGGTTATTACCGGGCCACAGTATGGCTACAAGTCATGAAAACTCCACGTCATAACATTTACTGATGCCACATCGGTTACAGTACTTGGTGCCAAGACAGATGGTCCTGGGCTGTCCTAACTCCCTCAGTATCCCCGTCAGCTCAGCCCGGACCAGGGCGAGTCTCTCCTTGTTGACAGTCCCCCCCTGGGTCGTGTAACACTCCAGGGGGACGGGGTACAGCTCCAGCTCTAAGCTGCGCAGCCCGGCTGTGTGGCGCAGCAGCTTCTCCACGGTGGCCACGGAGAAGTTGTTCTCAGAGATGGTGAACTCCCTGAGCTGGTGGCAGCGGCTCAGGACAGGCAGGATGGCCTCGACTTGGGAGTCCACCATGGCACAGTTATCGAGGCCCAGGTCCTGGAGGGTGGGTGCCACTGCCTCCAGCAGAGCTCGGAGGGGCTCAGGATGAAAATCGGCGAGGCTGACGCCTGGCAGATGCAGGGACTTCAGCTGCCTGAGGTTCGGGCTCTGGCACAGGTGTGTCAGGTCTGAATGGGTCAGGCGCTGGCAATTTGTTATGGAGAGTTTGTCCAAGGGGGTCTGCAGGCACCTGGGGAGACACAGAGCGGTTAGTTCCTGGGGACGGGGGTGGCAGGTAGAGGGGTTCCTCCAGGTGGCAGAAGATGGATTTGTCCAAGCCCAGGGTTGTCCTGACAATCTGATGAAGGGAAACACCCAGGAAGCCCAGACTCCTTTTAGGCTGGGTCAAGTTCACCACATCTCCAGAGCCTCCTTTCCTCAGCTGCCAAGCAGAGCACTGCACTCTGGAGGATGCCTGGACATAAGGGAAACCCTGGGAACTTGCTCAGAGAGCCTGACACAGTGTCTAGGTGGGCATCCCTGCACCTTATGATTGGGAGACAAAACCAAGAGTGCTGTCACCTCAGGCTTCCTTCCGTCCACTGCTTGGCTCCAGGCACCAGACGGCTGGGCCACATGAGGCTCGTTCGTGTAAAACATAAAGAACAAGCATGGCACTAACTGGTCTGACTCAGTGGATAGAGCGTTGGCCTTTGGATTGACGTGTCTCAGGTTTGATTATCAGCCAAGCACATGCACCTCATTTGTAGGCTCAACCCCTGGCCCTGGTTGGGGCATGAAGAGAGGGCAACCAATGAATGTGTCACTCTCATATAGATGTTTCTCTCTCTCTCTTCCCCTCCCTTCCACTCTCTAAAAATCAATAGGAAATAATTCTCAGGTGAGGTTTTAAGAGAGAGAGAGACAAAGAGACGGAGGGGGGTGAGGGGAGAGACAGAGCTCACAGACCTGTGCAAGATCCTGCAACAACACCTGGGAAGGTCAGTCTGCAGAGGTGACTTCCATCCCTGCATCACTGCAACCGCCTCTCACTCTGCAATCCTTTCTACTCCCGCTTCCTTAGCTGTGGAATCATGCCTGTCCTTTCTCTAATGACCTTCCCTGGGGCCCAGGGCCACCTCGTGCAGATGGGGAATCTGAGACAGGCTCACGTGTGTTCACATGGCTGGTGGGTCCAGAGCTTATGTCTGGAATTGCTCCATCTGATGTGGCCTTGCCTCCTCCCTCCCCTCTTCCTAAGGCCTGATCACTTAGACATCTGTTCCTCAGGAAGAATTCACACACCCAGGCTCGCTGCGTCCCTCACTGAGCCAATTCTGTTACCCCTCCTGACAGGCTGGTTTTAAAACATGCTTCCTTTGGGTGCTCACGGGATACCACCCTCAAAGCACCTAACAAGACCACTCCCTTGACATTCTGGGGCTCTGTCCACTGCTACACAGCTCACCTGAGCATCTGGTCCAGACGGCCTCGGAGGAAGGAGGGGGAATCCATGTCGAGCTCGCGGAGGTGCTGCAGCCTGAGCATCTGGGAGAGGAATTGGGAAAAGGATCGCTGCTCCTCCTGATCCACCTGCTCCTCCCACTCCTGCTCATCTTCCTCTTCCTCCAGCTCCTCTTCCTCCTGCTCCTCTTCCTCCTCTTCCTCCTGCTCCTCTTCCTCCTGCTCCTCTTCCTCCTGCTCCTCTTCCTCCTCTTCCTCCTGCTCCTCTTCCTCCTGCTCCTCTTCCTCCTGCTCCTCTTCCTCCTCTTCCTCCTGCTCCTCTTCCTCCTCTTCTTCATCATCATCCTCGTCGTCATCCTCCTCGTCCTCTTCACTCAACACGTGGATGTGGGAGAGAGAGAGTCTCTGCAGGTTCCTCATCTGCCCCAGGTAAAGAGCAAACGTCCCCAGGGTGGGCAGGTCCCAGATGCGGTTCACTTCCACCTCCTGGATGCAGCCCAGCTGCACCGCATCCAGGACCTTCCTCACCCTCTGGAAGGGCACCTCAGCGATCCTCAGCGTCTTGCAGCACAGGTGTAGCAGCCCTTCCCTCTGCTGGGCCCATTGGATGACGTACATGAAAAACTCATCTCTGTCCCTTTCTTTGAAGTTAAGGTCTAGGAACACCTCCACCGGAGCTAAGGGGTGCTCCATGTTGGGGCTGGACCTGTGCACAGTCACTGGACCCGTCGGTGAGCGCTTCTGGGTGCTGTCTCCACACCACATTCTCCAGAAGTTGGCACCCAGGTTCCTTAAATCCAGCACCCGCAGTTTCCACCTCCTGTAGGGAAAGCAGAACATAAACCGAGATTCTCTCAGGTCAGCAGGGCATTGGCTAAGATGCTTTATGGACAACGTGTCTCAGTGGTTGAGCATCTACCTATGAACCAGGAGGTCATGATTTGCTTCTCAATCAGGGCACATGTCTGGGTGGCAGGCTCAATGCCCAGTGCGGAGGGGAGGGTTTGGAGGAGGCAGCCCATCAATGACTCTCATCAATGGTGTTTCTATCTCTATTTCTCCCTTCCTCTCTGAAATCAAGAACAAAAAATGTTTTTTAAAAAAAACAACAACAGAGCCCTAGCTGGTTTGGCTCAGTGGATAGAGCATCAGCCTGTGGACTAAAGGGTCCAGGTTGGATTCCGGCCAAGGGTACATGTTGGGGTTGCGGGCTCAATCCCCCCAGTAAGGGGGCGTGCAGGAGGCAGCCAATTAATGATTCTCTCATCATTGATGTTTCTATCTCTCTATCCCTCTCCCTTCCTCTCTGAAATCAATAAAAATATATTTAAAAAAATAACAACAGAACAAGGGCAGGGAAGAATGAGACTGAGCATCTGGGTTGAGGCAACAATCAGACTCCACCCCAACCCCGAGCTTCTATTTTGAATCCCAAGGTCAGCTTCTCCCTTGCCCTCCTCTTCCCTCTGCTTTGCTTTGCTCATCTCCTTCCATCCCTCCTGGTCCCCACTTCTCCTACCTGTAACTACCACAGGGAGGAGGCAGGGCACGTTTTGCAGGTGACTCTGCCCAGTAGGCCGTCCTCCACTCCCCAATGAGCTCAGCAGTGTGCCAGGGCTCCCTGAGCCTCACTGGCACCTTCAGAAACCTTGGGTCCCCCCTTAGGTCCTCCACACGGCCTGATGCCCGATGTCTCTGGATGCCCAGGACCCTACCAGGCACCTGGAGCAGCCTTACCTGGGCCGAACCTCCTGGGCAAGCAGAACGTCAAGCCCATCTAACACGGCTTTTAAGACCTTGACCCGAGGCCGATGCATCAGGCCCCCCAGAGGGAGGACGGGGTAGGGCCAGGCTTGGGCCATGGCCTTCAGGGACTCCTTTTGGCGTCTGCTCTGGTAGGCCAGGATGAACAGCGGCGGGAAGAGCTCGGCCGGCAGGTGCTCCAGAGCTGCGATGGCTGAGGCCTGGTCCCTCAGCAGGCTCTCTCCTGCCAGCTGCAGGAGCGTGGGTGGGGTCCTGATGCTCATTCTCAAGGTGCTCCAAAGGAATCCTGTGGAAACGTCCAGGGAACAAGGCATCCTTGTCAGGCCAAGCCTTTGAGCCCCATCCACTGACTCCCCATTTTCACGGGAATCAACTCAGGGCCAAAGCCCCTACTGGCAATGGTGAGAGCCTCAGTTTAGAGAGTCCCATTCTGGGCTAGGTGACCACAGGGCCATAGCTCTCCCCTGCAGGCCCCAGCACAAGCGTCTCAGAAGCACCCACATCTTTCATTCCAGTCTGCCCGGGAAGTGGGTACTAAAAGGCCTGAATGCTGACCCCCAGCTTTTTTGGGGAAATTTCAGACCAACCTAGGACACAAACTGAATATTTAAAATTTCCAGAAATAAAACCACAGTTAAGATGTTTTCATTAGGGACGTGGGGGGCAGGTGTGGTGGTCAGGGAATCAGCTTGGTTACACATTTATAAATAAACCAAAGCACAAGTCCAAATGTTTGAAATTCAGGCAAAACTACACTTAGAGGCAAAATCAATGCCTTCAATCTGTTTGTCTGTTAAAAAAACAAAAGAAGAAAAAAAGGAAAGCTCTCTGTGCCAACCTGAGGCTGGCTGCCTTAGCTGAGGTCAGTAATTTACCTGCTGTGACCGGGTTGGCTGGGGCTCAGATCTCAGACCTGGAGGAGAACCACGGCACTGACTGCAGAGCGGGAAGTCTCTGATTCTCTCCTCTGGTGCCTGGGGTTTTTATACACCTTCTCAAATGCTAAAATCCAATCAGAACCCTCAGTCTCCAACCCTTAATCCTAATGCAATTATTGCCTCTCTTCAGATTAATGGATTGAGAGAAAGTTAGGGAGGGGCAAGGTAGAGGCCTGGCTCATTGATTCCTTCCACAGACACTGACTGAGGTTAACTGATGGCTCATAGTTTCATCCTCAGTGTGAGACAGTGAAGGGTGTAATGGGTTCCTGAGGTTAAATAGCAAAGAGCATGGAGAGCATGGTTGCTGGGGGTCTTTGGCCACATCAAAGTTATCAGAACATTGCAGAGTTAAAACATCCTGGAGAAGACACTGGTGCCATCCCCAGGAAAACAAACGAAATGTGTCCAGCATCAAGTGAGGTTTATGTCAGGTGACATAGCAGATCATGAGCTCCTCAGGGAGCAAGTGATGGGCGATTGAGGATGTGGGTGGCCCTTCAGACCACAAAGATTCTCTGAGGGAGGTGAGGTCAGAATCACTATGAGAAGCAGGGGTCAGGGCTGGGCAGGGTGGCGCTGGGCCATCCTAATGGAACCGTGTGAATGAACCAGGGCCATGGAAACGATGGGGGTTTTTCTTGGAAAGGAGAGAGATGGAAAGACTCTTCTCTGGGTGAATTTAGGACCGAAAAGGAGACAAGCTGGAGGGGAGACAGTGCCGTCTTAGAGGGCAAAGGGAGAGATTCCATCTTCTGTCCCACCAGGAGGAAAAGGGTGGGTCTGCTCTGGGAAAGATGGGATTAGCTCAGCAAACTGGGTGGGGAAGATTAAATCTACGAATGTGAGCAGAGGGAGAAGTGGCCAGCCCTGGGAGTTAGACATTTTCAAGCCCGAAAGGCATTGTGGGTGGATGCTGCAACTTTACGAGCCCTTGACTGTCATGGAACCCAGGACACTTCAGTCCACAAGCTAACGCTCACCGAGTCAAACGAGTCAAACTGGCTACGGCTTGATTATTTGGTAGATTGTGATAGCAAGTGCCAAAAATGTAAGAAAATAAATTAGAAAAGTTCTATTCATTCCTTTTTCTACCAAGCAGAAGAAACAACAATTTTTTGTTGTTTGCCTTTTTTAGTGGCAGAATATGTGAGTGGGGCAGCGGGTGGCAGGTTCTGGAGGATGAGAGGCAGGAGCTGATTCCCTTCTGAGCCTGGGGGAGCTGAGGCAGCTCAGCAGCCTCTGAGTGAGGAGGGGGAGAAGCTGAGCTCTGGGGAGAATATGGGTCTTTGGGCATCGGAAGGGGTTGAGGCCCTGGGGACAGAGGGGGCAGGGGTTTTAGGAATGTGAGTAAAATAGGAAAGTGGGGGTGGGAGGCTCTGTAATAAATGTGTCCCCTGGCTGCTGTGGCTCAGTTTGTTGAGTGTCATCCCGTGCCTGGGAAGTGGCCGGTTCAATTCTTAAGATGATTCCACGGGGACATGAAAGTCTTTTCAACAAATGGTGTCACAACAATAGGATATCCACATGGGAACAAAATACATGTCGAAACTTGCACCACACATAAAAATGAACTTGATTTGGATCATACATGTACATGTAAAAGCTCGTGGGATAAAACCACTGGAAGGCAAAGGGGGTTTTAAAGGCAAGGCAACAACTCTGTGATACAAGCACGGTGGGGGCATGTCCTTGTACGTTTGCCAGAACCCATGGACTCCACAGTCATGAGAAGGAACCGTAATGGCAAATATGGACTTTGGTGACAGGATGTGTCAGTGCAGGTCCAACAGTTGTAACAAATGTCTGGCCCAGTGGGGGATGTGGAGAGTGGGGAGGCTGTCAGTGTGGAGGGGCAGAGGTGTATGGGAACTCTCTACCTTCTGCTCAATTTTGCTGGGAACCTAAATCTGCTCTAACAAATAAAATCCACTTTTCAAAATATTTTTATTTATTTCAGAGAGGAAGGCAGAGGGAGAGAGAGGCATCAATGATGTGTGATTATCATTGATTGGCTACCTCCTGCCAGCCCCCCCACTGGGGATTGAGTTTGAATCCCCGGGTATGTGCCCTTGACCAGAATCGAACATGGGACCCTATAGTCAGCACTCTACCCACTGGGCAAACCACCAAGGGCAAACATTTTTATTTTGAATATCCCCATGGGAAAACAGTATGGAGTTTCCTCAAAAAATTAAAAATGAAACTTCCATTTGACTCAGTACTCCACTTCTAGGAATACATTCCAAGAAACCAGAAACACCCATCGGAGGGGATATATGCTCCACTAGATTCATAGCAGCACAATTTACAGTAGCTAAGATTTGGAAACAGCCTAAGTGCCCCAGAGCCGATGAGTGGATCAGAAAACGGTGATACATCTGCACAATGAAATACTAGGCTGCTGTAAAAAAGAAGCAATTCTTACCATTTGCAACAGCACGGATTGAACAGGAGAGCATTATGCTAAGTGAAATAAGCCAATCAGAGAAAAAGAAATATCACATGATATCCCTCATTTGTGGATATAATGAACACCGAAAACTGATGAACAAAAATAGAACCAGAGTCACAGAAGCATCAAACAGACTGTCCAACCTATGAAGGAAGGTGCGGGTGAGGGGGTAAGAGATCAAGCAAAGGACTTATATTCATACATTTGAGCATAACCATTGGACAAGAGAGTAGGGGGTGAGATCATGTGCCTGGTAGGTGGGGTTGGCAAAAGAGAAATCAATGAGGGAAAAGAAGACCTATGTTATACTATAACAATAAAGAATTGAAAAATCATATATATAAAATATCCCCATGCAATCTTTAAAATACTAAATTTCCTTTATCAATCTATTTTATTTTTTAAAATATTGTTATTGATTTCAGGCAGACAGAGAGGGAGAAAGTGACAGAAACATTAATAATGAGAGAGAATCATTGATTGGCTGCCTCCTGAATGCCTCCCTCTTCCCACTAGGGATCCAGCCCACAACCCCAGGCATGTGCCTAACCAGAAATGGAACCTTGACCTCCTGGTTCATAGTTCAATACTCAACTACTGAGCCATACTGGGCATTCTCCTTAATCACTTTAATAGGCAGTTGATATCATTAACATTTACATAACTCACAACAAAAATATTTATACTCAAATAGCATCTACATAAAAGCAGATTTTAAAAACACCCCACAACATAGCTCTGCATGCAACACTAGCACGTCACCTGGTCTGACCAGCAGGTGGCACACGAATCCTGAGGCCTGGCCATTTTTCCTGGTAATCACCAGGGATGAATCCCATCTTTGCACTATAACCCCACCCCCACCACCCCACTCCCACCCACACCCCCACCTCCATGCTGAGCACTATAGCTATTGTGTGAAGCAGGAGCAGGGGGGGCCGCATGCAGAAGCTGAGTCCCACTGGGGGCCCTGTGTTGGGCTCTCTTCCCTGTCCTCAGGAGGAGAGCATGAGACTGAGGGGGAAGAATGCTGGGGGCTTCTGCTGGGAGGAAAAAGAAGGAAAAACGCATTTACTGAGCCCTTACTCTACGCCAAGCCCAGTGCCAAGCACTCAACATGCACCATCTCCTGGGATCTACAAGCATCCACTAAGCTGGGTGAGCACCAAGGTCCTCATTTTACAGGGGACCTGAGGTTCTTGCCAGAGGTCCCTCCACCCAACAGCACCAGCCCCTCAGCGTGGAGTCTTCATTCGGGTGCCCTTTGATTAGGGTCACTGTGATGGGTTAATTTTATGTGTCAACTTGAACTGGGGTTATCAAACTTTTGGAACTCATGGATGACCAGCTGGTGACCCCTGAACCTGAGGGTTGCCCAGGTGGCTGGTAAAACCATTCTGGGTGTGAATGGACCGGGTTAGCTTTTGATTCAGTAGATGAGAAAGGAGATCTTACAGTGCAGGGGGGCTTCCTCCAAACTCTTGGGGGCCCAAGTGGAATAGAAAGAGGAAGGAGGGAAGAATTCTCTCTTCTTTGGTTTTACCTGATGGTGAACATAGGTTCCTGGTATCAGGGCATCAAATTCCAGGGTGTGCACCAGCGGCCCTTTATTCTCAGGCCTAGGGCCTCACACTGGGGGTTACGCCATGGACTCCCCTGGTTCTCAGGCCTTCGGACTTGGTCTCAGTTATACCATTGGCTTGGTTCGTTCTCCAGCTTGTAGAGGGCAGGTATTGGGACTGAAGGCGGGAGCCTATCCCTATAAATCTCCTACCTGCGTCCATGTGTCATTGTTGGCTATTCCGGGGAACACTGCCTAATACAGTGACCGAGCACAGGGAAGAAGCTCACTCATTTGTGCAGTGTGTCTGCTCCCATCCTGACAGGTTGATTTCAAAACACGCTCTTTAGTCTTGCTCCATAGAGAGACAGGAGGTGTAATGGGCATAAGCCAACCCCCCATGGATATGACCTGCCCCCCGGTTCTATTTTATGTGGTGTAGAAATCCTAAGACAAAGTGTTATGCCCCTGAATAACTGTAGTACTTTGCTCAAAGGAATTTGGATGATTTCCTGGCCACAAGCAGGTTACTTCCTCCGCAGCAGGCTGACAGGCATGGGCTGGGTGGCCCAGAGGCTCGGTGCCTCTGCAGTGTAACTGAGGGCACTGCTTTGTCCCTGAACCCTTCCTGGCACAAGTCCTGAGACTTGTGGGTCCACCTGGAGGACCATGAGGAACTCTCGAGTCCAGGGTCAGAGCCAGAAGCAAGGTCCCCTTCACTTCAGGGGTTGGTGGGCCACTTAGCATGTCCCATTGTGTCCACCCATGAGCAGCCACCAGGAGGTCAGAAATGCCCAGAGAGAAGTGAAGACCTTGAGGGAGCGATAAAATGGTGCTGAGCCCTGCAACCGAACCACATCCCAGCAGCTCCAGGTTCTGATCCTGAGCCCTCCCCACCTTTTTTTTTTTTTTTTTCATCAGTAACTGCAGGGTCCTGAGGTGTAAACAGGGAAGACAGGTGAATACATGACAGAGGACCAGACGGTTGCCTTTGAAATTGTCTTTATTTCTGATCCTTCCTTTACCACCATCCACCGCAGGATTCACTCCCACACAAGAAGCTCAAGCCCAAATCCTGCCCCCCTCCCCAAGCAAATGAAATTCATGTTTCTGATTGTAGGACACTTTGCCATTGAGGTCCCATGAACTCCCCATCCTTTGTCCCTGCCGTCCTGTACCCTGGCTGTGTCCCTCCCTTCCCCCATTCACACTGAGTATGAACCTGAAAGGTGGGTGGCCCCTGTATAATGCACCCCGGTCCGAGGTTTCAGCCTCCAAGGTCCAGAAAGAAGTTCGGGTGCACCCACTGAGCAGGGTCATTACAGGGACACAGCACGGGCTCCCGGTCATGAAAATGCCACGTCATAAAACTCCCTGTGGCCACTGTGCCTGGTGGCAAGCAGGATGGTCCTGGGCTGTCCTAACTCCCTCAGCATCCCCGTCAGCTCAGCCCGGACCAGGGCGAGTCTGTCCTGGTTGACAGTCCCCTGGGTCGTGTAACACTCCAGGGGGACGGGGTACAGCTCCAGCTCTAAGCTGCGCAGCCCGGCTGTGTGGCGCAGCAGCTTCTCCACGGTGGCCACGGAGAGGCGGTTCTCAGAGATGGTGAAGGAACTGAGCTGGTGACAGCGGCTCAGGACAGGCAGGATGGCCTCGACTTGGGAGTCCACCATGGCACAGTTATCGAGGCCCAGGTCCTGGAGGGTGGGTGCCACTGCCTCCAGCAGAGCTCGGAGGGGCTCAGGACTAAATTTAGCGAGGCTGGCACAATACAGACGCAGGGACTTCAGCTGCCTGAGGTTCGGGCTCTGGCACAGGTGTGTCAGGTCTGAATGGGTCAGGCACCGGAAATGCGTTATGGTGAGGTTTTCCAAGGGGGTCTGCAGGCACCTGGGGAGACACAGAGCGGTTAGTTCCTGGGGACGGGGGTGACAGGTAGAGGGGCCTCCATGTGGGAGAAGACCGATTTGTCCAAGCCCAGGGTTGTCCTGACAACATGATGAGGGGAAACACCCAGGAAGCCCAGACTCCTTTTAGGCTGGGTCAAGTTCACCACATCTCCAGAGCTTCCTTTCCTCAGCTGCCAAGCAGAGCACTGCACTCTGGAGGATGCCTGGACATAAGGGAAACCCAGGGGACCTGCCCAGAGAGCCCGACACAGTGTCTAGGTCAAGGGTGGGCATCCCTGCACCTTATGACTGGGAGACAAAACCAAGAGTGCTGTCACCTCAGGCTTCCTTCCGTCCACTGCTTGGCTCCAGGCACCAGACGGCTGGGCCACATGAGGCTCATTCATCTAATTCATATGGAACACACCTGGCCCTAGCTTGATTGACTCAGTGGATAGAGCTTTCCTGTTTGGACCCAAAGGGTCTCAGGTTTGATTCATGGTCAAGGGCACAGATCTCATTTGCTGGCTCAATGCCTGGCCCGGGTTGGGGCATGTGCTGAGGGCAACCAATCGTCCCTCTCTCACATCGCATTTCTCTCTCTCTCTCTCTCTCTCTCTCTCTCTCTCTCTCTCTCTCTCTCTCTCTCTCTGTCTCTCTTCCCCTCCATTCTACTCTCTAAAAATCAATGGAAAAATACATCCTCCTTTGAGGATGTAAAGAAAAGGGAGAGAGTAAACCAGAGGAAGATTCTGCAACATCAACTGGGGAGGACAGTGTGCAGAGGTGACTTCCATCCCTGCATCACCGCAAACCACTGGTCACTCTGCAATCCTTTCCACTCCCGGTCCCTTAGCTGCGGAATCATGCCTGTCCTTTCTACTAATGACCTTCCTGGTACCCAGGGCCACCTCTGACAGACGGGGAATCTGACACAGGCTCGCGTGTGTTCACATGGCTGGTGGGCACAGAGCTTATGTCTGGAAATGTTCCATCCGATGTGGCCTTGCCTCCTCCCAACCCTCTTCCTAAGGCCTCATCACTTAGACATCTGTCCCTCAGGAAGAATTCACACACCCAGGCTCGCTGGTCCCTCACTGAGCCAGTTCTGTTACCGCTCCTGACAGGCTGGTTTTAAAACATGCTTCCTCTGGGTGCTCACGGGATACCAGCCTCAAAGCACCTAACAAGACCACTCCCTTGACATTCTGGGGCTCCGTCCACTGCTACACAGCTCACCTGAGCATCTGGTCCAGACGGCCTCGGAGGAAGGAGGGGGATTCCATGTCGAGCTCACGGAGGTGCTGCAGCCTGAGCATCTGGGAGAGGAATTGGGAAAAGAATCCCTGCTCCTCCTGCTGTTCCTCCTCCCACTCCTCTTCCTCCTCCCACTCCTGCTCATCTTCCTCTTCCTCCAGCTCCTGCTCCTCCCTCTGCCTCTCCTCTTCCTCCCCCATCTCCTGCTCCTCTGCCTCCATTCCTTCCTCCTCATCCTCGTCCTCCTCCTCCTCACTCAACACCTCGATGCGGGAGAGAGAGAGTCTCTGCAGGTTCCTCATCTGCCCCAGGTAAAGAGCAAACGTCCCCAGGGTGGGCAGGTCCCAGGTGCAGTTCACTTCCACCTCCTGGATGCAGTCCAGCTGCACCGCATCCAGGACCTTCCTCACCCTCTGGAAGGGCACCTCAGCAATCCTCAGCGTCTTGCAGCACAGGTGTAGCAGCCCTTCCCTCTGCTGGGCCCACTGGATGACGTACATGAAAATCTCATCCCTGTCCCTTTCAGTGAAGTTAAGGTCTAGGAACACC
Organism: Plecotus auritus; assembly: GCF_963455305.1. Taxonomy (NCBI): domain Eukaryota; kingdom Metazoa; phylum Chordata; class Mammalia; order Chiroptera; family Vespertilionidae; genus Plecotus; species Plecotus auritus. The sequence continues at coordinate 7,670,339 of NC_137771.1, read as the reverse complement.
TCCACCGGAGCTAAGGGGTGCTCCATGTTGGGGCTGGACCTGTGCACAGTCACTCGTCCTGTCGGTGAGCGCTTCTGGGTGCTGTCTCCACACCACATTCTCCAGAAGTTGGCACCCAGCTTCCTTAAATCCAGCACCCGAAGTTTCCACCTCCTGTGGAGAAAGCAGAATATTAGCCGAGATTCTCTCAGGTCAACAGGGCCTTGGCTGACATGCTTTATGGACAGTGTGTCTCAGTGGTTGAGCATCTACCTATGAACCAGGAGGTCACAGTTCAATCCCTGGTCAGGATCCATGCCTGGGTTGCAGGCTCAATGCCCAGTGTGTGTGTGTGTGTGTGTGTGTGTGTGTGTGTGTGTGTGTGTGTGTGCAGGAGGGCTGCAGATCAATGATTGTCTCTCATCATTGAGGCTTCTATCTCTATCTCTCCCTTCCTCTCTGAAATCAATAAAAAAATGTTTTTTAAAAAAGATCAACAGAATGAGGGCAGTTCAGAATGAGACTGAGCATCTGAGTTGAGACAACAACCAGACTCTACCCCCACCCTGACCTTAACTTTGAATCCCAAGGTCAGCTTCTCCCTTGCCCCCCTCTTCCCTCTGCTCTGCTTTGCTCAGCATTTCCATCCCTCCTGGTCCCCACTTCTCCTACCTGTAACTACCACAGGGAGGAGGCAGGGCACGTTTTGCAGGTGACTCTGCCCAGTAGGCCGTCCTCCACTCCCCAGTGAGCTCAGCAGTGTGCCAGGGCTCCCTGAGCCTCACTGGCACCTTCAGAAACATCGGGTCCCCCCTGAGGCCCTCCACATGCCCTGACGCCCGCTGTCTCCGGGATGCCCAGGACCCTACCAGGCACCTGGAGCAGCCTCACCTGGGGCGAACCTCCTGGGCAAGCAGAACGTCAAGCCCATCCAACACGGCTTTTAAGACCTTGACCCGAGGCCGATGCATCAGGCCCCCCAGAGGGAGGACGGGGTAGGGCCAGGCTTGGGCCATGGCCTTCAGGCACTCCTTGTGGCGTCTGCTCTGGTAGGCCAGGATGAACAGCGGCGGGAAGAGCTCGGCCGGCAGGTGCTCCAGAGCTGCGATGGCTGAGGCCTGGTCCCTCAGCAGGCTCTCTCCTGCCAGCTGCAGGAGTGTGGGCGGGGTCCTGATGCTCATCCTCAAGGTGCTCCAAAGGAATCCTGTGGAAACGTCCAGGGAACAAGGCATCCTTGTCAGGCCAAACCTTTGCATCCCCATCGTCTGCCTCCCCATCCCTCCGAGGAATCAACTCAGGGCCAATGATCTCCCTTATGATCTATTCCCCAAAGTCCCCATTTCGGTATGCGTGTCCCCCAGTATTGCTCTGTTCTATTTTTTTTTTTTTAGGCCCTTCCCTAGATATCACCAAATATTAATGTTCATGTAACAGTTTTGAAGTGGCTGGGGGAGGAGAGAGAAACCCTCGACTTTTCTGTAAAAGAATGCTATTTTCTGGCCGTCACATAGTCCACAGACCTCCAAGAAGCATATTTCAATATTTATTCACAGGCCCATTGCGTTAAATGTGCATTTAGGAACTGTCCAGAGACAGTTTTGGTCTTCCTCAGACTCTTGAAAATTTTAAATGATCAGGACAACTCCTGTGAAGATCAAGCTTTCAAATTCTTCACCGAGGGCATCCGAGATCAGGTGTGCCCCCAGGTAGTACTCAGGTAGCAGCAGTCTATGCTTCAAGCATCCATGTTTCCCCCTCCCAGTCGGCGATACTCATTCCATTTCCGCCGGGTTCTGCACCTGGACAGGGCGGTCAGGATCTAAACCTTAACTGGCACTTGTACGTTGACTGATTTCCCGGTGACATGGGTGGGCTTACATGAGGCCGTTCCCTTTCACTGAAGCTCCTCGCTTATATTAGAAACTCCCAGCATACAGTCCATGACCAAGAAACTCAAATGCACTCCAAACAATCTCTCCATTTCCTGGTGTGGGGCCCCAGACCAAGGTCCGCTTCGGGGCCTCATGGGGTTCCTCGTGCAAGTGGCTGAAGTCAGGCCCAGGCACTGCCTTCCACGCATTCGGGGCCTCAGAGGAATCAACTCAGGGCCAAGGCCACGGCCTGGCAATGGTGAGAGCCTCAGTTTAGTGAGTCCCATTATGGGCTCCGTGGCAACAGGGCCATAGCTCTCCCCTGCAGGCTCCAGGACAAGCATCTCAGAAGCACCCACATCTTTCATTCCAGTCTGCCTGGGAAGTGGGTACTGAAGGGCCTGAAAGCTGATCCCCACCTTTTTGGGCAGAAAAGTTTCAGACTAATCTAGGGACACAAACTAAATATTTAAAATGTCCAAAAATAAAACCCCCTACAGTTAAGATGTTTTCATTGGGGGAGGGTGGGAGGTGTCAGGGAATGAGCTGGTTTAGACATTTAAAAATAAACCAAAGCACAAATCCAAATGTTTGGAATTCAGGCAAAGCTACACTTAGAGGCGAAATCAAAGCCTTCAACCTGTTAGTCTGTAAAGAAAGAAAAAGGGCCCTAGCCGGTTTGCCTCAGTGGATACAGAGTCAGCCTGCAGACTAAAGGGTTCTGGGTTTGATTGCAGTCAAGGGCTCAATCCCCAGTAGGTGGCTTGAGGAGGTACCTGATCAATTATTCTCTCTCATCCTTGCTGTTTCTATCTCTCTCTCCCTCTCCCTTCCTTTCTGAAATCAATAAAAATACATTAAAAAAAAGAAAGGTAGAAAGAAAGAAAAGTAGAAAGAAAGAAAGAAAGAAAGAAAGAAAGAAAGAAAGAAAGAAAGAAAGGAAGGAAGGAAGGAAGGAAGGAAGGAAGAAAGAAAGAATATGAAAAGCTCTCTGTGCCAGGTCAGGCTTCTTGCCACCGTGAGGCTGAGTCCTTAGTTGAGGTCGGTACCTTACCTGCTGTGACCGGGTTGGCTGGGGCTCAGATCTCAGACGTGTTGGAGAACCAGGGCACTGACTGCAGAGCTGAAGGACTCTGAATCTCTCCTCTGGTGCCTGAGCTTTTTATAAACCTTCTCTATCACTAATGACCAATCAGAACCCCTGGTCTAAACCCCCCAACCTGATGGGATTTTTGCCTTTCTCAATATTAATTGGTTAACCCAGAAATCGGTTTAGGAAAGAGAAAGTTAGGGAGGGGCAAGGTTGAAGCCTGGCTCATTGATTCATTCCACAGACACTGACCTATGTTGACTGATGGCCCATTCTTGTCAGCCTAGGTGTGAGACAGTGAAGGGTGTAATACATTCCTGACCTTAGACCGGAAGGAACACAACCTGAGAGCATGCGTGCTGGGGGTCTTTGGCCACAACAAGGTAATCCAGATATATCCACAGTTAACACAGCCAAGAAGACACTGGTGCCATCCGCAAGGAAAAAAGAAATGTTTCCATGCATCTAGTTGTCACTTAGGTTTTATGTCAGGTGAAATAGCAGATCATGAGCTCCTTCATGGAGCAAGGGGTGGGCGATTGAGGAAGTGGGTGGCCCTTCAGACCACAAAGATTCTCTGAGGGAGGTCAGGTCAGAAGGACCACGAGAAGCAGGGGTCAGGGCTGGGCAGGGTGGCGCTGGGCCATCCTAATGGGACCCTGTGAATGACCCAGGGCCATGGAAAAGATGGGGGGTTTTTCTTGGAAAGAAGAGAGATGGAAAGACTCTTCCCTGGGTGAATTTAGGATCTAAAAGGAGACACGCTGGAGGGGAGACAGTGCCATCCTAGAGGGCAAAGGGAGAGATTCCATCTTCTGTCCCGCCCTGGAGGAAAAGGGTGGGTCTGCTCTGGGAAAGATGGGATTAGCTCAGCAATCTGGGTGGGGAAGATTAAATGTAAGAATATGATTAGAGGGAAATCGACCAGAGCTGGGAGTTAGACATTTTGAAGCCTGAAAGGCACTGAAGGCACAGTTGTGGGCTCTTTGGGATCTTGGAGCCAGGGACAGAAATAAATGTGGACCAATAACACGTAACACCGTCAACATCATGGCAGCTGCCACCCGGCGACGTTTATCAAACGGAAGAGGTTCTTCCACAGAGAACTCTTCCCAGACAGCAAGTGCCTTCCCTGACTACACCGTGTCTCCATGGCCCCACTCCTGTCCTCATGGCACCCATTCACGTCACCACACCCCCAATGACCTTCCTCATGACCACCAGACCCTAAAATCCTCCCTTCAGTAAGCCTGTCCCACAATATCTGTTCTATTTTTGTCTAACATCACTATGGCCTGCTGGATGAAAGGCTCTGTGAGGCAGGGTGTAATCATGGCTCATTAGACGGGTGTGGAATGAATGGGTGGCTCTTAGTGGTCTGAGGGAGGCCAGTTGTGGCCAGCCCACTGCTGCCACCTGGAACTCTTGTCCTGCACAGCCTCCATGAGGCCCCCATTTTTCTTGTTAGAGAGTGGGAATTTTTGAGCACTTCTCCCATTCCAGAGAGGCCGTAGACCAGGGGTGGGCAAACTTTTTGACTCGAGGGTCACAATGGGTTCTTAAACTGGACTGGAGGGCCGGAACAAAAGCATGGATGGAGTGTTTGTGTGAACTAATATAAATTCAAAGTAAAGGAGCGGAGGGGAGAGCAAGAGAACCCTCTGCTCTTTCGGCTCCACGGGCCGGATCCGGCCCGCGGGCCGTACTTTGCCCACGGCTGCCGTAGACTATGCCCCAGATAGAGTTGTCAGTGCTGACACCAGGCCAGGCCTTGAGATACGGTCTCATGGCCCCTTCCCAGCACATAGGCCTTGCAAGATAGAACACTGTCAGCTTTCTGAAGAATAGGATGACCCTCTGAATAACATGGTCATCAATGGCATGACTCTGACGTTGCTTGGGAAAAACTGTTTTATCTTGGGTTGCTTGCTCTGCAAAAACAGGATGTAGTTAATGTGCTTAAAAGTGGTCCTGCACAAAGGGTCGTTGCTGCTCTCTGGACTCCCTGCGTGGAGAAAGGCAGAGCAGTCACCAGCTGGCCAGCAGGCCGGCTGGCTAATAAAGGCTCCCTAAATTTTAATTTGGTCTGGACTCCAGTGGTCATTCACTCGTGTTCGCTCCACAACATTTCTATTGTAAGTCACTCATACTACAGACACCCCTGAGCCCCCAGTGTGTGTGCCAGGCTCTGACTCTGGGGAACTCTGAGTCACGTAGGGAAGACAGTGGCAAATGAAAAATCATTTTCAAAGTAAAAATTTCTTGATGTAATTTACTTACAGGATATTATTCTACTATCCCTTCTTTTTTTATTTAAATATTAGGAGGCTTTTGGAAATTTTACAATGCAGTCATCATAACTTTTAATTTTAATTTTTTGCATAGAAATATGACTGCTTTGGATTCATTGCATGTTAAACAATTTTACTATGAGATGAACTATCAATAAAAATTTTAGTTAATACTTCAGGAACTGTTTTTTGTCTAGTACATTTAAGTGTTCTTGAATATTCATTTATTTCAATTAGCCAATTTTAAATCATTTGAAATAAAGCTTATATTTTTTAACTTTATTTGTCCTAGGTTATGGACAATAAGTGACATTAATTAAAATTCTATAATTAAAATTCTGAAATTAGTATTTGAGTAACTTAACATAGAATTTGTCAGGGAGGCAAAAACTCAAATTACTTACTTCAGTTTATGAGACAAATATATAGACTTCTAATACAGTTCTTTAGATGTTTGAAGAAAACTTTCCTTTATTTCCTTCCAGGCTACAGAGAGTTTCACTTAAGAACCTTTGTCTTTCTTTACACCAAGCAATCTACAGGGCCGCTGCTTGAGCTAGCTATATTACAAGTCACTTTTAAGGTTGACTACTATTTTAATGTCAGATTTAATACTTTAGCAATCTTCAGTTTACATTGTAAATACTCGTGGAAGAGATTTCAAAATTTTCAAATTTCTTCTTTTTATTAAATTTAGAATTATATTTTTAAAGAGTATCCCCTTTGGCTTATTTGCATATACAGAGGGATCATGGGAGGTCTCAGTAACTTTCTTAGAAGACTTAGTCAGGGGTTGGCCTTTGCTGTTTCAAGATGGCGGCCCCCTAGGGGAGCGGCAAGCCCTGTGGCTAACATGGTGGCTGCCAAGTCAAGCAGGCCAAAATGGTGGCTGTCTAAACTGTTCTTTGACAGAAAAGATGGTTTGTTTATTCTCACAATAAACAAGGGAAGAGCCTAACAAAATCCCTAAAAGATAGACAGTCAAAATTACATTGCAGACAAACAGAAATCTCACTAGCTGTTTTTGGTGGCTTTATTAGAATTTAATTGTTTATAAAAATATTGGCTTTTCATTTAGCTGAAATTATATGAAACCTTGATTATAATTTAAAAAGTTAATTTATTAAGTAATTTAAGTAGGTATCTTTTATTGAAAGGGCAAATTTAGTAAATGTTTACAATTGATTCACAAGGCACAAACGTTACCCCACCTCCATCCTAATTAAAAATGCAGGCGGCTAGAGGCTCTTGTCTTTTAAATTTCATCTTAAAATTTTGCTTTTGGATTTTAAGAAATATTTTGCCCTCCTTAGAGGCCAAAACCTTTATAACATTTATAAGTAAAATATAGTTATTAATTTTTATTTGATAAAGCTTTCCATGCAATTTCAAGTATAAATTTGAAAAATATTTATCGTTTAAATTTCAAAAATATTTCCTTTAAGAAGAGAGAATAACTGCTTGAAAACATTTCAGGGCCCGTAAAATGTCCTAAAATTATTCCTCGGTTATTGAAATTTTAACTTGGAAAAAAACCATAAAATATATTTCTATATATGATTTAAAGATTATAATACTTTTTATAATTATCTTAAGATATCAATTAAATTTAATCTGGTTGTAGTATTAAAAATTTTGGTTGGGAAGACAGAATTAATCCTTCTTATTTAATTAGACCAATAAGTAACATATTTTGCATTCCTAATTATTAGAGAAAACACAACATTTTATTTTCTTCAAAAATAAATTTTTATACTTCAGGCATTTAAGTACCACAATTATATAATTATATAAGGAACCTGGGTGCCAAATTCTGGAGAATGTGGGGTGAATCCTGGTGCGGATGGTTGTAAAGGAATGATCAGAAATAAAGACAATTTCAAAGGCAACCTTCTGGTCCTCTTGCATGTATTCACCTGTCTCCCCGGTTTACACCTCAGGACCCTGCAGTTACTGATGAAAAAAAAAAAAAGGTGCTGAGGGCTCAGGATCAGAACCTGGAACTGCTGGGATGCGGTTTGGCTGCAGGGCTCAGCACCGTTTTATCACTCCCTCCAGGTCCTTACTTCTCTCTGGGCATCTCTGACCTCCTGTGGCTGCTCATGGGTGGACACAATGGGACATGCTAAGTGGCCCACCAACCCCTGAAGTGAAGGCGACCTTGCTGCTGGCTCTGACCTTGGACACGAGTGTTCCTCTTGGTTCTGCAGATGAACCCACAAATTTCAGGACTTGTTCCAGGAGGGGTTCAGGAACAAGGCAGGGCCCTCACTTCCTGAAGGGGTCGTCTACTCTGCAGAGGGACTGAGCTGCTGGGCCTCCCAGCCCATGCCTGTCAGCCTGGTACGGAGGAAGTAACCTGCTTATGGCCAGAAATATCATTCAAATTCCTTTGAGCAAAATACTGAAATTATTCAGGGGCATAACACTTTTTCTTAGTATTTCTATACCACATAAAATAGAACCTGGGGGGCAGGTCATATCCATGGAGGATTGGCTTATTCCCATTACACCTCCTGTCTCTCTATGGAGCAAGACTAGAGAGCGTGTTTTGAAATCAGCCTGTCAGGATGGGGAGCAGACACACTGCACAAATGAGTGAGCTTCTTCCCTGTGCTCGGTCACTGTATTAGGCAGCGTTCCCCGGAATAGCCAACAGGGACACATGGACGCAGGTAGGAGATTTATAGGGATAGGCTCCCGCCTTCAGTCCCAATACCTGCCCTCTGCAAGCTGGAGAACCTACAAATCAAATGGTATAACTGAGGCCAAGTCCGAAGGCCTGAGAACCAGGGGAGCCCATGGCGTAACCCCCAGTGTGAGGCCCTAGGCCTGAGAATAAAGGGCCGCTGGTGCACACCCTGGAGTTTGATGCCCTGACAACCTGGAACCTATGGTCACCATCAGGTAAAACCAAAGAAGAGACAATTCTTTCTTCCTTCCTCTTTCTGTTCCACATGGGCCCCCAAGAGATTGGAGGAAGCCCACCTGCACTGTAAGATCTCCTAACTCATCTACTGAATGAACCATTCACACCTGGTCCATTCACACCCAGAATGGTTTTACCAACTACCTGGGCAACCCTTAGTGCCATCAATTACAGCGGTCGCCAACTGGTGGTCCATGAGGTCCAAAAGTTTGACGGCCTCAGGTCAAGTTGACACATAAAATGAACCCATCACATCGACCCTAATCAAAGGGCACCCAAATGAAGACTCACGCTGAGGGGCTGGTGCTGTTGGGTGGAGGGACCTCTGGCAAGAACCTCAGTTCCCCTGTCAAATGAAGATCTTGTTGCTCACCCAGCTTAGTGGATGCTTGTAGATCCAAGGAGATGATGCATGTTGAGGGCTTGGCACTGGGCCTGGAGTACAGTAAGGGCTCAGTAAATGGGTTTTTCCTTCTTTTTCCTCCCAGCAGAAGCCCCCAGCATTCTTCCCCCTCAGTCTCATGCTCTCCTCCTGAGGACAGGGAAGAGAGCCCAGCACAGGGCCCCCAGTGAGACTCAGCTTCTGCATGCAGCCCCCCGATCCTGCTTCACACAAACAGCTGTAGCGGTCAGCATGGAGGTTGGGGTGTGGGTAGGAGTGGGGTGGTGGGGGTGGGGTTATAGTGCAAAGATGGGATTCATCCCTGGTGATTACCAGGAAAAATGGCCAGGCCTCAGGATTTGTGTGCCACCTGCTGGTCAGACCAGGTGACGTGCTAGTGTTGCATGCAGAGCTATGTTGTGGGGTGTTTTTAAAATCTGCTTTTATGTAGATGCTGTTTGAGTATAAATATTTTTGTTGTGAGTTATATAAATGTTAATGATATCAACTGCCTATTAAAGTGATTAAGGAGAATGCCCAGTATGACTCAGTAGTTGAGTATTGAACTATGAACTAGGGGGTCAAGGTTCCATTTCTGGTTAGGCACATGCCTGGGGTTGTTGGCTGGATCCCTAGTTGGGGGTGGGGGTGGGGGAGGGCATTAGGGAGGCAGCCATTCAATGATTCTCTCTCATTATTGATGTTTCTGTCACTTTCTCTATCTCCCTCTTCATGAAATCAATAAAAATATTTAAAAAAATAGAATGATAAAGGAAATTTAGTATTTTAAAGACTGCATGGACATATTATATATATATATTATTTTTCAACTCTTTATTGTTTAAAGTATTACATAAGTCTTCTTTTTCCCTCATTGATTTCTCCTTTACCAGCCTCACCCACCAGGCACATGCCCTCACCCCCTACTGTCTTTGTCCAAGGATGGAAGACTTTCTCCTTAGATCAGGCACAAGGCAATGCAAAGAAAGAAAGCCATACAGATCAGAAAGGAGAAGTAACTGTCCATATTTGCAAACAACATAGACATCTCTAGAGCAAAGCTTACATAATCTACACCCACACCTCCTGAACTGTGTGAATTCAGCAGAGTAACAGCATAAAGAGCTATCCTAATAAAAAGGTAATATGCTAATTAGACCGGATAGACCGGAGGTCTTCTAGACGTCATTCCAGATGTCCTTCCTGACAAAGTCAGGGCCCTGGCGGCGGTGCCCAGGGTCCGGGGTCCCTGCAGCCAGCACGGGCAAAGCCAGCCCAGGTCCCAGGTGCCTGAGGCTGGCCAGAGGGAGGGAAGCCTGGGTTCTGGGTGTGGGGTCGAGGCAGAGGTGGTTAAGGGCAATCAGGTAGGTGAGCAGTTAGGGGTGATCAGGCAGGCAAGCAAGTGGTTAGGGGCATCAGGCAGGAAGGCGATCAGTTAGGGGTGATCAGTCAGGCAGGTGAACAATTAGGGGCATCAGGCAGGCAGGCAAAGTGGGTAGGGGCAATCGACAGGTAGCCAGGGGCAGTTAGGGCCAATCAGGCAGGCAGGCGAGTGGTTAGGGGTGATCAGGCAGGCAGGCAGAGGCAGTTAGGAGCCAGTGGTCCCAGATTGCAAGAGTATGCAGGCCGGCCTGAGGGTCCCCCCACCCCCTGTGCACAAATTTCAAGCACTGGGCCTCTAGTCAATAGATAAAAGTCCCTTGTATTTGTATGCCAGCTATGAGTAACAAAGAATTGAACATTGAAATTAAAATTCCATTTGCAGCCCTGACCAGTTTGGCTCAGTGGATGGATCGTCGGCCTGGGGACTCAGGGGTCCCAGGTTTGATTCTGGTCAAGGGCATGTACCTTGGTTGCGGGCACATACCTAGTGGGGAGTGTGCAGGAGGCAGCTGATCGATGTTTCTCTCTCATCGATATTTCTAACTCTCTATCCCTCTCCCTTCCTCTCTGTAAAAAAAAAAATCAATAAAATATATTTTTAAAAAATAAATAAAATAAAATACCATTTGCAGCGGCATCCAAAAGAGTGAAATACTTAGGGATAAATGTAATAAAATATGGTCAAGACCCATACATTAAAAACTATAAAAAGGCTGGCAGAAGTTAAGGAGGACCTACATAAATGGAGAGACATTGAAAGGCTTGATATGGTTAAGGTGTCAATTTCCACAAATCTACAGATTCAATCCCAATCAAAATTCCATTAGCCTTTTTTATTTGTAGAATTGAGAGTCTTATTTTATTTGTGCTTGGTCTTTCATAAGAACTTTACATTGTTAATGGCCCCCTTTTCTTTGTTTCCTTTTCATTTATTGAATTTATCTATTTATTGATTTTTATTGATTGAATTTACTGGCTAACAAAATTATACAGGTTTCAGGTGCACAAATCTACAACACATCACCAGTATACCATATTGTGTGTTCTCCACCCCAAGTCAAGTCTCCGTCCATCACAGTTTGTCACTTTGGGTGACAAGACTCGGTCAGTGCAGGTCCATCAGTTGTAACAAATATACCGCCCAGTGGGGGTTGTGGATAGTGGGGCAGCTGTGAGTGGGGAGGAGCAGAGTTCTAGGGGAACTCTCTCTGCCTTCTGCTCAATTTCACTGTGAACCTGAAACTGCTCTAAAAAGTAAAATCTAATTTTTAAAATATTTGTATTGATCTCATAGAGGAAGGGAGAGGGAGATAGAGATAGAAACATCACCAATGAGACCGAATCATTGATTGGCTGCCTCCTGTGTGCCCCACACAGGGGATTGAGCTGGCAGCCGGGGTATATGCCCTGACCGAGAACTGAACCATAACCTCCTGGTTCATAGGTCAACGCTCAACCACTGAGCCACACCAGCTAGGCAATAAAGTCTACTTTTAAAAAGCTAGCTATAATATGTCCAGCTCTAAAATTTTATTATTCCAAATGATTTTTTAAAAAAGTTTTCTTTATGTACTACTATAATTTTATTTATTTATCCATACATTTTATTATTTAATCCTCACTTGAGGATATTTTCCCATTGATTTTTGGGGCTAGTGGAAGGGAGAGGGAGAGACAGAAACACCAATGGCAGAGAGATATATGGATTGGTTGCCTCCTGTATACCTCTGGTCAGACCCCATGATCAGCCCCAGAAGCCTACAACCCAGGTACATATCCTTGACCAAAATCAAACCCAGGACCCTTCACTTCCCAGCTGACACTCTATCCATTGAATAAAACCGGCTAGGGCATTATTCTCAACTAGTAGCCCTGCGCAAGAATCCGTGCGCCAGTAGCTCTCTGTGGGGCCTGGCCGCTCCACGCCGGCTGCCCAGAGGCTCTCCGAGGCCCAGAGGCCCATCCGAGGCCAGGCACAGAATGCTTGCCTTGTCACCGGGGCGATGACGCAAGTGTTCCATGACCCGGCCTGGCCAGAGGCCCATCCACGGCCGGGTGCAGAACGCTTGCCTCGTCGCCGTGGTGACAAAGCAAGCTTTCCGCCAGGCCACTCACGCTGCCCACTCTTAGAGGCCATCCCCCAGGACTGGGGGACTCCGGCGGGCCTGAGAGGACTGGGCGCTGCCAACTTGTGGCTATTGGAACCACCATCTTTGTGATGGAGTGATGGTTAATTTGCATATTACCCTTTTATTAGATAGGATGTATTTAAAGAAGAAACAATTCCTGGTCACTGATCTTTAAAACCAGTTTTAAAGTTTGATTTGAGTCTCCCCACACAGTTGAACATTTTTAAAACAATATCCACATGCATTCTTTAAAAGTAATAAAATTCCATTGTAATTTTAAAAGGCAGTTTATATCTCTAACATATACATAAATCACCACAAAAATATTTATATTCAAGTAGCATCTACATAATAGCAGATTTTAAAAACACTCAATAGTACAGCCCTGCTTACAACACTAACATATCATCTGGTCTGAGCAGCCGTGGGCCCACGAATCCTGAGTGTAGCGAGCAGCTCTAGGGTCAAGCTTCGGGCTCACCTGTGGCAGGGCCACAAACAAGTCCCACCCTAATTAAGCCTGACCTTGTAGCCCTCCCTAATTCCTTCCTAAGAAGCTAATGGGCTGTGGGAGGTGCAGCAAGTGTTGCCAAAACAAGAACATTTGTATACATGTTAATCTACCCTTGTTTCAATCAGACTATAAAATAAAGCATCAGCTTGCAGGCTGGGTCTTTTGTGTCCTCATCCAGGCATGGGAGATCCACTGAGCCCCAGGTGTATTCTCTTGTCTGTCTTTTCTTCAATCCTTCACCACCCTTCCTCAGGTTCACCCTTGGCCGTGCTGGTGCGGCACACCTGGGTTCTGCAAGGTTTTTTCTTCTGATAATCACCAGAGATGAATCCAATCTTTATTCCTTAACCCTACTCCTCCCCATCTCTCCCCACCTCCCATCCCCACCCCTATCCCCTGGCTGACCGCTACAGCTGTTTGGGTGAAGCAGGATCAGAGGAGCCGCATGTAGAAGCTGAGTCCCACTGGGTGGCCTGTGCTGGGCTCTCTTCCCTGTCCTCAGGAGGAGAGCATGAGACTGAGGGGCAAGAATGATGAGGGCTTCTGCTGGAAGGGAAAAAGAAGGAAAATCCCATTTACTGGGTTCTTACTCTATGCCAGGCCCAGTGCCAAGTCCTTAACATGCCCATCTCCTTGGATCTTACAAGCATCCACTAAGCTGGGTGAACACCATGATCCTCATTTTACAGGGGAACTGAGGTTCTGACCTGAGGTCCCCCCACCCAACAGCACCAGCTTCTGAATCCTCAGCTTGGAGTCTGCATTTGGGTTCCCTTTGACTAGGGTCACTGTGATGGGTTATTTTTATGTGTCAACTTGACATCGCTAAGGGTTACCCAGGTAGCTGGTAAAACAATTCTGGGTGTGAATGGATGGGGTTAGCTTTTGATTCAGTAGCTGAGTAAGGAGATCTTACAGTACTGGTGGGCTTCTTCCAAATTCTGGGGGAACAAGAGGAATAGAAAGAGGAAAGAAGAATGAATTCTCTCTTCTTTGGCTGAGATGTCCATCTTTACACACACACATACGCACTCACACACATCTTTGATTTCAGAGAGGAAGGGAGAGAGAAAGATAGAAAAATCAGTGATGAGAGAGAATCACTGATCAGATGCCTCTAGTAACATAGGCATATGCCTTGACAAAGAATAGAACCATGACTTCCTCGTTCATAGTTGAAGCTCAACCACTGAGCCTTACCAACCAGGTGTGAGAGGTCCATCTTTACCTGCCCGTGAACATTGCAGTTCCTGGTTCTCAGGGCTTCAAACTCCTGGATTCACACCAGCTGCCCTTTATTCTCAGGCCTTTGGCCTCAGAGAGGGGGTTACACCATGGTTCTCAGACCTGCAGATTTAGACTGAGTTATACCATCGGCTTTACTGGTTCTCCAGTTTGCAAAGCACAGATAATAGGGATCAATGTATGAGCCTATTCCTATAAATGTCCTCCATCCGTCTCTTGGTTAGTCCGGAGAACGATGCCTAATAGAGGGACCTAGAACAGGCAGCACCTCACCCATTTACCCAGTTCCTCTGTTACCCATCCTGACAGGCTGACTTGAAAACAAGCTACGCTAGGCTTCCTCCATAGAGAGAGATGGGAGAGGTTATGGGAACAAAGCCACTTCTCCATGGACAAGACCTGCTCCCCCTCATCAAGGTTATATTTCAATGTGGGATAGAAATACTAAGGAAAAGTCTTATGTTCTCGAATAACTGTAGTATTTTAATCGAAGGAATTTGGATGATTTCCTGGCCGCAAACAGGTTAATTCCTCTGCACCAGGCTAACAGGCATGGGCTGGGAGGCCCAACAGATCGGTTCCTCTGCAGTGTGGATGAGCCCTTCTGGAACTGGGGGGCCCTGCCTTGTCCCTGACCCCCTCCTGGCACAAGTCCTGAGACTTGTGGGTCCACCTGGAGAACCAAGAGGAACACCCATGTCCAGGGTCAGAGCCAGCAGCGAGGTCCCCTTCACTTCAGGGGTTGGTGGGCCACTTAGCCTGTCCCATTGTGTCCACCCATGAGCAGCCACCAGGAGGTCAGAGATGCCCAGAGAGAAGTAAAGACCTGGAGGGAGCGATAAAACGGTGCTGAGCCCTGCAACCGAACCCCATCCCAGCAGTTCCAGGTTCTGATCCTGAGCCCTCCCCAACTTTTTTTTTTTTTTTTTTTTTATCAGTAACTGCAGGGTCCTGAGGTGTAAACCGGGGAGACAGGTGAATACATGACAGAGGACCAGACGGTTGCCTTTGAAATTGTCTTTATTTCTGATCATTCCTTTACAACCATCCACACCAGGATTCACTCCCATCCAAGCAGATCAAGCCCAAATCCTCCCCGCCCCCCAGCCTCTCCCCAAGCAAATGAGATTCCTGTTTCTGATTCTAAGACCTTGCCCCCTGAGGTCCATGAACTCCCCAACATTTGCCCCGGTCATCGTGGACCTGGCCTGGGTCCCTTCCTTTCCCAGTTCACAGTGAACATGAACCTGAAATGTGGGTGTCCCCTGCATAATGCACCCCACTTCTATATTACAGCTTCCAAGGGCCCTGAACAAAGCTTTTGCTGAGTGTTCCCACTGAGCAGGGTCATTACCGGGGCACAGCACGGCTACACGTCATAAAAACTCCACATCATAAATTATACTGATGCCACATCGGTTACAGTACTTGGTGCCAAGACAGATGGTCCTGGGCTGTCCTAACTCCCTCAGCATCCCCGTCAGCTCAGCCCGGACCAGGGCAAGTCTCTCCTGGTTGACAGTCCCCCCCTGGGTCGTGTAACACTCCAGGGGGATGGGGTACAGCTCGTGCTCTAAACTGCACAGCCGGGCTGTGTGGCGCAGCAGCTTCTCCAAGGTGGCCCTGGAGAGGCGGTTCCCAGAGATGGTGAACACCCTCAGCTGGTGACAGCGGCTCAAGACAGGCAGGATGGCCACGACATGGGAGTCCACCATGGCATTTATGGAGGCGCAGGTCCTGGAGGGTGGGTGCCACTGCCTCCAGCAGAGTTCGGAGGGGCTCAGGATGAAAATCGGCGAGGCTGACGCCAAACAGATGCAGGGACTTCAGCTGCCTGAGGTTCGGTCACTGGCACAAATGTGTCAGGTCTGAATTCAACAGCTGCCAGCAATTTGTTATGGAGAGTTTGTCCAAGGCGGTCTGCAGGCATCTATGGAGAGACAGAGTGGTTAGTTCCTGGGGACGGGGGTGGCACGTAGAGGGGGCCTCCAGGTGGCAGAAGATGGATTTGTCCAAGCCCAGGGTTGTCCTGACAATCTGATGAAGGGAAACACCCAGGAAGCCCAGACTCCTTTTAGGCTGGGTCAAGTTCACCACATCTCCAGAGCTTCCTTTCCTCAGCTGCCAAGCAGAGCACTGCACTCTGGAGGGTGCCTGGACATAAGGGAAACCCAGGGGACCTTCTCAGAGAGCCCGCCACAGTGTCTAGGTCAAGGGTGGGCATCCCTGCACCTTATGACTGGGAGACAAAACCAAGAGGGCTGTCACCTCAGGCTTCCTTCCGTCCACTGCTTGGCTCCAGGCACCAGACGGCTGGGCCACATGAGGCTCGTGTAATACATAAAGAACAAGCATGGCACTAACTGGTCTGACTCAGTGGATGGAGCGTTGGCCTTTGGATTGACGTGTCTCAGGTTTGATTATCAGTCAAGCACATGGCACCTCATTTGTAGGCTCAACCCCTGGCCCTGGTTGGGGCATGAAGAGAGGGCAACCAATCAATGTGTCACTCTCACATAGATGTTTCTCTCTCTTCCCCTCCCTTCCACTCTCTAAGTGGAAAAATATCCTCAGGTGAAGATTTAAGAGAGAGAGAAAGAAAGAGAGAGAGAGAGAGAGAGAGAGAGAGAGAGAGAGAGAGAGAGCAGACCCGGGCAAGATCCTGCAACAACACCTGGGAAGGCCAGTCTGCAGAGGTGACTTACATCCCTGCATCACTGCAACCACCTCTCACTCTGCAATCCTTTCCACTCCCAGTCCCTTAGCTGCAGAATCATGCCTGTCCTTTCTCTAATGACCTTCCCTGGGGCCCAGGGCCACCTCTGACAGACGGGGAATCTGACACAGGCTCACGTGTGTTCACATGGCTGGTGGGCACAGAGCTTATGTCTGGAAATGTTCCATCTGATGTGGCTTTTCCTCGTCCCTCCCCTCTTCCTAAGGCCTCATCCCTTAGACATCTGTCCCTCAGGAAGAATTCACACACCCAGGCTCGCTGCGTCCCTCACTGAGCCAGTTCTGTTACCCCTCCTGACAGGCTGGTTTTAAAACATGCTTCCTTTGGGTGCTCACGGGATACCACCCTCAAAGCACCTAACAAGACCACTCCCTTGACATTCTGGGGCTCCGTCCACTGCTACACAGCTCACCTGAGCATCTGGTCCAGACGGCCTCGGAGGAAGGAGGGGGAATCCATGTCGAGCTCGCAGACGTGCTGCAGCCTGAGCATCTGGGAGAGGAATTGGGAAAAGAATCCCTGCTCCTCCTGCTGTTCCCTGTCCCACTCCTCTTCCTCCTCCCACTCCTGCTCGTCTTCCTCTTCCTCCAGCTCCTGCTCCTCCTGGTCCTCTGCTGACAACATGTCGATGCGGGAGAGAGAGAGTCTCTGCAGGTTCCTCACCTGCCCCAGGTAAAGAGCAAACGTCCCCAGGGTGGGCAGGTCCCAGGTGCAGTTCACTTCCACCTCCTGGATGCAGCCCAGCTGCACCACATCCAGGACCTCCCTCACCCTCTGGAAGGGCACCTCAGCAATCCTCAGCGTCTTGCAGCACAGGTGTAGCAGCCCTTCCCTCTGCTGGGCCCACTGGATGACGTACATGAAAATCTCATCTCTGTCCCTTTCAGTGAAGTTAAGGTCTAGGAACACCTCCACTGGAGCTAAGGGGTGCTCCATGTTGTATCTATCTCTATCTCTCCCTTTCTCTCTGAAATCAAGAAAAAAAAGTTTTTTAAAAAAGAACAGAAGGAGCCCTAACTGGTTTGGCTCAGTGGATAGAGCTTCGGCCTGTGGACTGAAGGGTCCCAGGTTTGATTCCGGTCAAGGGCATGTACCTGGGTTGCGGGCACATCCCCAGTGGGGAGTGTGCAGGAGGCAGCTGATCGATGTCTCTCTCTCATCAATGTTTCTAACTTTCTATCCCTCTCTCTTCCTCTCTGTAAAAAATCAATAAAATATATTTAAAAAAAAAATAAAATAAAAAAAATAAAAAAGAACAGAAGGAGTGCAGGTCAGAATGAGACTGAGCATCTGAGTTGAGGCAACAATCAGACTCCACTTCAACTCTGAGCTTCTACTTTGAATCCCAAGGTCAGCGTCTCCCTTGCCCCCCTCTTCCCTCTGCTTTGCTTTGCTCAGCATTTCCATCCCTCCTGGTCCCCACTTCTCCTACCTGTAACTACCACTGGGAGGAGGCAGGGCACGTTTTGCAGGTGCCTCTGCCCAGTAGGCCATCCTCCACTCCCCAGTGATCTCAGCAGTGTGCCAGGGCTCCCTGAGCCTCACTGGCACCTTCAGAAACCTTGGATCCCCCCTTAGGTCCTCCACACGCCCTGACGCCCGCTGTCTCCGGGATGCCCAGGACCCTACCAGGCACCTGGAGCAGCCTTACCTGGGGCGAACCTCCTGGGCAAGCAGAAGGTCAAGCCCATCCAACACGGCTTTTAAGACCTTGACCCGAGGCCGATGCATCAGGCCCCCCAGAGGGAGGACGGGGTAGGGCCAGGCTTGGGCCATGGCCTTCAGGGACTCCTTGTGGCGTCTGCTATGGTAGGCCAGGATGAACAGCGGCGGGAAGAGCTCGGCTGGCAGGAGCCTTTGAGCCCCATCCACTGACTCCCCATTTTCACGGGAATCAACTCAGGGCCAAAGCCCCTACTGGCAATGGTGAGAGCCTCAGTTTAGAGAGTCCCATTCTGGGCTAGGTACCACAGAGCCATAGCTCTCCCTGCAGGCCCCAGAACAAGCGTCTCAGAGGCACCCACATCTTTCATTCCAGTCTGCCGGGGAAGTGGGTACTAAAAGGCCTGAATGCTGACCCCCAGCTTTTTTGGAGAAAATTTCAGGCCAATCTAGGGATACAAACTGAATATTTAAAATTTCCAGAAATAAATCCGCAGTTAAGATGTTTTCATTAGCGGGGGGGGGGGGGGGGGGGGGTGTCAGGAAATCAGCTTGGTTACACGTTTATAAAATAAACCAAAGCACAAATCCAAATGTTTGAAATTCAGGCAAAACTACACTTCGAGGCAAAAATCAATGCCTTCAATCTGTTTGTCTGTAAAAAAAAAAAAAAAAAAAAAAAAAAGGAAAGCTCTCCATGCCAGGACAGGCTTCGTGCCACCGTGAGGCTGGCTGCCTCAGCTGAGGTTGGTAACTTACCTGCTGTGTCCTGGTTGGCTGGGGCTCAGATCTCAGATCTTGTGGAGAACCACTGACTGCAGAGCCGGAAGTCTCTGAATCTCTCCTCTGATGCCTGAGGTTTTTATACACCTTCTCAAATGCTGACATCCAATCAGAACCCTCAGTCTCCATTCCTTAATCCTAATGCAATTATTGCCTCTCTTCAGATTAATGGATTGAGAGAAAGTTAGGGAGGGGCAAGCATGAGGCCTGGCTCACTGATTCCTTCCACAGACACTGACTGAGGCTGACTGATGGCCCATAGTTTCATCCTCAGTGTGAGACAGTGAAGGGTGTAATGGGTTCCTGAGGTTAAATAGCAAAGAACACACCCGGAGAACATGGTTGCTGGGGGTCTTTGGCCACATCAAAGTTATCAGAACATTGCAGAGTTAAAACATCCTCGGGAAGACACTGGTGCCATCCCCAGGAAAACAAACGAAATGTGTCCAGCATCAAGTTAGGTGTTATGTCAGGTGACATAGCAGATCATGAGCTCCTCAGGGAGCAAGTGGTGGGCGATTGAGGATGTGGCTGTCCCTCTAGACCCCAAGGCTTCTCTGAGGGGGGTCAGGTTCAGAGCACCAGGAGAAGCAGGGGCCAGGGCTGGGCAGGGTGTCTCTGGGCCATCCTAATGGAACCGTGTGAATGACCCAGGGCCATGGAAAAGATGGGGGTTTTTGTGGAAAGAAGAGAGATGGAAAGACTCTTCTCTGGGTGAATTTAGGGTCTAAAAGGAGACAAGCTGGAGGGGAGACAGTGCTGTTTTAGAGGGCAAAGGGAGAGATTCCATCTTCTGTCCCGCCCAGGAGGAAAGGGTGGGTCTGCTCTGGGAAAGATGGGATTAGCTCAGCAATCTGGGTGGGGAAGACTAAATGTAAGAATGTGAGCAGAGGGAGAAGGGGCCAGCCCTGGGAGTTAGACATTTTCAAGCCCAAAGGGCATTGAGGGTGGATGTGATGGTCTCTTTGGGATCTTGGAGCCAGAGAGAGAAATAAACATGGGCTAATAGCACGTAACCCTGTCAACATCATGGCAGCTGCCAACCGGCGACGTTTATCAAAGGGAAGAGGTTCTTCCACAGAGAACCCTTCGTGGATACCAAGTGCCTTCCCTCACTACACCATGTCTCCATGGCCCCATTCCTGACCTCATTGCACCCCTTCACTTCACCACACCCCAATGATCTCCCTCATGACCACCAGCCCCCAAAGTCCCCACTTCAGTAAGCCTGTCCCCCAATATCACTCTGTTCTACATTTGTCTGACATCCTTGTGGTGTGCAGAACCAGAGGCTCTGTGAGGCCAGGGTGCAATCATGGCTCATTAGACATGTGTCGGATGAATCGGTGGCCCTTGGTGGCGTGAGGAAGGCCAGCTGTGGCCAGCCCACTGCTGCCACCTGGAGTTCTTGGCCTGCACAGCCTTCCTCTAGGCCCCCAGCCTTCTCCTGTCAGTCACTGACCCCACAGACTCCCCTGAGCACCCAGTGTGTGTGCCCCGCTCTGACTCTGGGGAACTCTGAGTCACATGGAGAAGACAGCGCCACTGAACAGACACTGGAGTGAGGACAGGAGGCACCGGAGTGAGTGCTGAGGCCTGAAGCTGACTTCTCCTGGAAACGGACAGCATAAACCCAGGCTGCCTCCGCTCGCTAGGAATCATGGGATTTGCCTGCAGCTCAAAACACCTGCAACCACACACCTGTGGGCCCATGAGCCAAGGGCACAGTAGACCCAGAAGTGCCCAGTGGGTCCTGAGCTGGGCTTCTGCTGGCCTTTCTTGGAAGAGAGAGGCGGTTTTGTGTGTGTGTGTGTTTTTAACATTGTACAAGTATACTTTTTAGTACATGGAGGTGGAATAATACATTTGTGCTGTTGTTTTTTAAAATATATTTTTATTGATTTCAGAGAGGAAGGAAGAGGGAGAGAGAGATAGAAACATCCATGATGAGAGCGAATCATGGATCGGCTGCCTCCTACAAGTCCCCCACTGGGGATCGAGCCCACAACCCTGGCATGTGCCCTTAACCAGAATTGAACACAGGACCTTTCAGTTTGCAGGCCAACGCTCTATCCACTGAGGCAAACTGGCTAGGGCGGGAGAGGCAGTTTTGCACAAGGGCCGAGCAGGCATGCCCAGGGCACTCTGCCTGGATTCACATTCCAGCTCAGAGACTCACGCTCTGTGTGACCTCTGGCCATTCACTCCCCAGGCCTGTTCCTCCTCTATGAGCAGGTGTGATGGTTAGAACCCACCTCGGGCACCTGTGGTGGATGGTGGTGCTGACAGTGAAGATCTTCCCAGGGAGGCCCTGACCTGGCTCTTAGTTCCCCACAGCTCAATTTTTTTTCTCTTCCTTTTTTCCTTTTCTTGCTAGAATGTGGTAGCAAGTGTCCAAACTATAAGAAAAAAAATTCATAGAATAGTTCTGTTAATTTTCCTACAAAGCAGAAGAAACAAGTTATTTGTTGTTTGTTTTAGTGACAGAACATGTGAGACGGGTGACAGTGGCAGGTTCTGGAGGATGAGAGGCAGGAGCTGATTCCTTTCTGAGGCTGGGGGAGCTGAGGCAGCTCAGCAGCCTCTGAGTGAGGAGGAGAGAAGCTGAGCTCTGGGGAGAATATGGGTCTTTGGGCATCAGAATGGGTTGGGGTTTGGGGACAAAGGCCCACCTTGGGGCCGTGGTTTAAGGAACGATAAAGGGCGGGGCGGGTTGGTTCTGTAATAAATCTAACTGTGCCCTGGCTGGTGTGGCTCAGTTGGTTGAGTGTTGTCCCATGCCCTGGGAGGCCGCTGGTTCAATACCAGTCTAGGTGCATGCCTGGGTTGCGGGCTCTATCCCCAGTAGGGCGTGTGTAGCTGATCAATGTTTCTCTCTCATCCATGTTTCTCTCTCCCCCTCTCTTCCTCTCTCTGAAATAAATATGTATTTAAAAAATAAATAATAAAAATAAATCTAAAAAATAAATAATAAAATAAATAATAAAAAATAAACCTCACAGGGTGATCTGATCATAAATTTCTAACCAGGCAGGTGGTGGTGGGTAGTCACACCCAGGGCCTATAGCAGGTTCATCTCTCCATTGTTTTCGTAGATCTAGCTGAACTCGCCTTGGAAGTGCCTCTTTTCAGACCCCTCTAGAGAGGGCATGATCTTGTTAAGTATCCTGTAATCCAATTAGAGATCTCCGCACTTTGCTTTCTCCCACCTCCCTGTAGTCTTCCTTACATTCCCCTCCTTAGATCTAAATGCAGAAAAGAACCCGGGGAGCGTTTTTCTCAGCCTGACGAGATCTTGCTTCCGGGAGTGTCCTCTGTTTGACACAAATAAACTCGTACAGAAACTCCTATTAACATCGTCTACTGGGTTGCACATTTTTTCGTTGACAGGAAGCAGCTGGATGGAGGCTCAAACTGGAGAACGAGAGTGGCTGTCATGGGTGTGGCAGGGTAGGAGTTCCCTGGGGAGTTCCTAGCAGACAATGGCTCATTCTTCCAGCCCGGGATTATAAGCACCAACTCTCTCCCAAGCGCTGCCTCCACAGTAGTGAATGCAAACAATTGGGGTGGAGACAGAAGGCAGAGAAAGGCCATTCACAGGAAGACTCTCCATGTCCAATCCCCACACTCAGGAAGCAGATCAGGGACCTCTTGTCCTCAGCCCCAGGTGGATGCCACAGGGGTGAGAGAAGGTGCCTCAGGAGACTCCGCCCTGGGCCAGGGCAGCACCAAGTCCCTGCGCCAGGATAGCACGCCCGTTCATGTGTGTAGGAAGGGGGCCTGTGATCCATCTCCTGCAGAGTCAACTCTTAATGGAGACGGTTACTGAATTTCCCCAGGGCCAACAGAATGCAGGGAGGAGGGAAGAGGACATAAGAGCAAAGAACTGTGGATGTGGCCAGCATCACGGTGGAAACCCCCAAGGTGCCCGCCTCAGCTACACAGAGGGAGAGGGAGAAGGAGGGGGAGGGGGAGGGGAGGGGGGAGGGGGAGGGGGAGGGGGGAGGCAACTAGAAAAGGCCTCAGCCCCCAATTTTTCTTAATGGCCCAATGGGAGAGAGTAAGACCCAGGCGACGTGTGAGGCGCACCCTAGGGGGATAAACAGGCTGTGGTCCCTACTCCAGGTGTGCTTGTACAACCAGACGGACACGCACTCTCCAGAACGCATTAAAAGTCTCGCTTTTGTCATACTCCTGCCTCGTAGTCTGTTATTTGAATTCGGACAGGTGAGCGTTTCTCACAACTTGTCACTGCGAGTTGGGAGGTGGAGGGGGTGCTGGGCGCTTTCCCTTTCCCTGAGCCCTGGGGGTCAGCGCTCCTCTGCTCAGGCAGCGACGGGCACCCTGGACCTTCCCTGCTGCCCACCTCTTAACTCCGTTTGACTATTCTGTGGGCTTTTCCAGACGCACCTCATGGTCAGATTCGTCTCTCCCATTGGACCAGACTCCTGGAAGGTATGTGCCAAGCTGTGGGAACTTGGAGGAGCCACACGACCTCTCTGGGCCCCCGTTTCCCCTCCTGTGAACTGAGGGAGCGGAACTTTAGGGTCCTTCCCCTAACGTTCTCTCTTCTGCACATACGTGACACGCCGCCGTGTCAAAGAGCTTTAATTGTGGGCTGGACAAGAAAGGAACCTGCGGGTGTGGAGGACGTGGGGAACCCCACACCACAGACCATGACTCTGAGGGCCCCTCAATGGGCTGCATTTAAAACTCGGGGTGTATCTGCAGCTGCCTGCTCTCTGGCAGGTCCAATCGCACAGTAGGTCTGCAGTTGGTTCTGCCTGCGCTGTGGGTGGGGTGACAGTTCTCAGAAGCGTGGGACGGGCTGCAGGCGCTGGGGAGGGACCGGGATGGCGTGCTCCCTCCGGGACAGAGCGCACAGCAGCGGTCTGGGGTAGGACAAAGTGTAAGTGCTCTTTCGCAGGCCAGCCTCGGGGGTGAGCCATCTCTGCTTCAGCTGCTCATAGAGTCCGTAGTTTGTGGGGGGAGCTGCAAGAGAAACAGGGTTTGGGTGGACAGGGCTCAGAGCACGGGGCCTGCCCCACAGGCTGGCAGTGGGGGGGTGGGGAGGAGACACGGAGGCTTCCCAGGCTGTGGGATCAGGGATTCGGTTGGCAGTGCCCAGACGGGGGGAGGGGGAAAGCAGGCTTGCAGGGGAATGTTGGCTCCGCCAGTACCCCCCTCCCCGGGAGTCGCAGGTGGGGGCCTGCTCCCTGTGAACTCAGGAGGGACCCGAACGGCTGGAGGCCTCAGAAAAGTCTGCCCTGTGCCAGGGCTGAGGGCGGCCCTGCCTGCTCTTCGGTAACCACCCCACCCCAGGGGGGACGGGAGCAGCGTGGGCTTGTGAGATGAAGAAACCCCTGCCAAAGTGACAGAGCAGCCCCAGACGGTCTGGCTCAGTGGACAGAGTCCTCAGGTTCCATTCTGATCAAGGGCACTCCTCCCCGGCCTGGGCCCTGGTCGGGGCGTGTGCAGGAGGCAACCAATCCATGTGTTTCTCTCACATCGATATCTCTCTGTCTTTCCCTCTCTCTTCCACTCTCTCTCAAAATAAATAAATAAATAAATAAATAAATAAATAAATAAATAAATAAATGGAAAAATATCCTCAGGGTCCCTTTGCATAGAAGGGTGGGACTGCGAAGGGGTGGATGCCAAGGGTCGGGGTAGCTTGAAGGGTAAATCAGAGCAGGGCAGTCTCCTAGGCAAGTCCCTCCAGAGTCTGGGGACTGTGGGAAGGACAAATCCGCACCTACGGTGGCCCTTGGGTCCCTGTGGGGTCGATCTCTCCTCCTATCTTACACCTTTCTCACCAGCTACTCTCACCCTGGAATGCTCTTGCCCTTAATCCCCACATGGCTCCCTCCTTCTCAACTCAACTATCTCCTCGGGACAGCCCCTCCCTCGTCATCGCACGGAGACCCGCCTCACTCTCTATCGTTACCCGTTTTCTTTTCTTCAGAGCACCTATCCCGGGCCCAAACTAGCTCATTGACTAGCAGCTAGTGACTAGCTCATTCACCGTGCTTTTCCCTCAAGGTGTCTTAGCTGTCTCCTGACTGGAATGTCAGGTCCCCTCCCTGTTTGTCATGGCTGTGTCTCCAGATGCTACCATATTCCGGCACCCGGACATGGTACTATTTATGAAGTGTGCCCAGCCGGCGTGGCTCAGTGGTTGAGCATTGACCTATGAACCAGGAGGTCACGGTTCAATTCCCTATCAGGGTGCATGCCGGGGTTGCGGCTGGATCCCCAGTGGGGGGCAAGCAAGAGGCAGCTGATCAAAGATTCTCTCTCATCGCTGTTTCTATCTCTCTCTCCCTTCCTCTCTGAAATCAATAAAAATGTATTAAAAAGAAAAAAAGAAGAAGAAGGGGAGGAGGCAGGTGGCAGCCTGGGGGCAAATAGGACCCCCCTCCCCCATCATCTCATTCTGATGCTCCCCTGGAGTCAGGATCCCCCGTGCGGACCCTTGGGCGTGAGCCGGGCACACCTCAGTCCTGGGCAGGTGCGGACCCCTTACAGCCCAACACAGGGGGAGATGCCGAGTTATACAAATACCCAGAAGGGGGAAGTCGTTTTTCTCTGGAAGCCACAGCAACTTGTGTCTATTCCAGGTGCGGTGCGGGGGCAGGCCCGGGTTATAATTGTGCCGGTTGTAATGGTCGTCGTACGTGCTGATCAGGTGGCAGTGCGAGGGCTCCTGGTGGTGGGTGATCAGGTGTTTGTACGGGAGCCCCTGGAAGGACAGACACCACGGGCATGTGACTGAGGGAGCAAGGCCTCACCTGGCCGTGGACAGAGGCAGAGTCGCCTGCCTTGGCGGTCCGTGGAGCTGACGGCCAGGGGGCCTCCACGGGCGCCGGCAAGTGTGGCTGCGTGGCCTCTCGGGGCCACCGAACAGGAAGCACACTTGTCTGTCCTGACCCGATACAGCTCACCTTCAAACACCGGTCTCAGCCCGGCTGCCGTGGGTTCTCCGTAGGAGTGGTCCCCGGCCTCAGCCAAGTCCGTGAGCTCTGGGGACACATTCGTGTGAAAGTCAGGACGCCCGCCGACTGGGAAGGGCCAGCGCCATCTGGCTGCCTGCCCCTGGGAGCTGAAGTCAGACCCTGTTGTTTGTCTGAGTCTCATCCACCGAGTGCCCGTTTCCAAAGAAGACGCTGACCCCCGGCGGGGCCTGACCCCTGCACCCTGTATTTCCATCGGTTACTATGGGAAGAGTCAGAGACGCCCCCCGCATGGCTTTCTCCTGCCCAGGATTTATGGCTGGACACCTGGGGCGGGGTTTCTCTGGTGGGGAGTAATTTACAAGGCGAAGAAAGCCGAGTTCTCCTTGCCCTGGGACGTTTGCCTGAAACGGTGCTTTTCCTAAGAAAATCCTCTTGGCCCCGGACGGGGGTCCCGGGGGGCTGGGCTGATTTACAGGGAGGATAATGTAGATTTTCACGCCCGTCCTCTAGTCTGGAACAGACAGGGAGGCCTGTGTCTGCTCTGGTCTGGAAACGCTGGCTGCACCCAATATTTCAAGTGGTGGTTCCATAAATAAGTCAGATCACAATGCCAGAGGGAGGCAGGGGGATGGGCACAGACGGGGAGCAGGGGTTCCCAAGGTCTCCATCGCCAGGCGCCCAGAGTGTTTTCAACGCCAGGGAAGGCGAGTTAAAGAGGTTCCCATGGGCAGAGGGGAGGAAAGGAGAGAGCCCCCCCCCCACCCCCCAGGATTCTCATGCTGTTCCTCTTGGTCTGGGGCTCGGCCCTGCTGTCTTGATTATGTTCCCAGGACCTTTGTCTTCATCAGGTAGGGTAGGTAAGGTGACAGACATAGAGACAACTGCCTTTGAAAAAAGAGCTTACAGGCCCCCAAAGGAGGGGGCACGCCACACCACACAGGGCCACCCCTCAAAGCAGCAAGGTCGGTCAGCGGCAGGAGCAGAGAGAGTATGGGCCAGAGCAGCCTTGGGCAAACTATGGCCCGCGGGCCGGATCCGGACCATTCGGCTGTTCAGTCCGGCCTGCGGAGCCTAAAGAGCAGAGGGTTCTCTTGCTCTCCCCTCCGCTCCTTTACTTTGAATTTATATTAGTTCACACAAACACTCCATCCATGCTTTTGTTCCAGCCCTCCGGTCCAGTTTAAGAACCCATTGTGGCCCTCGAGTCAAAAAGTTTGCCCACCCCTGGGCCAGAGAATGGGCCAGGCAGGGTAGGCAAGTTTCAGAAGTTTAGGATTGCATAGCCCAGTGGTCGGCAAACTCATTCGTCCACAGAGCCCAATATCAACAGCACAACGATTGAAATTTCCGTTGAGAGCCAAATTTTTTAAACTTAAAGTTCTTCTAACGCCACTTCTTCAAAATAGACTTGCCCGCACGTGGTATTTTGTGGAAGAGCCACACTCAAGGGCCCAAAGAGCCGCACGTGGCTTGAGAGCCGCAGTTTGCCGACCACTGGCATAGGTTGTTTGTTTGTTTAGGATTGCATAGTTTGAATAATTTCAGACGGCTCTGGGCTCCGGGAGTGCCTCTGGTTGGGGGCACCTGTCCTTGGAGTAATTTAAGGCGGGGAGATACTGTCTTGGAGAGCGAGTTTAGATAAAGGAGGGGGGTGGGCTCTGGAGTGTTGGTTTGCGTCTGAAAGGCATGATGATAGCCAGCTGTTCACTATCTCTAGGAATTAGCCCGCCCGGGGAGGGCAGCTCTCTGGGCTTAGCAAGGCCCGATGGTAGCAAAGCATCATCAGATAGAAACAATGGAAACTGGGATTCATACACCTGCCTGGGAGAGAAGCACAAGAAGGGGGGTCCTCCCTGGTAACCTCATAACCTCATCTGCCCATCAACTTGAAGCGCCATGAGCATTTCCTAAGAAGGGAGAAGAAGAGCTGGGATGGGAGATGGGAAGGGAACGGTCCTGGGGGAGGAGGTGGTGCCGAACGAAGCAGAAAGAAGAGCTGATGGCGTGGAAGCCGCCACACGAATAGGCCGTTTCAGAGTCTGCAGGAACGAGTGTCCGATCACTTGGGCTCTATTTAGTGCAGTAGTCGGCAAACTGCAGCTCGCGAGCCACATGCGGCTCTTTGGCCCCTTGAGTGTGGCTCTTCCACAAAATACAGTGCGATTGAAACTTCGTGGCCCATGCGCAGAAGTCTGTTTTCGGCCTGGGCGAGTCTATTTTGAAGAAGTGGCGTTAGAAGAAGTTTAAGTTTAAAAAATTTGGCTCTCAAAAGAAATTTCAGCCCTAACCGGTTTGGCTCAGTGGATAGAGCGTCGGCCTGCGGACTGAAAGGTCCCAGGTTCGATTCCGGTCAAGGGCATGTACCTTGGTTGCGGGCACATCCCCAGTGGGAGGTGTGCAGGAGGCAGCTGATCGATGTTTCTCTCTCATCGATGTTTCTAGCTCTCTATCCCTCTCCCTTCCTCTCTGTAAAATATCAATAAAATATATTTAAAAAAAAAAAAAGAAATTTCAATCGTTGTACTGTTGATATTTGGCTCTGTTGACTAATGAGTTTGCCGACCACTGATTTAGTGTGTGTGTTGGGAGAGGGGGACTGGTCTTAATTTTAATGACTGTATGTCTGTGTGGTTAGCCCTTCGTCAGGGTTTGTAATGGGTCCAGAGGCCTTTAAGAAAGGGCACGGCGTGGGCACGGAGGACGAGGCGAAGTGCCTCATGTACACTGGTGGCTGGGGACTGGAAGTCCCAGGTGGCGGGTTCTGAGATGCATTTGCGTGTCCCCGGGGCACACTAACGGTAACGGGGGCAGCCAGGAGCAGCAGCGTGGTCTGAGGGTGTCAGCACGGTCCGGGGTGCCAGCACAGAGCTGAGACTCTGGTGCCCTTCATCCTGACATGGATCCCCAAAGGCAGAAGACAACTCCAGCCAGTGATGAAGGGCAGTCTCGGGACACTCCTGCTTCACTCTCAGAGCAGCCACCTACGTGGTCGTTTGCCAACCAGCTACACAGCGTCAGATGAGACACTCACCACCCCTCGCACCTTTTATGGGAAAATGAGTGTGCTGAGCTCAACAATCTCTTCCAGCTTCAAAAAGCACCCCATCTGACAGATGTCCACCCCTCGTCCTGTGCCTCCTGCCCCGCCCCGCATTCAGGCAGGTGTAGGGTGCGGGAGGGGTGATGGGAAGGGGGTGACCTGAGGGTATAGTTCCCTGCTCCCCGGTCCGCAGGCCTGGAACACGACATACCACAGACACCCAGCGAGTGAGAGGGTGCTGAATGGTCATTGACTCTTTACACAAAAGAACAGGAAGCTGGGGCTGAGATGACACAAAACGCTGTCATCTACACATCACCTCCGAGTGGTGTTGGAGTACCTTATGTGATTCCTCACTATAGTCACCTGAACTCAATATTAACCATGTTTGTCCGTTTGTTTGCTCCATCCTCGCCCGTGTCCTGTTGGAGAAGTGGGGCGGAATGGGGAAATGTCCAGGGAAGTGCTGGGACCCAGGGTGGGGATGCTACCAGCTCCGGTTGGACGATCTCTGCTCCTCAGGACATAAAGGAGAGTGCCGCCGGCAGCCTCGGGGCTGGGGAGGGTCCTGATGAGCCTAGTTCTGTGTTCCCAAGAGGGAACTGGGCTGGCGGGGTCTTCTGAGCCTTGGGGAGGGGCCCAGCCTGAACATGGGGCCCCCACTCCCTCTTACCTCGATTCTCCTCTTCCCATACCACCTGGAGATCTGGTCCGGTCTGTGGCCGGGGAAAGGAACGTACTCTTTCCTGTAGGAGCTCTGGGGTGTCTTCTCAGTGCCTCTGATGAACTGGAAAAGATCACATATTCAAGACAATTTCTGCTGCGACCGCTCACCTCCTGGGTCATGGGACACTGGGCAGAGAAGGGGTACATTAGGACTCCAGGGCATCCTGCATAACCCAGGCTTTTGTCCCCGTCCTTCCAGGACTGGGAAAGGGGTGTGCACCCCACCACTCAGGACCCCCAGGGGAAGCTGGTATTGGTGTCACCTGACACTTCTCATGGTCGGCATCTGTTCGCTCTCTCATCTCCTCCCTCCCTGATCCTCTCTCTGCTTGCCTCCTCCCTTTCTTTTTCTTCTTTGTTCTCAGTCTTTCCAACTCACTCTTTTCTCCCTTGCTATATTATGTTCTTTAAAAAATATTTTTTTTTATTGATTTCAGAGAGGAAGGAAGAGGGAGAGAGGGACAGAAGCATCAGCGATGAGAGGGACTTATCGATAGGCTGCCTCCTGCATGCCCCACACTGTGGACTGAGCCCACAACCTGGGCATGTGCCCTGACCTGGAATCGAACCGTGACCTCCTGGTTCATGGGTCGACACTCAACTACTGAGCCATGCTAGCCAGGCTGTTATATTTTCTGGTTTATATTTTAAAAATTCATTGTGGTAAAATATACATAATGAAATTTACCATTTTAACCATTTTTTTTAAAACAATGGTAGTAAGCATTCTTTTTTTTAAAATATATTTTTATTGATATTTTACAGAGAGGAAGGGAGAGGGATAGAGAGCTAGAAACACCGATGAGAGAGAAACATCGATCAGCTGCCTCCTGCACACCTCCTACTGGGCATGTGCCCGCAACCAAGGTACATGCCCTTGACCGGAATCGAACCCGGGACCCTTCAGTCTGCAGGCCGACGCTCTATCCACTGAGCCAAACCGGTTTCGGCCATTTTAACCATTTTTAAGTGTGTACTTCAGTGGCATTAAGTACATTCACATTATTGTGCAACTACCGTCACCACCATCCATTTCCAGAACTTTTTCATCATCTCAAACTGAAACTCTGTCTCCATTCAACTACTCCCTCTCCATCCCCCCCTCAGCCCCTGGTACCCACCATTCTTCTACTTTCCATCTCTATGGATTTGACTACCCCAGGTACCTCATGTAAGTGCATTCATACAGTATTTGACTTCTGTGACTGGCTTCTCTCACTTAGCATAGTGGCTCACCGTCCTGACTGCCAAAAATGAAGATACTCAACTTTAAATAGGCCAATTCAGGCAAAGTACCATCTTTTGTAATGGCCTTTAAAGTACCTGGAAACACCATGAGCCCATTTGTTCTGTTTTGAAAGTAAAAATGGAAATGTAGCCCTAGCCAGTTTGGCTCAGTGGATAGAGCGTCAGCTTGAGGACCAAAGGGTTCCAGGTTCGATTCCAATCACAGGCATATGCCCGGGTTGCGGGCTCCGTCCCCAGTTGGGGGCCTGCAGCAGGCAGCTAATCAATGATTCTTTCTCATCGTTGGTGTTTCTATCTCTCTCTCCCTCTCTCTTCCTCTCTGAAATCAATAAAAATATATTTAGTGCCTATGGTTTCTTCTAGGACTTAAAAAAACAACAAAAAACAACAACCCTGAAATGCACAGGCAGGGCAAGGTTGTGGAACAGGTGCCAGAGAACAGCTCATCCCAGACATCACTGCAGGGATGTCCAGCCTGCCTCGGCAGGTACCACATTCTGGTAAGGGCCAGGCCAGGGCGAGCAGAGATTCTTCAAGTCAAGGTGCAGAGGAATTAGGAAGGGGAAACATCAGATGCCTAGAAACACTCCACTGCAAAGACATCTGTGAAGCACAACTATATTGACACATCTGCTATGGAGTTTTCAAAATACAGGGGGGCGGGGGGAACCTTGATAATGGCTTGAATGTAACTCCCCGATATAGCACACACAGACAACCTCAGGCCATATTCTTAAGAGGCAACTGTCTATGGCCCTTAATTTGAATATAGTAATGACTGCACACCTACCTCTCCCTGCCAGACCTCCGCTCTGAGCCCTCTGTCCACCCTCTCTCTTTCCTTACCTTCCTCCTCTCTTCCACCCAGTTTCCGGTGAGCACTCTGGTTGAATACTTGCTCTCGACCTTCCAGCTTGGAGTATATACTGACTGTGGACTTACTGCAGTCGAAAACTGCATGGTAAGGATTCACCCCAGGTTTCTTTGACTTGACACTGTTTTAGGTTTCAGGAGTGGGGATATTATGAAGTTGCTGAGTTTGGGGTGCCTTTTTTTTTTCTTCTCTGACACCCTTCTGAGTGAGTTGTAGATGACAGCCTGCCAACCTCACAGAATAAAAGGGCCTTGAAAGTCCACTTTCAGCTTCCAGGGAGAGGTCACTTGATCTTGGATTCCGTATTGTTGACTGTCACCATGGTGATAGACTGAGTATAAATGCTCTCCTATTCCGGCCGGTGTGGCTCAGGGCTTGAGCATCGACCCATGAACCACAAGGTCACTGGTTGAATTCCAGGTCAGGGCATATGCCTGGGTGGTGGGCTTGATCCTCAGTAGGGGGCGTGCAACAGGCAGCTGATTCATGATTCTCTATCATCATTGATGTTTCTATATCTCTCTCCCTCTCCCTTCCTCTCTGAAATCAATAAAAATATTTTTTTTAAAAGAAAAAGGACAAGTAAGATCTTAGTATGGATAGTGGGCAGACAATACAGATGATGTAGCATAGAACTGTACACTTGAGATATATATAATCTTTTTAACAAACTAGAGGCTCAGTGCATGAATTCATGCACAGGTGGGGTCCCTTGGCCTGGCTGGCAACCGGAGCCAATCAGGCTGGCTGGGCGGGGCGCATAGGGGGACTGTGAGAGGTTGCCTGTGGGAGCGCACTGACCACCAGGCGGCAGCTCCTGCATTGAGCATCTTCCCCCTGGTGGTCAATGTGCGTGATAGCTACCGGTCGAATGGTCATTCGGTCGACCAGTTGTAACGGTCACTTAGGCTTTTATATATATATAGATGTCATCCTAATAAATTTAATTTTTTTAAAAATGGAAAAATATCAATGGCTATTCCATTATATCGTCATTAAATATAATACTACATAAATATTAATATCTACACTAATAAAATAGAAAGATGAAAATTGACTGTCTCTTTGTGACACCCACCAGCCAATCAGGAGTGGGTATGCAAATTAACCCAACAAAGATGGAAGGTTAATTTGCATAGCAGGCGCCGAGCGGCTGAGGGCGGGTGGCTGCTTGCATGCGCACCAGCACCAAGTGGCCTGGGTCCCGGGGATGGGCGTCCTCAGGACCCAGGCTGCTCTGAGCCTGTAGGCCCGTGCATAGGCCCAAAGCGCCCAGGGTCCCGGAATGCCCCCGGCCACTCCGGGCCTACACGTGCAGGCACCGAGCAGCCAGGGGCAGGGCGGCTACACACTGGTGCCAAGCAGCCTGCATCCCAGGCACAGGTGTTCTCAGGAGCCAGGCTGCTCTGAGCCTGTAGGCCCATGCGTAGGAATGCCCCCGGCCACTCTGGGCCTACACATGCAGGTGCCGAGTGGCCAGGGCCGGGGTGGAAACATCCCCGGGACCCAGGAGCTCTCGAGCCAGTGCACGCGCAAGCAGCCAGGGGCAGGGTGGGAACGTCCTCTGCAGCGAGTCAGCAGACAGCACACTTTGGGGCCCTGCTTGCCTCTGGCTGTGGCAGCAAGGGGCAAGCAGTCCCCCTCAGTGAGCGAGCAGACAACAGGGCCCTGCTTGCCCCTGGCCATGGCAGCGAGGGGCAAGCAGTCCCCTGCAGGGCCCCTACAGAGAGCAGACACCAAGACCTATGGTGGCATCAAGCAGACAGGTCCGGAGAGAGTAGAGAACCATGGGGAGTAGGCCTAAGCCGTCGGTAGGACATCCCCTGAGGGCTCCCAGATTGGAGAGGGTGCAGGTCGGGCTGAGGGACCCTCCCCCCTCCGTGTATGAATTTCGTGCATCGGGCCCCTAGTTTATTTACAATCCCTTAAATTAAATTGGTACTTCTCTTGAGTAATAAAAAATGAACAAACAAATAAAGAAGATCTTAGTAATATTAAGAAAGTGGTTTTGACCTTGCAGGTTCCCTGAAGGAGGTTTGGGGATCCCCAGGAAACTTTCCATCACTATATTTCAAATACTGCTTCTGCCTCCTTCCTCCTTTCTTTCTGGGACAGCAGTTACATCTTTGTGTGGCTTCTCACTGAATCCTCGTGACTCCTGCCCACCTCTTCTGCATTTTCTATTCTTTTGTCTCTTTGTTTGATTCTGAATTATCCCTTCCAACCTATATTCCAGTTCCCTATCCTCTCTCAAGTGTGTCTAATGTGACTAAATCAGGGGTGGGCAAACTTTTTGACTTGAGGGCCACAATGGGTTCTTAAACTGGACCGGAGGGCCGGAACAAAAGCACGGATGGAGTGTTTGTGTGAACTAATATAAATTCAAAGTAAAGGAGCGAAGGGGAGAGCAAGAGAACCGGATAGAACAGCCGGATCCGGCCCGCGGGCCGTAGTTTGCCCAAGGCTGGACTAAACCCATCTTTAATGTTTCATTTGATTTGTTGCATTTTTCAATTCTAAAATGTCTGTTTGATTTGTATATATGATATATACACACATATATAATGTTACTTTTCATAGTTCCAAATTTCTATTTGTTTTAACCTTCTGAATTTTCAGATTACCTATCACATGTTGCCTTACAGATTTTCAAATGTATGGAATTATAAATCTGCAGGTTAATAGATTATATTTACAAATATATTCTATAGATTTTATCTCCTTGGACATAGTGAACAGAGCTATTTTACAGTCTGTGGCTTCTTTCTTTCTTTCTTTCTTTCTTTCTTTCTTTCTTCCTTCTTTCTTTCTTTTTAACTATTGTTTCTGTGAGTTTTGACTGCTAATACTTCTCTTCTCACATGCCCGGTAACTGAAAAATTATTTGCAAAAATAATGGGAGGTCTAGGATGATATTACCTTCCTCCAGAGATGACTGCCATTTGTTTTTTCAGTCACCCCTGGGCATTAGAAACAGGACCACTTTAAGGAAGTCTGGGGGCAGGCATGTCAGTCCTGGCATGCTCACAACTCCGTGTGCTCAGTGCTGAGCTCAAGGAGCTGCAGGATGCCCTGAAGACTCACAGCGGGATTTCACCCTCCGGGGGAGGGAGGCTCTCCAGAGCAGGTAGTGCCTACAATGAGACCTGAGATGTGAACGAAGCACTGACTTCTTCTCTCTGGTCTACGGTGGCCTGGAAACACTTCTTGGAGATGGCCAATCAGCTTGGGGTTGTTGCACAAGGAACCCAGTGATGGTGGGCGGTGGACTTGGAACTCTGACACACTTGGCTTCAACTTCCAGTTGCTCCTCTTACCCAGGCCCTTGGCCAAGTCAACTGTGGTTTCCTAACCTATAAACTGGGAGTAAATACCTTGCACGTACTTCGTCAGATTCTGAGAATTCAGTGACCGATCAAGCATTTGCAAAAAGCCTGTCACGTCTATGGGGTCAATAAATGTTCCATCCTCTCTTCCCCACGTGCCTGAACGATGTTTATTTTAGTAACAAAATCCATTCCTTCCTCTATATTACAGGAGTGTATTTGGGACATTGGGGCAGCAATATCCCAAAAGGAAGAAATTCTAGATTCCTTTTGAATAGAGGTTCCTGGACACAAAAGCAATTTGTTATCCTCACCAGATGCTCAAGGCTCAAGATTTAATAAAACACCCCCATGCACTTGATATGATTATCCCCATTTCAAGGAAAGAAAACTGAGGGTCTGGAGATGAAGTGAACTCTGGGCCTCTAATTGGCTCTAGACCACAAGTCCTTCATCTCTCTTCCTCCTGGGGGAAGCCTTGTGACATAGCAGCAACAAACCCGGAATGTGTCTTTTCAACTTAAAAGTCATCTGTCCTTCTGGGAAACGGTTTCATAGTGATGGACATGGGCCCTTGAAGGGTTTTGCCTAAGGCTAAATAATGCTTTGAAACTGAACCCCAGGCACTGCCTTATCATATTCAACCTTGTCCTACAATTTGCAAGATCCCAGCGGCAACGTTAGGATAGTGATGGGCTGGCCAGGGAACATAGCAGGCCCTGGCCACCTTGGGGAAGGAGGAGCCACTTTTGTTAGATGGAGGTGAGAATGTTAGAGGCAACAACCCAGTAAGACTGCAGCCTGATCTGACTCCTTCACTGCCTCTTGCAGCATTTCATTTGAGCTAAGGAACTTCCCTTCTAAAATTCGGACATGCCACGTCAACATGGTCCCACCCTGTCATTTGTCAAGACAATCCATTTTCTTTCTGCTTTTGGGATTGGTGATTATGATCCAACTACTTCCCTCCTAGCTGAGATCTGCTGAATAAAAGGGAACGGGATAGGCATTTTGGGAGAGTCCATAAACTTTCAAAGTGTGCCCATAAACTAATATATATCCTATCTAATATAGAGTGATATGCAAATTGACTGTACCTCCACTACACCCACAAGCCATGCCCACCAGCCAATCAGGAGCGAGTATGCAAATTAACCCAACCAAGATGGCTGCAGCCACGGAGCGAGCAGGAGGCTTGGGTTTCCTGAGCAATGAAGGAAGCCAAGCTTCCTGCACACCCTGGCCGGCCCAGGCCTCCACTCAAGGCTACAAAGTTTCAATTATAGAAGATAAATAAATCCCAACAAAAATGGCTGAGGCCACGGAGCAAACAGGAGGCTTGGGTTGCCCCCAGCGAAGGAGGAAGCCAAGCTTCCTGGCCTGCCTTGGCCTCCACTCAAGGCTACAAAGTTTCAATTATAGAAGATAAATAAATCTCAGATACCAGGGCCTCCACTTGGGTCACTGGGGGGCTTGGCTGGCCTGCAAACCACCACAGGCCCCTCACCCAGGCCACCCCATGTCTCAAGGGAACCCCCACCCTAATCCGGGACACCCTTCAGGGCAAACCAGCTGGCCCCCACCCGAGCACCAGGCCTCTATCCTATCTAATAAAAGAGTAAGATGCAAATTGACCATCACTCCAACACACAAGATGGCTTCCCCCATGTGGTCAAAGATGGCTGCCCCCATGTGGACACAAGATAGCCACCACAAGATGGCCAGCAGGGGAGGGCAGTTGGGAGGAACCAGGTCTGCAAGGGAGGGCAGTTGTGGGCGATCAGGCCAGCAGGGGAGGGCAGTTGGGAGGGAACAGGCCTGCAAGGGAGGGCAGTTGGGGGCGATCAAGCCTGCAGGGGAGGGCAGTAAGGGGTAACCAGGCCGGGAGAGGAGGGAAGTTGGGAGCGACTGGGCCTGCAGGGAAGGGCAGTTGGGGGGGACCCAGGCCTGCAGGGTAGAGCAGTCAGGGGGGACCATGCCTGCAGGGGAGGGCAGATAGGGGTGACCAGGCCTGCAGGGGAGGGCAGTTGGGGGTGACCAGGCTGCAGGGGAGGGCAGTTAGGGGCAAACAGGCTGGCAGGGGAGCAGTTAGGCATCAATCAGGCTGGCAGAGGAGTGGTTAGGGGGTGATCAGACTGGCAGGCAGAAGTGGTTAGGGACAATCAGGAAGGCAGGCAGGTGAGCAGTTGGGAGCCAGCAGTCCTGGATTGTGAGAGGGATGTCCGACTGCCCGTTTAGGCCCGATCCCAATAGGATCGGGCCTAAACGGGCAGTCGGACATCCCTCAAGGGGTCCCAGATTGGACAGGGTGCAGGCTGGGCTGAGGAACACACACCCCCATGCATGAATTTCGTGCACTGGGCCTCTAGTATATATATAATGTGCCCAGCCACCAATCCTTCTTGAATCTATCACATAGAACCACACATGTGTGCAGAAATGTTCACTACAGACTTGTTTGTCTGTAAAAAACTGGAAAGAGTCCAAATGTGTCCTCCAGAAGGGAATGGCTAAGAACTGTAATGTGGCCAGACCATGGAATATTTTGCAGTAACTAAAAAGAAAGAGGCAGATAGATCTCTACTGTTTACTAGGCTAGATTTCTAAGATACATTGAGGGGGGAAACCCCAGTGGCACTGCTTATATAGAAGAATTATTATTTTATGTACCAATGTATGGCAGTCATCCCACAAAGTAATACCCTATATATTTTCTTTGGGTACATATATACCTAAGTATGTACAAGCATAAGAACAGGCTTTGAAGTGTTGGAAGATCCTAGTATCCCCTCCCCGCAAAAGGAACAGATAAACGGGACTAGAGTTGCAGGACAGTCATCAAAAAGGACTTTGCCCTATTTCTAGCATTTGAAGGCTTTATTTAAAAATATTTATGTATCACTTAGGTAATTTAAAAATAACTTTTTAAAAGGTAGAATGGAAGTGGAAATATGATGCAAAGTGTGGCAGCTGTCATGTTGTCCAAAAATATCTACTGCCCTCTGTCCTGTCAATGTCAGGCTTGGCCATGTGACTTGCTCTGGCCAATGAAGAATGAGCAGGAACCATGAGCCTTACTTCTGAGCAGAAGCTCTGGGAGCCACCAGGTTCTTTTTCCCTCTGCCATGAGACTGGAGATGTTTCAAACAGAGGCTGCTCCATCAGCCTGGATCTCAGAACAGACAGACACACGTGGAGCAGAGCTGCTACCGACCGGTGAGGGCTGAGTAATGAGTAACGTGAGCAAGAAATAGTCTTTGGCTGTCATAAGCCACTAAGACTGTGGGGCCATTTGTCACTGCAGCAGATCCTAACCTCTACTAGCCTATACTAGCTCAGGAACAAGAAGAGAGACCAAGCAGTCATTCTGAAACAGAGAGTGCGGCGAGGGGCGGGGGAGGGAGAGGAAGACAAGGTTTGGGATAAAAAAGGCAGAGAAGTCCTGGGTGGGAGTGAGGAGCTCCTGAGGAGGACACTGGGGGAAAGAGACTAATTTTGCCAATTTTTCGACTTTGCCCTCAGACCTTGTCTGAAGTTGCCTGCTCCTGACCAAAGAGAGCAATTTGGGATGCAACTCATCATCCTTCAGCAGATGGCACGTGCCCTGGGATACCTGGCAGATCTTTCCAGGGAAGTCCTGGGAACTTACTGAGAAAACATTCCCAGGGTGTCTGGGTTTAAAGGTGTGTGGGTGTCCATCTCCCCTGAGCTGTGTTAGCTGGGCACTTACAGGTAGCAATTCCAAAGTCATTCACACTTAGAGAAAGCTCTAGTCCAGTTAACAAAAGAAACCAAATGGCAAAACACTGGACTCTGTTGACCTGACTCAGACAGCAGCGAACACCTACTTGGATGGAAAACGACTCAGGTAAGGCTATGGTCATCATTCTGAATGATGGGAAAGAAAAGGGCTAATGGGCCACGGAGGGCTAATGGGCCATGGGGCACAGCAGAACGGGTTATTGTTAGACAGATCAGGGTTGCAATGCAGAGCACCTGGCCAATCGCATGGCCTTGGACTAACTGGTTAATCAGCTGGCCTTGAGCCTGACTGGAAAGAAACAGGGAATGAGTGTTGTTATTAATGTGTCTGGGCCTCAATTTCCTCATCTGTAAAATGGGCTTCAGAATACCCACTTTGTGGAATTCATTCAGAATTCTGACCTGCAGAATGAGGAGGTACCACCCCCCCGCCCCACCCCCCCACCCCCCATACAGGGTTGCAGGTAGCTCCCTCAGCATCCAAGTTCCCACTTTGAGGAAGTAAAAATCCCAGGGTCATTTTGACTGAAGGTGCAGTTTCAATACTCACGCAAAGGAGAAGTCCCAAGACTTATTATTTGCAGACCCCCGAAACAGGGGATAGGGGTGCAATGAGCCAGGGGAGGGGCAGTCCTCCAGCCCAGATCATGAGCGAGCAGGAGACAAGAGCAGGGCTGCAAGCACTTATTAGCAGGTGGTTGGGGTGGAGGTCCATCTAACAGTGCTTCCAGTCCCTAAAGTATAGCCCACTCACCTCCACTGGGCATAATCCTCCAGTGGCTCATCCCACTCTTCGGCACCCTGCAGTGGAAGAGCCAACCACCCAACGCTCCAGAAGGTCAGCTCATGTCTCTCCACCTGCCTCCAGAGGCAACAGTGAAATAACAAAGACCACCCTCCAGGAGGGAAGCCAACCAGACTCAACTCAGAGGTCTGTCTCAAAAGGGACCATGCTTCTCAGATCCCAATGCTCCTCAACAGCTGAATGGCCACCAAACAATGTTCTTTCAATGAGTGGTTTCTAGTTCTCCAACAAAGCCTCCCGTTTATCTGTTCCTTTTAGGGGTCTGCCTGCTGTGAATAGATCGAGAAGCCACCCAATGGCTTCTTCTCTGTCCCATGTTTCAGCACAAACATTCAACTGGAAGCCAGTTAAAGGAATGCATGGGGGTTCTGTAAACTTGGGTCTTGGTCTATAAAAGCCACTGGCCAACCAGGAATAGAGTATCCTGAAGACTAGGTAGGGTCAGCATGGGAGCCTGGGTCATCCTTTTTTTATTAATTTTGTAAAATATATATTTTTTGATTTCCGAGAGGAAAGGAGAAGGAGAGAGAAATGGAAACATCAGTGATGAGAGAGAATCACTGATGGGCTGCCTCCTGCATGCCCTTGTGTGCAGATCGAGCCTGCAACCTAGGCATGTGCCCTGACCAGGAATCGAACCGTGACCACTTGGTTCATAGATCGATGCTCAACCACTGAGCCATGCCAGCCAGGCCATTTTTTAAGAAATATTTTTTTTATTGATTTCAGAGAGGAAGGGAGAGGGAGATATAGAAACATCAATGATGAGAGGAATATCATTGATCAGCTGCCTCCTGCACACCCCCTACTGGGGATCAAGCCCACAACCCAGACATGTGCCCTGACAGGGAATCCAACCATGACCTCCTGGTTCATAGGTTGATGCTCAACCACTGAGCCACAATGGCCGGATATGAGTCATCCTTTTAAAGGAATTGCTATTCCTAAAGGGCAGGTGGTCAATTGCCCATGGTCCTTGTCCTCTCTTGCCGCTTCCATGTACCTTGACTCAGGATTCAATTTAGCTTCTGTAGTAGAGTGAGTGTTATATCCACCCAGTAGAGTAAGTGTTGATGTGAGGGAAGTAGTCCCTCCCTCCCCTGCGCTCAGTTCAAGCACCAGGTGGAGTTGACTCCACGCTCCTCTCCAAGGATGGCATGGGACTTGTGTCTGGTGAGTCAGAACATTCCGTTCCCTTAGTTGTGGCAACTGGACACACCATGCTGAAAGCCCATAGCGCCACCCAGTTACAATGCGATTCCTGCTGGGACTGCTGAGAATGAGGCAAATCCACAGTAATGACCCTGGGACAATGTAAGTATGGAGCTGCTCGGGGCCACCATGAGAAGTGAAGGTAAAATAAACAGAGAAAAGCATTGACTAGAGCAGGGGTGGGCAAACTTTTTGACTCGAGGGCCACAATGGGTTCTTAAACTGGACCGGAGGGCCGGAACAAAAGCATGGATGGAGTGTTTGTGTGAACTAATATAAATTCAAAGTAAACATCATTACATAAAAGGGTACGGTCTTTTTTTTATTTATTTCAATAGTTTTATTCATTTCAAACATTTTAACAAGAAGAATGTAAACACTAATTATTATAATGTGAAACTTCAAAAAATGGAGGAATCATAGCACAATAACATACCTTATATTGAAGATGGCAAAGGCAAAATAAAATTGCCTAACAAAGGAAAGGTACAAAAGCCTTTCAAATTAAACTTAAATATAATAAAATAATTTAAAACGAAAACAAATCGAAAAGAACAAAATGTGTAAACAGTAAATTAAACATTTTCTTTAGTGCAACTTCCAAATTATGCCCGGGATGTAGATGTAGATGGCAATGTAGACTGGGTTGAAAGGTTTTTGGTCTTTAAAACATCAACTTCAGTGGGAACAGTGTTGTTGGTCTCCTTTTTAGCTAATGCTCTGATACTGTGCTCTCCAGGGGCGTGTCTCCCTACATCACCACTATATCGTGTCTACGCATTCCCAGGGTGATGTTGGGGGTCGCTTCCGAGGGCATTACAAGGAGCCTCTGGAAGATTGAGAGGCTGTTCCTTCTACTGAAGGAGCGGAGGGGAGAGCAAGAGAACCCTCCGCTCTTTCGGCTGCCGAATGGGCCCGATCCGGCCCGCGGGCTGTAGTTTGCCCACGGCTGGACTAGAGGAAAGAAGGAAAGGTCGCTGGTGGCATTGTTTGAGTTCCTGCATCAAACCAATCCTAATTTATCCCAGGGGCCAATACATTGCCTCTGATTTAGGTCAGTTTGAGTTGGTTCTGTGTCTTACAACAGAAACAGTCCTGACTACACGTCTTCGGTACCTTTGGCCCTTCCCCAATTTCTCACTGTAGGTAAGATTGAGTTTGGTCAGACTCGGTCTTCATGAGTCTCTGACTCAGGACACAGACCTTTTCAACTGCTCTCTTCTCTTTTTTGTTTTGTTTTCTTTTTGTTTGTGTGGGTTTTTTTAAAAATATATATTTTTATTGATTTCAGAGAGAAAGGGAGAAGGAGGGAGAGATAGAAACATCAATGATGAGAAGGAGTCATGGATCAGCTGCCTCCTGCCCCACTAGGGATCGAGCCTGCAACCTGGGCATGTGCCCTTGACTGGACTCGAACCCAGGACCCTTCAGTCCACAGGCGGACGCTCTATCCACTGAGCCAAACCAGCTAGGGCCCAACTGCTCTCTTCTGACACTTTGACACCAAGAGCTCCAGAGCTCCCCTAATCAGTGGTTCTGAGTTGTCTTCATGTCGCTAGCTGCCAACCACCATGGAAAACCAACCCACTCTGTCCTAACTCTTCCAGCCCAGGCAGTCGAGACTCTGAACTCAGCGACAGAGGAACAGCAGGAAAAATGTCACCCTGTACCCAGAGGAGGAGAGTGGAACCAGTTTCTTTTCCTCCACCTGCAAGTCTAGAACATCAGAGCCCCGCCCTCTCAGCCCGATTGGAAAAAGCCCATGAGATTGCCCATGATGCCCTGGGTGTTTTCAAGGCCAGCCAAGTGGTCACTCCTGTTCCCCACAGTCTGGATCAGCCTGGGCAGTCTGAACCCCACCTCAGGGAGGCTGTGGGCAAACCTTACATGCTCATTCCCTCTCGCAAAAGGCCACTACAGACCATTTTCCCCACTGGTGCACACAGAGAGCCCCACCCTTCCCCATACCTGTCACATCTACTGGTCTCCCTTCAGACAGCAGCAACATGAATTCTCTGATTCTAGAACCTGGAGCAAGAAGGAGATGGCGCCCTAGCCAGTTTGACTCAGTGGTTAGAGCGTCAGCCCGAGGACTGAAGGGTCTCAGGTTCGATTCTAGTCAAGGGCATGTATCTTGGTTGCAGGCTTGATCCCTAGCCTGGCTGGTCAGGGCATGTGCGGGAGGTAACCAATTGATTTGTCTCACATTGATGTTTCTGCCTCTCCCCCTCCCTTCTACTCTCTCTAAAAATCAATGGGGGGCAGGGGTGTGTGTGTGCGTGTGTGTGTGTGTGTGTGTGTGTGTGTGTGTGTGCGCGTGTGTGAAGATTAACGAAAATATAAAATAAAACAAAAAAATATATATTTGTTTTTAAATATTTTTACTGATTTCAGAGAGAAGAAGGGAGAGGGAGCGGGAGATAGAAACATCAATGATGGGAGAGAATCATTGATCGGCTGCCCCCTGCATGACCCACACTGGGGATCTAGCCCACAACCTGGGCATATGCCTTGACCGGAAATCATACCATGACCTTCTGGTTCATAGATCAAAGCTCAACTGGCCAGGCTGTGTTTTTTGTTGTTTTGTTTTTTTTAAAGAAGAAGATGGCAATCTCAATAGTTTCCCCAGCCCCACTCAGCATCACCTACATCAGCAACAGAGAGACGCATAAGGAACTGGATGATGGCGGGACCTACACTCTCACAGCCCCTCTATAAACTGGACCATGGCCTTCAGAATCCTCGTGGCGCAGGGGAGTTGAAAGCAGCCCATGCCGAGGGTGTTAAGCACCCCGTGGAAACCATCCTCCATGTGGTGCCAAGTCACTGGGACGCCCAGGTCCTCCAGTCTCTTCTTGTACAACAGTGAATTGTCCCGCAGAAGGTCATACTCACAGCTCACGATGCAGGCTTCTGGGAGCCGAGACACAACTTCGTCTTCTGCAAGCAGGGGCGAGTGCAGCAAATCCAGAAGGAGGTCTGTCTCCAGGTAAGCTTCCTCATTCAGGGGCGCGCGGACCACCGGGTGGTAACTTGTCTTCTTAAACCTCTCTGGGATGTTTTCCAGGCTCAACCACTTCCTGTACTTTTCCCAGACTTGGGCAGGCAAATGGGCGCCTTTTAGGATATCGCTTTTCCACTGGCGGCTTATGTCCAGGTAATAACACACACAGAGGAAGGCAAAATCCAGAGTGAGCAGTGGGACATTCTTGTTCTGCTGGAAGGAAGGCAGCTGGTAATCCAGGACTTGGATAGTGGCATAGACCAGAATCTGGGCCCGGATCTTGGGCAGATCTGACCGAGCCATACATTTCTGACAAACTACCACGGCCGCTCCCCCTCCCACGCTGTCACCACAGACCACAACCCGGGCTGGATCCACCCCGTACGTATCTAGGGACTTCAGGAAGTGGATGGTGGCCACGAGGCAGTCTCTTATGGGCGACGGGAACCTGTGCTGGGGCGCCAGGCGGTATCTAAAAGGGAATCAAGGAACATGGTTGACACTCATCACCCCAGTAGAGCCCCAAACACCTGTGTCTAGCATCCTGGGCTCGAAGTTCTTCCATTA
Source organism: Plecotus auritus (assembly GCF_963455305.1). Classification (NCBI taxonomy): domain Eukaryota; kingdom Metazoa; phylum Chordata; class Mammalia; order Chiroptera; family Vespertilionidae; genus Plecotus; species Plecotus auritus. The sequence continues at coordinate 7,625,821 of NC_137771.1, read as the reverse complement.
ACGCCTCCTTCTGAAACCTGAGCAGTTAAAGTTAAGGTATGGGGCTTAAATGAGCTCATAGACATAAAATCCTCAGTGCCCAGGACATGGGCTCGGTAAGTGACAGCTGCTGGTCCCACGGTCTCCATGTCAAGTTAGGGGACAGGTTGAGACCTCAAGAGCCCTGCCGTCCACCTATTGGTCCACAACTTAGCTATTACCACCAGGCCAGGATCCCCCTCCCTCTGAACCTACCTGCTGGTGCTGCCCTGGCTCACACCTGTTCCCTACTTTTTGGATTTTTTTTTACGAGCAACCTCAGGCTGGCCTGGACTTAGATAGTAAATAACGCTGCCATGCTCACAGGTCTTTGTGGCCTCGCCTCTCGAAGACTTAGATACTACCAATTGCCAGCAGATAACGTCCTAGTATGCACCACTTTCAGATCAATCACCCCAACTCAGGCCCCTGGCTTCACGCAGGGGCAGCTGGCACGTGGGTTCGCCAGCCTGGCAATTTTCAAGAGGGTCCAGAAATCAAGTTTGGAGAGAAATGTCACTGTTCTGAATGCTGGCCTCTAACTTAGGAAATGCTTTATGGGCTCCACCAAGCTTCTGGCAGCCATGCCCATGCTGATGCCCCTCTTCTTAGCTGCCTGGGACGGCAATGCGTCAAGTCCTAAACCCCGTCTCCCCAGGAGTCACAACATAATGTCCTTGCAGGTATTTGCTGGCATATTTTACTGACCATCTCTTGGTGCAGCACAACCAGACCAGGACGGCATGTAAGGGCCAAGGGTCAAGGTTTCCATTCTCCCCGCAGAAACAGTCTTGGAGCCAAGAACTGGAAGGTGAGGTGCTATCCGGGTCTCTCTCCCTCAGCTGGGACTGGCATCTATTTTTTTTTTTTTTTTTTTACTCTACTCAGCTAGCTGTGCCACAGGAAAGCCAGGAAATGGAGCCCCACCAAGATCTTGGCAATTGGTATTTCTTCCTGGGGTGTGCCTTTCAACAAATCTGCAGGAGAAGCGCCATCAGGGGCACCTCCGAGCCCCACTGGGACCCCGTGTTAGCGGGAGGACAAGGCCACACCACGACAGTGACCAGTTTGCCTGACATGGAGGCCCAGGGAGGGGGCTGCCCAGGGAGGAGGTCCGCCCAGGTCTCTCCTGCCCCATGTCCACCAAGCCCTCTTCGCCCCCTTCCCAGGTTGGGTGGGTGACTGTCCAAGATCAGTTAGGACAGAGAGTGGCTTTTTAATTTTTCTCCCTTCCTTTGCTGGATCTCGCCAGGGTGGCCCTCCCTCTGGAGAGCACTTGGGAATGATGTGATGGTGTTTGTGGTTGTCCTGGTGATGGCGCAGAGCACTGTGGGCATTTAGTGGAGAGACGTGCTGGGCTGTTCTGCTCAACCAGGAGTATTCCACCCAAAAGTGCTGTGCTCTGAAGCTTGGCAGCTGACCTGCTTAAAGCAGCCCACCCCGCACCCAGCTTCCAAATGATGTCATGCACAGAACACCCCACTGACACATACCCACGGGCTGCCCACAGGAAGGAGGGCCTGTTCTCTGCCTCTCCGTCTCTCCCTCTTCCTTCCTCACCTCCTTGCTGGTGTCCTTGCTCCTGGTGTCCCGCGACTCGCTGCTGTCTGAGTCCCCACCTCCCGCCCCCTCACTCGGGGTCACAGCGTGGTTTCCCTGGCCCTCCCCACCCTCCCCTTTACTCACCCAATTATTAAAACCACTGAGTCGCTCTCCTTGCACAAACGACAGCATATTTTGTGGTACAGTTCTGGAAAATAAGAGGCTTTCTTAATTCACTAGGAAAGCTAGTGGGCTTCCTTTACCCATCGCCGGCAGCCCCTGCCCACTATCAACCACCACGCGAATGTTCATTGACAATATCTGAGAAGCTGTTTGGCCATCAGTACAGTGGTTCTGTGTGTGAACTCTGCATTCAGACCCAAGTTTGAATCTCTATGTTGCCTCCTATACATCCTATACATCCTATATAATACCAATATGCAAATTGTCCCCTCGACCAGGAGTTCCACCGGCAGTTTGACCAGGGGGCAGGGCTGGCCCGCCAACCACCCATGGCTCCTCCCCCTCCCTGGCTGGCCCGGCCCAATCGGCCCCGATCGGGGCGGGTGGGCCAGACCCCACCTGTGCATGAATTTCATGCAGGGTAAGGTCCCTAGGCCTGGCTTCCCTGCTTCCCCGTCTCCTCCTTCCCTCACTCCCTTAGCACTCCTCTGCCCCCACTGGTCACCCACCAGGTTCCGTGCCGCCCCCTGGTGGTCAGTGTACATCATAGCGAGCAATCCAATGCCTGCTCTCCTGGTGGAACTCCCAAGTGCACAATTTGCATATTGGCCTTTTATATATATAGATATATTTTTTTATTGATTTCAGAGAGGAAGGGAGAGGGAGAGAGAGAGAGAGAAACATCAATGATGACAGAGAATCATTGATTTGTTGCCTCCTGTATGCCCCCTACTGGGGATCAAGCCCACAACCCAGGCATGTGCCCTTGACAGAATCGAACCCAGGACCCTTCAGTCTGCAGGCCAATGCTCTACCCACTGAGACAAACCAGCCAGGGCTACGTTGCCTCCTTTTCACTTGAGTTGAAGCAGTGTGAGGCACGTCCCTTCTCTCCCTGAGGCTTGATTTTCTCATCTGTAAAATGGGGATAGTGATAATCATAGGGTGTGGGGGTTTTCAATGAGATAATGCACACAAAGGGCTTCCACAGCGCCTGCCATGTAAATCCTAATATTTGTAAATATTAATTAATAAATTCGATGTTGCCCTGGCCGGGTGGCTCCATTGATGGAGTGTCATCCTGTGCACTGAAGGGTTGTGGGTTTGATCCCTGGTGGAGGTGAGTAGGGAGGAAACTGATCAATGTTTCTCACCTCTCTCTCTCTCAAATCAATGAAAAATATCTTCAGGTGAGGATAAAAATTAATAAATACTTGCTGTTCTTGTCATTTATTATGCAGACCATACCCAAACCATGGCTGCATCCAACCCCTATTCTCAAAGACTACTGCAATAGATCCTGGCATCCCACAGACTAGAAAGCACCATAAAGGTGTTCCCCCCTCCCCCTAATTCCTACATTTGGGGGAGGGGGAGATTAAGAGAATAAAATTGTCTCAATTGTGCGTTTTTTTTCTCTCATTAATTTTCCTTGAATTGTTGGTCTTCACGTCTGTTTATCCCAGAATTTGTCTCAAGGAACTCCTGATATGAAACAAAATGATGTGTTTTAGTCATTTTCATGTTTTAGAAATCCTTATTTCCAACTAAGTAGAAGCGGTGGCCACACAACATTGGGAATGTACTAAATGCCACTGAACTGTACACTTTCAAATGGTGAATTTTATGTTATGTGAATTTCATATGGATAGACGGCAGCCCCCGCTTTTCGAAACTTCGCTTCTACGAAACACCTACATTAGTTAGTACCTGTTTTTGGCTAACCAAAGGAAGTCCCAAGTGGATTTTCACTTTTACAAAGAAAAAAAAAAAGAAAGGTGAAAAGCAACAGCGTCTGTTTTGCAGAGAGCCCTGATGGAGGCAGCACCACCTCACCCCCACCCCGACCCCAGCAGGGAGGGTGGCCCCAGCCAAGCTCCTCCCACGGGGACACGCCTCATCTCCGCCTCCAGCCCAGAGTTCTGAACTGAGCATCTGGGCTTTATCTCAGCTTACTTTGTGCAACCACCAGCAAGCTGCGTCCTAAGAGAATTACTTCTTGGCGTGACATCATTTCAGCTTAGGAAAGCTGTCCCCGGGACACCCTCCTTTCGCACAGTGGGGGAACCTGAACGGGCATGGATTGCTCTCTTCCTTCCAGAAAGAGATCGATACATTCTGTATCTTTGCTGCCTGAATGAACGGGGACTCGCTAGCTGCCCCGGTGTTCCCAGGTCATCACAGCAGCGTCCAGACCCCAGAAGATGACAGGAGTGCAGCCTCATGCCGGGAGGTGGGCGCACCCCACACTGCTCAGCCTGTCACACCGCAGGCCAGGTCTCCGGGGAGGACTCTTACTGAAGCTCCCGAGGATCCCCCCACCGCCGTGGAACAGCACGATGCCGGGCCGGAGGCTGCGGGAGGTCCTCCTGGGCTGGTACAGCTTCACGGGGATGGTCCCGTAGCGGAGGTCGGTGACCACCACATCCGGATCCTTGCTGAACGGCAGCAGGTCGTGCATGAACTGGATAAACTGGGGCATCGAACAGATTCTCAGTTTCTCAAGAACCATCCCCTGTTGGCCAGAGAAGAGGAAATGCAGTGGGAAGGATTTCGGCGTGTCCCTGGGAGTCCTGCCGCCCCTCGGCCGCACATGTCCTCCGCAGAGGGGCGGGCCCCCATCCCCCAAGCAGAAGGTCCCAGGCCGGCACTGGCCCTGCGCCAGAGCGCTCAGACCTCTCCCCATCCCCGGACCCGGCACAACCCAGCCCTGCAGACCAGGCTCTGGCCACCCCTGAGGGTTCCTCTAGCTGGAACGCCCCACCCCCACAGGGTCCCTGCTCCAGCTGGGCCTGGACCTGACATTCCTTCCAGAGACACCCCCCCTCCTAGACCCCCTTCCCCAGCCAACCTGGTCCTCCCAGTCGTTGTTGCTATTTTTAAGACATAATGACTGCATTGATTGTGGTGCTTTTTCTAAAAGGGGAGGGTGGAGTTCTTGTCTTTTAGAGATACCTATGGAAATAGTTTTGGATACAATAGTACGATATCCAGCCAGGCCAGCGTGGCTCCGTGGTTGAGCATCCACCTATGAACCTGAAGGCCACTGTTTGATTCCCGCTCAGGGCACATGCCAGGGTTGCAGGCTTGATCCCCATTATTGATGTTTCTCTCTCTCCCTCACTCTCTCTCTCTCTCTCTCTCTCTCTCTCTCTCTCTCTTCCTTCCTCATTGAAATCAATTTAAAAAATTTAAAAATATAATATCCAGGACCTGCTTCATAAGCAAATGGGAATGAGGGACAGGTTGGGGACACAGATGAAGCAAGATGGGCCAGGGTCACTCAAGCTGTGGGGTGGGGGCGTGGGGATTCTTTCTACTATCGGTGTATGTCCGAAAGTTTGCATCATAAAAAAATAAAAACAAAGTGGGGTCTGCCCCTGGGCACTGTCTTTCCAGGGTTCCTAACCTTTTCCGTGCCAAGGCCTCTGGGCTGGTAGTGAAGCCTGTGACCTCGTGGCAGAATGTTTTTAAATATATAGATGGGATTGCAAAGGAAGGCAGTTTTATCTATATATATAAAAGGCTAATATGCTAAGTGTCTGACTCTGACTGGTGGCTATGATGCACACTGACCACCAGGGGGCAGACACTCAACGCAGGAGCTGCTGAGCTGCAGTGACTTGGCAGTGGAGGTTCTCAGGTGACGCACCCCAAAACCAGAGAGGAGGGAGCCCAATTCCTCGAGGGGCCACACGATTCCACCTTTGGCCATGGGTTGTTGTTGCTGGGGCACTGTCGGCCCGAATCTGGTTCACTGCACACTTACATTTGCGTTCCACACCCTGTAGGCAACAACTTTGCAGAGTGCCCTCTCGCACTCTAGGACCCTCGGGGGATGTCAGAGAGCCGGTTTCAGCCTGATCCCCGCAGGCCAGGCTGAGGGACCCCACCTGCCAGAGGGACCCCCACTCACTCTGCAGATGCTCTTCCAGCCATGGCGCCACCCCAGGTGCAGCCCGTTGGGGAGGGACCATGGGAGGTTGGCTCCAGGGCGTGTCTGGCCCATATTGCCTAGTCCTACCCCACTGGCCACCTTCCAATTAATTTCCTTTCAATATGCAGGAATCCATGCACCGGGTCACTAGTTTTAATAAAATCATCCAAATATTGAAGTGAATGTGTGATGTCATACTATGTGGGCTTCCTTATTAGCACACTAAATAGCGAGATCTGGGGGCTGGTCTTATACTATCATCATCTCAAAGGAATGGGGTACACACGGGAGTTTTCACAGAATCTGCCGCTGCTGTAATATGCTCAGAAAATATGTGATCCTTCTGGTGACCAAGTCACAGCACTGGATTATCACCCTCATTTAGAATGGGAAGAAACAGTATATTTTCCTTAGAGGTTAGGGAAAGTGGGGTGATTTTTACCCCATCTAAATTCACAGACGCCCTGCCTTCTGTCACCCTTGGGGGCTTGGGGAACCCCATTAACAAGCCCTGCCTTACTTCCCCACAGCACTTGCCACTCTGTGAATCATTTTGTTTGTATGTTGCTCTCTCCCTCCCCGCCCACTCCTATCCCCCCATCTCCCCCACTCTGCAGGAAGACTCTAGCTGGGACTTTATTGCCATCACTGACCCTCAGAGCTAGAACTGGCGGATGGCAGGTAGTACTACAACACATACATCTGTGTAGAAAAAAAACCCAAATCAACGCACAGTAATAAGGCTAATATTTATGGAGAGCTCACTCTGTGCTGGGCCTTCAGACACACTCAACTCACTGCCTCGCCACAACATGCTATGAAGTCGGGACTGTTACTTCCCTGTTTTGCAGATGAGGAAACCGAGTCGCTGTGTTTGGGAACCCGGACTGTAGACTATGAAGGTCAAGGCCAGGAAGAGGACAGGAGCGAATGATCACCTGACCCTGGGCAAAGAAACCCGTGGTACCTGGGTTCTTCTGCATCGATGGCTTCCCATGAGAACAGGCGTTTGCAATCGCTTGTCATTACGTAAGAGACTTAAGAAACGGATTTTCTACCTGCTGTTTCTGCCTGCCCTCAGAACAGCACGGCAAACCCTTATTGCCAACCTCAACACCACTCTCGCCATGACCTACTTACATGGATTTCATTAAACTACACACACCAACAACAGCAAGCAGAATCTAATGCCATAAACAGTCTTCCATCTTGCCCAGCCAATGTGGCTCAGTGGTTGAACCAAGAGGTTCCCAATTCTATTCCCGGTCAGGGCACATGCCCTGGTTGCAGGGTCGATCCCCAGTAGGGAGCATGCAGGAGGCAGCCGATCGATGCCTCTTTCTCATGGATGTGTCGATCTCTCTATCTCCTCTTCTTCCCTCTCCCAAAAAGAAAGAAAAGAAACAAGAACAGTCTTCCATCTCTCCAAGGCAAATTATACGTATCTATAAAGCCACCTTCTGTAGTTTTGTCCATCTGTACTAATTTGCTCATTTGCTAGCGCGCCCCTTTATTTTGTCATTGGCCAGTTCTACCTAGCAGGTAGGTAGCAAGGGGGCCCCAAAGATCCAGAACAACGCATTCCCTGTCCTCATGGCTTCACAGGGTGGTGAGTGCTGTGAACGAGGTGAGACAGGAGACAGGGCCAGGGAGGGGACCGGGCCTTTTCTTCACCTGAGAACGGGAATCACTCTTTGAATGTTGTGGCTCTCAGCCCATTCGGTTTGGGAAACCCTGGGAAGAGGTTGAGAGCCACTGGTTACCTGGGATATTAATTCAACTAGAAGCTTCTGCTCTGCTTTGCCAACTCTCTCCTTAACCTTCCCAACGAGGGGTCAAATAGGACTCAAAGCTCACCCATGTCACCAGCAGCTGGAAAATGCAGTGCAAGACCCACAGCTTCCCAGGGTGGCCGATGGCCACAGGGATGTCCACGGTGAAGAAATGGCTGCAGATCACCCACAGCCCAACCCCCAGGAAGAGCAGGCAGGGCGCCCCGAGGAGGGCCAGGAGGACCGCCATCCGTTGTTTCCACCACAGAGGAGGCCACCAGCGGGTCACGCTCAGCACACGCCACGGAGGACACAGTTTGGAGCCAGCAGATCACCGACACTTATATCACAACCTGCCTTCCCCACCTCCTCATGTCCCAGATGCCCAGGCCAGGTGAGTCACAGGCTCGAGTGAGGACCTGGCTCTACAAAGCCCACAACAAGGAGAAAGTGGCGTGCGCAACCTGGCCCGGCTGGGAACCAGGGCTCCCGGTTCCTGCTTCCATCCCGGCACTGCGGCAAGAAAGGGCCCTGCACTAGGAAGTCTGCACGGACATCTCTGCCCTTCGACCACACTTGCTGCTCCCGAGTCTGCGCAGGAGGCCTCAGGGCTTTGGCACTTGTCCTCTGTGCAACATTCTTCCCTCAGACGTCAGCTGAGCCAACCCTCCCCTGCTGCAGGCCTCTGCTCTAATTCTAATGTCGCCTCTGAGTGAGGCTGCCCTGGCCACCTTATTTCAAATTGTAACCAGCCACCCCCCGCCACACACACACACACACACACACACACACACACACACACACACCTGCTTAATTTATAATTATGTCTTTTATTATCATCTGACATAATACCATGCTTCACTTGTTTGTTTATTGTCTGTAGAATGTAACTTCTGGGGAGACAGGAATTTTTGTTCTGTTCCTTGCTTTATCCCCAGAGGTCTGGTACTTAGCAGGTGCTCAGCAAATGTCTACTGAACGGAGGAATGAATACATAGACACTGTTCTTTGTATTTAAAAATATTTTTTATTGATTTCAGAGAGGAAAGGAGAGAGAGAGAGAGAAAGAGAGAGAGAATCATTGATCAGCTGCCTCCTGCATGCCCCCCACAGGGGATAGAGCCCAAAACCTGGGCATGTGCCCTGACTGGAGAATCGAACCGTGACCTCCTGGTTCATAGATCGAGGCTCAACCACTGAGCCACGCCAGCCAGGCGTCCAATCACTTTAGAATTTGGAATGATATGTGTCTGTTTTCCCTGCTTATTTTCTGTCTCCCCAAGGAAATGATAATTCCAGCAAGAAGCCATGTCCATTTCACTCACTACGGCATCCCCAGTGTCTAGCACGCACTATAGGTGCCCAATAAATCATCATTAGAATGGATGGATGAATGATGTCACATGACCTGGGGAAAAGGGCAACATGGAGAACTCGGGTCCTCTCTCTGTTTGGTTATGTTTATTGTCGGTGCTGGTGGAAGTGAGAGGAGGTGGGATTGCAAAGAGCCGGGAGACAACACCCATGAAATCTGTGTGAAGTTTATGGCTTTGGGAACCACCTTCGACTCATTTAGATTTAGATCCTGCAGCCCCTGTCTCCTCCACGTTACCCCAGGTCCCCAAGGGCCCTTGACTGCTGGGTAGGGAGAGTTTCAGAACCCAAAACACCATTAGTTCCATTTCCACAGATGAGAGGACAGAGGCTCTGTTTGATGAAGCAGTTTGTCCACAGTCAGGGGCAGACAGGGCTGGGATTCAAACCCAGTTCAATTCAAATCTGACTCCAAGGCCACGTGCAGACGTTTCCAGCAACCCACCACAGTCCACATACCACAAAGCTTATAGAAACCACCGAGTTCCCCTCTTTTTGATCCATCCACAGTTTAATGATTCCCCATAATACGGTTCTCGAAAATACCTGAAAATGCCTTCCTGTGAGATGACTTGGGCAAAAATTCTTACTCATTGTAAAGATACGGAAGCAGAAGCTTGGGGTAATGGGTGTTTGCATTATTATTTAGGAAATCCAATTCTGCTCCTAAGAGAGAACAACAGGATGAAGGAAACTCAGAATAGTGTTAAGCACAGATGAAAGTCAATCGGTACCATGAGGCATAGATAGAACACATAGGGAGTGTTAGGGATAGACTGTGAGTAAACACAGAGCTTAGAGACCCAGGGAGAAATAACACAAGTGTTTGCGATAGGCAGTAAGCAAGTAGTAACTGTACAACATATTAACAATAGAGTCCAGACACAGAACATGGAAAGATCGAGTGGTAAGTCACGAGAATGCCAGGCCTAGATTGACAGCCACATCATCCTAAATTGCTCACCCATTGGTAACGCCCAATATGGCCCCACTCTGGCCCTACGTGTCTTTCCCGAAGAATGCTGACAAAATTCACATCTACTCAGCAAGCCAATGAATGAGCTCCTGCTGGCCAGGTGTACCGGTCCTGCGTCTCTCGGATGGAGTTAGTGTGTATGCTGGTTCCGGGCACCCTCCATTCATTGGAACCCCTCCAGTGCTCTTAACCACACCGAGAGAGCTCCCGCTGGATGTGGCAACGAGAGAAGACCCGTGAATGGTGCCCGGGAGGAGCAGGTATGCATCTGCCACCCCCTGGCACCTAATTCAATGTGGGCGACTTACCCTTCTCTTTGCCCTGGCTTCCTGCTGTGTTTTAAGTGGGTTTAAACCTTGTGACTAGACCATCTCAATTTGGTCTGTGAGCCTGCTCCATAACCTCCAGAACTCCTCGCCTGGTAGTATTTGGGGCTATTCCTGCACCGGGGTAATGTCTCACAGCACACACGGCTGATCTTGAACCAGAAACTTGCCTATGACCTTTGCCTTCTTCATTCTGCTTGTATGCCGCCCCATGTCCCCCTGGAGTCTCTCCATCGAAATCGGCTCCTTCCTCTATGGCTGGACATGCCAGAGAGGCCGCACCATTTTACATCCCCACCAGCAATGAAGGAGCGATCTGTTTGCTCAGCATCCTTGCCAACACTTTATGTGGTCACTAATTTCCATTGTAGCCAGCCTGGTGGGAGTGTGGTGATATCTCATTATGATCCCTCTGTGTTCCTGATCCTTTCATAGCTGTAACAAGATAACGCACGTGGAGCATAGACGGTATAGTACTCATCAACCCGGCAGGGCGCGGGAAAAAGAATCCCAGTGTGCACACATGAAGATTTCTGCAGCAAACCTAGGAGCGCTGACGTACGCGAAGTACGTAAGGGCAACAGCTACCGTCATCCCAACTGCGATCTGAACGCACCAACAAATGGGCTCGGGTCCGATCTGGCTGCCCAACAAGCAGTGGAAACAGCTCTCCGTTTTCCCAGCTGCTGGGGTTGGAACTGAAGGTGAGGAGCCTTGCACCTGCTGCTGAATAATCCCAGGTGGCCTATTGCATCGAGGCACTGCTAGAACGGGCTCCATGGGTGGGAGACGACACTGTTCATCGATTCAATTTTTCACCCACCGGCCAGGTACTTGTTGAGTAACCACTCTGTACAGCAAACGGGGTACTTCCTCTGTGAAGCCGGGTGAGGGAGGCCCTCCGCAAAGACTGGCTGCCTTCCCTGTGATTTCTTGAGCATCTGCCATGTGCCTGGCAGGGATTCGGTGTGTCAGTCTCTAAGTGTGACAAAGGCCATGCTCAAGGATACAGGCCACAGGTAAGCCTATGGCAATAGTACCCTGAGGCTGGAAAAGGTGCGAATGGGACATGGTGGCCGCAAACATCCCACAGAAATTAGTTGATTAGTTTTATGACCAGGCTTGGCTGGGACTGAATTAGGGAGCTGGATCAGTCATTCTGCAAACAGGATCATCTGCTCAAAGGCACAGCATGGGGCGTTGACTCTCGTTGGCCTACATATACCTGTGGGCCCTCCACGCAGCTTCAGGGAAACACCAAAGGCCTCAGAATATCCTCCAGGCCCTATGTGACTCCCCACCCCACACCCCTCTCCGACGCCCCCCGTCCCCGCCCTGTCCCCTGCTCCCCCTGTCCTAGCCACACTGACCTGCCTGCAAAGCCCCCAGATGGAGACTCCAATCAGCCAGAAAGTGAACAGCAAAATGAAATCAGCAGTAGCTTGGGTGTTATCAAAGTCAGAGAATTAAAAGACTAAAAGGGAACCCATTTTATAAGTAAGAGCACCAAGGTCCAGAGAGGTTAAGACACTTGTTCTGAGTTACCCAGCTGCCGCCAGCAGGTTTTGGGCTCATCTGGTGACCAGTTCAGCAATTTCTCCATTTCAGCTGCATCCACCTGTCAGCCACGGTTTGAAATGGGAACTAACACATACGTAAATGTAACATCAGTTTCTGTAGCTGGCTTGGCGTCCTTCCTCTCTCTTCCAATGGAATGTTTTTGCTCATTTTTCCACTGCAACAATGCTCATGAGCCATCGCCCACTGCCTGGACCAAGAATTCAGGTAGCGTCAATCCCTCTCCCTTCCTCTCTGTAAAAAAAATCAATAAAATATATATTTTTTAAAAAAAGAATTCAGGTAGCGTCAACTTATTGCACAGCTACTGTGTGCACACCATTTATCCCAGTTCATTTATTTCATTTCTATATTGAACCTTCCCGGTGGCCACTATCCCCACCCCCTGCCTTTTTTTTTTTTTTTTTTTTGCTAAAAATGCTAAGACTCAATAGAGCTCAAGGGATCCCCACGTAAAGCATCAGGGCTCTACCTGGGGAGGCCCTGTCCCTACAGGAGTGGAGCCCCAGCACCTGTCCCCAGGAGACAGGCTGCAGGGCGGGGCCTTTTGAGTCATAAGCCCAAACCCTAGGTGGGTCCTAGGACTGCAGACATCACATAGGATGCCCTGTGCTCTTGTCTCAGTTATAAACTCAGAGATGAGAGAGCTGGCCGGCGTGCCACATTCAGCCAGGTGAGAAAAAACAAGTCTCAGGCGGGAGGCATTCACCCCACCGCTTTCTCTCCCCTCCTGTCTCTCTTCACAGACCTGACCTACTCAGGGTAAGGAATCAGCTTCACATTCCTTGTTTTAGCCATGTTTTTTTTTATTCTGATGTTTTCACATCTGTGACCCTGCTGATCCAGAAGGGACTGTCCCTGCCAGTGTGAGCCAGGGGCTAGCTAGAGATAGTAAACAGCGTCGACCTATGAATCAAGAGGTCATGGTTTGCTTCCCGGTCAGGGCACATGTCCAGGATGTGGACTCCACCCCCAGTGTGGGGCATGCAGGAGGCAGCCAATCAATGATTCTCTCTCATCATTGATGTTTCTATCTCTCTCTCCCTTCCTCTCTGAAATCAATAAAAAAAATATTTTTAAAAAAAACACAGCAACACATAAAAAAACAAAACAGCATCCCCATGAGTGGGCTTTCCACATGCAAACCAGCCAGCCCAGAACCCACACCTCCAAACACCTCCTCCGTCCATCTGCCACACTCCAGGCCACTCTCCCCTGACTTAACCACCCACGGCCAGGTTCCAAACAACTAGGGACAGCACCTATGCCCGGGAGCCCCTGAAATTATTCAAAGTAGCCACCCCTAGGCCTGTGTACCCTCCCACGGGAACCCTCTCCCTCTGCCTCCTGACCGGCCCGGTCTTCCCAGGTGCACTGGCAGCCCAACACCAAAGTGCAGAGCGTGGCTTCTCACCCAGTTTCCAAACCTAAACCAGTTCACGGATCCGGAGCCCCTGATTGAAGAGGAGGCCAGGTCCCCTCGAGGAAGGAGTCTGCGTTTCCCCTCAAGTTTTTGTATCCCACAAATCCTCCCCCAGGCCTCCCTGCAGGCGCTGCAGCCACTCACCAGAGGGACTGGGCCTGGAGGAAAGGAAACACAGACCATTTGGGACACCACCATCCACCCCCCCCCCCCCCCACACACACACACACACATGGCTCTCCTGCTTACAGTTTGTTTTTTGTCATTTATTTTTGCATTTTAAAAAAATTCTTAATTACAGTTGACATACAATGTTATATTAGTTTCAGGGGTACAACATAGTAATTACACATCTATATAACTTGCTAAGTGATCACCCTGATAAGTCTAGTGCCCACCTGACGATATGGTTACAGTGTTACTGACTGAATTCCCTATGCTGTACTTGACATCCCCCTGGCTGTTTTTACAATTGGCAATTTGCATGTCTTAATCCCTTCTCCTTTTTCACCCATTTTCCCAAAGCCCCTCCCATCTGGCAACCATCAAAATGTTCTCTATTAAATGAGTTTATTTCTGTGTTGTTTGTTCATTTATTTTGCTTTTTTAGATTCCACATATAATTGAAATCATGTGATATTTGTCTGACTTCTTTCACTTAGCATAATAACCTCCAGGTCCATCCATGTTGTTGCAAATAGCAAGATTTCATTCTTTTTTTAATGGCTGAGTAATATTCCATTGTATATATGTACCACAACTTCTTCAGTCATTTGTCTATTGATGAACACTTAACTTGCTTCCATATCTTTCCTATCTATAACAATAAAAGTGTAATATGCTAATTAGACCGGACAGCTGAACGACCTTCCGGATGACCTTCTGGATGAAGCTGCAGCGGTGGGGGCCACGGCAGAGGCTGTTAGGGGTGATCAGGAAGGCAGGTGAGCAGTTAGGGGCGATAAGGCAGGCAGGCAGAGTGGTTAGGGGTGATCAGGCAGGCAGGTGAGTGGTTAGGAGCCAGCTGTCCCCAATTGCGAGAGGGATGTCCCCAAGGGGTCTCAGATTGTGAGAGGGTGCAGACTGGGCTGAGGGACTTCCCCGCCCCCATGCACGAATTTCGTGCACCGGGTCTCTAGTTGTAAATAATGCTGCAGTGAACATAGGGGTGCATGTGTTCACAATCCCACCACCCATGCACAGGGTTCCCTTTTCTCCAATACTTGTTTGTTGACTTACTGATGATAGCCATTCTGACAGGTGTGTAGACACTGGTTCTGAATGGACACTGATCCCAGGACCAGCAGCACCAGTCACAGTGGGGATTACTGCGGCCAGGTGACAGAAGAAGTCTTGCCCCAAGTCCAACTTATAGAGGGCCCGTTGGCCCACAGACTTGGGCATCTGCATTCCTAGTTCCTGAGTGTATCACTGGAACAGGTACTTGGAAACTGGCAGCGTCCCCACGTGGGCTCTCTGAGCTAAGAGAGGAAGGCCATGGAGCAGAAAGGGCTAACTGGAAGGCCCTAGGCCAGGGGTGGGCAAACTTTTTGACTCGAGGGCCACAATGGGTTCTTAAACTGGACCGGAGGGCCGGAACAAAAGCATGGATGGAGTGTTTGTGTGAACTAATATAAATTCAAAGTAAAGGAGCGGAGGGGAGAGCAAGAGAACCCTCCGCTCTTTCGGCTCCGCGGGCCGGATAGAACAGCCGAACGGGCCGGATCCGGCCAGCGGGCCATAGTTTGCCCACGGCTGCCCTAGGCCTTCCCCTGCCTAACAAGACAGGAAACCAGAAGCAGAGAACTGCACCTCCCAGGGAACTGCAGAGATTAATGCCACCATAGAAGACGTCCAAGAAGCACCTCGCACACCCCAACTTCACTCACCATTTTGGAATGTGCAGAAGTCGTCCATCTTGCAGAAGGACTGTGAGTCTCCTAGACGTCTGCGGTGCCTCTGAACCTAAATCAGTTCACAGATCCGGAGCCCCTGATTGAAGAGGAGGCCAGGTCCCCTCGAGGAAGGGGTCTGTGTGTCCCAGCTGGAGCATCTCCATTGGAGCACATAAACCCGCCCTGGCACTTGGGATGCAGCCACTGGCCTGGCTGGAGTGTTTCCCTCCACGCCACCGTGGAAGGCATCCCACAGCCATGTGCCTTCATCTGGCAAGGCCAACGGTACAGCTTCTCAGCCTCACCTCGGGGCTTTGTCAATCGTGCTTTTGTAGGAAGCATAGAGTGTGCTATCTACACATATAAAGCTCGTGGAAGTATAACGTGTACAGAGATCATGATCATGACATTACACCAAATATCGCATCGATGACACCGTGCTCATTGGGTCAGATGAGCAGAAAGTAGCAAGCTCTTTGGATGCTGTATTAGTCAGCGGCCAACCAGGGCACAGAAACAAGGAGTCAAAGATCAGACGAACAGCCTCTTCTCCTAGGACAAGCCCTTACTATCGAGAGCACGGCCATAACTCACTGGAAGGGGTGCCAAGGGAGCCCTTCGTAGGGAAGGGCCTCGCTAGTGGCACCTGGTGCCAAACTGCCTGCGTGGTACCAGGGGGAAGCTCTGGGCGCTGGGTGTGTGGACACAGTGTCCGGCAGGAGCCAGGCATGGGGAGCCACCCCCTGCAGGACCTGGGGGCTGGAGAATTTTATGCTACAGGAGTCCGGTTCTCGAGGAACCACAAATAGCTGGGGGGTGCACCAGACCCCGGAAGATAACCCTGTCCTTTTCAATACCCTCCTGCAGCCTTTACTGACAAACCTTCACATTGTCCCAGGCGAGGGAGAGGCATGTAACGGGTGTCTAAAGAACTATAATCTCGGCCTGAGGTTTTATCCTGCTTGCAAACGAACACGTTAGCCTGCCCCCATTCCATGGATACGTGTCAGAAAACGTGAGACACTTTGCTCAGATTCAACGATGAAGCAAACAGAACAAACCTCATGTTCGCGTTGATTCTCCTTGCCTCTGAGGTCCCATGGAATGACACAGAGAAGCCCAGGTGAATGGGTGCGCACAGTAGGTTTGCATTAATTTTTTTTTTTTTTTACAAAGAAGCAAACTTGCCTGGCCTTTCCCATTGCTTTAAAAATTAATTAATAAACTTTATTTTTAGAGCAGTTTTAGCATCACACAAAATTGAGCAGAAAGTACAGAAAATTCCCATAATCCCCTGCCACCCCCTCACCCCACACACACAACCTCCCCTCACCATCAGCATCCTGCACCAGGTGGTGCCTTTTGTTACAGTCAGATTGTTATCATTAATGAACATACACGTTCTTATCATCCAAAGTCCATAGTTTACATTACATTTGCTCTTAGTGTTGTACATTCCATGGGTTTTGACAAATGTATAATGACGTGTATCCACCATTGCATTATCATACAGAATAGTACAACTGCCCTAAATATCCTCTGTGCTCTGCCTGTTCACCCACCCTCCTCCCTAAGCCCTGGCATCCACTAGTCCTTTTACTGTCTCCATCGCTTTGCCTTTTCCAGAATGTCATAGAGTTGAAATCATATAGTACACTAGAGGCCCATTACACGAAGATTCATGCAATAGGCCTTCCTTCCCCTGACTGCCAGCACCGGTTTTCCTCTGGCACCCGGGACCCAGGTCTTCACTTCGGCTGCAGCGGAGAAGCCAAACCTTGAGGCTTCTCTGCTCCAGCTGCAGCAGCAAGCCTCTTCAGTCTTCAGTCTTTAGTCTTCAGTCTTCGCTTGGGCCGGAGCCTTCAGTCTTCACTTCGTGCCTGTGCATGCAAATTAACCTTCCATCTTTGTTGGGTTAATTTGCATACTCATTCCTGATTGGCTGGTGGGCATCACAGAGGTACGGTCAATTTGCATATCTCTCTTTTATTAGTGTAGATAGCTTTTTTACATTGGCTTCTTTCACTAAGTAGCATGCACTGAAGGTCCCTATGTGTCTTTTCATGGCTTGATAGTTCATTTATTTTTAGCTCTGAATAACATTCTATTATCTGGATGGATCACCGTTCATTTCATCTATTCACCTACTAAGGGACCTCTTGGTTGCTTCCAAGTTTGGCAATTATAAGTGAAGCTGCTATAAACATCCATGTGCTGGTTTTTGTGTGAACATAAGTTTTCAATTTATTTGGGTAAATACTAAGGAGCACGGTTACTGTATCACATGTTAAGAGTATGTTTAGTTTAGTAAGGAACTGCCAAACTGTCTTCCAAGGGGCTGTCCCACTTTGCATTCCCACCAGTGATGAATGAAAATTCCTATTGCTTCATATCCTCACCTGCATTTGGTGTTGTCAGGGTTTGGGATTTGGGCCACCCTAACAGGTGCACAGCGATATGTCATTGTTGTTTTAATTTGCAACAATTAAACAAGCTGCCTCCTGCTAATGACATACTGTGTTGAACATCTATTCACATGCTCATTTGCCATCTGTAGATCTTCTTTGGCGAGGTATGTTCAGGTCTTTTGGCCATTTTTAAAATCAGATTGTTCTTTTTTTTTTTTATTGTTGAGTTTAAGACTTCTTTTTCTATTTTGAATAACAGTCCTTTATCAGATGCGTCTATTGCAAACATGTTCCCCAGTCTGTGGCTCGTCTTCTCATTATGTTGCCAACATCTTCACGGAGCAGAAACTCTGACTTTCAATGAAGTCCCACTTACCAGTTATTTCTTTCATGAATCCTGCCTTTGGTGTTGATCTAACAAGTCATCACCGCCCCCAAGGTCACCGAGATTTTCTCCTCTGTTATCTTCTAGGAGGGTTCTAGTTTTGCATTTTATATCTATGATCCATTTTGAGTTATTCTTGGTGAAGGGTGTAAGGTCTGTGTCTAGATTAATTTTTTTCTTTTTTGCATATGGCTGTCCAGTTGTTCCAGCACCATTGGTTGAAGAGTCTATCTTTCTGCCTTGTGTTGCCTATGCTCCTTTGTCAACGATCAGTTGACTATATATTTGCCGGGTCTGCTCTCTAGTCTGTTCCATGGATCTATTTCCCTCTTCTTCCACCAATTCCACACTGTGTTGGTGATGTAGCCCTCTTGTGAGTCTTCAAGATGTGCAGTGTCAGGGTTCTGACTTCGTTCTTCTCCCTCAATATTGGCTATTCTGGGTCTTTGGCCTCTCCATACAAACTTTAGAGAACCAGTTTGCCAGCACCCACAAAATAACTGGCTGGCATTTTGACTGGGATTGCACTGAACCTATAAATGAAGAACCTATAATTGGGAAGAAATGTCATCTTGAAACTATTGAGTCTTCCTAATCATGAACATGGACTCTCTGACTCCATTTATTTACTTCTTTCTTGATATTTTTCATCAAAGTTTTGAGGTTTTCCTTATGTGGCTCTAGTACATATTTTTGTTAGATTTTATACCTAAGTATCTCATTGGGGGGGGGATATAAATGGCAATGTGTTTTTAATTCCACCTGCTCATTGTTGGTAAATAGGAAGCTGCCTCCTGCATGGCTCCTACTCAAGCCCACAACCCACTCATGTGCTCTGACCAGGAATCACGCTGTAACATCCTGGTTCATGGGTTGACACTCAACCATGGAGCCACACTGACCAGGCATGGAAAGCAATTGACCTTTTCATATTAATCTTGTGTCCTGCTACCTTCCTGTAATTGCATCCTGGTGTTTTTGTTTGTTTTGTCGATGATTTTGAATATACTACATAGATGATCATGTCATCTGTGAACAAAGACAATTCTATTTATTCCTTCCCAGTCTGCATACCTTTTTTCCCCTTATCTTACTGCATTTGTTATGACTTCTCCTACAATGTTGAAAATCAATAGTGAAGGAGAAACCAAGATGGCGGCATAGGCAAGCACCTAAACTGCTGCCTCGCACAACAATTTCAAAACTACAAC
Source organism: Plecotus auritus (assembly GCF_963455305.1). Taxonomy (NCBI): domain Eukaryota; kingdom Metazoa; phylum Chordata; class Mammalia; order Chiroptera; family Vespertilionidae; genus Plecotus; species Plecotus auritus. The sequence continues at coordinate 7,606,793 of NC_137771.1, read as the reverse complement.
TAAAAGACAGAACGGACATCATCCAGAACCACAAGAAGGCTGGCTGAGTGGAAATTCTACAACTAGAAGGAAAGAGAAAAGCTCACGGAGAATCAGAGGAGCTGCAAAGGGCTGAGGTACAGAGACACGCGTGCAGAGAGGAAGGGAGGCTGAGTGCCTGGCTGACTTTCTCTGGCGGGAGGGGGAAGGAAGCCCCCAACTGCACTGAACCCGAGTTCCGACTGCACTGAACCCCAGTTCCGGGTGAAACCCCGTGGACCCAGGCTCATACAGGGGGAGCCTGGACTGTCAGGTAGAGAGAAAGGCACACAGAAACTCAGAGACTCGGGGGAGCCGCGGCGGGCAGGGGTCTGGAGGCACGCACACGTGAGTCCTCGCAGAGAAGACTGAATGCGGAGGTTGCTGCAGGCATTCCCTAGAGGAAGGGAGTCGGAAGCTCCTGACTGCACTGAACCCTAGTTCTGACTGCACTGAACCCCAGTTCCAGGCGAGCCCCTGGGGACCCACTCTCTTACTGGGGGAATCTGGACTGTCAGGCGGAAACTCAGGGGAGCCGCAGAAGGCAGAGGTCTGGAGGCGCACGCACAAGGGCAGGGCTGACGGGAAGCCAAGACTGTCTGCTCCGCCCTGAGACTCCGCTCCATCCAAGCTGAGCACAGAGGCTTTTGCAATTTTGCAAGTCTAATTCTATAAGGCTGTCTCCAGCACTGAACTTCTCCCAGTGTAGACACAGCTGATCCTCACAGCCACCTGGCCTGGAGGTCAATTCCTCCCAGTGATACCAACAACAATCAAGACTTAACTACAACAAGGCTGTATACACAGTCCACAAAGGGGTGCACCAAGAGTGTCCACCTCAGGTTAACTGGGGAGGCTGACCCACTGGGCCATATAGGAAACCTAGCACACAAAGCTACCCTACCAACTCAGGGAATTCGCGAAAATGTGGAGACAAATAAACAGATCACAAAGGAAAGAAATGGAGGAAAACAAACGACTGGATATAGAATTCAAAACCACGGTTATAAGGCTTTTCAAGAATATCCTAGAAAAGGCCGATAAATTTAGTGAGACCCTCGAAGATATGAAAAAGGACCAACTAGAAATTAAACATACACTGACTGAAATAAAAACTATTATACAGAGACCCAACAGCAGACTAGAGGAACGCAAGAATCAAGTCAAAGATTTGAAATACAAAGAAGCAAAAAACACTCAACCAGAAAAGAAAAAAGAATCCAAAAAGTTGAAGATAGTGTAAGGAGCCTCTGGGACAACTTCAAGCGTACCAACATCAGAATTATGGGGGTGCCGGAAGAAGAGAGAGAGCAAGATACTGAAAACCTATTTGAAGAAATAATGACAGAAAACTTCCCCCACCTGGTGAAAGAAATAGACTTACAAGTCCAGGAAGCACAGAGAACCCCAAACAAAAGGAATCCAAAGAGGACCACACCAAGACACATCATAATTAAAATGCCAAGAGCAAAAGACAAAGGGAGAATATTAAAAGCAGCAAGAGAAAAACAGTTAATCATCTATCGGTTGCCTCCTGCATGCCCCACAATGGGGATCAAGCCCACAACTCAGGCATATGCCCCTACCGGGAATCAGACCATGAGCTCCTGGTTCATAAATCAATGTTCAACCACTGGTCCATACCAGCCGGGCCTAGGGTGTGTTTTTTGGCCCAGAATATGGTCTGTCTTGGTGAGTGTTTCACATGCAAATACCTTATAATAACAAAACATTCCTAATGCCTCCCTCTCATCCTTTGTCATTCATTTCATCCATACATAATAATACATGATCAAATATGTTGTTGCTGTTATTTTGAACTAATGTTATTTATTAGATCAGTTAAAAATAAGAAAAATAAAAGTTTTTTATTTAACTTTACTTATTCATTTTCTGATGCTCTTCCTTTCTTTATAAAGATCTGAGCTTCTAACCTATATTATTATTTTTTCTGTCCAAAGAACTTCTTTTAACAGGCAGGTAGGTCTAGAGGCAATGTATTCCCTCAATTTTTCTTTGTCTGAAACAGTTTTAATTTCTCCTTCACCTTTGAAGGATAATTTCATAAGGTACAGAATTCTCAGTTGGCTTATGTTTTTTTTCTTAAGCTTTAAATATTTCACTCCACCCTCCTCTTGCCTGCTTGACTTCTGAGGGGTTAAATGTAATTCTTATCTTTGTTCCTCTATAGCTAGGGTATATTTTTTCTCTGGCTTCTTTCAAGATGTTTTTTTTAACCTTTGATTTTCTGAAGTTCAAATATGATATACTTAGGTGTAGGTTTGGAGGCATTTATCCTATTGGTATTCTCTATGCTCCTTGGATCTGCAGTTTGGTATCTGACATATTTGGGGGAGAATTTTTTAGTCATTGTTGCTTGTGTTCCTTTCTTCTTCTGTGTTATGAATATGTTACACCTTTAAAAGTTGTCTCACAATTCTCATATATTCTACCTGCTTTTTTCAAGTTTATTTTTTCTCTTTGCTTCTCAGTTTTAGAAGTATCCATTGTCATATCCTCAAGCTTAGAGACATTTTTCCTCAACTGTGTCCACTCTATAAATATGCCCATTAAAGAATTTTTTTATTTCAGTCATAGTATTTTTATTAACATTTCTTTTTTATTCTTTCTAAGAATTTCCATCTCTCTGCATTTTCCATTTGTTCTTGCATATTGTCTACTTCTTCCATTAAAGCTCTTAGCATATCAATCACAGTTTTTTAAACACCTGGTCTGATAATTCCCACATTCCTGCCATATCTGACTCTGGTTCTGATGTTTATCCAGTCTCTTCACACTATGTTTCTGGCCTTTCCGTATGCCTTGTAATATTTTGCTGAAGGGTGGACATATACTGGGAAAAGGGATTGTGGTAATGAGACCTTTAGTGATGAATGTAGTGGTCAGGCGTGGGAGGAGGGGAAGCATTCTACAGTCCTATGATTAGGTCTCAGCATTGTGGTCAGCCTGTGCCCCGGTGTGTGAACTTACCAGTGCTTCTAAGTGTGGGGGCCTCCCAATGACAGGTCCCTCTGGAGTTTTTAACTTCTTGTTCATGCTGAGTCCCCAGCAATTTGTCGATTACAGTTCAGTTTTTCCTACCCCAGCACTGATTCACACAGAGGTTTGTATCCTGGAAGCATTGCAGGTCCAAGGTGATGTTTCCTTAAATATTTTTTACTTACTTACTTACTTATTTATTTATTTAAAATATCTTTTTATTGATTTCAGAGGAAAGTGGGGGAGAGAGAGAGAGAGAAACATCAATGATGAGAGGGAATCATTGATTGGCTGCTTCCTGCATGCCCCCCCACTGGGGATCAAGCCCACAACCCGGGCATGTGCCCTTGACTGGAATCGGACCCGGGACCCTTCAGTCCGCAGGCCAACGCTCCATCCACTGAGCCAAATTAGTTAGGCCTCCTTAAATACTTTTAGACCTTACATAAGACTTTCTCCTTTTAGGGGTTACAAGTCACTGTATTGGAAAGGAGAGAGGCAAGTTAATATATGGCTTCCACTCAGGAAGTACGGTCCTAGGGCACCCATGGAAATAAAATGTGCTTTACAGTTTGGGGGTTCGCTCACTGTGACCTACGTCAGTTGTAGAGCACAGGTTATCAGAGCCTCCAAAGAATGTGGAAAAGAAAATGTGGTTTACAACTGGGGGTTCACAAAGTGATACACCAGTCGTAGGCCACAGATTTGCCTACAGCAAATGCACTGGCTGGCTGGTAGAATGCAGCAGAGCTTCCTCGTGGCAGAGCAGCTTGTAGCACAGCTTACAGTGGCTACAGAGCTTTCTGCTGCTCTGGTCCTCACTCAAAACAAGCAAGCAGGCCGCATCGGCATGGCTCAATAGTTGAGTGTCTACCTATTAACCAGATCACAGTTTGATTCCAGTCCAGGGCACATGCCCAGGTTGTGGGCTTGCTCCCTTGTGGGGTGCGTGCAGAAGGCAACGGTTCAATGATTCTCTCTCATCATTGATGTTTCTATTTCTCTCTCCCTCTCCCTTCCTCTCTGAAATCAATGGAAGTATATTAAAAAAACAAAAACAAAAAACAAACAAGCATGTTATAAGGGATTTTGTAGCTGGGTATGTTGCCTCCAAATTACAAAATAGTCTGATGAGCATTGTGCATTTGCATGCTAGGTGGTACAGCTGCAGCAATTGGTCATTTACCTTGGAGCCGAACCCCAAGAAACTTTACTGAGATGGTTGTCCCTCGATTGTTTGAGGGCTTATCCACCACCCTCCACTTTGCATATGTCTTACTAAGGTATTCTAAACTACATGCTTGCCAGATCCAATAGCATCACCAGCCTAGTGGACACTTGTGATGTTTTCTGGAATGCCAAAGCAATTGAGATCCCTAGAGACTATATTATGGCAGAAAGCATGATTGACAAAGCCCCGAGGTGAGGCTGTGAAGCTGTACCGTTGGCCCTGCCAGATGAAGGCACATGGCTCTGGGATGCCTTCCACGGTGGCGTGGAGGGAAACACTTCAGCCAGGCCAGTGGCTGCATCCCAAGTGCCAGGGCGGGTTTATGTGCTCCAATGGAGATGCTCCAGCTGGGACAGCAGCTGCGCGCAGAGGCACCGCAGACATCTAGGAGGCTCACAATCCTTCTGCAAAATGGACGACTTCTGCACATTCCAAAATGGTGAGTGAAGTTGGGGTGTGCGAGGTGCTTCTTGGACGTCTTCTATGGTGGCATTAATCTCTGCAGTTCCCTGGGAGGTGCAGTTCTCTGCTTCTGGTTTCCTGTCTTGTTAGGGAGGGGAAGGCCCAGGGCCTTCCAGGTAGCCCTTTCTGCTCCATGGCCTTCCTCTCTTAGGTCAGAGAGCCCACGTGGGGACGCTGCCAGTTTCCAAGTACCTGCTCCAGTGATACACTCAGGAACTAGGAATACAGATGCCCAAGTCTGTGGGCCAGTGGGCCCTGGGTGAGTTGGACTTGAGGCAAGATGGCCTGCCCAAAGGGGTGCTGAGGAAGCCACTGGAAACAGTATCAGAGAAACCATGAGCCACAGGATCCAGACAAGAGGAGCATGGGGGAGCCAGGGAGAGAAGCCCGTCCCGCCCCTGTCATCCTGCCAGGGCCCTCCACGTACACAGCTTAAGCCGTGCCAGCTGACAAGGGAAAGACAGGTCAAGGGCACATCTCTGCATTCAGAGAGCGGGCAATGGAAAGCGGCATTTCGGCCGAGAGGCAGCTCTGGGTAACTGGCACAGACGTACGCACGCTAGAAGGCGGGAGACACATTCCACCCAAACCCAGGAGCCGCCCTCCGCAGACTTCCCGGACATTCAGCCGCCAGGCACATATTGAAATTTTCCCTCCAACGTGAAGGACAAGTTGCTGGACCTCGTCCTACTGACTGTGAAAAGGAGGGGCAGGCCTGAGCTTTCAGGGTAACACGCGGTCGTGCCTTACGGTTCCCGGTACAGCCCTCTGTGCCATTCTCCACGCCACGGCCTGTGCTGCCTCCAGGGGAAACCTCCCTGCCTATTCGTCTTCTCTCATGGTCCGGCCCCTCATTAGAGTCAGCTCCATGGGGACCCTGCTTGCTCTCCAGCGTCCCCTGTCCCTGGAAGATGGTTTGACACGAAGTCGGTGCTCAGTAGATGTGTACCGAATAAGCCCTGGTTTTACTTCAGAAATGACATCATCACTCTGCAGAGGAAAGGCCACAGTCCCAGCCAACTAACGGGGTGCTCCCGGGGGGCTTCGGAAAAGGAAGAGTGATCCCGGACCAGGGTGAGGCCAGTAGATGGGAGATAGTTAACTTCTGAAAAAGGGAGAGCACCCCAAGGCAAATTCAGATATTGTTATTTCCACCACCAGGTGGCAGTACATCCTAATCTCAGGGACGTTATGTAATGGACCAAGCCGACCTCTTCACATGGGTGAATTTTCTCTCATGAGTCCATCCAACCATCAACCTATCCATTCATCCATCCATCCATTCGTTCATAAACACATCATTTCATCCAATTAGCCGCCCACCTGTCCATCTATGTATTCACACACTCATACAGTCCTTCAAAAATAAGAAGCCCGGGCCAGGCTCTGGACAGATACGGCAGCTACAGATTGGAAGTCTTCCCTGCACCCTCCGAGTTTCCACTTCTAGTTGGGGGAAGACAGATGGTAAATAAGGAAACACACCAAGGAAGATCATAGGTCCGGGGAGTGCCAAGAGCCATGGAGAAGATTTAAAAGGATGACGTCAAGGCTGGAGGTGGGGGACCGGAGGGGCAGTAGAGTGGGCAGAGGGTTCTTCAGATATGATGTTCGAGAGGCCACTGGGGAGGGCCATTTGAGATCAGACTGGGAGAATGAACAAGGGGTCGCCAGTCTTGCAAAGTCGAGGGGATTTGGGTCCCTCTTTTGAGGCTGAGGGAACAGCAAGGGCAGAGGATGCAGAGAGGGAGGAGCCTGGTGTGTCTGCAGCACAGACGCGCAGTGTGGCTGCAGTGGAGCAGGTGGCTATGGGCGGCGGGACAGCTTGGGAACTTGTGTCAGGAGCACTTGGGGAGGTTATATGAGCTGTTTCCTCCTCCCACTGTTTTTGGACTAACCGTGACCTGACCTGATTTTTTTAAAATAAGTGTCAAGCACAGGTTTTTTACAAATATTTTTTTATTGATTTCAGAGAGAAAGGGAGAGGGAGGGAGAGAGAGAAACATCAATGATGAGAGAGAATCATTGATCCGCTGTCTCCTGCACACCACCTACTGGTGATCGAGCCTGAAACCTGGGCACGTGCCCTTGACCAGAATCCAACCCAGGACCCTTCAGTCCACAGGCCAGACGCTCTATCCACTGAGCCAAACCAGCTAGGGCCGGACCTGGATTTTTAGGTGTAAACCCAACCAGGCCAGTGGGTGCTGGGGGACCTACCAGTACTTCCCTAAGAAATGTGAGACCAGGAAAATGGACCTGCCACCAGGGGGAGTCTTGAGAGATTGGTTTCCCAAAGGCTGTGCAGAAGTCAGGCCCAAAGGCACCTGCCCCTGGGCAGCCGAGGGAGAGGCCTCTGTGCCTGCATAGGCCGCTGTGGCTGCATAGGCCGCTGTGGCCTGATCTTTGCATCATAAGACAGGAGACCTGTGACCAGCCTTCCTCACCGGAGTGTGGTACTGGTGCACAAATCACTCTCATTCCCCTCGGCTGCCCTGACCCCACTCTGATGATCTAGGCCTTGGAGAGAGGCAGCATGGCCAATGTTGAGAGCACCCACTCAGATGCCAGCTGACCTGGGTTGGAATTCTGCATTCCTCCTGGCCTCAGGTAAGTTATATCTGTTCTCTGCATCTTGGTTTCCTCTTCTGTGAGCGTGAGGGTTGGTTTGTTTGTTTGTTTTTCAGTGAATTTTCACCAGTTTTTGTTTGGGGCTGTTTTATTGTGTGGACCATCTACACTAATAAAAGAGTAAGAGGCTAATTGACCATACCTTCGCGACACCCACCAGCCAATCAGGAGTATGCAAATTAACCCAACAAAGATGGCGAGTTAATTTGCATACACAGGTGCCGAGTGGCCGGGGGTGGGGTGGAGTGGGACGCTTGCATCATCACCATGGTGACAATGCAGGCATTCTGCACTGCCTCAGCTGCTCTAGGCATCTGGGCAGCATGGGAAGGAGGAAAGCTGGCTCCGGCCAGAGTGAAGGCAGTGCCGGCAGCCAGGGGAAGGAAGACCTATTCTTGCACGAATCTTCGTGCATCGGGCCTCTAGTATTTACATATTTGGATAAGTACACAAAATACCAGTGCTGTTAATGGCCTTAGTGGAGGCTCATGCTGAAATTTGCCAGTAAAACAGAGAAGGTTAAAGACTGGCAGGTACATCATCACATCAGTGCTGTCAGTATAAAGTTTTGGGGCTAAAGGAAGCGGGGTATTTTTAGCACAATGCTCTTGATAATCTATGTGCTTGGTGGCTGTGCTGCTGACTCAGCTGTAATTAAAATTCTCATCCCATTGGAGTGTCTAATAGAAGCTTCCTCCTTCAATTGGCAGACCAGTCTGTGTGCGGCCTCCACTTTCCGTCCTCGGTTCTCAGGGTTCTCTCCAGCTAGTCTTCAGCTGATTATTCCGTAAGTTTGGGTTTTTGCCAGTTACCAATGGATTGCCTCTTGGTACCAAACTCTCACTTTCTGTCTGCTCCGTGCAAATGGAGCTGGAACCTTTCAATAGTTTTTGTTGGCCCCTGGCACTGAAGCACTGTCAGGAAAGAGCACTGGAGTGACAGCCTGGGAGAGAAGGGCTCAGCTTTCCTGGTTCCAGGGGCTCACATGTAGGTTCCTGCAGCACTCGTGGCTCAGCACACATGGATCAGCACACATGGCTCGGCACTCGTGGCTTGGCACATGTGGATCAGCACACGTGGCTCAGCACTCGTGGCTCGGCACACGTGGCTCGGCACTCTTGGCTCGGCACATGTGGATCAGCACACGTGGCTCGGCACATGTGGCTTCATTAGTGTCCGGCTTCTGCAGTGTGGGGGGAAGTGCAATAAAAGGAATTATTAACTATAACAGGGTAAAGGTATCGCAAGAGACTGGCTGGCAACAAGTAAAGAGAGATCAAAGAAATATAGGGATTGCAGGTAGGAGGAACAACGATTACCCCTCAGGCTGAGATGGCTCACCCAAGGAAGACCACCTCCCAGCCCCTAGGGCTGAGATCCAGAGCTTGCTGGAGAGGGCCTAGCGTGACTCACTGAACTGGCAAAGAAGTTGCTCTGCTGTTGTCCCAGTGGGACTTGTTGGCATCTACCCTTCCCCACAACCAAAGAATTTGCTGGAAATCTCCCCTCTGGGGTGCTGGGTAAAACCATTTCTCTACAGGGAGGTGTCTTGCTGGAGGCACCCTGGAATGGAGCTACTCAGGGGGCTGGGCGAGACAGCGACTGTAGGAGGTAGGCCAGGGAAGCCATCTGCCCTGCAGGAGCTTGGAGCCAGACAAGCCACACACACTGCAGGGTCTGAGGACAGGAGCAGCCACCCACACTTCAGATGCCAGAAACCGAAGCCTGAGGAGCAATGGGAGCCCATGGGCATTATTGGAAACAATAGAGCAATTAGCCTGCAATCAGTGGAGGCTAACAGTTGGGTGTGACACCAACAGAGACAGACAGTTAACAGACAGACCAGGGAAAGTCAGAGAGAGCCCTAATGAAAACAATGTCATCCCGGCTGTCTGTACTCCCACCGAGGCTGACCACCCCCGAGGAGAGACATCAGAAGCCAGCTGCATTGTGGGAAATAGACATGACTAAAATAGTCCTTCCAAGTGGCTAAGAACAATGAGTACCAAGCCCACGGAGGAGTGGGGAGAACCAGCACTGTGACAGTATAATATCTAAAATCTCCAGTTTTCAACAGCAAAAGAATTAGGAGACACACAAAGCAACAGGGAAGTGTGATCCACACAGAGGAAAAAACAGACAACAGAAACTGCCGTGGAGAGGATCCAGATGTCAGACTTAACAAAGACTTCCAAGCAGTTGTTACAAATATGTTCAAAGTGCTAAAGACTGGCATAAAGAAGGAAAGTTGGATGACAATATTTCAAAGAGAGAATACCAACAAAGTGATACAAATTATTTTTTTAAATGACCAAAGTGATACTCGGCCAGTGTGACTCAGTGGTTGAGTGCCAACCTATGAACCAGGAGGTCATGATTCAATTCCCAGTCAGGGCACATGCCCAGGTTGTGGGCTCAATCCCCAGTGTGGGGGTATGTAGGAGGCAGCCGATCAATGATTCTCTCTCATCATTGATGTTTTTATCTTTTTCTCCCTCTCCCTTCCTCTCTAAAATCAATAAAAAAATATTTTAAAAAATGACCAAAGTGAAATTATGGAATGGGAAAGTACAACGCTGAAATAAAATATTCACAAGAGGGGCTCCACAGTGGATTTGAGCCGGCAGAAGAAAGAATCGGCAAACTTGAAGTTAGACTGATGGAGAACATGCAATCAAAAGCATACAGAGGAAATGTGTGAAGAAAAATGAACAGAGCCTCTAAGGACAGTGAAACATCGCCCTTACATGCATGTAATGGGAGTACCAAAGGAGAGAAAAAGAAACAGGAAAATAGTCCAATAAATAATGGCTGAGGACTTCCTAAATATGATGAAAAACATTATACACATCCAAGAAGCTCAGTGAACTCCAAGAGTGATCAATGGAAGGAGAAGGATTCACTGGTAATTTCTCTCAAAGAACAGTGAACTCAAATCCTTCATAAACTCTTCTGAAAAATAGGACACTTCCCAACTCATTGTGAGGCCAGTATTACCCTGATACCAAAGACAAAGGTATCCAAAGAGAACTGTAGACCAATAGTCCTTATGAATATACTTAGAAAAATCCTCCATAAAATACTAGTCAACTGACTCTAGCAACATATAAAAGGGGTTAATTACCAACTGGGATTTATTCCAGGAATGCAAAGTTGGTTTAACACATGAAATTTAATTCATGTACTAGACCTACCATATCAATAGAATACAGGACAAAGATCGCATGCTCTCCCAGGGGACAGAAGCCAGGAAATGGAGAGTGAACAGAGCTTGATTCAAAGAGGTCAGCAAACCTTTTGCCATGTTGTATTCCAGAGAGGAAGGAGAAGAGGTTGAACCTACTGGAGAATAAGAATATTTGCTGAGCACCTACTATGTGCCAGGCACTGCGCCAAATGCTCTAAGAATATCATCTTATTTACACGTCAGTAGAAGCCTGTAGGGTATGTGTTATCCTCATGGAACAGATGAAGCAACTGAGTCTCAAAGAAGGGAAGCCCTGGACTAAGCATTGGAGCAGGGATTTGATTTAAGTCGTTTGATCCTGAGTCCACAATCTTAACCAATATTCTTCCTTCCTCCCAATATAGGGACCCAGAGGACAAACAGGACAAGGAGAGCTCCGAGCTTTGGGGTTTTCACCCAACCCATTCTCTTCCCATGACCTCCACCCCATATGGCTTCACTGAGGCTATGGATTTAGTTTGGGTGGGACTTCAGACTGCAGGGAGCTGTGAGGACAGCAGTGGGCATATGCAATGTCGTCCTGAAATTTCCAAAGCCCGAGGAGATACAGAAGCATGGGTCCTGTAGCACATCAGGTGCGGTGGCTCCTGGCTAGAACTCTAGGTGCTCAGGGCAGTCATGCAAAGGATAACCCATTGCCATTTGCTGAGGACTGCCAAGCACGTGACCTACCGGTAGCCGGTGGAGCTGAGCACACAAATACGAAACTGATTCTGCAAGATGGGTGCAAGGTTGTACCAGCTTCCCCAGATCACTACAACGTGGTTTCCTCCAAGTGAGTGAGGCTGTGTGTTCATTTCATGCAGGTTCCCATAGCAACATAATAATAGCAGCAGCAACAACAACAATGATAAATAAGGTCCAACCTTAGTTTCTTGCTTACTATGGGCAGGCGCAGCTGTTCAGTACCTTACCGGCATGGTTTATTTATGCTTGAGACCACCCCAAGAGGTAGATATTGATGTCATTCCCACTTTACAGGGGAGGACCCCAAGGTCCAGGTTGCCTAACCTGCCCACATTTACAGAGCCAGAAAGTAGAAGGACTCAGCCCATCTACTCCGTGATGGATAGACAGACAGGACAGATGAACCAGTGGACAGACAGGTGGAAGGAGGCCAGGGCCCACACGAAGTATTCTCTGAAGCTGGCTCCACACACCTGAGCGGGTAGGGGGGGTGCCTCTCTGGAATTAGACACTGGGAGACCAGTGGGGCATCGTTGATCACAGTGGGGTTCAGAACCAGGTTCCAAACCACGGACACCGGAGGGAAAAACAGCCCAGGGCATTCTGGGTGGCAAGTTGATGCTTCCTGCATCCAGCCAGTGAGGCTCTGTTGTGTCTTCATTTTATTTTTATTTTTTTTTATTTTTTTTTTTAAATATATTTTATTGATTTTTTACAGAGAGGAAGGGAGAGGGATAGAGAGTTAGAAACATCGATGAGAGACAAACATCGATCAGCTGCCTCCTGCACACCCCCCACTGGGGACGTGCCCGCAACCAAGGTACATGCCCTTGACCGGAATCGAACCCAGGACCCTTCAGTCCGCAGGCCGACGCTCTATCCACTGAGCCAAACCGGTTTTGGCTTCATTTTATTTTTTATTGATTGCAGAGAGGAAGGGAGAGGGAGATAGAAACATCAATGATGAGAGAGAATCACTGACTGGCTGCCTCCTGCACACCCCCCACTGGGGATGGAGCCCGCAATCTGGGCATGTGCCCTGACTGGGAACCAAACCTTGACCCTCCTGGTTCATAGGTCAACACTCAACCACTGAGCCACGCCAGCTGGACTCCTGTTATGTCTTGAGGACAGGACGTCCTGCCCAGCTCGGCCTCACCCTGTTTCCTAAGACACCCTGAGTCTCCTGGGGACTCCCAGCACAGCAAGCTGGGGCCTTAGAATCCCAGCCGTGTTGGGGTGATGTTTTGAACCCCGTTTTGTGGGTGAGAACACTGGGGTCAGGGAGGCTGAAACCTGCCTGGATCTCACCTAAGGCCCCGGGCAGCCGTCCAGGGACGCCCTCCCCTTTGGAAGGGTCCTGGGTCCCTGCTTCCCCGGCTGGTCCCTCAGGAGTGGGGCTGCCTTCCCTGGGGTGTGCCCAGGCTGTGTGGTTGTTCCTGCGCCCCCTCCACGCACCCCACACAAGGAGAAATTCTGGGACACCAACTAATGGGGAAAATGAGGTGCGGACTGAGCCCCGCCGGGATGCCCTGGCCTTGCGGGACAGTGGGAATCCTTGTCCTCGTTCGCCCTTCCCACCCCACTCCCTGGACTGAGCCCAAGCTCCCTGCGCTGTAAGTCCAGCCCATGACCCAGCCCTGGAGCAGACCCCTTGGGGACACTCCCTTAGCCAAGAATTCCAAGCATTCAGGGGGCAGGGCCCTTGAGAAAACAGACATGTGACTTGCTATTTGGGCCAAAGCAGCGTTTCCATGCCTGGCCTGGGAAAGCTCACACCCCCAGGCCCATGGGGCGGGGAGCGGGGAGGGTCGGGCAAGGGCGGAGGCTCCCACCCACCTGTCTCGCCTTCCAGTGTCTGCTGGGAAGATCCTGAGCAGCGTGCAGCCGAGAACCCTCCCGGGGGGCGGGGGGGTGAGCTGCCCTTCGGAGGCAAGCAGTGAAGAGGCAGTTTTGCTTCCAGTGGAGGCTTGGTTGGGTTTCAAAGTCAAAGGAATGCCCTCCTTACTGAGTCTGACATTGATTGAACAGCCACACGAGGCTTTCCCAGCACCAGCCTGAGCATTTACAAACACCGAGGAGTGGTAGCACAGGGGACACTGCCCATTTACAGGTCAGGAAACTGAGGCACAGAGAGGTTCGTTAACTTGCTCAAGGTCACACAGCAAGTGAGTCACCGAGCAGGAATCTAAACCCAGGGAACCTGACCCAGAGGCTGTGGTCTGACCACAGCGAGATCCTGCCCTCCCTTTAATGGGGTGTCAAAGATGACACGGAGGGGGGTCCTTCCCATACTCTGACCACAGTGAGATCCTGCCCTCCCTTTAATGGGGTTAAAAATGACATCACAAGGCTACCACCCTGTTTAGGGTGTGACAATCCACCCTACAGGAGGCCAGAACTCTTGGCTAATATAACCTTCCATGCTGTCTACCAGGTGAGGGGCACTTATCGGGTCCAGGCCTTTCTCTGAAGGCTTTACCGACAACATCTCATCAGGTCCTCACCCCGCCCCCCCCGACGTAGACACCACAGATGCCCCTGTTTCCCAGGTGTGGAGGCCAAGGCCCAGGAGCACTGAGAAACGTGAGCCAGGTACGGGGGAGGGCAGGTGTGTTCATTTCCTACAGCTGCTGTAACAAATTTACCACCCATCTGGCTTCAAACAACAGAATGTGTCCCCCCGTTCTAGAGGCCAGAGGTGCGGCAGTCAAGGTGCGGGCCTGCCACGCTCCCTCTGAGGCCGGGAAGGAGAACCCGGGAAGGAGAACCGTGCTCCGGCCTCTGGCGGCTCCGGTGGCTCCTCCGCTGTGGCTGCATCACCCAGAGCGCTGCCTCTGTGGTCACGTGGCCGGACCCTCATCTCTGTCTGTCTCTCTTCTTTTATAATGACACAGGTCATTCGACTGAAAGTCTATTGGGATCATCCAAGATGATCTAGATTCTTAATCACATCTGCACAGACCTTTTCCCAAATTCAGTCACATTCTAGAGATTAGGGTGCGGATATCAATTTTGGAGTGAAGGGTCGGTGGGGGGGGCAGGGGTTAACCTTTCAACTCACTATGGTAGGAGCTGAAGCAGAGTGCCACCCGGGGAGTGGGGGCTTTTAAAAAGCATAGGGCTGGCCCGGCCGGTGTGGCTCAGTGGTTGAGCATCGACCTATGAGCCAGGAGGTCACAGTTCTATTCCCAGTCGGGGTACCTGCCCAGGTTGCAGGCTTGATCCCCAATGTGGGGCGTGCAGGAGGCAGCTGATCAAGGATTCTCTCTCATCATTGATGTTTCTATCGCTCTCTCCCTCTCCCTTCCTCTCTGAAATCAGTTAAAGAAAAACATATTTTTTATTTTTTTAATATATTTTATTGATATTTTACAGAGAGGAAGGGAGAGGGATAGAGAGTTAGAAACATCGATGAGAGAGAAATATCGATCAGCTGCCTCCTGCACACCCCCCACGGGGTATGTGCCCGCAACCAAGGTACATGCCCTTGACCGGAATCGAACCCGGGACCCTTGAGTCCCCAGGCCGACGCTCTATCCACGGAGCCAAACCAGTTAGGGCTAAAGAAAAACGTATTTTTTAAAAAAAGAAAAAGCATGCCGAAACCGGTTTGGCTCAGTGGATAGAGCGTCGGCCTGCGGACTGAAGGGTCCCGGGTTCGATTCCGGTCAAGGGCATGTACCTTGGTTGCGGGCACATCCCCAGTGGGAGGTGTGCAGGAGGCAGCTGCTCGATGTTTCTCTCTCACTGATGTTTCTAGCTCTCTGTCCCTCTCCCTTCCTCTCTGTAAAATGTCAATAAAGTATATTTAAAAAAAAAAAAAAAAGAAAAGAAAAAGCATAAGGCTGAGTGGGGAGCACAAGTGCCCAGGATGCCAGCCCCAGTGAGGGGCTCTGCCCACCCCAGCCGGAACTTGAAACACACAGACCTACCTCCTCAAGACGCCTGGTCACAGGAGAGCAGCATAGCCTGGGGCCTCTAGGTGTTGGGGACAGGGAGCCTGGGTGGTCTGTTCATCCCCACCCCCTTTCCCTGCCCTGAGCAACCCACACGTCCCTGATGCTGCGGCACCCTGCCTCTCTTTCCCGCCTCCTTTGTCTCCGTTGAATCAATAGTCATTTCATTCATTCCTCAAGTCCCTCCCCAACGACCTCCTGCACACCCCCACTGTGCAGGCTCTGTGCTGGGCGCTGCGGACAAGACGGCTCAGACATCATCCCGGCCCTCTCGCGGGTGAGGGAGGCCAGCATGTGAGTGCACGTGCAGCACCAGGCTTCTGGCCCCCCACAGCTGTCTCCGCTGGGTGCAGGCCCACAGAGTGCAAGTCGTGGGAGCCAGGCACAGCGCTCCCTGCGGCCCTGTGCAAAGTGGACGTGCATTCCCCTGGCTCAAAAATCACGAAGGATCTCAAGACGCAACAGCAGAGCATTCACCCAACGGGGGACCTTCTAAGTGTGGGGCCCGCGTGTCTGCATAGGTCACGCACCCATGGAGCCGGTCGGGCCCACACCTCGAGGGAGCTCCCGATCAGATGCAGGATTTGGGCAGCTGTTTGCCCTCTGCCTTCAGTGTCTCCATCTGTAAATTGGGTTTGTCCTTGCCTCTTACATCAGGTTGTTCTGAGCATGGGGTGAATGATATTGATAAACCTACCAGAACTGACACCAGGATAGAGTAGATCCCCAATAAATAATAGCTATTACTGTTGCAATCGGTTTAAAGAAAGGGAGAAGGGCCAAGGGGGGAGGGGGAGGAGACAATTCCAAGAGTAGCTTCATTAAAAGTGGGGGTGAGCCAACGGAGCTTTGAAACACAAGCGTGTGCTCCCCACAGACGGAGACGACCGAGGATCTGTGCTGACGTGGAGGGCTGCTGCGGCGATCGACTCGCGTCGCACTGTGCTTTACGTGTGTGTTCACAGTGGTTTATCTCCTGGGCACTCAGCCTCTGGCCCACAGACTCCTACACCTCTGGCTGGGTGACCTCCGCCATCCACGCCCAGCTTTCCTCATCTGTAAAATGGGTATAATAACAGTGCACGCCTCCACGCGTTGTTCCGAGGACTGTGCGCGGAATGCCCTGAGCAAAGGCTGGCACATAGGAAGAGCTTTTTTTTTTTTTTTTTTTTTAATATATTTTATTGGTTTTTTACAGAGAGGAAGGGAGAGGGATAGAGAGTTAGAAACATCGATGAGAGAGAAACATCGATCAGCTGCCTCCTGCACACCTCCCACTGGGGATGTGCCCACAACCAAGGTACATGCCCTTGACCGGAATCGAACCCGGGACCCTTCAGTCCGCAGGCCGACGCTCTATCCACTGAGCCAAACCGGTTTTGGCTAGGAAGAGCTTTTTACTTTAGTTGGAGGAAGGGATCATCTAGAAGTCTCTGGGACGGCAAGAATGAGCTAAGACCAAGCGGAGAGGAAATTTACAAAGTCACTGGCCTGTGTGTTCCTCGGCTACAGCTGTTATCACAACATACCATAGCCTGGGCGGCCTACACAGCAGAAATGCATGTTCTCACAGTCTGGACGCTGAAGGTTCTAGATAAAGGCTTGGTGTCTCCGGAGGCCTCTCTCCTTGGCCTGTGGCCTCACAGGGACTTTGCCCTGTGCACGCACCTCCCTGGGGTCTCTTCGTGGCCAAATCTCCTCTTCTTATCATGACACCAGTCGGGTTGGGTTAGGTCACAGCCTTGGGCAAACTACGGCCCGCGGCTGTTGTATCCGGTTCTCTTGCTCTCCCCTCCGCTCCTTTACTTTGAATTTATATTAGTTCACACAAACACTCCATCCGTGCTTTTGTTCCGGCCCTCCGGTCCAGTTTAAGAACCCATTGTGGCCCTCGAGTCAAAAAGTTTGCCCACCCCTGGGTTAGGACCATCCTAAGAGCCTCATTTTGACTTAATCACCCTTCTCAAGGTTTTGCCACCAAATACAATAAGATTCCGGGGTATTCGTGATGAGGGTTCCCAAGTGTGGATTTAAGAGCATAACAACCTGTGCTCTCCAGAAATGTCAAGGTCATGAGAGACGAAGAAAGGCAGACGACCAGATGAAAGCAGTCAAAGGAGGCTCGCCGATGGGGTTCCCGGGCTCCTCTGGACTGGATCCCGGACCAGAAAAAACGTGTTTGTCTTTTGTTATGAAAGACGATTGTGACACAACTGGCAAAATCTGAATAGGCCCGTGGATTACATAACAGTATTCTATCAATGTCCACTTCCTGATTTTGATTCTTAAAAAAAAGTGCTGTCGTTATGTAATAGTGTTTGTTTTTGAGACATATACGCTCAAGTGTTTGGAACTATGGAGCAATCCAGTCTGCAATGTACCCTCAAAACAAGAAAGATAGATAGATAGATAGATAGATAGATAGATAGATAGATGGATGATGGAGAGACATAGCAAATGTAACATGTTAACTAACACATGAGTGAAGACCACACTGAAATTCTTGTTTCCATTTTTTTCACTTAAAAAAAAATCTTTATTGTTGAAAGTAGTACATACTAGTAGGTCCTCTTTCCCCCCCCCCCCCCCCCATTGACTTCTTCCAGCCCACTCCCATCCTGCCCCCTCCTCCAGGCCCTCACCACCCCATTGGCTGTGTCCACAGGTTATGCATCTATGCAGTCAAGTTCATTGGTTGATCTCTTCCCACCCACCCTCCCCTGCCTTCCCTCTGAGGTTCAACAGTTCTTGGTTCAAATTTTGCAACCTTTCTGTAAGCCTTTTCAGCCCTATAGTGTAAAAACTTTTAAACTCTGGGCTATGAAAACCTAGGCAGGAGGTAACCATCCAGGGGCAATGTAGTGGGGATGGGGAAGGAATGTCAGGCAGCCCTTTCGGTCTTACAACAGCCCTGCGAGGTACTTAATAGAACCCTCGTTCTCATCTTAGGGAATGGAAGCACAGAGGAAGGGACTTGCCCAAGGTCATTCCGGGCACCTACACCCAGGCCCGGCTTCCAGGTAGGGCATCCAACCTTCCCACCCACTCTGTCCCACTTTTGCCACCAGCCCCCAAAGCAGCCCCAGAGAAGGTCCAGCCCCTGGGGAGGTGGGTACTTACCACTGCATTTACAAACCTGTGGTTTCCACTGCGTCCCGAAACGCCAGGGCCCGCCTCAGCCCCTTCCCGCCCCACAGACGTGCAGCGCTCAAGTTAGATGAAATAGAGACCCACCGTGGTCCGAACAAAGTGTTTCTATAAACTCATGAAAAGAGTCCTTATTAGCACGGCTCAGGCAGGAGGCAGGCGTGGGGGCCGTGACACGCTGATCATTTCTGCAGACTCCTGGCAAGCAGCGATCATTAGCAGATTTTGTTCTGGGCAGGCTCAGCGTCAGCTCCCCGATATGGGATTTTACGGGATTTGCGCGCAGAACTTGCCTACAAAGCAAGGTATTATAGGACGGATTAGGCAGTTCCAAACGCAAAGGTCTGGCTCCCCCTGCCTGGTTTTTTAGCACATTTTTAAAGAGGCCCATGGTCAGGGGCTCTGTGGCCTCACACCAGAACCCCTGCCTCCTGCTGACTCTAAAACAAGCAAACTTTACAAAAAGGTCATTGAGTGGGTTTAAAAAGATGAAAATCACCTCTTCCACCATCCAGAGACTGCCACCGCCAACACTCTGACGTGTTTCTTTTCTGTCTTCTTTCTGTGTGTACACACATGTGCGTGTGCGTGTGTGGGGAGGGAGTGACAGAGAGAGAAAGACAAAGAGCCAGAGCAGGGAGAGAGGGAAGCAGAGAAAAGGGCTTTGAAGGAAAACAGAGCCAACTTTGAATTCCATACCTGCCACTCAGTGACTCCATGACCCTGGCCACGCTGCCTGACCTTCAAGTCCACAGATCTAAATGGGGAACGTAGAGCCTGCCTCAAGGGGACCATTTTGATTAAATGAGATTAAATTAAATGAATCCGAAGCATTTAGTGAGTTGCCTGACACGCAGTGAGTTCTGGCCAAATGGTAATGAAATAAATATGCATATATACCATAGCCTTTTTCTTTCCAAAAGGGGGATCATACTGGCTCTACGAATTTGTATCCTAACACTTTAAGGGTTTTACTGTTAAGACTGTGGGGAAATAGAGCTCTTTCCCAGGAGCTAAAAAAAAAAAAATGTATAACATTCCCAATTGCACCCTGCTCTGTAGCCTACATTTTGAATGGTAAATATTGTGAATATCGTGCACATGTTTGGGGGGGGGGGCTTGTTCTTGCTCTTTTCCTTTGTAATCGACAGCCCCAGAGAAAGCTCAGCAGGCACCTGATGGGCAGCATCACCATGGCCAGGAGGCCTGATTACTCCGCTGTGTCCAGCAACGCCTCTTAACACTGCATGTGTGGACAAGGTGCTCTGCTCTGGGCCTCAGCTTCCCCATCCGTTAAATTCAGACGGCACCTGTTGTCCCTCAGCAGGTGGCTGGGGTGGCCACAGGAGATAATCCACATGAGGCACGATGCCTACTAAGTGCTCCCTGGAAGGTAACATAACAATTATTATTCAGTTTCTTACATTTAAGAGACATAATCGCCATATTAGGAACATGCGCACTTCCGCTCGTCTGTTTCCTACTTGTTTTTGTAAACTGACGGATGCAATAGGCAATGAGACACTGAAATCATCGCCCACGGCGGTGGGGGGGGGGGGGGCGTGGGGGGGGGCTTTTCAACAGTGGAGCCAGGGCTGGCAGGCCAGATGTGGCCAAGGAAACGGGAGTCCAGAGGATCCAGGGAACATGAGCAAAGCTAAGGGCCTCACGTCTGCCTGCACCCGAAGGCACGGACTGGGCCTTCTTGGACGTCTCTGAGAGCCCTTAGAGTAAATGGCAGAAATGTAATAGATGTAGGGGTGTCCATTATTGAGAGGCAATGAAGGGGAGACCCAGGATCCCAAGTCAGACCCCAAGAGTTCTACCTCCTGCTTGAGTGTGTACGAGCCTGTGGCCTCCGGGGGCGTCTCAATGTCCTCCTCTGTTAGGACCAAATTATCATGTTTGAGGAGCTAGAAACAGCACCCAGAGTGTGTGAGCTCTCAGTGAATGTCCGCTAATTGTGATGACTTCAATCTCCTGTTGGACGCTCATGTCCATTGCTTCCGGTTTTCCACTTCTCAGTGGACTCAGTCTTCCCCGTGACCCTCTGTTGCTCACAGCAGACGGTGACTTGGCGGGTCCCTGTGAACACATTTCCAGAAAGTGGCAAGAAACAGAGGCTGCTTTCCCGGGGCTCATGCTTCACTGACTTCTTAGTCTTGATCGACTAATGTGTGATGTGCCAGGGCAGAAATTGGCAAACTGCAGTCCACAGGCCACGTCTGGCCCCCTGCCCTGCTGCCCCTGCCTGGGGTTCGGGACAGCCATGGGAAGGGAACCTCAGGTGCGCGGCACGCAGCCTGCAGAGGACGGAGACATAACTCCACGG